>NC_134210.1:44703280-45903280 GCF_965140235.1 Caretta caretta | reverse complement strand
AACACCTTTGATTTCAGCTGAGTTACTCCAGTGTTACACCAATATAAACAAGCACAGAATTTAGTGCAATTAATTGTTCTAGCACATATCCATCAGGTCTGTATGCCTATCATCTTTTGTAGCAAAAATTTAAAGTCCTTGCAATTTGAGATTGAGTAAAAACTGCTTCCGCTACCCAGTACGAAAGCAAAAGCAGCTACATTTCAGCAGCAATGAGAAATAAAATTAGATTCCACTAAGGGGTCTCTTAAAGCATGCAGTCAATAAATATTGGCCCCTTACATAAATGTAACCTATATATGACCATGTTCTAACAACTTCCTCTTGAGAGAGGGCCAGATAAAGTCTCTCCATTGTTTCTTAACTGGTAAAATATTTAAACAGCCTGAATGATCACCAAAAATCCCCATATGTTTAATCATTAACATTTGCAGTCTGAGACAAGTATAAGCCTCAAAACTAAGAGTACTGTTTGTGCTCCATTTCTTTTGATGTGGAAATGTGCACACTAGCCACAAAAACTAGCTACATTTACCCATCCAGCAAAATAATTTTTAAAAACCTAAAATTTGTAATTAGCAACTAAAAGCCTGGTGCCCCGTGCAGCTTCTGATCCTTCATCCTATGAAGAGACTGAAACATTTTTCTTGATTAAAAGTCACTTTTGCATATACCTAATAAAAAAATTACTAAAAAGGTTACTACTAGTGAGGCATCTTGCGTCTGAACTCCGCAAATACCAGAAAGCACAAGTTCATGTTATATGAATTCAGGATAAGATCACTGAACTCCAAAAACTTGCTTATCTTGTTTATCACAATCTTTGGGCCAAATCTTCAGCTGATGTAAAAGTATAGCTCTAAGTAAACAGCGCTAAGCAGTCAGTGTGAAAACGATGGGTATAGTCAGGCAATAGATCAATTTTACCTTTTGCACCAGCAAGTGTAAATAAATCAAGGTTTCTTGCCTTTGAAATGCAGTAAAAAGCTTTCAGAGATGCTGACTACTCTCCGCCGCATCAATTTCCACTAAAGCTTTGGTAGACATTCAGCTCTTTTGAAAATTAAGCCATGAATTCCTAGAAATGCATCAAGATCATGCAAGACGAAAAGTTTCTATCTCCATGATATACTTCTTCAAACACACCTATCACAAAATATTGCATAATCCCATTTTTTCTATTGTTATTGTGGGTAACATTTTCAAACATACCTCAGTAGTTGAGGTACCTAACGGGACTTAGGTATCTTTGAAAATGTACTCTCTCGAACAGAACTGAACTTACTGGGAATTGTCTGGGATTTTACTCCTAAAGCACCAAATATTAAAACTTTAGAGCTGTGAAAGAAAAATAGAAAAATAGAAATTTTCTTTAATTAAATATACATTAGATGACATCTGAAACTGTATGTTCACGTTGTCAACCTTAGCATGAACAGGCTTTTGCCCCTGCAATTCTCAATTTTAATAGATGTTTTTATTTGATTTTTTAAAAAACATGACAAGTGTTAGATTAATTTATAAAATACCATACTACCTATTTTTTAAGTTGAGTCTCCAGATGGGTCCCTGAAAGCAGGCTAAATTGAGATCAATACACTATGGTTTGAGCATTGGCCTGCTAAACCCAGGGTTGTGAGTTCAATCCTTGAGGGGGCCATTTATGGATCTGGGGCAAAAATTGGGGATTGGTCCTGCTTTGAGCAGGGGGTTGGACTAGATGACCTCCTGAGGTCCCTTCCAACCCTGATATTCTATGATTCTATGATCTTTAATGAACAGCAGAACTCAGTACACTGGATTTTCTTCTGTAGTAATAAATCAGGTTTTGTTATTTTACAGTACCACAGCAGAACTTAAAGAGAGCTCATTTGGCAGGAAGGGGCAAAAATGACAAGCAGTGAATCAGCAATTCTGACTGCTTTTCTAAGAACCACAAGTAAGAGGGAAAATAAAATTCAAGCCCAAAGAGAATGCTGATGACATTACTGCAATGTGCTTTCTTGAGACCATGCCCAAAGCAGCACCCATGATAGACAATCCATGGAACAACACTGGCTACAGTTCCAGAAAATACATCTTCTCTGCTGGACAAAAAGTTCATGTGCTGTGTCTATGAAGTGGTGTTTTTTGTTTTAAGAAATCAGATATACATGTTGTGGAAAAGAATAGGATCAAAACTTAGTAGAAATAGATAAAAAAGCAGAACTCATTTACTAGTGTTTATTATTATAATAGAGTTGTATATCCACAGGAAGTTACTTGGATACACAGCCTCATTTTCAACTATTTTCATGTCCTGCAGCCTGTATTATGAGAGTTCATTACAAAACAATTTTTCAAAGGTTTTTAGAGACATTCATGCCCTTGTGAAAAAAAATTTGTCTGCAGGGGAAACAATGCATATTGCTTGGGTTTACCAAGCATTCTGGTTTATCAGAGACTAGGTAAACAGAGTTATACTGCATCTGTCCTTACCCATACGGAAAGTACGCAACTGCACAGGGCACCAGGAAATTTGGGGCACCATATTTCCTGGTGCCCTGCACAGCTGCTTGCTACTCCAGCCCCTGCTCTGCCCCAGCCCTACTCTCATTCCACCCCCTCCCCAAAGCCCCCGCCTCACCCTAGTCCCGCCTCTTCCTGCCCCTGCTCCACCCCACCCCAGCCCCGTCCCCACTCCACCCCTTCCCCAAAGCCCCGCCTCACCCCAGTCCCACTTCTTCCTGCCCCTGCTCCGCCCCAGCCCCGTCCCCACTCCACCCCTTCCCCAAAGCCCCCAGCCTTGCTCTGCCCCGGCCCCGGCCCCACTCCCCTGAGAACTGCAGCAGGGTCGGGCCTGTACTCACAGGCGGCAGGAAGTGCAGTGACCCGGCCCCAGCCACGCTGCCGGTGAATGCCGGGGGGCGGTTCCCCACTGCCCCCCAAGCCAGCCCCGCTCCACCACACACATACCCCAGGGAGGCTGCGTAGAGCCCCAAAATAGCTAGGGGGTGTGTGGGTGGGTGTGTGAGACCTTTGAAGCAAGAGACAACCACAAAACAAATTCATCTGAATGCACTCACCTCTATGACACACATCCTGAGACACATCGAATGGGTATCCTAACTAGCATACAGACAACCTGCAGCACTGCCAGCTTCCTATCAGTGCCAATGGAGTTGATGTCCAGTCTGATTCTAGAGTTCCCAGAATACTTCATCCAAGGAGACTTCAATACCCATGTGTATTTTGCCTTGAGGAAACTGCTTCAGAATCTTATCTGTCATGTCAAAGCTAGGGTCCAGGTGTTCTCACCTCCAGTATACACCACTAAAGGCCTGTCAGATGTGATCATCTGCCTATGTGTTGACACAGAGCACACCATGGTACAACTATAAGCTCCTCCAATCATCTTCTCCTCTAGATGGTGAATTATCATGATGTGGCACTCTGAACCTCAAAGCAACACCCTGGAACCCCCATATTCACTACTGACATAATTCTGATATGTTTTGTACAAAGTATGCCTTGTGAGATATTTTAAAAGTCTTGATTTGTTAAACATTAATATCCTGTTGGATTGTATGTGAAGTTTTCCTATGTGCGTGTTACTAAAATATGTTGTAAGGTTGGGAATCAGCCTTTCAGGTACAACAATGGAGTAGCCAGATGTGCTGATGGCCCATTAAAGAGAATACACTATCCCAGGAACTGTATACAAGGGAGACTTCTCAGAGAGAGCACAGACAATGGAGACTGCTTTGACAATGGGTTTGGACTCCCACGTCACAAGCAAAGGATTTCTCCAGCAAGCTGGAAGAAACTATAAAGAGGGGAAGTGACACCATGACTTGGCCTCACTCCCCACACAATTCAACATCTGGAAGAAACATCTGGAGGACAAAGACTTTGAACTGGGGAGGGTGGTACTGGACTGGAGGAGAGTTCCAGCCTGTTTATTAAAGATCTGTGACCTGTTTGTACCATCTATCAGGGTGAGACACTGCTTGATTAAAATCCTGTTTATAGAACTCAGATTGCAAAATTTACTTTTATTTCTTAGGTAACCAACTTTGATCTCTACACTTACTAGTTATAATCACTTAAAATCTATCTATTTTATATTTTACCTAACTGTGTTTTGGTTGAAGTGCTTGGGAAATCTCAGCTTAAGTTACAAAGGCTAGTCTGTGTCCTCTCCACATTGAGGGAGAGGCAGACTGGGTAATAAACTTACACTGGTCAGCTTCTGACCAGGGCAAGATGGTATATTCTGGGGGTGCAGGCTGGTGAGCTGGGGGGTATTGGCTGAAGCCTCTCCATTGCTGGTTCATGAGTGGCTGGGTGAAGCATTCGTGTAATGCAGTTGGGTGTATCCCTACCTGTGGATGTCTGTGCAAGTGCAGTACCTGCCATAGCTTTGTAGCTTGTCACAGCTTCACAGTGTGAGAGTGATACCCCAGGTTGGTGGACAGAGAGTTCAGTAGTCCCATAGTTTCGGATGCACACTGGGAACCTTGTCACACATGGACCACCTGAAACTTATGGACTGGTCATGGTGTGCACCACTCACCCTGGTCTTGTGCCTCCTCCTGATCATTCTAGAGGATTAGCTCTTGAGGTCAATGCTCCATCTGCGGTTTGCAAGCTATTTCTATTTCTCCCTCTGGTCTGCAGCCCCAGGAACTGCATTGTCCTTTTCATGACTCAGCCCTCCAGGTAGGTTACTCAGAGTTCCCCCCTTCCAGGGTAGCAACGTCCCTTCTCCCTAGAAGCCCTAAGCAGCCTTCCCGCTCACTGCCTCATGGCACCACGCTCTCAGAGGCTGGTAGGGAAACCCAGGCCCACCCTCTACTCCAGGTTCCAGCTCCGGAACGCTCAACTCAGCAGTTCTGGCTTTTCCTCTCTCAGCCCTCACTGCTCTTTCCCTGGACTTCTTCCTATCTACCTCCCCTTCTCTCACTGGGTGTACGAACTCCAAAACCCTCCTCCCTTTTTCCAGGGAGTGACTACTGCCTGCCTTCCTGCAACCTTTTCAGCTCCCTGGCTCTTCCTCCAGGTGCAGCCTGTGGAGTTAATTGGCCTGCCTGGCCACCTTAACCCCTGTCAGTTCTGGGTGGGGTGGTCACCCCATCACAGGGCCCAGAGATTTTTCAGAGCATTTAGAGAAGAATGTTGTGCAGTTGTGAATATACTGAATTCATGTATTGGTTATATATTACAGCTACATTATCCACAATCACTGACATCCATACCTAAATGTCTGTGCCCGGCAATACTTCCACCGATCACTTTGGCCCACTTGCAGATGAGAAGAAAGCAGAAGATGAGCGTGCTGGTGGCACTAAGACACAATCCAAGAGTTTCACACAAGGAATTCATGCAAGAGAGAAATTATGCCTTTTAATGATCTGATGGACACCTAGATATTAAAGTGATGGGTGCATTAGAAATGTATAAATAGTAAAGAGAAATGTTCAGATCTATCTTATATTTTTATGGCAGCTGAATAGGAGAATAGAGATCAGGCTGATGGAGAGGGGACTTAATACTGAGTTCATCAAGATTTTTGCATAACTATTTTTGAATATTTTTTTTAACCAAATCCTACCAACCAAATAAAAAGGATCCACCCACGAAATAAGCCTCAAACCTTTTTAATCAGACCGGAAAATTAAATACAGTATCTTTATAAATTCCACTTGAGACACTTTCCACATTGGATCCACCACTTTGTTTATAATGTGAAAATATTTGTTAAACACTTTGAATTTCTAAAACTTGCAGAATTTATTTTCTTATCACGTACAGGTTTTAGGTTTAGGTTTATCACGTATTAGGTTTTTAAGGTCAGGCTTGACAAAGCCCTGGCTGGGATGATTTAACTGGGAATTGGTCCTGCTTCGAGCAGGGGGTTGGACTAGATGACCTTCTGGGGTCCCTTCCAACCCTTATATTCTATGATTCTATGACATGTACACACAGAGTTTGACTGGGTTACTTGTGTCCATTATGTGGAGCGGAAACTGCCACTTTTCACTTCATTTCCCATTAGTCTGCACACTACCTTTCTATTCCACCCCCATATCCCCTCAGACGCTGGTAACACTATTCTCACTGCCCAATGGGCAATCACTGTCTTTCAACACTCAGGAAAATCGGTCTCCTTTTATTTCAGAAAGGGATTCATATTCAGTACAAACTTACAATAGAAGCAACGTTCCCTAAATGAAGACTCTCTAGAGCTATTCCTAGGTTTATTAATTCCCGGCATCAACTTATATAGTTGATGCTGTATTGTGACCTTCCTATAAAGATAGCCAGCTGGTATTTAAAATTAAAATAAAATCAACCTCATCTCAGTCAATTCAATACCGCATGGCTCCTTTGCACAAAAGAATCAAGACAATTTAATACTGGTTAGTAACCTTCCCTCAAAGAGAAATGCAAGCACATACATTGTTTCTAGGTTCTGCACTTAACACCACATGTAGTTCACCTTTTTAAGGAACCGTTTCACTATTCTCCAACAACTGTGGTTCTCGTGAGAGAATCTGTATATTAAACATTCACATACCCTAGAAAATGCATTTAGTAGATATTGTCTACCCTAATCCTATTTTAGGCCACATGCACATACTTGGTTTTTGTTCATTTTAGATGAAAATAGATAATAGGCTGAGAAGATCAGAAACCAAAGCCTCCTTATCTGCCAGGTCAGTCTAATCGAGGAAGATCCCCTCTCACCCAGGATCCAGAGAGCCTAACCTCAGGGCAGGTCTCCACTACAGGGTTAAGTTGACCTAAGTTATGTGAATAACTGGTTGACATGCTGAGTTGACAGGAGAAACTCTCCCGTCGACTTATCTTACGCTTCTCATTCCAGTGGAGTACCGGAGTCGATGGGAGAGCGATCTGCAGTCGATTTAGCAGGTCTTCACTAGACCTGCTAAATTGACCCCCCGGTGGATCAATCGTAGCAGCGTCAGTCCACAGTAAGTGTAGACATATCCTCAGTTAGGTTGGTATGGTTAGGCCTGAGCTTCCATTGAGCAAGACTAGATATAGGGAAACGCTGGGAAACGTTTAAATGTTTTGCTTCACTGTTCTTTGTAACAAGGCTCAAGTTAAGAGAAGGCAGCTCAGAAACACTGGAATTAATTTGAACAAATGTCCAAAAGATGACAGTCAACTTTTCCCTTGACTACTGGGAGAGAAAAAGCAAATTTTGCACAAAGAATATCATTCCCAGCTAGAGCATGTAACCAGCCCTTACGTGTTTTTGTTTTGTTTTTAAATCTGCTCTTTTTGAACAACCCAGTGAGACTCCAGTATTGGAGCTCCTGCTCCCTACCTGCTGACTTTCAGTATGTCAACTGACATGTTTTATTTCACATGCAAAGGGAAGTTTGGGTTACATCAGAAAGTGGATCTATTTAGATAACGGATAAGAATAATTAAGGCAACAACACTGTCCTCTCTGTTCACAAGTAACAGCAACTTGGATTTAATAAATGAAGTCTCAATCACCTGTCACATTCCAAAATGGCAGATCTCCAGGTCAGGATGGTGGAGGAGTCAAATCTCAAGAATTCTCGTTCCTTAATGAGAGGAGAGACAGATTTTCTGCCATCACAACTATATTTGAGCATTTTCACCTATCATGTCTAACAGTGTTTATATCAATGCATTCTGGAAATGGGAAGCAATCTGAAGTGCTTCATATGGGAAGAGAATGCCCAGAACATATGGTCATACAACATTGGCAGCACAAGAGTCAGAATCTGGTTACTTTCCAACAGACCTCCAAATAAACCAAAAACTAAACCCTCAATTTCTCCTTGCATCTGCAGCTACTTTTTCCCAAAAAGCCCAAGAGAGCTGAAAAAAACCCTACTTTTTAAAGTGACAAGAAGATTAACAAATCAAGGCTCTGAATGATCAGTGAGGCAGGGTATGAAAGGAAAGTACATACTAGAGTTGATGTGCATTCCAGAAGAATACACTCATTTAACCAAAGGAAATCTCCTCAAGCACCTTCACTGATCTCAACTGTGAGTGAACAAGGGAAGAGAGGCAATATTTCTCTGGTAGGCGTTAGGGTAAAAAACCAATACCTAAAAACCCACAGGCAGTCAACCAGTGCAGATCATATGCGGGGAATCTGCTCCCTATTACCACTGAATTCAAAGGAACGGCATCTTTGCATCTTCATCTGCTTTCATGAGAAAACAGTCTATTAGAGCTTAGTCAAGAACAAAACCAAATCAAACATTTTACAGATTTATGAAAATGATTTAAGACTGTCATATCCCTAAAAGCATTCCTAGTTATAAATGAAAAAATATTAAAAAAAAAACAAACAGTCCTGCTGAGCATATTTACTAGTCAAAAGCCAAGATCTATCAGCTAGGTTTCAGGATTCATTCTACTAAGTCATTTATCACAATAGTACCAATGCCAAAAAATGGAAGATTAGAGTGATTTAAAAAACAAAACAAAACCCCCCCACACCCCTAATCAAATCATTCATGCAATAAGAAGTCACTTTAAGTCAACAGCATAATGATAGGGAAACACTAAAAACAAGGTAACATCTCAGTTTTTAAGATGTCAAATGTAAATTTATCATTTAAAAAATTAAAACTGGTCCCACTAGAAAGAGCAAATAGTTTAAACATAGGGAAAAGACCAAATCATTACAAAAAGAAGTTTAGCTTCCAAGTTTTTAAGAGGACATAATAAATAACAGATCTCAACACCACTATGAGTCCTATGCATGAAAATTTATACGTGCAGACTCCGGGCCCACACCATCCCTCCGCCCTGCCCCGCTCCCAGGTCCCATATGACAACTCTGAAGCAGTAAGCCTGTTCAGAGAAAAGCTCAGACTGCCACACAAGGCCAGAAAAATAAATGCAGGCACTCAGCAAGCAGTGGCACAGTGGCTCAAGGGTGGAATATATACGCTAGTCAACTAACCCAAGCACTACCGCCAGTTCTCTCGCTTCCTTGCAAAGTATTTCAAGACTGAGAGCTGGGGGGAGAGGGGGGAGAGAAGAGATCAATTCCTAGTCCAGTCATTTGTTCATTGCTTGTTCTTTGAACTTAAAAATAATGGCTCAGGATTGCTGAGATCTCCCCATTCCAGTCAATGGCATGGATGGGTAGTGAGTGTTGACAGACTTGCTACCTCCTGGTACCTGGGGAGCCCCACCACAGCCTGAACAGACATACACAGGCTGAAGTGCAAGAAGAGTGGAGAAACTGATGGACTCATGATGAAAGGGAATGTTTATTCCTCTGTGTTAACCAGAGAAGAAGAGGGCCTGAAATCTTTGATCAAATGGCCACTCTTGTCTATCTGGCTGACACCTGCGAAGTAACAAGGCAACTGCATTGCCCCTTTATAAGTCTTTTCAAAAAGGGGGGCAGGCCACTGAATGAAGCTGAACTCACCACAAACTCGCTGTGGTAGTATGGGAGCCCCTCAGGAAATGGAACAGCCTCTGTGGCATAGACACATCTGGGCTGAACCTACCCATACATAACAATTTCTCTTTAAATATTTATTTTAGTACACTTTCAGAAAGCTCAAATAAAGTATTTATGTAAAGAATGTATAAACTCCAAGTCCTAGTTAATCTTCTGAAAACCCTGCTTTTCTATGCAAAGAAAAGAAAGGGACACTATAAAAACAATGTAAAAAACAAGACATCTTACATTGTGAAATATATACCACTCATCAGTACCACATTCAAATTCTGAGTTCCTCTCACTTAACGCTCAAAACACAAAAACAAGCTGTTAAATGTGAATATATTAAACAACATATATAGGACTACACTGTGAAGCCTACTGTAGCATTTTCATATAAAAATGTATATTTTAAAGACAAGAGAGAAATGGTCCTAAAATATAAAAGTAAGTTTAACTTTTACATTAAGGCTTGATCCTGCCATCAAGCTAGTGTCTTGCACAAGCACTAAATTAACTTAAAAAAAAAAAAAGTAGCCTGGTGTGTATATTCCAAACAGGTTGATAGGATTTAAGCGCCGACAGGAAGCTAAATCCAGGTGACCGAAAGCTTGTACAACTAATTCATTCTGATTCCGAGCAAACAAAGCATCTGCATCAGACGGGGCAAGGATGTGACGTGACAAAGGTGATAATATGAAGTTGCCAGAAGTGAAACACAGACTGGAGGGGAATACAAAGCCTTTTCTAAAGATGAGACGCTCATTTCAATGGGGGCCCAGCGAACAAGCTACTTAGGCAGCAAGTAGGACATGCCGTGTTTGCAGCATCGTACCTGAAGCTGAGATGCCCAAATGTATCCACATGCAAGACATAACCTATAACCTCATAGCAAGGCTTACAGAAAATACAGAGGGGGGGACACTCAGGAAAATTAATCCAAATTAACTACCTGTGTGAATTTAAAGTGGATTACGCAAACTTCATTAAACCCTTATGTGGACACTCTCATTCAAAACTGAAGCCCCCTGAATTTGGGTTAGCCTAATTAACTTAATTCTCAGGAAAACCAATCGCAAAACAAAACTTCAAGCTGAAACATGCTTAAAGTATCAATTAGGGCTGTGGATTAATTGCAGTTAAGTCACATAATTAATTCAAAAAAATTAATTGCCGTTTTAATCGCACTGTTAAACAAACAACAGAATATCAATTTAAATTCATTAAATATTTTGGATGTTTTTCTACATTTTCATATACATTGTATTGTGTTGTAATTGAAATCAAAGTGTATATTATTTTTATTACAAATATTTGCACTGTAAAAATGATAAACAAAATAAATCGTATTCTTCAATTCATCTCACACAAGTACTGTAATGCAATCTCGTTGTCGTGAAAGTGCAACTTACAAATGTAGATTTTTTTTTGTTACATAACTGCACTCCAAAACAAAACAGTTAAACTCCCATTTACAGATTATGTTCATAATCAAATTCCTGCTGCATGGGCTATACAAATCCATGGTGAACCAGGGCACGATTGAGAGAGAGATTTTCCTTTTTACCTCATACTTGTTTCTTTGGTCCACCATTATGACCCTCCTAAACTGAGTTATTTATTGTTTTCTATTTTTCAAAAAGCACCAGATTTGTTTCCCAATTGTTTTTGGAGAATTTTTTTAAATTGATTCCCTATGCTTACATGATATGTACGTTAATTGATACTAGGGCTGACAAGCGATTAAAAAATTAATCGCAATTAATCACGTGATTAAAAAAATTAATCGTGATTAATGGCACTGTTGAACAATAATAGAATACCATTTATTTAAATATTTTTGGATGTTTTATACATTTTCAAATATATTGATTTCAATTACCACACAGAATACAAAATGTACAGTGCTCACTTTATATTTATCTTTTATTACAAATATTTGCACTGTAAAACACAAAATAAATATTTTTCAATTCTCCTAATACAAGTACTGTAGTGCAATCTCTTTATCATGAAAGTTGAACTTATAAATGTAGAATTATGTACAAAAAAAACTGCATTCAAAAATAAAACAAATGTAAAATTTTAGAGCCTGCAAGTCCACTCAGTCCTACTTCTTGTTCAGTCAACTGCTCAGACAAACAAGTTTGTTTACATTTCCAGGAGATAATGTTGCCCGTTTCTTGTTTACAATGTCACCTGAAAGTGATAACAGGCATTCTCATGGCACTGTGCAGCCAGCGTCGCACGAGCCACATGCGCTAAAGATTTATATGTCCCTTCATGCTCCAACCACCATTCCAGGGGACATGCGTCCATGCTGATGACTGGTTCTGCTCGATAACAATCCACAGCAGTGCAGACCGACATGTTCATTTTCATTATCTGAGTCAGATGCCACCAGCAGAAGGCTGATTTTCTTTTGTGGTGGTTCGGGTTCTATAGTTTCTGCATCAGTATGTTGTTCTTTTAAGACTTCTGAAAGCACGCTCCATACCTCGTCCCTCTTAGATTTTGGAAGGCACTTCAGATTCTTAAACCTTGGGTCGAGTGCTGTAGCTATCTTTAGAAGTCTCACATTGGCCCTTCTTTGCCTTTTGTCAAATCTGCAGTGAAAGTGTTCTTAAAACGAACAAGATATACTGAGTCATCATCTGAGATTGCTGTAACATGAAATATATGACAGAATACAGGTAAAACAGAACATGAGACATTGAACTCCTTGGGGGAGAACTGTATTAAATTAAATTAACGCATTTTTTTTAATGAGTATCATAAGTATGTTCTCTGGAATGGTGGCCGAAGCATGAAGGGGCATACAAATGCTTAGCATATCTGGCATGTAAATATCTTGCAATGCCGGCTACAAAAGTGCCATGCAAACACCTGTTCTCACTTTCAGGTGACATTGTAAATAAGAAGCGGGTAGCATTATGTCCCGTAAATATAAACAAACTTGTTTATTTTAGCGATTGGATAAACAAGAAGTAGGACTGAGTGGACTTGTAGGCTCTAAAGTATTACATTGTTTTGTTTTTTTGAGTGCAGTTATATAAAAAAAATCTATATTTGTAAGTTGCACTTTCATGCTAAAAAGATTGCACTTCAGTAGCTGTATGAGGTGAACTGAAAAATACAATTACTTTACATTTTTACAGTGCAAATATTTGTAATAAAAATATAAAGTGAGCACTGTACACTTTGTATTCTGTGTTGTAATTGAAATCAATACATTTGAAAATGTAGAAAAACATCCAAAAGTATTTCATACATTTCAATTGGTATTCTATTGTTTAACAGTGCGATTAAAAGTGCAATTAATTTTTTTTCGTTAACCACGTGAGATAACTGTGATTAATCGACAGCCCTAGTAAGGATACAGACTGAAGAGCTCTGAAAGGAGGATGTGTTAATGTGTCCAGGGTTGAATTATGCTTCCAGAGTATTCTGAAAACTCGTGTGAATTCAAGAGAGTTGCTGACATCTTTAGAAAATCTTAATATGGACTGGAGAAGAACTTTGTGCAAGACTATTAACACTTAGAATGCTGGCCTGCACGATTATGCACTTATTTAGAATAAAGAAAAGGAGTACCTGTGGCACCTTAGAGAGTAACAAATTTATTTGAGCATAAGCTTTCGTGAGCTACAGCTCACTTCATCGGATGCAACCTTATTTAGAATACTAACTTTTAGACTAAGGCACAGTCTACTGGAGAAACCCCAGTATTTTGTGTCTCTGAAAATAAGGCATTATTTGCCATGTAAATCATACTTCAAATTTTAGCCATATATCAGAACATTCTCTATTTGTAAATCATTTTCATGAAGAGAAGGTGGTCGTAAAGACCTCACCTAAGTATTCCTTTTCTGCTAGTGGTCCCTTTTTCATCCTCAGGGCTGTTAAGTAGAGAGTGTCTCATGGGGTTCAGCTGCAGAATTGGTCCCTGCTATAGGAAGATTTAAGGAAAGGTGTGGCACCACAAACACTAAGACTAGTACACACTACAGCTTACGTTGGTATAAGTTATGTCACTCAGAGTGTGACTAAGCGCCCTCCCCAAGCGATGCAAGTTACACAGACCTAAGCACTAGTGTGGACAGCGCTAGGTGACGGGAGAGCTTCTCCTGCTGACATAACTACCGGCGCTCATGGGGATTGGAGTAATTAAGTCTCTACCATCAGCTTAGAGCATCTGCATTAGCAGTGCTGCAGCTGCACTGCTGTAAGATCTGTAGTGTGGCCACAGCCTCAGTTTGAGAACCATGGTGAGCCACCTTGAATAATACAGGGCTTTTTGTCCCTATGATTTTTTTAAATAGCTCTGATTATCAGGAGGATAAAGGGAAAATATGTAGAGTTTCTTTGGACAGGTCTGAGAAAGACCACCCAGAGCATCGGCCCTTTGTTGTTTTTGCCTGGCAAAGAATCATGTAGTCTTCTTGTTCCATCTGGAGGCAAAGCAGTATATATGTTTAGAAACCCCATCAGCAATAGCAGAGGTTGTGTACATTCTGTTCTGACTGATCCACTTGTTAGATACATAACCAAGCCTAATGTCAGACTGACATTGTACAGACTGTCTAAATGGAGGAGATGTGTTTCTTGACCAGCCGAGGAGCTGGACCACCTTTGCTGAGTGGGCAGAAAACTTGGTCTGCCCTTGTCATTTCACAAGCAACATGGCTATAGTGCTGTTGGTCATAACTGCCTGTGGTTGGCTAAGCTTTAATAAACCTGCAGAGATAACAGAATTGTATTCTCAAGGTAGGGACAAAGTTGAAGATCACGTGTTTAGAGGTATAAAAAATAACCTGTAAACACGTGAGCTTAGAATATTGTCCAGAGCTTAGAATATTGTTTGTAGCTCTTTGTTTAGATTCAGTTTATTACAGCTGTTTTGTAAAATATAACTCCGCAATGCAACTCCTTTCATTAGGAAAGTTCTAAAACATCAAGGTTCTCGTTTCTAAAAAGTTTGAAGAAGCATTCACAGCAAAACCGCACTATATCACTCAGTCACCTTGACCTCTATGGTTGCATGTAATTACAACATTTAAAAAAAAAATCGAACATTAAAAAATAGAATCAGCAGCATTAACTGAACTGCTCCTGGTGACATACTTCAGTATTCCGATTTAGATCAGCTCTGTGTAGCTCAAAAGCTTGTCTCTTTCACCAACAGAAGTTGGTCCAATAAAAGATATTACTTCACCCACCTTTTCTCTCCAATATCTTGAGACCAATGCTGCTACAATACACCGCAAACACCTGTTTATTTGGTAATTTGGAAGTGGAGGAGGCTTTTGGCTGTTAAGAAAGCTGCAAATAGCCTATTGTTCTAAAGAGCTAGAGTTTAATTTCCACAGCTGCTAAAGAGGCCACAAGCAAAGTAAATTCATGTGTGATAGAGAAACAAAGTGTGCACACAACTTAAATGAATCCAGCAAATACACCTCTGCAGTAATAGTACAGACACCATGTGCTACTCTCCATATTCCCCATCCCCAACACAACACAGGTATGATTGAACCTCAGAGAAATCCACATACATACTGACGTGAAAATGAATTAAGAAATATCTGAAATATAAGAAGGAGAAAAATAAAAGAGAAGAGACTTCCATATTAAATAAGATTTCACACAAGGGATGAAGAAAATAAGTTAACACAACCACGTCAGGATTATAAGCATAATGACATTTTCTTAATGAGACAACTTGTATTATTTCATTTGGAGTTTAGTATGGCTGAAATGAAACATCATAATTTGCAGCTGATGCCAACTGGCAGGAGACAGACAAATGTTCATGGGTTTTTTTGGTTCGTTAAAAGTACTTCGGTCTTAAATTATAAAGAAAATGAATAGGAGGCATTTGGCTCATAAAGTACAACTTTTTGCTGACATTACTCTGCATCCTTAACTCTAAACAGGTTGATTCTTGCAACCTTTACAATTCAAAGAGACAAAAATTTACAGTTTTCCTCACTGAAATCTGTATTTAATAAATTGGCATCAGTAGGAAATTATCTCTGGCAATTTAAATACAAACTGACAACAATATCGGATGTCCACTACGAGTAACTCCCCTGTCTCAGTATTAAAAGGATACACTCCAACATAAGAATGGCCATACCAGGTCAGACCAAAGGTCCATCAAGCCCAGTATCCTGTCCTCTGACAGTGGCCAATAGCAGGTGCCCCAAAGGGAATGAACAGGCAGGTTATCATCAATCTGATCCATGCCCAGTCACCCAACCCCAGCTTCTGGCAAACAGAGGCTAGGGACACCATTCCTGCCCATCCTGGCTAATAGCCATTGATGGACCTATCTAGCTCCCTTTTGAACCCCATTATAGTACTGGCCTTCACAACACCCTCTGGCAAGCAGTTCCAGAGGCTGACAGTGCATTGCGTGAAAAAAACCTCTCAATAGTTCAAAAAGAAAAGGAGTACTTGTGACACCTTAGAGACTAACAAATTTATTTGAGTCTCAAAGGTGCCACAAGTACTCCTTTTCTTTTTGTGAATACAGACTAACACAGCTGCTACTCTGAAACCTCTCAATAGTTCAGTGGTTTCACCCTTTAATACATAATAAAATTTACTGGTATAGCACAAAAATCTGAAAGTGCTTTATAAAAATTTATTAAATAAGTCACAGCAAGCACACAAGACAGCTATGAGTTATATATGATCACTTTAGCATCACTGAAATGCAATTCTCTCTAGGGCGGAATATAACCAGCTATTTAAAATAGAAAAACTATATAGCAGTTTTGGGCAGGAAATGAAAGATACCCTATCCAAATAAAACTACAGGGAGATTTAGATAAAGTTTAATTAACCAAGCCGTAATTTATCTAAAATACAAAATTATCTTTTTCTACTCAGCTTCAAATATGACACATCACTGTGGTATTTGAGCAACTGAAACAGAGTAAGATGGAGTCCAGCAGCTCCCTATTACGAATCCTACCACCCTTCCACTGGTCATCCGCTGGAGGCACCTAAAGAGGAAAAAGGGTAAGCATCTCTACAGAGCATTACCCCAAACCTCTTGTGCGGGACCGCTTCCCCTAATCTACCCGAATACTAGCAATCAAGTACATTTGTGCAAACCCAGATTATAGCTCTTTGACTTTCATGGCTGGATTAAAGCAAGTGATCTACATCCTGAGAAAGGTATTTTGCACTAGGATTCCCCATTTGGTAATGTGTCCTTCTCTCTTACCCCGTAAACAGAATCTCGGTGAAAAGCATCAGTTCCAGGTGTCTCTTCTCTACTTGTAGTCAACTTTGATTTAAATATTCTGTCTTGAAAGCTATAGCCCGCTATTGTCAAGATTACTTTTTAAATTTAAGGCTCTAATTAGGGATGCAATAAAGGATGGAGGCTGGATGCCTCAGGGGAAAACTGCTAATGAAACACAGAGCCTTACATCTCTGGGTTGCTAGTTCAAATCTAGCCCTGAAAATTACTAAGAGCTAAACAGCTGTTAGTGAAATGAGCATAGCTGTTACTGTGTGGCCTTCAATGCACAAATATCCACATCACAGAAACCAGTGACATGCTTGTTTGCTACCTCAAGAGAGCCTAAGGAGACTAAACTATCCTTTCAACCCTAGAGATATTCCTTTCACAGCAAGGGAGAGTCATTGATGGAAAAACACTGCTGCTCCTATGCTTTTCCAGTTCTTTAGATAAACAGGACTTCAATTACCAGGGCTATTAAATGAGCACCTTTTAAGAGTATTAAATTAAAATAAAATTAAAATTTAATCTCTAGTGAGATTAGAATTGATTACTTTGAGCTTTTAAACTATATACAGGTGTCCCCCTTCAAACAATGAAGTTGATCACTCATTCTCAAGACCAAGATCTCGCACACACACAAGCACGCGCGCACACACACACACACACTAACTAACAAACTCAGGCTAGATGGTCCATGTTGCTTAGAGGAATTAAGAAGCAAAGCAGATTACCAGACAGCATTGTTTAAAAACAAACGATATAATTTGGTGATACTTCTCTACAACATACCTAATTACAAATTCTGTAGGGATGTATGTAAATTATCTTCTATCACATAATGATTCTTCAAGAAAGACCATATAGGGAAATGCCCATAAGCACTGGTCATTTGGAAGTATATGTCCTTGTCGGCACAGGGGCAGAGCATGCAGCTGGCACCGTGGCTATTTTTAACACTGAGGCACTCAGTGCCTCGGAAACCTTCCTGCTACGGGAGGTCGGATTCCTGCCTCTGTGGTCTGCAAGAGCCACAGCTGAGGCTTTAGAAAGAGTTGGTGCCCGTGGTGCTGTCAGCACAGAGGGTAAGGATCTTGCGGGAGACCCTTTACCCTTGTCGGAGTCTCTCCTATGAGACTGCTGTGCTTCTTCCCTCTGCTCCAGAGAGGGTGAAGCAACGCTCCCAACTGGTTCGAATCTGGCCAGGGAGTGTTTAGGAGCGGGTTTAACTTTCCCCATCTCCAAAATCTGCAGGGATTTTTCCCCTCAGAAGCATTTTAAGCGGCAGGTCCCTGTTGCACCGAGCCCTTGACTTGAGGCTCGTACAGTGGAGGCACTTTGTGGGGATGTGGGTTTCCCCGAGGCACTTCACACAATGTGAGTACCCATCCGACCACGGCATGGAGTCCTGACAGGAAACACACTTTGAATCCTGAAGCCCCTGGCTTTGTGAATTAGAAATGGCAGGGGAGAGCATCTCAGTGGGAGACAAGCCCGAAGGGAACAGTTTTGTTTATTTTTTGTTTTGTTTGTTTTTTTAACTAAGTAACTAACTATGTAACTACACTAAAGGAAGAGAATCAACTGGGATGTAACTAATAACTATTTCTACATTCTTTGTTACTTTTTTCCTACAGAGACCAGGGAAGAGAAGCAGCACTGCCCCGAGTCCCGTCTTCAGCCGGAGATGGTTGAGAAGGAACTGAGGGGGGTGCGGGATGCAGGTGCTCAGGAAGATTCCAACAAGACGGGAGATACCAACTGAGCGCCTGGGTCCCGACCAGGCAGTGCTACCAAAAATCTCTGATCAACGACACAGGGACGTGTGGACACCTAGAGTGGAGTACCCACAGGGACAGCACTCGAAAAGGATTATTCAGTTCACCTCAACCTCAACGTGGAGAGAAATATGCACAATACACTTGTGCTAACCAAGCTAAGATTTTCCCCAGACATTTCAGTCAAAGGCACACTGCTTTAGATTAAAACATAAAACAAGTTTATTAACTACAAGAGTTAGATTTTAAGTGATTATAAGTGATAGCAAACAGATCAAAGCAGATTCCCTAGTAAATAAACAAAACCGGACACTAAGCCTAATACACTAAAAAGATTGGATATGAATTAGCAATTTCGCACCCTGACTGATGATACAAACAGACTTGCAGATTCTCAAGGCACAAGCTGCACTTGCTTTGCAGCTTGGGATCCCCATTTCCATTCCAAGTCCTTTTCTTTCGGAGCTTCTCTTAGGTGTTGAGTGGTGGGGCAGTGAAGAACCACCGATGATGTCACTCCCTACCCTATATAGCTTTTCCATAAGGCGGGTATCCTTTGTTTCACGTGTGGTTCTCAGCCCAGTTTGTGAAAAAATACAGGTACACAAAATGGAGACTCGTGTCATGTGGTCTGGTCACAGGCCCTTGCATACTTTGCTGAGTCATAGCAGCCATTACTTACAAGGCTGTCTGAAGCATTCTCAGGAAGGCTCACTATGTGCGGGATAAGCTTCTCCTAAGGCCTATTGTTTCCCCTGATGGCCCATTACCTTGAATAGGCCCTTCCCAACCAGCTATTTAGACTGGAAGCATCTTGCCTAGTGGGTGTACCCAGTTGTAACTACATTTGAAATATAGACACTTAGTCAATATTCATAACTTGAGATACAAAAATGATACATGCACAAAGATAATCATATTCAACAAATCATAACTTTTCCAATGACATCTTATATGTCTTATACAAAATGCATCAATTATGCCATAATCATATCATAATATTACTATGCCGAATATGGGATGTCATGTCATACTTGTAAATTGTGATCACAGTACAGCAAGACAAACAAAAAATAATACAGAAAGATGGTGGAGAAAGGAATACAGTACACAAGCAATGTAGTCAGGATGATTGGAACAAGTATTGTTATTATTGTTAGTTCCAGTCCTTAATCAGGCACAGGTGGGGGGAGAAGAGATGTACACACGTGCCTTTTTTTTTTTTTTTTTTTTGGCCTATTTTCTTTTCAACCTTTCCCTTTTAAGATTGGATGTTGGGCCCCGTTTTGGCTGTTTTTCCATAGCAACCACAAAGCTAGCTGAACCAGCCCTCTGAGAATTGCCCTTGCCAAGGGAAATCCACACATGGAGTAAAGCAACTAAAGCCTGCTCCTCCATCCAGTCCATGCTTAGGACGTGTGTCCAGGGGTGAAATGAATATGATTCTGGCATCCTTGTGCTCTAGTGCAGTGTTTCCCAACCAGTGTGCCATCAGAAATGAACAGGTTTGCCCCAGAATTTTGGAAAAGTCACTAAATTTTAATTAGTGTCAAAATCAAATTGCACTTTGTGCTGTTGCTCTTCGGGTATACGTGTGTGAGACAGCCGTTACACACACTACACTCATATGACCTTGCCGTTCACGTGGTATCACACGGTAGTTGTGTTTTCGTATCAACCATTTTGAACTGAAGATTCAAAAATGGATAAATATTTGAAGAAAACAGATTCTGGCACCTCTACATCTATTTTCAGTGATGAAGCTGAACATGAACACAAGGAAGTCCAAGTGGTGAGGCAATGCGACTGTGAGAGTTATTGGCAATTTGGATTTTCATTGACAGGTAAACCATCTTGTCCTCAAATAAAGCAGAAAATTTGCATTGCAGCTTGACAAATCAACAGATATCAGTACTCATGTCCAACTGAAAGTTAAGTTTTATTCAAGCCTGTCTTACATCAAAAAAACAAACAAAAAGAGCATCAGTGGAACAAGAGCTCTGATGCAATGTCATCATTTCCTGTTAAGATTTAATGACTCTGCATATCAAGGCAAGCTCAAATTTCTCATTAAGAATAAATTTTGTTTTAATAATTTTAGTGTGGGGTGGGGGTGCACGCACAAATCTTTTATTGAAGTAAGTGTACCCTAAACCAGAAAAGGTAGGGAAACGCTGGTCTAGCAACCCACAGCTGCTGGAACAAATCCTTTTGACACACAAGCAACCAAGTTTAAGTGAGAACATCCCTAAGGACGCTTCGTTGTGTGACTGGACTCTGTTTTGTTGGCCCCCAGATCAGCACAAGAGTACAAGGATAGCTCTAAGCCACCTTTACCCAGCCATGTTCTAGACTGGCCCTGAGCTCAGTTCTAGGTCTCCAAATTTTGCTAAGATGAAAGGCAAGCTCTACTTCAAGCTGTCAGAGCTGTTGCGTAATGATGTTTGTGTCATCTATCTGTTAAGCACTGGATGAAGGCAATTATGCTAACTTTATGCAGCTTAGTTATGACTAATGATTAGATATAGGTGTATACACCACCATACACATTCTGCTAAATTACCTTACGCCTCACAGAACGATCAGCTGGGTGACCATTGGGAAAGTTTGCATTCCAGCTGTCTTAGTGTACTATGCCCATTGTGAGCACAAATATCTAAACTGAACAGAACAAATAGATGCCTTCATTATAGGTGCTGGAACTAGGGATGCTGGGGGTGCTACTGCACTCCCCTGGGGTGAAGTAGTTACCATTATATATAAGGTTTACAGTTTGGTTCAATGGCTCTCAGCACCCCCACAATAAAAATTGTTCCAACACCCCCATCATTAACTTATGTAAGGTAAGCCATACCAGAGAGAGACACTGCACTGAGGATATCACAGTAAGAATGTTACTGAAAGATACAATCCACAAAAACATACAGAACTGTATATGATTTTCTATTGAGCATAAAACTATAATTCAATTACAATGTTGAATTTGGCCTACAGACTAGGCTGAGATCATAACAGTGAGAACAGAACTTAAATGTTCTATTTATATACCTCTAGAAGAAACCCCCCCAAATCTGACTTGAAATGTGCATTCAAAATCCAAGTATGCCCTGTTATTCTCAACATATTAAAAACACCAAGAGAATGAGTTGCCACATTGGGAACACAATGAAAATCCAGTTTTGATCATTCAGTTTTTCAGACAAGAATTTTCTTGTAAATATTAAACTATGTCAAGCCTTTTCCATGCACATTGAAGGGCGAGTGTTATTAGATGGACTTAATTTCAGATTACTGATTGCCTTGCCTGCTGTCTGAAAGAAATTAATTTTATCAGGGAGAGGCATCTTACACAAATGCCACACTCTGACAGAGCTTGAATGAAATTAGGCAGCCTCAATAGGCATTATTCATAAAAGCCATACTAACTAATTACGTGTGAAGTGCGCCAAATGTATTGTATTTCATGGCATATAAAGAACCACCTTTGAAACTTTTGACGCAAGTATTGCTCTTTGTTAAACCTCAGACACTTAACAGATTTTACAAGAAAAAATTCTTCTGCCCACCTGAAAAGACCCCACAACAAAAGTAGTTATAACAAACTCAACCTCTATGCTTGTAGTGTATTTTTCCTTGCACACTTCCTTCCCCCAAATTGTTATTTTGCACAGACTGTACCAAAGGGACTTTTACGTGCTAACGGCCAAAGTATAAAAACCAAAGGCACGCTCTGGTGTACTGCCATAATCTGAAGACACGTGATCTGAATGAAAAATTGTAAACTGTATTACCAAGCACATGCACTTCAGCAAATCTGATAGTGTTTGATTGCTTGCTTTTTGGGGAGGGGGAGTCTTTCAAAAGACTCAATATTTCTAATGTTCTTCTTAGAAGTGATCCCTGCTAATAGTAATTCATTGCCCCATGTAAAATGAGTTGGCTCTAAGAGCAACTTACTTGCCTAGAAAATTATAAAAGCTAAGGAGTACTTGTGGCACCTTAGAGACGAACAAATTTATTAGAGCATAAGCTTATTGGAGCATATGCATCCGATGAAGTGAGCTGTAGCTCACGAAAGCTTATGCTCTAATAAATTTGTTCGTCTCTAAGGTGCCACAAGTACTCCTAAGCTTTTTACAGATACAAACTAACACAGCTGCTACTCTGAAAGCTGCCATTATAAATGCTACTATCACAAATGGTACTAATTGGCATCCCTATCAGCAATCTCTGCAGAAGGATCAAATATGAAGACTGAATTATCCTCCCACCTTAGAGCTGATCTTTACAGAACAGGTTTGGAAGCTGTGTGATGAAATTTGTCCAAGATAGCTGTCCAAGGCCTTGTCTACATAGAGAAACTGAAGTAGTTTCCAAACAAAACTTTAGATAAACCACTGTACCATTTTGTTTAGACTAGGCCTGAATTGCAGCTGTTTGGCACAAAAAATAGGTCTACAATCACTAAGGCGGTCAATATGACAATTTTTTCACCACTAAGCTCACAAGAAATTTTGTTTATTTTTAAATAACAAAAACCACCTTAGCAGAAGGGCTCAAGAAATGCATGGAATCAGAGGTACTCTTTCAAGGTGAAAGGGGCCAAGACCATACAATGCAACTTAATAAATTTAATTCATCATGCTATTTGACTGGAAACCCATTAATTTGGTTGGTTTTTGTTTTAAATTATTGGTGTTATTTATTGGGAACAGACCATCAATATTCTTAATGACTGAATTATCAAACTATACATAAATATGAAACATGTAATGTGTCAGGTGGTAGTAAAAAGATAATTCATGAATTGTAACAATCTCACATAAAAATAAGGCATTTTTCAGTAAAGAAATTATAGTTATTACAGATAAGACAAGACTCCAATGATGCTTCCAATCTGTCAGATGACAGGATAGTCCTGTCAGCAAAATAATTTGAAATGAGGGGGAAAACTGATGTCTCCTGTGTTCATTTGTCATGGGGGCTATATCTGATTTGGCAGCAGGTTGCTACACAGCAGGATGTTTCTCCCAGGGTTGCTTTTTGTTCAGTTTTCACTCTTCAAAAAAAGAGGAAAAATTCAAAAACCGTATAAATAAAAGTAACTAGTAATAAATTTCACTGTACAACTCTATACACACAAACATGTCCAAACATTTTGGTTTCTTCCAAAAACTAATATACAAGATCACTGTGAAGCTTTAAGCTGGAAAAGACATTGTGATTACTGACAAAAGAAGATAAGGAAAATTGGGGAAGCCTCTCCCCAAATTTATCCTCCAAGCCTTTGCTTTCCACAGAGAAGTGTAAACTCACTTTGTACCAGTGGGGAGAATTTTTAGAATCATATGGTCAAGACTGATCAGTCTCAAACACCATCACTATCCCCCTTTAAAGTATCTTCAATATGAAACAAAACAACAAATATTCACATTTTCAATACTAGGACCTGTAGCAATTGTCTGGCATCCACAATAAATTTACAATTTATTTTTTCTTTGTGGGTTTGGTCTTCCTTGAAGTACTTCCTTGTATGAAAACACCTTGGGAGCACTGTATACATTGGACTGAGGCTTGGATTAATTTGAGTAACTGCCTAAAAACCTTAAAAATCATCTGCCTATTGTCTATATCTGACCTCCTGAAGTCTAAATACAAGTGAAAAAGTCAGGAGTTTGTTTAAAAATTAATCAAAATGAAACTGTAAGAAATATTTAAGATCCCAAATCAACAGTAAAATACCTATACTTTAAAAATTAATGTATTTTAAAACAATACATTGTAAAACTGACTAATGTCTGACACCCCCATTCGGAGTTACTGTAATTTACAAATTAGAGAGTAGGTGAACAAACAATGAAAAAGCAAGCATAAGGTATTACCAAATAGACATACATTTCTAAGAAAGTGAACTGTCTAGATTAAATTATTCATCATCATAATTCATACTTCCAAGTAAATGTTCAGTGGTGTATTTTGTAATAGTGACATGTTAATATTGGACTTCAAAGCTCCCTCAAAGATTTGATAAAAAATAGGATATCACTACACTTTCGGGGTCCTAATTTTTTAATGATTTGCTAGGTCCAATAGTCAACTCGATGACATTCCTCTGTTTGGATGTAACGTGGTAACTTTTGAACATCATATCCAATCAATTCCAAAATTTCAGGAATGTTCTCGGCATAAACAGACAGAATCCTGTTGATTTTGGTGAAAATCACAAAATCGAAAGGGGGAAAATGGGAACATCCTACCCCTGGAATGTGGTTAGCAGACCCATCAGCTATAATCAGAGATTATAGATCAGAGATCCCAACTGATGGAGCCATGAACACTTCCCAGCATAACAACATGCCTGATCTCACCTCTGCCCTTTTCCCAGTTGAGTTTATAAAAGTTGTCATACACAAGGAGTTATCTCCCAGACAGAAAGGAAAAAAAACAAGAATGGTGGTGGGAAGGAAATGGAGGGACCCCACAGAGCCCCGGCACTGAGTGGGGGGTGGGGGAGGAGGGAGCCACACAGAGCTCCTGGCACAATCGGTGAGCAATTAGCAGTTTAAAAGTTGCTCTTTGCTCTCCCTGCAGCGAGACACTTAACAACTGTGGGATGCATCCTCAGCCAGTGGGGGAGACAGAGGGAGAGCAGAGTGAAGGAGGCATTTCATGTTCCTCCCTCCTAGCTCGTTGCCTCCCCAAAGCCTGCTCCATACTGGGAGAGAGAAAAGAGGACACCAGCCATCCACCTGACCTTCCAGATTGAAAGAATGAAAGGTACTTTAGACGGGAGACAAAAAGGAAACACACACACACACACACAGCCCCCAGCATAGGGAACATGACTGGGGACCTTAGCATGGAAGGGAGGAATGGGGCACACGGAGCCACTGGCATGATGGATGAGTGGGGGGAGCAGATGTTTACAGGGAGTCCCTGAAATAAAGGGCAATGGGAGGGTTGTGCACAGTGGGGAGAATAGAGGCATACAAGGAGCCCCTGGTGTATGCAATGTGCTCAGCCTAAAAAAGAACTTGTGTGTCCAGTTCTGATGCCCACAATTCAAGAAGGATGTTGATAAATTGGAGAGGTTCAGAGAAGAGCCTCAAGAGTGATTAAAGGACTGGAAAACATGCCTTATAGTGAGACTCAAGGATCTCAGTCTATTTAGCTTAAATAGACGGTTAAGGGGTAACTTCATACAGTCTGTAAGTACCTACATGGGAAACAAATATTTAATAAAAAAAGAAGGAGTACTTGTGGCACCTTAGAGACTAACCAATTTATTTAAGCATAAGCTTTTGTGAGCTACAGCTCACTTCATCGGATGCATACTGTGGAAAATGGAGAAGATCTTTTTATATACACACAAAGCATGAAAAAATATCTCCTCCCACCCCATTCTCCTCCTGGTAATAGCTTATCTAAAGTGACCACTCTCCTTACAATGTGTATGATAATCAAGGTGGGCCATTTCCAGCACAAATCCAGGGTTTAACAAGAACGTCGGGGGGGGAGGGGGTTAGGAAAAAATGACATCTTCATCATCTGGACCCATGGAAAAGAAGCCCTTGAGGAATTCCACCATGATTTCAACAATTTCCATCCCACCATCAACCTCAGCCTGGTCCAGTCCAGACAAAAGAGATCCACTTCCTGGACACTACAGTGCTAATAAACGATGGTCACATAAACACCACCCTATACCGGAAACCTACTGACCGCTATTCCTACCTACATGCCTCCAGCTTTCACCCTGACCACACCACACGATCCATCATCTACAGCTAAGCTCTGCGATACAACCGCATTTGCTCCAACCCCTCAGACAGAGACAAACACCTACAAGAGCTCTATCAAGCATTCTTACAACTACAAAACCCACCTGCAGAAACGAAGAAACAGATTGATAGAGCCAGAAGAGTTCCCAGAAGTCTCCTACTACAGGACAGGCCTAACCAAGAAAATAACAGAACGCCACTAGCCATCACCTTCAGCCTCCAACTAAAACCCCTCCAACGCATTATCAAGAATCTACAACCTATCCTGAAGGATGACCCAACACTCTCACAAATCTTGGGAGACAGGCCAGTCCTTGCTTACAGATAGCCCCCCAACCTGAAGCAAATACTCACCAGCAACTACATACCACACAACAGAACCACTAACCCAGGAACCTATCCTTGCAACAAAGCCCATTGCCAACTGTGCCCACAGATCTATTCAGGGGACACCATCACAGGGCCTAAGAACATCAGCCACACTATCAGAGGCTCGTTCACCTGCACATCCACCAATGTGATATATGCCATCATGTGCCAGCAATGCCCCTCTGCCATGTACATTGGTCAAACTGGACAGTCTCTACGTAAAAGAATAAATGGACACAAATCAGATGTCAAGAATTATAACATTCATAAACCAGTCAGAGAACACTTCAATCTCTCTGGTCACACGATTACAGACCTGAAAGTTGTGATATGACAACAAAAAAAATTTCAAATCCACACTCCAGCGAGAAACTGTTGAATTGGAATTCATTTGCAAATTGGATACAATTAACTTAGGCTTGAATAGAGACTGGGAGTGGCTAAATCATTATGCAAGGTAACCTATTTCCCCTTGTTTTTTCCTACCCCCCCCAGACGTTCTTGTTAAACCCTGGATTTGTGCTGGAAATGGCCCACCTTGATTATCATACACATTGTAAGGAGAGTGGTCACTTTAGATAAGCTATTACCAGCAGGAGAGTGGGGTGGGAGGAGGTTTTTTTTCATGCTTTGTGTGTATATAAAAAGATCTTCTACACTTTCCACAGTATGCATCCGATGAAGTGAGCTGTAGCTCACGAAACCTTACGCTCAAATAAATTGGTTAGTCTCTAAGGTGCCACAAGAACTCCTTTTCTTTTTGCGAATACAGACTAACACGGCTGTTACTCTGAAACCTGTAAATATTTAATAATGGGCTCTTCAATCTAGCAGAGAATGGTATAATGTGATCCAATAGCTGGAAGTTGAAGCTAAGCAAATTCAGACTGGAAATAAAGTGTACATTTTTAACAGTATGAGCAATTAGCCATTGGAACAATGTACCAAGCTTTGTGGTGGATTCTCCATCACTGAAGTGAAAGATCGGATTTTTTCTAAAAGATCAACTATAGACAATATTTTGGGGAAGTTCTATTGCAGGAGTTATATAGCTACAGTAGATGATCACTATGGTCCCTTCTGCTCCTGGAATCTGTGAAGCAATACAGTTTATGACCTCCTGGTGCAAATCATAAATATACACATTAGAGACATTCTACTGGAATTACAAATCTCCTTTTTCCTTCCTTTACTTGATGAGGCATGGATGCCCAGTTTCCCCATCAACTGTTAAAGACATTACTAATAGCTTAAATAGCAGGGAATACAACTTTCTACTCTGCTTTAAGTATTATGACATCAGCTGCTGCAGAAGATGTCACATAAAACCCTGAACTCTGCTTTTGGGATATAAATAGCCTTCATACTAATCTTTAAAATGGTGGTAGTGCTACTTTTAACTCTACTGAAATTCTGTAAAATTGTAAATTAGACCCATAATTGGTGGTTTTATCTTTCTTTTAAAAAGAAGATACATTATGCCGGTTGTTAAAGTGCTAAATTTCCCATATTGCAGCCCTGTCCTCTGCTTCTTGGTTTGAGGCAGGGGCTTCTTGGGTTGCTCTAATTATCCTTGTGGCAGAAAAATCAACTGAGTCAAACAGAGCTCCAGCTTGTTAATCCTGTCTATTATGGTAGTGCCTAGGGATCAACCAAGATTGGGGTCCCTTTGTGCCAGGTACTGTACAAACACAGGAGCAGCTGTCAGTCCATGCCCCAAGGAACTTTAAATCTAGGTGGTCAAGACAAAGTGTAGGGGAAAGGGATTCAACATAGAAGCAGAGCTATCAATTATCAGGGGGTAACCGTGTTAGTCTGTATCCACAAAAACAACAAGGAGTCCGGTGGCACCTTAAAGATAACCTGCATCTGTAATTTTCACTCCATGCATCTGATGAAGTGGGTTCTAGCCCACGAAAGCTTATGCCCAAATAAATCTGTTAGTCTTTAAGGTGCCACCGGACTCCTTGTTGGCTTTAAGAGCTATCAATGTGATGGCAGCAAACGTAATATTAGCTCCGTGACTGTGGGATGGGATGGAGGCAAAAAGGAGATTAGCTAAATGGAAAAACAAGAAAAGGGAGGTAAGGGGAACAAATTGGGTGAGAAGAAGGAGCGGAGGATGGTATTAGGGACTAGTGTGGAATGAAGCTGAGGAAAAGAGACCCTTGGAGGATGGGGGGAGGGGAGAAGAGAGAGACAACAAACAGCCAGTGAGTGCAGCACAGAGAACATCAAGTAAAAACTGGAGAAATATGATCAAACCATCTGGTCTTGGCTACTTCTTCTGTACAGTTTATTTCCCAGATGCCATATGTTTAGGGAGAGGGGAAGCACAACATGGGTTCTCGTGGCGGGGGTGTCTCCCCAGCATAGTTCTGGATCCAGGGGACCATAGGCGCCGACTTCTGCTGGCGCCGGTGGGTGCTCAACCCCTCTCTGCCCCCGGCCCTCCCCGACTCCACCCCTGCTCCACCCTCCTATCCCTGCCCCGCCCCCATTCCAACCCCTTCCCCAAAGTCCCCGCCCCAACTCCACCCCCTCCCTGCCCCTATTACAACCCCTTCCCCAAATCCCCGCCCCGGCCCCGCCTCTTCCGCACCTCCTCTTCTGAGCGCACCACATTCCCACTCCTCCCCGCTCCCTCCTGGAACTTGTTAAGCCATGAAACAGCTGTTTTGAGGCGGTAAGTACTGGGAGGTAGACGGAGAAGCAGGGATATGGTGCACTCAGGGGAGGAGGCGGAGTTGAGGTAGGGCAGGGAGCTTCGCTGCTCAATTTTTCCCCATGGGTGCCCCACCGCCGGAGCACCCACTGAGTCATCGCCTATGCAGGGGATGTTGGGGCGGTGCAGTGGCCCTAGCAGCTTTGTTTGTAAGAGACAAGACTCCCCCTCCTCCTCCCTTGTAAGGAGCCAGCTTTGGGGTGCTGGAGGGGAAAACTCCCAGAAGCTTGATACTGCTTGGACTGGGGGCCTAGAAATCTGCCAGGTACTGGGAATGGAGCTAGTGGTCGACCCATAGCTACCAATGCAGGACCCACTCCTCGCCCCTTGCAGTAGTGGCTCTCTACTCCCACACCAAACAGACATACTTGACTGCCCAATTTTAAAATAATTCTGTACTTGCACAAGATATAATGGTGACGAGAACCACCCTTTCATGAGGTGCCACAGCCAATGTCACAATATTCCAAGAAGAATGAAGCGTACTTGTGGCACCTTAGAGACTAAAATTTATTTGGGTATAAGCTTTCGTGGGCTAAAACCCACTTCAACAGATGCATGCAGTGGAAAATACAGTAGGAAGATATATATACATATTTCTGTTACTGATAAACATATATTAGAAGAAATTATCTGCTATATGCTGAATCAATATAAAAATAAAACATTATGATTCTTTATAGATTATCTATTCTCTTTACTGACAAGAATCCATTGCTAAAGTGAAATAAGTTACAGGAAACCGTCTCGTACACAGAAACAACAAAAACCACACACAACTACTTCCTACTTTGCTCATCAGTGGGGTTTGAAACCAGGACCTTCAGTGCTAAAAGCATGAACTGATACTGTTTGAACTAAAGAACACTAACTGAAGTTCCACCTTGTATTTAGCTGGGATGCCTTTGAGTTTCCCAGGCCCGAAGAAGAGCTCTGTGTAAACTTGAAAGCTTGTCTCTATCGCCAACAGAAGTTAGTCCAATAAAAGATGTCACCTCACCCTCCTCATCTGCTCTATTAGCAGACAGTTATAGTAGAGCTTTGCTCTTCTGTAGATCAGCCACTAGAGATGACCAAATACTCAGACTCTTTTTATTAATTAGAATACACCTATAAGCTCCAACTGAGACAGGGCTCAGTTGCGCTTGATACTGTACATACATACAGTGAGAAAAGTCCCTGCTCCGAAGAGCTTACAATCCAAATAGATAAGAAGGTAAGTAAGTTTGGATACATATTTTCCCCACCACTTTTCAGTATTAAGATGATCAATTTTTAGTCATCCAGCAACAGCCAAAACAAACCGTTTTGGAAGAGTCCCCTCCCCCAAATCTTGAATCTCCAAGCTAATATTCATCAGTTTACAATGGAAATACTCACAAACTTAGCTGAATAATAATACCACCAATGCTGTGATCATTTCATTTGAGAGATTGTGTATTAAGACAATTACAGCCTCTTCATAAATTAAAATTAATCTTAAAATGTTAGCATTGCCTCTATTATTAAAAATCTCCACAATCTCAACAAAAACCAGTTCAGCAGTGTATTAACATGTTAAAACATTTAACAGCTAGTTTGGGGGTTGTTTTTTGAAAGGGTGATGAATAGACTTTCTTTTCACACATCATATGATGGTCTCACTGATGTTCTATAGCAGTGATTCTCAAAAATTTTCACAGACCACTTGAAAATTGCTGAGGGTCTTGGCAAATGATCTTTCCAAAAGTTGTTTGTACCATTTGCTAACTATTGTAATGCTCTTTGGATAAAAGCGCTATATTAAAAAAAACCTTAATAATTAATGTTCTTTTCCTCTACAAATAAAAGCACACAACTCATGTTTTAGTACCAGTAGTCTTACCTTTCTAATGTGATAAATATGCCCTCTCTCCCCTGCCGCAGCAGCCCCCGAGCTAGGGCTCGGAAGGAGAGGGGTCTCTCCCTCTCTCCCCCACCATGGCAGCCCCCAAGCTGGGGCTGGGAAGGAGTGGGGGTCTCTCCCCTGCTACATCAGCCACAGAGCTGAGGCTGGGAAGGAGGGCCGTTTCTCCCTGGCAGCCGCAGCCCTGAAACTGGGGAAAGTCACCTCTTTCTCTGGCCGTCGCAGAACTGCACGTCCCAAGTTCCCCCACCCCCTCTTCTCACCTCACTGCCCCCTCCCACCTACCCCCAATTCCCCCCAAGGCCACCACCTCACCACTGGTGTCTTCTCCAGGGTCCAGGCACCTAATCAGTGGAGCCACACCTGCACAGCTCCACTAATTAGGTGGTTGGCCCTTCATTCTCTCATGTGCGGCTGCCCAGGTGCGCACCTTAGAGGGAACTATCCGCAGACCACCTGAATGGAGCTCGCGGACCACAGTTTGAGAACCCCTGTTCTATAGCAAAGATTCTCAACCTTTTTTTGGCTCAGGACCCATTTGTAAATCTTGATGGCCTGTCATGACCCAGTAGATAGTGTTAGTGCAAAAAAATCTGTTTACTAAATAAATATTACTCAATATATACATTAACTTAATAAGTGCTAAATAAATGTAACGTGTGCTACAGCGGCAGCTTCTGCCCAGTCCCTGGGCCCAGCTCCCCCTCCTGATGTTGCAACCTCTGGGGGTCACAGCACTACTCAGGTTTGGATCAGCCCCCCCGCTGGACTCAATTTGTATGATTCATAGATTCCAAGGCCTGAAGGGACCATTGTGGTCATCTAGCCCGACCTCCTGTATATCACAGGTCACAGAACTTCACCAAAATAATTCCTAGAGCATGTCATTTGAAAAGTATCCAATCTTGATTTTAAAATAATCAGTGATGGAGTGGCATTGTGACTCGGTGCATCGGGTCATCATGCCACTCACTTAAATTTGGCCTGGTAGGCCTTCTGTCATCTCTACAGAGGGGCAGCAGACCTGAGCAACATGCATCAGGTCGCCAGGTCTCTAGTGGGTAGCCCAGCCCAATCAGCCCCACTGGAACAGAGTTGCAGCAACTGCCACTGCAGGATGAGTGTGGGCTGGGTTCTGCAACTACCCACTCCCTCCAAGAGCATGACCCAACTCTCACCTCTCCCTCCTCCCGACATGATCCTTTGACACATTCTGGTGACCCAGTTTTGGGTTACGACCCATGAGTAGAGAAACCCTGTTCTATACTGATGTGTCTCATAGTGTAAAAATAAAACTACTGAAAATACAAGGGTTGATAAGTGAGAACCGTTTATTCTCGATATCCCTCAAGACAGCTGACTTTTGAAAGAATGCATCCTCCTGTGTAAGTAAAAGTAATAACCTCTATAGTGCTGAGGTATGCAAAACAATGAAAGACTAGTTTAACAGTATTTTTTTTTGTTTAGCGCCAACAATACAAAATACAGACAATCCAGGCTACACCTAACACAAAGAGTTTTCACTGAACCAATGGTGAGGCATCTAATAAATCATAACAAGTTAAACACTGGTATGTTACGGGACAACAGATGTAATTTCCATGACAGCAAGCCATAACTCTAAAAAGGATCAAAGCAATTACTATTTCCCTTTTTTCTTCCCCTCATCCTCATCCCAACATAAGACTTATCACAACAGTAGAAATGAGTGAATTCATGTGGCTGCATGTGCACGTTAGGGAGACAGAGTACCGCCTCATGGTTTGCTTTTAAGTGTGTAAAGTACTAAGACTGAATATAACACCACTTCATATATGTGATGTATTAATAAGTTTTTCCTGAATGACAAGTAACAAAAACTTTTTACTGCTATTTATATTTTATCCTTTCCTCCTGTTTCTCCCCCTTCTCTCCCCCTCCCATCCCATTTCCTGTAGTTTAGTTTAAACCAAAGCCTAGAAAGCCAAAGGGGAGGGAGATACTGGAGAGGAGGAAGAAAGCGAACTTTGAAAGGAAATATGAATCTCTGCTTTCTAAAACACAGCATGGGAAAGGATTGTGACTACAAACGAGTGCCCAAGGCAGCAGCAGAATCCTGATAATACTGATACAGGGCATAGTTATCAACACACCATTAAACATCAGACAAAGTCTGGTTTTATTCATGGCTGCTCTATCAAGTTCTCATCATGTTGCTCTGAGACAGGAAAGCATATATGTGAAGTTGCAATCAGTGATTGGTGAGTGTAAGTAACAATACAAGAGAACACATGAAAAATACAGAAAAGCCTGGGGAGTGTGGGTAGGGATAAGCCTTATTGTTGTTTTTGTAACTCCCTCATTTCTCCATCACCCCAGTTGAAACTTCACTCATTTTCATCACTTTCTCTGACATAATTATATTTCTGTGATCCTGTTAGAAGGTTTACTGTTCCTAAACTAATAAATACTGCAGTACAAAACAACCAAACACGTGTGCTTAAGTAAATTCAGTTATTTAACTTATAGCAATGCACATGATTCAATACTTCACACAAACTAAATTCACCTAAACAACCATCTGAACTGCGATTTTTTTTTTAAACACAGTATTACCCACAGAAACAGGATAAAGAAAAGCAGCTTGCAGATGTTTTGTTAGTGGGTGAATGACCAAAACCTCAGCTATATATAATGTCTTACATATTGTTACTTGTGCATTCATATACTTAAAACACACAACAGCTCATACTGGAGAGACTGGGTTATTATTGCAGAAAGCCCTTTCATTCCCAACCAGAAGTGTATGTGCCAGATTAAGGGTTCCTTCCCACTGACACATCCAAAAGAATCACGGGGGAAAACAATGTAGTCAGTCATTTTCCACCCTGGAGAGACACAGCAGGCAGCAGAGCAATAAAGCGAGTGGCAGATTTATCTGCTTGCTTTATGTATCACAGAGGGAAGGGGAACTGCTCCAGCAACGAGGCTAGAGTCGCTAGTCAGCGAGCAAAGCAGAAGCGCCCTATGCAACATTGCACTAACCTCACACACAGCTTTACAACAAAGCAGTGTGCAGCTGCAAAGTTTTATGCCAAGGGGTCCTCCACTCAAGTCGTGATCTGAAGTTTGAGGAAAATACGTTGAGAAGTTACACCGTTTTGCCGGTTGTTGTTGTTTTAAAGAATTTCACGGGTTATAAGAGGCTTTAACTCGTTCCATCGCCCCTGACCAAACCTGTTTGTGGGATTCCCACTTTTTTGTGCTGCAGCTGTTTCCAGTACACCAAAGCCTATAAACTAGCATGATCACTGTATCCCTCTGTCTCTTTCTCACCCACGCACAACAATACCAAGCCCTCAAGGTCTCTTTCAACACTGCAGTTTCTACACACACAGGAACTCGTGAGCCCCCAAACTCCCGTCTCCAACTACCAGCTATGTCTGTTTTGTGGCTAGAGAAAACCACACGCAGAGAAGCTTGCCGCGTAAGTCGCCCCCACCCCCAGTTCTTCCCTGGTTTGTTAGTGGTGCAGCCAGGCTGCCCTCTGCCAGGGCTGCAGACACATGCAATGAATGGAAACGATCCCAATTGTTTCCCAACTTACCCGCCTGCCCCTTGCAACTTCAGTGCTGCTGCTCTGCAGGCTCCCGGGCTGGTAATCCCCGGTGCCAGGCGGCACGGGGCGCTGGAACTGGTCTCACTCCGGCTCCCCAGGCGCTGCCTTTGCCCCCACGGCGGCCGGGTTCCCCCACCCCCCAGTCGCACCCGGACGCCGGACCATTCACTGAGGCACGGGGCTGGGAGCTTAGCGCGGACCCTGCAGCGGGAGGGAGGGAGCGAGGAGGCTCTGCCTCGCCCAGGACCGGCCCACTTACACTGACGTCCCGCGCTCCGCCATCGCCTCCCCCAGCCAAGGCCAGCCACAGGCGCGCCTCCCGGGCTGGGGAAGGGGCGGAGGGAGTCCTGGGGAGGGGGCGCAGGCAGGATCAGGGAGGCGTAACGGGGCAAGGGTTTCCTAGGGGCAGAGGAAGCGATGGGGCGTATCACGGTGTAGGGGGCGTCCTGGGGGCATAGGTGGGATGCGGGTGCCCGGAGCTAGAAGGGCTGAAAGGGGGTCTGGGGGTGAGCTTGGGTAGAGAAGGTGCAATGACGGGGGTGTCCTAGTGTGGCACAGGGGGGCTAGTGAGGGGTAGAGGGGGAAGGGTGCAGTGGGGGTACCCTAGGGTAAAGGGGTGTACCGGGGGTAGGGGGGTGTCCTGAGGTAAAGAGGGTGTAGTGGGGGGGGGTAGTGAGGCGATGGGGGTGTCCTGAGGTAGTGTGTGCAATGGAGGGTGAAGGAGAGATGGGGGTACCCTAGGGTAAAGGGGGAGTAGTGGGGAGTGAGAGGGTCAGGGGGTGTCCCAGGGTAAAGGGAATGTAGTGGGGGGCTGGGAGGGTAAAGGGGGTTTAGCGGGGGGGCTGGGAGGGTTAGGGGTATCCTAGGGTAAAGGGAGGCTGTAATGCCCCCTGAGGGGAAGGGGGCGTAGTGGCGGTTGAAGGGGGACGGGGTGGCCTGCAGAGGAAATGCAGGTTCATTGGGAGGCTCAGGGGAGAGCACGGCGTGCGGTGCCCCAGGAGGCGTTTAAGCGCAGCGCTACCAGCAGCCCCTGGGCTCTCGGCGGGACGGCGGCGCACGGGGCGGAGCCAGCCTGGCAGACAGATGGAGCTGAGAAAAAGGCTGCGCGCCGCGGGGTTTCAGGACTCCCAGGCTCGGCCTCGCCCACTCACTGGCAGCGTGCTGGCGAAGCGCTGCAGCTGAAGAGAATCAGTCATTAGAGAGCAGCCTGGAGGGAGGAAACCTTCTCTCTGAGCTGGGACTTTCTAGAGAGTTCTCTCCCACCCCTGCTACTTTTCAGTGCCTAATGCAATTGGAGGGGTTGCCTCCCTGCCAAACGCTGCTCAGAGAAGGGTGACAAATCCTTGGGGTCCAGACCTGGGTGCTTACCTAGGAGTAACACTGAAGGAATTCGTGTCCTCGCTCGGGCTGCAGAGCACCCTGAGGCAGCAACACCAGAACAGTTTGTAGAGCTGTATGCGGAGCCTGCTACGCGTTGGTCAGTTTTTTTTAAAAAGTAACTTGTAATTAAATGTTGCAAAGCATTTTGGCTACTATTATTAAGAGTTGGTTCTGGACTCTACAATAGAAAGGATACAGAAGACTCAGTCCGCGCCCAAATGGACAATGCGATCTTGATTACCTTTACTACGCTACTGATATGTAGCTCACGAAAGTTCATGCTCAAATAAATTGGTTAGTCTCTAAGGTGCCACAAGTACTCCTTTTCTTTTTGCGAATACAGACTAACACGGCTGTTCCTCTGAAACCTATGAAACTGTGTACAAGAATAAACATATGCAGTAGTGACTGTGTGCAAGATTGCTTCTTAAGTATGCACATAGCAACGTGCTAAGCTCTTTTGGGTGTAAACAACAGTAACCCAGTGCAAGGCTATCATATTTTCAAAGGATCCTCAACCTGACCTCCATTTATGCAATGATGACTTGCTGCACAAGTGACAGAACATACCTCTGCAAAACCCATTTGTTCTTGATTTGTGTTCTATTTGTGCATGTAAATATATATATTCTAGCATTTGCATATGATTATTCATGCACACCGAGACAATGTTTATAAGTATAGCCCCAGTGACTGCTGAGAGAAAAAGAGAGTTATGAGCTGCCTTATGTATCTCAATATAGTGTTAACCCTGACACACAGTGATGACCATTTAAATACCGACATTAGATTCATTCCTCCTCCAGTTGGCATTGTTGAGAGTTTTGCAATTGACTTCAGTCGGTAGCAAGATCAGGTCTAATATTAGCTATTTCACTGCTGATCAGTTTGGCACAAAACTAATTATTTCTTAAAACCTATTTTGTAAAGAAATTTTACACCCCCCATACAGTGAATACATGGTTGATTTATGCTACTATAGTTATGTTGCTATGTGATGGCTGAAGTGTTAGAGAGGCTACCGCTGACATTTTGTGCTGGCATTCAAAGTCAGTGTGAGCTTTTCTCTCACTAATTCCACCCCCCCCCGTGTTCTCTCGCCCTTTAAAATCTTAACAGAATATTTTCCAGTTGTAAAGAGGAGCCTAATTTTAAAGAAACTATGTCAAGATGACAGCACTTTTTTCAATAACTTTGCAAATCTTTTGTAATTTCCAAGATTTTTTTTGTCCAACGCCAAGCACGTGCAGTCTGACCACTAATGACAATATTCAAAACTCTTGAAAATATTTGTAGTGAAAAAGTTGTGTGGGGGTTCAGTCTAGGGTGACCAGATGTCCTGATATTATCAGGATCGTCCTGATATGAAAGGCTTTGTCTTATATAGGCAACTATACCCTCCTGATTTTTCACACTTGCTGTATAGTCACCCTCATTCAGGCTAATACTTTATACCACTTTAAAATAATTATATGCTGTGCTATTCATTAACTATTGTGCCCATAATAATGGCAACAACATATGGAATGTAAATTAATGTAAACCAGATTATATTTTATAGTAAACGTTTTCATGTGAACAAAAAAAAAAGGAGTACTAGTGGCACCTTAGAGACTAACCAATTTATTTGAGCATAAGCTTCCGTGAGCTACAGCTCACTTCATTGGATGCATTCAGTGGAAAATACAGTGAGGAGATGTATATACACACAGAACATGAAAAAATGGGTGTTATCATACACAGTGTAAGGAGAGTGATCACTTAAGATGAGCTATTACCAGCGGGGGGGGGGGGAGGGGAGAGGAAACCTTTTGTAGTGATAATCAAGGTGGGCCGTTGCCAGCAGTTAACAGGAACGCCGGGGGAGGGGGGGAATAAACATAGGGAAATAGTTTTACTTTGTGTAATGACACATCCACTCCCAGTCTCTATTCAAGCCTTAGTTAATTGTATCCAGTTTGCAAATTAATTCCAATTCAGCAGTCTCTCCTTGGAGTCTGTTTTTGATGTCTTTTTGTTGTAATATTTGCGACCTTTAGGTTCCCCTATATCTATTGGGGAAACTGACCAATATGAGCCTGCAGTGGGACATATTGCAATATACCTCAAATGCTCTGATTTTTGTTATGTTGCCTTATGAACCCGAGGATAATTTTAAATACTCCTGAAGTTGGGAAAGAGAGGTTGAGTCATTTATTTACACTAACCAGGTAAAGTAATTACAATTTTACAGTATCCTAACCTTTTTGTCTTAGATTTTTCTGTGATTGAAGTGTTGGGGACAAATTCTTCATTGTCTTGCACCACGTGTAGTCATTTACACCCGTGCAATACCATTCTGATTTGACAGTGTTTTACACCTACTTTACACTAGTGAAAATGACAACACATGGTGCAGAATAATCAAGAATCTAGTCCTGTCTATGTATATATCTAAGCTCTTAAATCAGGCCTATCACCACAGTTTGAGTCCTAAATCTTGGATGTTAGGTGTTTAGGCACCTAACTTCTGGGCATTAGGTTGCTAAATACCTCTAAGGATCTGGGCCTGAGAGGTATCTGTTCACTTTGTTCAGTGTGCCCTATTTTCCTGCTACTCTAGGAATGCAGTTAAATATTGTTTGTTTTTCTTTGTTTTTTACTAGTGAAGAAACTATCTGAATGTATATTTCAGCTATGAGCATGCAATAGCTCTTTCTAAAGCAAATAAGAATGTTTCCTTAAAACATATTTTAGTTCATTGTGCAACCTTCCTCTTCTCGGAAAAGGAGACCTTTAAAGGAATATAGCCCTAAGGCTGCATACAAGGCTACCAGTTCAACTTCAGCCCAATCAAGCGTGGTTTGATAGGTGTTCTGGATGTATATGAAATGTATTGGTGGTCTCAATCCAGTTCTAAGTGAAAAGATGTATATGTCACACAACTCACCTCAAAACTGGCATCAGTTGACAGACCTGTTGGCAGTTGCAAGAGCTAGACCAGCACCTAAATCAGTAAATGGACCCTGTCATCCCAGAGACATACCCTTTAGAATAAGTTTGAGGTGTCAGGATAATGTGGAGAAGTTTGCTTTGCTTTAGCCTGATCTGTCCTGGTTCTGTGAATAATCGGAGGGTTCTGTTTTCAGAGCTATAAGTCTGCCACCTTTCATAACCACTAAATTCACTAAAAAAAACACTCCACAAAAACTAAATCCTGAATTACACTTTTACTCCCTGATCTTGCAAGTGGATGGGTGCAGACATAACCTTGTGCTTCCAACAGGGCTCCACTGACTTCCATGGGGCTGCATATGGATACAGCGATCCATCTGTGTGGATCCAATTGCAGATTCTAGGCCTTATTTGTAACTAGTAGCTTAGAAACCCCAACCCCTCACAATGTTTTCTTAAGTGGGGGGGGCGGAAGGGGAAGAAAGGGAGGAAGCAGAACACAGAAATAAGAAACATATATACAGGTGTGCACACTTCCTAAGAGCAAGTATAAGGTTTAATGTCTGTATTTATTACCCAGACTTTCATCTATGCATTATTTAAGTTTTTCTTTCACCCTGAACAAGTTATAAATAAAAATATTCTAAAAACATTTTTTCTACTGAAGAGATTTTGCTTGTTCCCATTAAGGACTCAAACAGATCATTCTATTACTGCAAAATAAGTTTCTTTCTAAAGCTGAACTCTCTTTGACCTCACAAAAAGTAACTACTTTAGCATACAATGGAAGACAATTCAGCAGGCCTGTCCGAAAATAAACATTTGTGTAAAGTACATTTTAACCCTGGAGACTTCAGATAAATGGAAGGAGTACCACAATATTATTTATTGATAATACAAAAGGAATGTAACTGAAAAATTGCTAACCTTGAAAGGCTTTAAATTCTCTTGCATTCCAGACTCTATATTTGCAGTGAGCTAGTCTCTGTAAGTATAGGATATTACTGGGTTTGGTAATAATTTTTCACAAGGCATCTGGACAGATTATGCCATTTCTAGAGGATAAGACTATGTCAGAGCCTTGGTGTAATATCCCCAAAGGCAAGTAAAGCAGCTAACATAAAGCTGGAAGATAAAAAGGGTAGCATTACAAATATTTTTATATGGGATTTTCTAAGAGATATATTTTCCCCCACATGTTATTGATGATCTAAAAACTCCCAAATAATATTAAGTAACACTATTGATTTAATAAAGGTAATCAATAATCATAAATAAATGACAATGTATCAAGAATATGTTCATTGTATGAACAGTGGTTCACAGTAAATGGAACTGAGAATTGCACAATGAGATTTTCCAAAAAATAATTAAGTCTTTTTTATTTTAGAGACTAATCTCTAGCTCTGGCAGTTATGTTTATGGAAGGCAGGATGGGACAGTTAGTATTTACTCATCAAGTGTACGATGCTGTTCTGATGGAAGTTAACATTTTCAACCCTCTCCTCCAGAGGATCTTGGAATCCTCTCTGGATTCCCATGATTAAATATTTGATATAATATGCTATTATTTATATAATTTAAATTAGCTCCCTCTAAGATTGATCCTATGAGATTCTGAATGCCATCTACAAGACACTCAGCGCTTTCCATTCCCATTGACTTCAATGGAAGTTGAGGACACTCCGCACTTCTCAGGATTGTGTTATTTTCCTAAAATATCATTTCAAACAAATCCCACCAGGTGAGGTAGAACACACTACAAGAATATTTCTAGCAAAAGGATCAGCAGGGAAAGAGCGAATTCTGAAATTAAAAATGCCATTGTAGGAATATGCAAGATAAGGCAAGCTGGTGACTTAGAAAGTTTAGAAATACCAGATTTATGTTAGAATAACACATTATTTTAACATTTTCTACTTTACTTATATGTCGTCTCTCCACCCCCCAGGGCTTTTCTATTCCATTGCTGGATATCAGGATTTATTAAGGGGAAAACATCCCCACTAGGAGCCTGATCCAAAGCCCATTTCAGATAATGGGAGTCATTCGAGTCAGTTAAATGGGCTTTGGATCAGGCCCTAATATTGTACAAATAAGGAGCCAAATCCTCTAAACAGACAATCAGTCCCTATTCATATGAATAATCTCATATTCATATGAATGGGGACTGGATTCAGATGAAGTCTCTATGTAGAAGCATAGAAAAGTCAGCTGGAAGAGGGAGATGTAAATAACATCTCTTTGATTAGGTTTGGTGACAGGTTTATTGATTTAAATGGAGCTATCTGTGAATAGAAAAGGTACTTATGTAAGCAAAGGTTGCAGGATTGGGCCCAAGGTTAGTATAATGTATATAACAACATTCAGCATTTATACAGTGCTTGATATTTTCAAAACAGAGTGCAAATATTAATCATAGTTAAACATGTCTTTTTGATGCAGTGGAACAACTTTTGTCTGGGGTCATGATTGCCTTTGGAAAAATAACCTAAACTTGTCAACTGAGCCAACAGAAAGCTGGACAGTGCTAAAGGTCAAACATATTTTATGAGGAAAATGCAAGAACGGACATTTGAGCTCCTTGAATAGGACTTGGTTCACTTGTGAGAGAATGATATCCAGACTCAGAAATGGCAATTCCCACAGACCGCAGCAATGTCAGGCTCCGTGCTCTTGAACTTTTTGGCTATGTTGAGCTACAGTAGTAGTTCTTTGGCTTGGAAGAGCAGTATGTAAAATGACTGAAGGGAACTTCAAGACTCCATACTCAGTACTTGCATGGCAAGTCTCTTTTGTTTGACTTTTTTGGAGCAGTGCACTTGAAACTATAACGAAATTTCAAACTTACTCAAAGACAAAGAAATAATAAAACTCAAATACCATGAACTGTTCAAAAGTAACATAAAAAAGTGCTTAGTGCCTTTTCTGGTGTAATATTCATAGATTTCAAGACCAGAAGGGACCATAGTGATCATCTAGTTTGACTTCCTATATAACAGTCCATAGAACTGCCCCCAAAATAATTCTTAATTGAATGGTTACAGAAAAAAAAATCCAGCCTTGATGTAAAAATGGTTAATGATGGAGAATGATGGAGTTAGCCAGTTTTTAATCCAGTTCATGTGTGGCATGTGAATGTATACCATTCTAGTTTTTAAATCAAAATGTCGTGCAGTACCAAATCAAACACCTTACAGATGTTTAAATACATTACATCAATGTTACCTTTAACAGCCAAACTTGTAATCTCATTTAAAAAAAAGATATCAAGTTAGTTTGGCGAGATCTGTCTTTCATAAACTCAGGTTGGTTTGCATTTATTACATCACCTTCCTTTAATTCTATATTAATCAAGTCCCATATCAGTTGTTCCATTATCTTGCCAAGGTTTGATGTCAGGCTCACAGGAGCATAATTACCCAGTTCATCACATTTACCCTTTTAAAAAATCAACCTATTAACTTTCTTCCAGGCTTCTGGAATTTCCCCAGTGCACCAGTTAATGTTGAAAATCAACATTAATGGTCCAGAGGATATTATATATAATCATAAGTGTTTATGGATGTAGCTATTATGCAAGAAGGGCATTAGTTCCTCTGTAACAAGACTCCACACATGAACTGGTAAATTAGTCCCTAATCCTGCAGTTGGATCTGGGCTGGTATTCTCTTGCACCCACACAGTCCTTTTGACTTCTGTGGGCTCCACATGGATCCAATTGCAGGGTCTGGTTTTCTCAGTTTTAAATTATGATATCACAAATAGTTCATCAATATTACTTACACGAGCTAATCCTTCGCAGTGCACAATACAAACAGGAAGCTCAATGATCAAATAAACAAGTATACTTTGGACAAGAGTGGTACATTAGAGAGAAAGGCTTACACAATGCTTTTTTTTTTTTTTTTGTAAACATACAGAAGCTCTGAATTCTCTTCATTATTAATTTTGTCTTCATTCACTTGTGTTAGCAGTTTCCACTACTAGTTCCTCCGTGAAGTTAGGGGTACTATAATCCTAAATAGTAACACATACAATTATTTTTACGATTGATATATTTGAATCTGCTACTGATTGTTAGAATCAAGGGATTTTTTCCTCCTGAAAAATTCCCTGAGGCTCATCTCAACAAATAAAATCTTGGATGTGTCCCATGAACATAATACAAAGGTTACAAGAATAGAATGTAGACTGGGCAGACAAAACAGGATAGCGGAAAGTGTAACCGAAGAGGCTGTTGTGTCCAAATAATTATCAAACAGCGTATAGTTTGGCAAGCAGAGGAAAAATTATTTGGCTCAAAATGAAGGACTGATTTAGTATGTGAAGAGTCATTGGAAACTATTAGAGACATTTTGGAGAAGATGCAAAAGCCTAAGAATGGTCAAGGGAAGTATCATTTGTAGAATGTATTAGACTAAACAGCAAACCCATCCAAACTTTGTAGGTTTCAGATATAGAATCATAGACTTTAAAGTCAGAAGGGACCATTATGATCATCTAGTCTGATCTCCTGCACAACACAGGCCACAGAATCTCACCCACCCACTCCTGTAACAAACCTCTAACCTATGTCTGAGCAATTGAAGTCCTCAAATCATGGTTTAAAGACTTCAAGGTGCAGAGAATCCTCCAGCAAGTGACCCATGCCCCACACTGCAGAGGAAGGCGAAACCCCCCCAGGGTCTCTGCCAATCTGCCCTGGAGGAAAATTCCTTCCTGACCCCATATATGGTAATCAGCTAAACCCTGAACATGTGGGCAAGACTCACCAGCCAGACACCCAGGAAAGAATTCTCTGTAGTAACTCAGATCCCACCCCATCTAACATCCCATCACAGGCTATTGGGCATATCTACTACTAATAGTTGAAGATCAATTAATTGCCAACGTTAGGCTATCCATCATATCATCCCTTCCATAAACTTATCAAGCTTAGTCTTGAAGCCAGATACGTGTTTTGCCCCCACTGCTTCCCTTGGAAGGCTGTTCCAGAACTTCACTCCTCTTATGGTTAGAAACCTTCGTCTAATTTCAAGTCTAAACTTCCTGATGGCCAGTTTATATCCAATTGTTCTTGTGTCCACATTGGTACTGAGCTTAAATAATTCCTCTCCCTCCGTGGTATTTTTCCCTCTGATATATTTATAGAGAGCAATCATATCTCCTCTCGGACGTTTTTTGATTAAGCTAAACAAGACAAACTCTTTGAGTCTCCTTTCATAAGACAGGTTTTCCATTCCTCGGATCATCCTAGTAGCCCTTCGCTGTACCTGTTCCAGTTTAATTCATTCTTCTTAAACATGGGAGACCAGAACTGCACACAATATTCCAGATGAGGTCTCACCAGTGCCTTGTATAATGGTACTAAAACCTCCTTATCTCTACTGGAAATACTTCGCTTGATGCATCCTAAGACTGCATTAGCTTTTTTCACGGCCATATCACATTGGCGGCTCACAGTCCTCCTGTAATCAACCAATACTCCAAGGTCCTTCTCCTCCTCTGTTACTTCCAACTGATGCGTCCCAGCATATAACAAAAATTCTTGTTATTAATCCCTAAATGCATGACCTTGCACTTTTCACTATTAAATTTCATCCTATTACTATTACTCCAGTTTACAAGATCATCTAGATCTTCCTGTATGATATCCCAGTCTTTCTCTGTATTGGCAGTACCTCCCAGCTTTGTGTCATCTGCAAACTTTATTAGCACATTCTCGCTTTTTGTGTCAAGGTCAGTAATAAAAAGATTAAATAAGATTTGTCCCAAAACTCATCCCTGAGGAACTCCACTAGTAACCTCCCTCCAGCCTGACAGTTCATGTTTCAGTGTGACCCGTTATAGTCTTCCCTTTTACCAGTTCCTTATCCACCTTTCAATTTTCACATTGATCCCCATTTTTTCCAATTTAATAATTCCCCATATGGAACCATATCAAATGCCTTACTGAAATCTAGGTAAATTAGATCCACTGCATTTCCTTTGTTTAAAAAATCTGTTACCTTCTCAAAGAAGGAGATCAGGTTGGTTTGACACAATCTACCTTTTGTAAAACCATGTTGTATTTTGTCCCAGTTACCATTGACCTCAATGTCCTTAACTACTTTCTCCTTCAAAATTTTTTCCAAGACCTTGTATACTACAGAGGTCAAACTAACAGGCCTGTAGTTACCCGGATCACATTTTTTTCCTTTCTTAAAAATAGGAACTATGTTAGCAATTCTCCAGTCATACGGTACTACCTCTGAGTTTACAGATTCATTAAAATTTTTTGCTAATGGGCTTGCAATTTCATGTTCCAGTTCCTTTAATATTCTTGGATGAAGATTATCTGGGCCCTCTGATTTAGTCCCATTAAGCTGTTCAAGTTTGGCTTCTACTTTGGATGTGGTAATATCTACCTCCATATCCTCCTTCCCATTTGTCGTCCTATCATTATCCCTAAGCGCCTCATTAGCCTCATTAAAGACTGGGGGGGGGGAGAGATGGGGAGAATTGTTGAAGAATCTGACTCTGGGAGCTCCATCTATTATTAATTATTATTATTAATTATCATCATCATCTTTGTAGCACCTAGGAGCCATAGTCATGGACCAAGACCCCATAGTGCTAGGTGCTGGACAAACACAGATCAAAAGGACAATTCCTGTCCCAAAGAGTTTACAATCTAAGTCTAACACAAGAGACAACAGGTGGAGACAGACAGGGATTACAACAATGAGACAATATTGGATAGCATGACAGGCAGTAGTAAAATCATGCCAGTGACCCAACCACTGACAATTTTTTTGTAGGCATCACCGCAAAGAACAGTTTTGATGAGGCGTTTGAAGGAGGATGATGAGGTAGCTTTGTGGATGTTTACGAAGAGATTCTCCCAGGCTTGAGGGGCAAAATGGGAGAAAACATGAAGGTATTTGTTTGAAAATGTAACAAATGGCAATGGAGGCCAGCATGGTGGACTGACTGGAGGTAGAAAACGACATATCAATGAGCAAATGAGAGATGATAGGTAGGGTGGTGAAAAGCCTTGAAAGTTAAGACAAGCTGCTTATATTTGATGTGATAGAGAACAGGGAACCAGTAGAGGGATGCTAGCAGAGGGCTGAGATGGTCAAAGTGACGGGCTAGGAAAATCATCTCTACAGTAGTAATGTGAATGGATATGAACGGGGCAAGAGTACATTGTCAAGACCAGAGAAAATGTTAGACACAGCTGAAAGTATAGACATAGAGATGTGATGCAGAAGGAATCTTGCAGATTCCTTCTGCATCACATCTCTATGTCTATACTTTCAGATTTAGATATAGCCTGGATGTGAGGACCTAGCGAGAGCTCCAAATTGAAGATGATGTTCAGGTTATGAGTGGCAGGCAGGATGTTAGAAATAATCAGGTTATGATTATTGATCATAATCAATAATCATAGTTAGAAATAATCAGGGGACCTTACAAATATAATTAGGGGAAAAAAACACTTTATTGACTTCTCAGTTTTCTATAAATTGCTCTACTCAATTCTCCCCACCACACGCTCAATTGTTATATAAAATTGTCAGTGTTCTGCAGTTTTAAGCTATTTTGAAAAACTCTGTAGTGCATTAGAATTTTAAACCTTGAGTTTTTCCAAACCCCTAATGATGTTAACACTGATCAGTGAATAAATGTTAAATATTGAGATATACAACTCCTAGAAACAGTACTGGACTAGTTCCTTTTACAATTTGTAACACAGCCAATAGGTCTGAAGATTATTTTGGACATAGTCCTAGAAAATTACTCATTCATAATAAAATAAGCTAGTAGCTGGAAAACATATTGAGTTTGATTTTTGTAACTGTGCAAATGAAATGAGGCAGAATTTCTAGTATTATGTGCAAATTATCTTGCACAAATAGATCATGAAATCATTTGGATGTGTATGTTTTCTCTGAGCTATTCTTATAAATATGCATAAATATTTCAAGACATTAGAAGAGAAATATGGAAGCTTAGCCAAATATGTATGTGGGAATTTCAGTAATTTTCTGTCAGATTTCAAATGGAAGCTTTTTAATTATTTTATTCATAGTGGATGTCTCAGTGAGCTCAGTAGAAGGGACTTTGGTCATTTAATTTTCTGTGCATTATTTTCTTGAAGTGCTCTTAAAAATATTCTGTCCTAGAACCCTAAAATTATGGGAAAGAAGATAAAACAGCTGTTGTTGCTGTTGTGTCACACAGCATTTATTTGGCAAGTCTTTTTTTTTTTCAGACTGCTTACAATAATATGTGTTTCAAAGATACAGATTAGAGACAGTAATAAATTTGGATCACCACAATGAGCTTGAGTATATTATTCAGTTTCTGTCTTTTTAAAACACAGTGGTGGATTTCTATTAGTACTATGTGGTCTGAGGTATCTTATTTCCTATATTAGTTAATACTATTGTTGTCCAAAAGTCTTTCACCTAAATTTTGAGGTGATGAGTAAGGTGATTTAACTCAGAAAGCTTTATATCTACATACATATGCTTACCAGGATGATCAACTTTTACAGGTACCTTCTTACCACTTAATTGCTCTTCTTGCTATGATCCTCTCTCCTCTGACCCCTTAGCAAGCTACATCAGTTTAGACTCTTGTAGGCCTGGTCTAACCTCAAAAGTTTAAGTAAACATTAAAAAAAAACTGTTTTAATTAAATCAGTGTAAACCACTGTGTAGACACACAGCATTATAACAATTCTGGATATTCTTGTTGTCCATATAAATGTCTAATTCCTCTTTGAATCATACTAAATTCCTGGACTTAAAAGGCATCCTGTAGCAATGAGTTCTACAGACTTACATGTGTATGAAAAATATTTATTTTTAATAATTTTGAGTTCACCACCTTTAAATTTAATTGAATGTTTTCTTTCTTCTTGAGTTATGGGGCTGTGAAAACAGAACCTCCTGAACTTCTTCCTTCATACCATTTGTTAATTTGTATTATTTTATCATGTCTCCTTTCCTAGGTAAGCAATCTCAATCTTTTCATTCTGTCTTCATATGAGAAATTTTCCACGCTCCTAATCACTATGCTCATCTTTCTTGGAATGCTGACTAATTCTGCAAAAGACAAGGTCCTAGATCCTTCCATCTAAGACCCAGACTCAATGAGCCAACTAAGTGGTAACATTCAAGGGATCTCCATGTGTATAAATTTTAAGATATATACTGGTAAACTGATGTGAATTCAAATAAGTCTTTCTCCAGCCACACAGACTCTAGTGCTGCCACAAAAGCTAGTTCAATATAATCAAGACGCATCAAGAAATTAATCTTTTGGGGACATGCTCTATAAACCTCATAAATTAAACATGTAGAACCATAATGTATGCAATACTGTGTGGTAGAATTACAGATGTAATTCCAAAAATTGTGTCATGATTTGTTTTAGCTAATGAGTACCCTTGCCACTCTTCAAATATTAATTGGAAAGAAGTTATGATTTATCTAGATGAAATATTCTCTTAAATCAGTGACTATATCTTGAAGTAGAATATGACATGGCCCATCCTCGTGTTCTGTATGACTAATTTTACCATGTTTATAGACTCTCTAGAGTAATAATGGAACATGTCATATTAACATGAGATTCAGATGTCCAGAATAAGTCTGGTGGTACATTACAACATGTCTCTTCCAAGGAATGCAAGATATTCACAGCACACATTGCTATTAACTGGGGATTATCTTTCAATGTGGAGAATCAGATAAATGTCTCATGAGTAGGAAGAAAAAAAACTCTCTTAAAAAGGAAATTATTTATAAAGTAAGCAAAAATATGTCCTTAAAATTACATACTGTATTTTCCATTTGCTATCTAGTCACTGACAGGAGTTCTAATTCATACCAGAAGGCTAAGCTTCTGTCAATCACTAATCACAATCAATCATTAAGAGTTAGCAGGATGTGCTGTTGTCCTTGCAAGTGGGCTGAATGGAGAACATTAGAATGCTCCGGAACTCTGGGGACCACAGACAAGAGTTCTGGACTTGGAGGAGAAAAAAAAAATTAAATGAGAAATAGGAGGTAGCTTGTGCATGGTATATAATTGTGCCAAAAGCTTTTTAAATTGCAAAGCTTCATTGCATAGTGTATCATCCGAAACTAAAGACAGTAGGACTGGACATTAGAAACTCGTTTGCAAGAAGCATAAAGTGAAGAAATTTGGAAAAGGGAAATTTGGAAAAATTTCCTAAAACTAGGAAAATTACAGACTTGTCAGTTTTACATTAGCTTGAGGAAAAACATAAAAACTTCAGAAGTTATTTTGAGAGCTCACCCAGGAGATCTCGTCCCTCCCCCCAAGGGCTTGTGTTAGGGCACCTATGTTGTTGTTGTAAGACTTGGAAACTATCACAGAAAATTATTGGAATTATTTTTGTGTAATACTGCCAAAGCCAAAGAGACATAGTGTAACTATATTTTCATTTCATGTTTTACATTTTTTAATTTGTGATTTTTAATTTAATTTGTAATTTTATTTATTTGATCTTCATGTACAGCTCAGTAAGTGACGTTCCAAGATGCTAGCTTGATAATACTGTACATTTCATATAAAGAAAAAAATCTTTGACATGTTACTGAACTTCTGAGGACTGAACTTCTGAGGAGGTAGCTTAATATAAATACAAGGTATTATTAACCTGAATTCTCTTCACTGAGTGCTTTGATTTAAAAAAAAACATATTATAGGTTAGTTTTCTGTGCCCAAAAGTTCAAGTAGTATGAAAGCTAAGAAGTCTGGGGCACTAGGACCCTGTTGGGGCATCTGTTGTGGCCCCTTATTATAAAAATATAACATCTAAATAATATTGACAGGTTTGGCCCTTCTACACACAGAGGAGCCTGGGCTATAGGTCCATCAGCCTTTTGATTAATCCCGCCCTCTTAAAGTTATTTTTTTCTTTTGGTCCTTTCTTTACAATAATGACGGTTACTGTCTGCTCCATTAGTTTAATCACATTGCTTATTTATTTTGCTGGTTTATGTACTCTAGTTTGGAAGCTTGTTACGCTGTAGAGCTTCTTAGCTCAGGTCTTTCCTTTGCTGTGCAAAATTTTACTTTCTGTTTTCCTGAGACTAGGTATTCTAATGGAAAAAAGTGGTCATTACTTCAGTATGAAAATGAGTGCTATTGCATCCTCATCCATTACAAAAAAGATTTTAATTTTACCTCTAGGTCACTGCCTCAGATTTGAATTTAGCAGCGTTACCAACTCCTGGATGGATAATGACCTGACATAATAAATGATTTAGTGGTCTTATTCCAATCCTCATGCACAGCTCTGGGTTATATCACAAGTTTCCACCAACCACACTCGTTATTGACAGTTTTGTCAAAGATAGCACAGATTGAATAGTTATGGACACTAAACTACCCTTTTAACCAAAAAAAAAAAAGGTCCACCTAGATGAAGGTCAAGGCAAAACACTGCTGGAAAGCTCACACTACCACTGTCTATGCTGCACCTGTTTTGTGAATAAATGGAAGACTTCAGGTTGCACTGTTATGCTTTGCATTTCATAAGCACCAATTCACTTCTTAAATATTATGAATTATCCAAAATTTAAAAAAAATGAAAACTCTTAGTTAAGACAACATTAATGGAACACTGCAGAGGTTAATACTAAGAGCCCATGCTTTCATTATTTGTACAGATGGGTTGAACAGGAATAATAAAATAAATATTTCCAAATAGCTGCAGCTGGTAAAAATCTTAGAAGCACAGCAAACAAGAATGAACCCAGTGAGAAGAATATGAAAGAGAAATTCGTGAAGATAATTAAAAATCAGGGCTGGTTAAAAGCAAATGTAATTAACGGTGATAATTATAGAATACGCCCAAGAGAAAAAAATAGAAGAAATCTGTAACAACAAAATATGATACTTATACTTTACAACTTCTGGTCAGTGTATGTTATCAGTGCACACATTCCCTCACTGCCAAAACACAACAAACAGCTGCAGGTAAAGAAGATGCTGAAATGTAATGAAACAAGATGCATAATACGAGGAAGTGCTGTGTTTTTTAGAGTAAAAATCTGATTAAAAGCTCACCTAGATTTTTAGGGTATAAGTTATATAACAGGTACAGTTGGTAAAGTAATGTAATTTCCAGTAAAACAGGCTGGAAAACAATTCTGTTTTGTAACAACCTTTGAGGTCTTGAAATTTTTTTTGTTCTGCATTGGAACAAAACCAAAACCTTCCCATGAAATGGAATTGTGTTGAAATGTCTGTTTTCAGAGTGAAAGATTCACGTTTGCAATCCCTCACTCTACAGACAGTCTATGCTGGGCCTGAGAAATGACCCCATCAAATTCTTTTCAAAATCTATGTTTTTGCTAAACATTTTGGTTTGGACAAAATAGCATTTTCAACAAGAAATATTTTGTTTAAAAGTTTCCATCTAGCTCTAACATCCACTGATTTTGTGTTTGGTAGCTGTGCAAGCTGAGTAGACATATTGAACTGCAGCAGAAAAAAAAAAGTAAATTTAATTGTATTATAAAGTGGTATGTGGATGGGACTATTAAATATCTCCCTTCCACTTCATGGGTGGGAGTGTTATTCTTATTTTGCATAGCCAGTGAATGCCAAATAAGTGAAAGTCACACCATTTAATCATTACTAAATTTTGCTGAGAGAATTCTATGCAAGCTAGAGTCAGTTACACATCTTTGCTAGGACACTGATTAGGGCAATGAGAAAACTAGAGTAGTAGGCCTAGAGAAGAACATTCTACGAAGCTAGACTTACTTCACGGAGATCTCCTGGTTACCCTGTTATGTTATTAAGTACTTCAGTGTCCATTTTTTAAAATGTGCAAAGGTACAGCGTTACTTAGTGTTTGTGGCTCACACTGATGATCCGTTTTCCATTTGGTTCTTGGAAAGTCAGAGGAATTTTCAATCTGCAGATACATGTAACATTGAGATAGCATTTTTAACTGTGGCTGGCTACTTATTAACCATTGTTACCTAACTCTGAAAAGTCATCCTTGTGAGCATGTATTTGTAACTGTCCCTGAAAGCACTTGCCAATAGCACGATCACCGGAGGACAGACTTCATTTAAATAGCTTTGCCTTATGCCAGCAAGGACTTCTGTAACCAAGAACAGTGTCTGATTCAGTGGACAGTTACTGCAGTCTTGGATATACCTATGGGTTCCTTAATGGAATTCAGTGCCACCCTTGCCAGAAGAACAAATGAGCTCCATAGGAGAAAAGACAGTATTTCCCCTAATACGTTTTCTTCACTGGTTCCTCTGGACAGGGGTGGCTTTAAGTTCCATTAGGTAACCCATAGGAATCCCAGACTGCAGTAACAATGCGCTGAATCAGAACAATGCACCGGCCAAGCCAGGAAGCAAGGAAATGATACTCAGTTGTCAAATATATTTTAGTACAGCAGCTTCACGCTACTATATTGTGAAAACTGGAAATGAGGCTATTGCTAATATGCAGCCTCCGGCTTTGGAAGAGTAACCACAGAAAATCAGTCCTATATTTGTGTAGACAGTAGGCCAATGATATAACAGAGAAAGGAGTAACAAAACCTTAAACTACTCCTTAGACACAGTGAAACCTTGTATTATGTTCTCCACTCACTGTGCATGTGCTAGTCTGGATTATTTGCATTTTTGGAGTATGTCATTTGGGATATCTACTAACTTCGATCCTGAGGCTTTTGATTATCTGACTTCATCTTAATGTCCAACCTAGATTCCACTCTCAGCCAGATCATGATCCCATTAAAACTACCATGGACTTCAATGGGCCCAAGATTTGGCTCACTCTGTGACGTAAATACAACTCCTGCTCCCTTCTGCAACTCAAATTAAAGAACCATATACATACATCCCAAATTTTACATAGTCTTCATATTTTTGAAATTTAATCCTCATCCATCTTGTGACAGTAAGAACAGAAATCCAATGCTGTTTTTATTACTGCACATTTTAAACAAAGAAATAGTTAACATAAATCACATACATCTAATATGATTTTAAAAAGACAAAAACACCCCCACCTCCTGAGGTCCCTTCCATCCCTTCCCACTTCAGCCTGGCCCCACTGGGAATCTTTCATAGGGTTCGGCGAGGAAGGGGAACAGTACTATACAGCCGGTTTTCTCCCCTTCCCCCATTCAATACTACATATAGCAGATCCATGAGATCTGGAACCCAGAAATGAAGAAGATCTAATCCTAAAATCTGATCTCCACCTAACCCAGTAAGGTGGGAGGAGCTGCCAGCCTCATCTCTGGAACAGCACCCTGCTGTTTATGAATAATACCAAACAGTCATATTAACCAGACGTGACACAGTCCTTCAATGTTTCTGTTGAGTCTCAAAGACACCCCCTGGCCAGTAATTTATTTGTGAAATTAAACTTCTGTTTATATTATCCCTATAACACTCCACTGGTCACCTTTTTACCTCCTGAACTGTTCACATGCCTATTGTTTTTGATACCCTACTAAGTTCTTTATTTATTTAAGTCCCTCACCAGGTGCTCAATGGCTAAAGTTGCTTTCACTGTGAGGAAATGTAGACATGTTTGCTTAATCTGAATTGCAATTTAATCCTTTGTATCATTTTAGTTTGTTCTTCTATGAACATTCTGCCATTTGTTCATATGAATATTTGGTAAGAAAACTTTATTTATCCTAATGAGTATAGCTGTGCTGGCAGTGCACATCTCAGGTCATCCAATCAGGCTATAGAAATCATATCACATGAATTTGGTAAGCAATCACACAGTTCAGTAAGTGGAATCCAAATACACTTGGAGTCCCATATACAAAAAGTTTATGAACAACTGATAAGCCCAAATGTATTCATAAAAACTAAACATTATACAATTACAAATAACTAACCAATGTTTAAAAGTTATGCTTAGTTCCTGGACAGTCTGAGTAGAGCTAAAGAGAGCTAAATTCCAGTGAATACATATTTGCCAACATATAGTTCAACCAGCTCTATTTGCTAACCATAGACAGAACTCTCTTCCTCTGCTTGTGAGAGTGGTGAGAAGCCAAAATTGTAAGATTCTGGCTGTCAAGGAGCAGGAAATAATTTCTAAAGATTTTTTTCATACTTGGATAAATCCTGTGGTAGGCGGTAAGATCACAAGGAAAAGGCACTGTTGTTGTAGCCATACGGGTTCCAGGATATTAGACAGACAAGGTGGGTGAGGTAATATCTTTTATTGGATCAACTTTTGCTGGTGAGAGCTTGTTGTGTAAGCTTGTCTCTCTCATCAACAGAAGTAGATCCAAAAAAGGATATTACCTCACCCACCTTGTCTCAGAAAGAAAACAGCAGACAAGTTGGATGCTGGGTTCCTGATTTTGGACAGATACAGGTAGTCAAGGGAGACAGAGATTCAAACACATGACAGATGTGTATGATTGCACAAACCGGTAAAGTTTATGAATCAGCTGTGATCTCGTTTACACAAAAATGCTTTTATAATGAAATGACACAGTACTTCAAAGATCTAATGTAGAACAATCCACATTAAAGAGTTCAGTTAAGACAACCTGGATAACAATGAGGAAATGGAATATGAGAGGTCACATGGGAAGAATTTGATCCAATTTCTTTGTATTACTTGACTTTGCTCTCAGAATGTTTGTATTGATCAAATATAGGTTGCCTCAATTATCCATGGCTGTATTTCAGATTGTTATTTATAACTCTGTTTCTCTCCAAAGTATTTAGTTTTACCTTAAACAAATAATTCAGGACTTCCTCTTGCCTTTTTATTTTAGTTTTTTCTGATTATGATTTTTCTAAACGTATACATAACTTGCTTTATGTTAAGGGTATCCTAAAAAACACTAAAACAATCAAGACCCCAGAGATATTGAATAACATATACATGAATGATCTTTAGGCATAAAGGTCAGCAATGAAAGTTACCATAACACTCCCTGAACACAAATAATACATTAAGTCAACTCAGCTGAAGTTGATGATATCATCACATCTGAGCTTTTGAGCCATGCAATTACAGGGGAAGGATTCCCACAGCCCTGCCAGATTCCTCAAGGGGATTAGCACTTGTCTGATTGCAACACACACCAAAGACACTGTTAAAATATCAGTGCATCAATCAAGAGGAATTTGGAGGCTTTGAAGTTTTTTTTTTTTTTAAAGACAGTGTGGGGGAAAAAAGAAGTGATTACAGTTATTAATTTAAGTGCAGTAATGCTTGTTTGGTTTGGTGATGCAGTTTGATGACTTGTGTTTTATTCTCACAAATGATCAGTCATAACAAGTCGGCTTGGAAAGGCTTTTAAAAAAATTTAAAAAGACAATATTGATGATTATTTCAAAGTATTTCAGTTTTACCTGAATTTTTTGCACTAGCAGGAAACTAATCAACAAAACACAAAACAAAGTCAAAATCATCTTTCACCTGACCCTGACACCAGCTGGGACGTTGACAGCAGTTTGGAGCCTGGGTGGGGAGGGGATGGACAATAGTGCTGTCTTTTCTCCCCATGCCACCAGGCTTCATGCTACTGTTAGTGTTCCCTGGTGTCAGGAGTTGCTGAAAAAGCTTAAGGTGTCTGGCTGCTATTATGAATGGGTGTGTAGAACCCTCCAACACCTTTCCCTCCCTGCCTTACTCCACACTATAGCAACTGCTTTTTTGGTAAGCAGTCCGAGTTTTCTTAGTTGTGAATTTCTGTCATAGAGCACTCCCTGATCAGCATGACACCCACATACATTTCCTGTGAACATGAAGGCTCAATGCTACAGTTTGCTATGCCAGCCTCATTCAAGTCAACAGGGTTCTATGCCGGTGCTGCAGTATCTTCCTGACAAAGAATTTCAGGCTTTCGTTTGCTAGTCGAGATGTACAGTTCTGTCCATTCTCCACCTATTTTTGACAGGAGCTGAACGAATCAAAAGGTATTATGTACATGTATTTACACATGGACCACTCATGCTGAAAGTATTAGGATTCACTGAATCTCAATCCAATGAATTACACTACGATTACACAGAATATATACATCCAAGGAGGCCAACGCACTTAACCCCCCCAAAGGATAAGTATCATCACCATTTTATAGTGAGGCAAAATGAGCTCCAGAAAGGCTGAATTACTTCCCCAGCGTCGCTCAGTGAATCAATGGCAGAGTTGCGAATAAAACTAAGGTCTTGATTCAGAATTTAATTTCTTTGGTTTTTTTAATCTTAAATAAATACACGAATATCCCAAACTCAAAGTCAGGCATCAGAATATAAAATAAATATCCAGAGATTAAATTCAATATGCAGCAGATTTACAGTGTTATGTAGGAGTCCATTCCATTCCCAGTAGCTAGTTTTTTTTAGTGGGTTGGGGGTGCAGTTGTATTTTTCAATTTCTAAAATGGAACTCAAATTTCTAAAAATTGTGCCCAGAAATTATACTCTACCTCACTGGAGCTCCTGCAAGTTTCCCAGAAATCCAGTGATTTCTTCCATCATCTCTCTCTGTCTCACAAGTTAGTCTGCAGTTACTCTCCCTTTCCTTCTTTGCTCCTCTCCAAAGCCATTTACGGACCAAGCAGGAAATGACTGCAATTTCTTGTTTTCCCTCTCATGTCTGTAACCTCTGGACACTGGCATCAGAAATGATGAAGAACTCAAAGTACACAACAAACAAAAAATGTATACAGATAAGACAAGGAGTTTTGCTATTTATCTCACTCTGCATATCTGGCTTTAGTGGAGTCCATCATGAAAGCTGAGGAAATAATGCACCTCTCTCAGCAAGAAATCCCAGAAGGTCCTTGCAGGATTGTGGAGTTTTTTCCGATATTGTGTCCTCCCCGTTTTCTGGCAGAGCAGATCTTGCTCCTTACATGAGTCATCATGATAGCAGATATTACTTTGAGGTATACAGGAGAATCAAGATGTCAATTATTATTTGCTAGAGACCAGACTAGGGAAACGTGACTGTTACATCCCTCCTGAACGCACAGGGTCAGATCCTCAGCTGGTGTAAATAAGTATCGCTCCGTTGGCTCCAGTGGAACTACACTAGTTCACACCAACTGGCCCATACTGTGATGCTGAAGCATTCCTAAAAGCTTGGAACAATATTGTAAAGCTGTTTTTAGGACTCAAATCCTACGCATCCACTCAGAACAGTGAGAGCACAGCAGCTCTGTGTACTGCAGGAGATGGACATAGACAGGCTATGTTGTGCAGGATGCAGAATCTGGCCCTAGGAACATGCAGATTTGAGTTTTCACCTCTCTGTATTGTGTTACAGTAGAACATAAAAAGGACCTAATTGCATCAATATTTCCAATTGCTACAGCATATAAAAATTCTGCACTGCCTTCAATCTTTTGTTTTACCTCTCCATTGAAGCGTGCATCTTGCAGTGACATCTATGGCAGATTACAAAGCAGTATTCCTACTGCTAGCCAGAGAAAACTGTTTTTTTGTTTAGACTTTAAGGTTAAGATTTGCTCACAGTTACAATATGTTTTAATGGTATCTAGTGTAGTTCTCTAGGACATGAACAGAATGATTGCTATACAAATTATTATAATAGGGTCTCAGTTTAATCAGCATCATCACTGCTAAAGGAGACAAAAATGGATGTTTATGTGGATTAATGTGTGGGTAATGCACATGGTAATAATCATTTGGAGTTAGAGACATTCTCAAAATATGAAATTTGAAACATGTTCTGAACTTTCACAAAGTAGCGATTAGGGGTGTTTGGATTTTGGGTTGGGTTCATCTCTCCTTTATATGCCTCAAGACATGTCTTCAAGAATATTTGTGGATTGTTAAATATACTTTCTTCCCAACAGGGTGTTCAATCACTGTTGCTCTTTAAATAAAAGCAGTGACCCTACTAGGTCATTTCCAAGATGAGGAATGGTGCAATTTATTGCAGCTTTGTTTATCATTATAAATATAATAAATATTTGGAAGGAAAAGCTTCCCTGTCATAAGAAAATGTAAACTCTAAAAAATTCTCCATAAACAGCATCAAAAGCTCAGTGAGAGATCAATGCCCCATGTGTTTTAGACAGAGGAAATGTAGAAAAGACCTCTTATTTAATGAGAAATTTCTGAGACACTGTACACCTGGGTTGCCACAAAGAGACACAATCCCTCAACCATTCAATCCTGTAAATGTTCCTTCAGGGGGCACTTGTTTCTACTGCAAACATAAATGAAAAAATACAATTGTCCATATCTTACCATTCAGTTTTCTCCACTTTCATTCAAAGAAAATCCAGTTGGGATGTTTTTAATTAAACTTGGACATTATATAAACTTCAGTATTTTACTCAGCCAAAGGTTGTGTCTTTTCAACTGGCTTATATGTTCCAAGCAATTATTTCCCTCTCCCTCAGCTCCTCCATTACCCCGACTCCCCCAAGCCTTTGTACTGCTTCTGAGGGGTGCAGGAAGTACGTATCTGTATTGTAGCTTAAATGAATTATTTCTCAAAGGTCTGTATTAATATGCCTAGTAAGGAATCTATTGGTCAAAAAACATTTCCTGCCATTTCCTGAATCTTTTTTTGTTGTCTGTATTGTTACAGACATACTTGCTGACAGGCATTTTGAAATAAATTACCAAAATAATTGAAACTGGCATAATTATATTGTTATTTTGACAAATAAAATATGCAGAATTTTAAAATATTATCCACAGAATTTTTAATTTTTCGGCACAGAATTCCCCCAGTAGTAAGAGATGTATATTGTACTAGAAGTGGATGCTGCACTTTTAGAAGGACCATCATTTCGATGAATCATTAATTCAGTACTCTAATGCTCATTTTCAAGTGGCATTCCAGAAAGAAGTTAAAATCCCATGATACTTTTTGGTTTCCTAGCCAAAGTTCCTTCACTCATTAAAACAGGATCTATGCCCAAGATTGTATGTGAGGTACTACTACACCTGCTTAGTTTGTTTTCACAGTCACTGAACTCTAACTCATTGCTTTACACAGCACTTCACGAAATCTTGAGAATGAAAAGTACTATAACAAAAAGCAATTCTGTATTTTTACCACTATCCAGGATACCAGAATTTGTCAGCACAGAACTGTGGCTTTGCTGCAGTAACTTGTTATGGATTTGAAGACAGGGCCATACGAGCACTGTGTTCCCTAAAACGAAATCCAGTGATTCTTTTTGACTGCACTGCTTCTAAGTATAGCTCTGCAGACAAAATATACCAGCTTTTGTTGCCATTGAGTTCAGCCAAAAGAAAAGGGACCAGCAATTGGGAGTTGGTTTGCTGATTGCAGCAGATGTTCAGTTTTTAGAACACTGGCAGCAGGGAAGACCAGCACAATGAAAACAATGCATCATCTTGTTGGCTTCAGCTAACCACAGTATGTAATTATCAAAGAAGCTGTTACTGTACTAGTCTATGATTGGATAACTGAATCGTTTTGATTATCCTGTGCCAAAATCTTTTTCGCTGTGCTCTGTAGCAGTGCTAATCTGTCTGCATGATCTCAGATATGCATTGTGTAGCAGTGCAAGATTACATCTAGAAGCACCAGACAGGGGGATGCAATGCATTTTGGGGGCCCAATTTCCTCTCTAAACTATATAAGCAATATCTCCAAATATAACTTTGAACATCTGACATCCAAATCTGTATCTCTTATTATAAATTCCATTGACTGTTTGCAGCATTCCATGTGAACTGTTTGCAATAAGTTGATAGAGCAGTGGTTTTGATATGTACAGTCAGTTTGAAAACTGTTTAAAAAAAACTGACTGATCAGCACTTCCCAAACTATGCCACATCTTAAACTTGCTTTTTCTTCCAGTAAAACTCTTTCAGTTCACAAGGCAGTATGTTTCCATTACAGACTATATCTCATTTGAAGATAGATATCCACACAGTCCTACACAGTTTCTCCACGTGCCATGTAGTGTCATTTTCATGTATCCCTTTTTTGTTGTTGTTGTTTTGCCTTAGGAGCCCAGCTCCTTCCAAGTCTCTCTGGTGTCTCTGCTGTTTATATACACACACGTTTATTTCCCAGGTGGTCTTGCCAGTACCCAGGACTACAAACATGGCTGGCACGACTGCATAAATGGCCTACATACCCTACTCTGCAGCTCACCCAGATTCCTTCCCTGAGATCACTTCCTCCCCTTCAGTGATAATGCCCCCTGTCCTGGGAAGAGTACCCTGCAGGTACTTAAAGACAAGCCTGGAATGGAGTTGCACTGGTGCAACAGGATTCTCTTCATAAACGTCAAAGGCTGGTAGGTTCCCCAATAAAGAACAGAGTGGGAGGGTTTTAAGGAGAGTAACGAGTGGAAGCATCCATGGTAGCATGACTTCTATGGAGCTGTACTACCAAGGAGCAAGACAGGGAGCAGAGAATCCCAGGGGCAGAATTGAGTCAACATGGATTGCTAGTGGATGTCCAAATCTATGCAGATCTTGATGGCTAAAATCCTAGCTTTTTCTGCGATGAAATTTTGAGAAGTAAGCAGAAGGCTTCCTTCCAGCCCTATTTAAAGAATTCCTAGAAAAGTCCATTTAAAAAAAAAATATCAGAGTTTCCTCTAAGCAGATTGTTCCCAGAGGAGCCTGGGACCATAGACTCAAGAATAGGATCCAGATCTCCCAAGTTCTTTTCCTCGTCCTGGGCCTTGCCCATCCTTCATCTTATATCTCTTTAAGTAAGTAGTAATGCACAATCGTGGGTATCCAGCATAACCACATTTCCTGAAGTGCAATTGCTTTTCTAAAATGTTATAATTATTTTTAATGTGTCAAAAAAGCGCCTTTCAATTTTGAAACATTTATAGAGTTTTGTTGGATCAAGCAAGGATTGGAAGGCTTGGAAGGCTTGGAAGGCGATGAAATGAAGTTTTCTTCTGAGGGATCATGATGCTTGTATTTTTGATTGTTACTCAAGAAACCACAACATGTAGAAAGAAATCTGCCCTTCGAGAAATGAAACAGCTCAATGGAGAGTTGAAAATTCTTTTCCTTTGCTGCCGCCAGCTTGAATATGATAGCCAGTTTCTTCCCCCCTAAGTCAGGTCAACTTGAAGGCTTTAAGAGGAATCAACCAAAAGAAAAAAATAGTGTAGGATATTTTTATCTGAAATAATAGCTGAGTAAATGATGAATTTCAAGATTTTAAAATAAAATAGAAGTCTTAGATTGAAAACAGTGAGGACAATAGCGGAAGGCTGAGTGACTGACAGTTGCTTACCTCCTTCTTCCTGGTAGGTGGAGTCATATCAGCATGATGTAACAGTGTAGATTGTGGAATAGGGAGGGAAGGAGAACAAACATGCAACAATTATATTTAATTCTGCAACTGAGGCTATACAGACTTTAATCCTTTTAAACTAGGGGATAGATAGCATAACTGATAAGAAAATTCAGACAAGTCAGTTTTCCCCCCCCATTAATTCATCATCTATTTTCATGGTATCATGAGTGTGAATGGCAGTCCTGCAGTCAGCTCTAAAGCTGTCAGGATGACATCTGTACATGTCAAAAGTGGCTGTTGTCTGAGAGCTGAAAGTAGTGGGTTTTTTTAGTCTTACACACTTTTGTAGTCAGAGTCCTAAGGATATCTTTGGGGAAAAGAAACCTTAAAAGTGATAATAATGAAAATATCTTAGATTCTTTCCCTTGTGTTCTGTTAATGAGGTGTTATGATCTCCAGAAAGATAAACTGACCAACAAGCCCTGACTGAAATGTGGAAATAAGAGCCAAATAGGTGGAACCTTTGCTAGCTGGGGAGGGATAGCTCCGTGGTTTGAGCATTGGCTTGCTTAACCCAGGGTTGTGAGTTCAAACCTTGAGGGGGCCATTTAGGGATCTGCAGCGAAAAATTGGGGATTGGTCCTGCTTTGCACAGGGGGTTAGACTAGATGACCTCCCGAGGTCCCTTCCAACCCTGATATTCTATGAACATAGAGGCTTCCTTTAATAAGAAGTATTTTATTTCTTTCCCCAGATGTATAATTAATGAATTATAACAAATGGAAATAGTATCTCCAAAAACTAGAGAGACAAGGTGGGTGAGGTAATGTCTTTTATTAGACCAACTGCTGTTGATGAAAGAGACAAGCTTTCGACCTTACACTGACCTCAAAAGCTTGCCTTTCACCAACAGAAGTTGGTCTAATAAAATATATTGCCTTGTCTCTCTAATATCTTGGGACCAACACAGCTACAACTCCTCTAAAAAATAAAATATATGGGGTACAGCAATACTTCTCCTCTCCTCTCTTAATCAATTGTTTAGACACTCACGCTTCTCAAGAAACATCATTAATCTCAACAAAAAAACCCTTAGAACCTAAAAATTAAAACTCTAATTTTAATGGAAAAGTTAAAAGTGGTCTCTAAAACACCAGTTTGAAACACTACATCAGTACAAAACAGATAACTGGCAATGCCCTTAGAGAAGGGATATGTAATAGAAAAGGTCTTCAAGAGATATTAGCAGAAGTTGGGAGCTTTGTGAAGCTGATGCAATAGCCACCAGATAGATGAAGCAGTACTGCCATCACTTGCAACCTCCACATTGTGCTTTAGCTGGCAAAGAAAAGTGCTTGAATCTCCTGCACAAGAATTCAAAACTGCACTGCGAAGCACAAGACAAAAGAAATGAATTGAAAAAGGCAATGCAAAATGAAGGGATGGCCAAAAGCTATTAGATGAAGGCAGTCTCTGCTGTGATAACAAAGGCACAAAAGCCCTAAAGAGTTGGTACTCACAGCCGAGGTGGGCAAAAAATCAAACCAATGCTCTAACCATATGTCAGCAGTGGACATGTGTATAGCTAGATCTTTTGTTGCCCAGTGGGAGGAGGCTTTTACACAAGAGATTTCTGAATGCATCCATTACTGGACAGATTTGTACGGCAAAGCTGAGAAAATGTAATGACAGCTGAACTCAGAAACTGGCTTCTCTCTCTTCCTTTTTTTTTTTTTTTTTAAAACCTGTGTGTTAGCCTCCTATAAGATCTGGCCACTGGCAAGCATGAAATCAAACATGTGACTTTAACTATGAAAGAATTGGATAACCTTGCCTCTGTGACTCATTAGAACTTTCTAAGTGAAGTAATATTTCCCAGCTGGCCAGCAGCTTTGACCCTCCATTTTAAAGACATATAACGGACAAAGAACACGAAAATGAGAGATTTATGATTTTAACTGTGTTTCTAGTACAATCAGGGGGTGACATTAGATCCCCAATACTGCTTAAGAAGCAGCAGATTTGAATAACCCAAGGGATGAAATCACAGTTAAAAGGGTAAAAGAAATGAGGTCAAAATATATGACTAGAACCCTGAGTCCGCAATTTTCAGGTTGCAAATGTAGTAGTCTACATCCAAGGCCCCCAGGCTCCAGTTTCTCCTGGGTCACAACGGGGGTCATCGTCAGGGTAGAACACAGGCACAGAGTGTTTATAGTAGTACTGCAGCCGGGAGAGCAGTTTTTTCACAACGCCAGGATATTTTTCAGACAAGTCGTTTCTCTCCTCAGCATCTTTAACAACATCAAAAAGCCAAAGTTTCTTTGTTGGTGGGTCAGATGATAGAATCTTTGATTCACTGAACAAAGGTGGTGGTGGGAACCAGTGGCTGCAGCCTACAGAAATAGGAGCAGATAAGGGATTAGATCTCAGACACCCAGGGAAAGAGTAGACTCATACTTGGGATTTGGTGTTTAATATGACTTGTTTAATTTCAAAGAAATTCAACTGAAGTTGCCTCCAGGAATCTGGTTTTCTCACTGCAATGTGAGCACAAACACAGATTCAAAAACCATGACTTCAGGAAATACATTGTAAATATTTGCCTACTTTTAAACAAGGCTCCTCCCTCCTAGTTTTTACATAGTAAATCATGAAAGTTGAGAAAGAGAGTAAATTACGGAAATGCAAAGTTTATTACATATGAAATGGGATGAACTGGCAGCGAAGGTAAACCTCTAGGGGAAAAAAAAAGATAATTTCATTACCTGGATACCCAGTTAGTAGTTTCCACTTTCCATGTCGAATTGCAGCATGTATGGATATATTGAAGATTGAATCGTCCCATGGAAAAGAATTATCCTGTGGTGAAGATGTCCTGTTGTCAATACCAGGACCTTAATGAAACAATAAGATAGATTTAGACATATTTTGTAGTTATAAAGATTTTTTTAAGGATTTTGTTAGGAAACAAACCAATATAATGTAATATTGGAATACAAACACGTATTCTGCAAGACACTTATTCCACATAAGTATAAGTGGCTATGCTACAATATAGAACTGACAAACTAAAAGAAAAAAAAACAGGTTCAGAGTTAAGATTACCACTTCTAACATTCGTGATATTTATTTATACACTTGTTCTAACATAACTGTCTAATATTTTAAAACTCAGATCTTCAACCATACAAAAGCTTTGCATGCCCACATAAATTGTTTGTGCAAACAACATATTTATATGTACACACAGGTCGCTGCATGTGGAAATACCAGTTTGCATGCAAATACAGTATTTGCATATGCAATGGCCTGTTCATGTGCATTTTTAGAGCAGAGAACCCAAATTTTAAAAATTGATGCTATGTATCAGCCTGTGTTTGTTTTCCACCATCTACCGTTACAAGGGAATTCTTGTGATAAGATCAGAAACAATGACGCGAAGAGATGTCAAGAAAATCCAGTTTGATGCTGTGGCATCTTTCAGGAGGTAGTTTTATTATAACATTTGAGTTGGAAACTATCAAATTAGGGAGCCACAGGGACTGGTGTGGTTGGTTTTTGCATCTACAGCTCAAAACAGAATCAGTGGGATGTGAGTTACAGCTGGTATAACTGTTATGTCAGACTGGATGCTGAGAGTAATACTGGAGATTAAGCAGAGAACAAATCCTGTAAATCACATGAGGCAATATAAAATGCATTTTATTTAAAAAAATGATATATGCACTCTTAATTGATTTTATATTTATCAATAGATCCACAGATATAGAGATATAAAATCAATTAATAGCACATATACCTTTTGTAAAATACAATTTTTGCTCAAACACAAAGTTCCATTAAATGATGTATTATTTTTCACTGCAAGTTATGGTAAGTGTATTTCTAAAGAACACACAAGTATTTTAGTTTAGTTCAGGATTTCATTAGTAATTTTGTTTTGCTAGTCAAGTCCAAATGAGCTTTCAATTAGTGCAACTTTTTGGCTCTTTTAGCAAACACATCTACAAAGTATGAACTTGAATACAACTTGTTTGAAATATTTTGAATAATTTATACACACACACAGAATTCTGTCAGTCATAATCTACCTACTGTAATACTCTTATCTTGTGCCAAGAACTTTATTATCTGTTGCTAAGTCAGGTATGTTGTTTCACAAATAGTACAGGTCAACTTTCTTCAGAAATTGCAGCTACAGAGAGATCTGTATTCATACAAGAACAGCATATGCTATGTGACAGATCTATCTATGGTGCATTTATCAGATGCTAAGCACTACAGTATCTAAGCACCAGATGCAATATTAAGATAAGCATAAATATTACTGATATGGTCTCTACCCTTGCCATCCTATAGTTTGTCCCCTTACACTTGGATCTTTCTTCCTGCAATAGTCTTTCTTTCTCCTTCTCTTCCACTCCACTATATTCTCTGCCACCTCCAAAATAAAATTCTTCAGCTTCTGTTATTGCAGGTGAGCTTCTGCCAAACCCCCCACCCAAACACTTAGAAATAAACAAACAAAAAAAAAAATCAAATTCTGCCAAGTCTAGACATTTACTCTTGTATCATCATTGCTAGTCCTGTTCAAGTGGTGGAGGACTGTTTGTATACAAGATGGACTGGAGTGTGATGGGCTTTGCCTGACAAATGTAGGATGTAGAAGTTACAATAATTCAGTCTCAAGAGAGTGAAATACTGCAGCTCACCTTCTCCATACGAAATGCTCCCTCTACCATCAATTATCATAACTGCAAATAGGAGCCTCTCTTTCTCTACAGTCCACCAACTGAGCATTCCCCAACAGCACTATTTTCCTCTCAAATGCCTGTTTTTTGACACTATAGCATTTTCACTGTTATAAGAAACAAGTGAAGTTTCATTCAAAAGTTGCTGTTTTAATATTTACTGCTACATCAAATATATTGGTATCAAATGTCATAACATATTTGGTGTAGATATTTGATGGGTAACCAAAGAAAGCACTTAAATAGCATATCTATATAGGAAAGATAAAGACTTTTGAAAATTTTATCCCTAGTTGAACTGACTTAGGAGCCTAAATCCTATTTTCAAAACCGATTTAGGAACTTAGGAGCTCAGTGGGATTTAGGTTCTCAAGTGCCTATGTCAGTTCTGAAAATGGGACACAGATTTCTAAACCACTTATGCACTTCTGAAAATTTACCCTAGATCTTTTTTCTACTACTGTGCATAGTCTGTGTATTAGATGCACTTTACACTGTTGGGCCTAAAGTTTCAAAAGTAACTAATGATATTCAGAGCCTAATCTGGATCTTTAAGGGGCCTGATTTTCAGAGGGCAGGTGCTCAGCACTTCTGAAAATTAGGCCCCTTCGGGGGGAGGGATAGCTCAGTGGACTGAGCATTGGCTTGCTAAACCCAGGGTTGTGAATTCAATCCTTAAGGGGGCCAGTTAGAGATCTGGGGAAAAAATTGGGGATTGGTCCTGCTTTGAGCAGGGGGGTGGACTGGATGACCTCCTGAGGTCCCTTCCAACCCTGATATTCTATTCTAAGATGTGTCAACTTGTACATAAAAAAATCAAGTCATCCAAAAATGCTAGTCACTTTAAGATTTAGGTGTTGAATTACTAGCATGATTCATATTTTACTTTACCATTTCAAAATACACACACTTGAGTTTAGAAGTCCAAAAAAAGCACAATTGAGTAAAATATGTAACCAAAGCCTGAATGAAGACCAGAACAGGTGTTTCTTTTTATAAAAGCTTATAAGTGTAATTGATTGGAACATCATAATTCAACTTGCTAATATACAATCCTATAAAATACATGTGAGCCAACCAGTCAATTTTGAATGAACCAAAAAAATTGTTTATCTACATGTTTATTTGCACAAGTGAATTTGCAGAAAGACTTTTGGGTACATTGGTCTTAACGTGTGGGGAAATTGCAGCTGTAAGTCCTTGCACAGAAGATAAGAATACTGAATAGTTCAATATTAAAATTTTGGTTTTACTTTATCTTTAAAAATTACATATACAGCATCATCATAACTTTAAAATAAATCTCAAAAGACAATCCCATTTCCTGTACAAGTGGTTTCTCCAAAGAGATCAGAGCCAACACTCACACAAAGCATGTGGTAGCATTGCTAACATAAAAAGAACTTTAAAAGTTAAGGGTAAGAGAAGGATAGAGTAAACCGACACAGGAACATTGGCAATGGCTATCCACACAGATAACAACAAACTATATCAGTGTAATCTAGGAAACAAATCAGGTATTCACTCGAGGCTTGATTCTCATTTACAGCAATATAAATCTAGAATACCTCCATTAAAGACAGTGGAGTTACTATAGATGAATACCAATGTAACTGACCCCTAGATTATATTTTAATTATATTTGTACAATTTTACATTAAAAACCAGGACTATCAACTAATAATTAATATTTGTCATTATAAGAACATAGGATTTGCCAGACAGAAGAAGCACTTGGGTATATCCAGTCAAGCATCCTGCTTCTAGAAATGACTAATATCTGATGCTTCAAAGGACAGTGAAAATACTCCAAAACCTCCTTACTTTACCTTCTTACCCTCTCTCCTACTTGCTCACTCTGTTATCTTCTTTCACTTGATTTTGCATCATCTGTCATGCCATCCCTTATGCTTGGGAAAAAAAACTTTCCACATCCCCTTCCTCCTTCGAAGCCCCACTTCAAATCCGTTGCACTGTCCCATGGGTGCTCTTGTCCCATGCCTTGTTCAGGTTAGATTGGTAGCTCTTCCAGACAGAGAACTAATCTTTCTATGTACTTCTGTACATTTACAGCACTCTGGGTAACCCAGTACATCTAACCAAGTGTGCAGTGCTTTATCGAGATGGGGAATAGGGAGAATGATTCCTTCCTGACCTCTGTAGTGATCGGCATACACATAACAGGTAATTTGTGTTCTTTTAGCATGTACAGTTATAGTTATTGATCAGACTTATCCAACTCTTAATATCTTTTCATGGTATTTGACTGTCGCTTCTGATGTCCAGAAATGCCACACACACATCATATATGCTCCATAAAGTATAATTTCCTTTAATTATTCTAAATTACTGACCATTTAAAATAACTGAGTAACCTCTTGGTTCTTCTGATATTATTTAGTGGATGTAGAGAGGAAGGGACTGATCCAGTTATGAAGGGACTACCTTTTATATCTTTAAATATCTCAGTCAAGTCCTCTCTAATGCTTCTTTCCAGGCTCAGTTATTCTGGTTTGTGTCACCTCTTTTTCTCTGTGTCTCATCGTGCCTGTAAAAGTCTTCATTTCCCTTCTCTGGACCTTTTCAAAGTGAAATTGGAGTGTAAGAAAAAGTATGTCAGACACAAACTGAATCAGAAAATGCTGAAGAAAAGCACTACACATGGTATTTATTATCCAGGCTGGAAATTTCAAATCTCTCCTCATTTACTGTTTATATTCCTTATGACTTGTTTCAAATTGATTCAATCTTTAGACTTTCAATTGGCAAACAAAACAACTCAGACAAATATGCTGTGACAATTTACATAAAAAATTTCAGAATAGTCAATACCCATTCTGAGTGGATTTACAGGACAGAGAAGAGAGATAATCTGAACTTCAACTCTTTTGAACCAAAGTTCAAATTCCTTTTCACCCAGTCCAATATATAAATTTGTAGATGGAGATTCATTAAAGTGTGATAAAAATAATTATAGAGAATATTAATTAGAACTTTGTTCTCTAATCTTCAGTCATAAAAAGATTAGCCAGCAGATAAAAGTGAAAGATTTCATTTTTTAAAAATGTACTATGGATATAGTCTCTCACATATCAGTGTGTATACAGGACACTTACAAGAGATGTAGTGAATGTATATGACTCATTATTCTCCCCACCCCTTTTCTCCCCCTAAACATAAGGCTAGCTCAAGTAATTGGTAGAATCTTAAAGAGCTGAGATATAAATAGCCAGTACATCTATGAAAGAAAAGGAAAACTAACCTAAATATTATCCTTCAGTGTGTGATTAAGATGATGAGAATGAACCATGCTGAGAGGAGAGTTTTTTTAAATGGCAAGAGATCAAAGACTACAGTTTTCTCTAACATGGCATTTTGTGAAATCCCAACCACATAAGTTAGAGGGTCCAAAAAAACATTGCTTGAGGCACACTGTATTCCTATGCAGTGTGGGCTCATATTCTAGTGTGTAAGGAATAAATCTGGGAGTTTCGAGAATAATTTTGGAGTAGGAGGAAATAATGTTAATTTAATACTTAGTTTGGAAAGGGAGCCCTGTCCTAAGAGTTAATCCAAAATGGCTGTCAGATGAGCCATGTCTCTGCAGGCCACTCTGTTCGAACAACAAACTTCTGTTGTTTGTAATGAGCTAGATACAACTGGTGTCCAATGTGGAAAGCAGAAGCAGACTAAGCTTATACCTCCATTTCCTTATCTATGAAGTAGGGATGGTAACACTTATCCACCTTTGGAACGTGCACTGGATTTATTCAGAGAAAGGGTGCAAATCATTACCATTTTCCACAGTTTGTAGTAATATAATATTCCCATACAATAGGACCACAGACAACTATATGACAGGGGAAAATATAATCATAAAAGGCTATAAACTTCATCACAAACCAGCTGATGGAAGAGAGAATAAAGCAATTATTTTAGATCTGTTCCTGTTCTAGCATAACCTCAGAATAGATCCTGTCATAGTTTAAAAAGCTGAAGAGTGCATATTATGAAAAACCACTGAAATCCAGGATGAGAGGGGATTCCAAATTGACTGTCAGTCTTTCCACTAAAAACTGGAAACACATCTAAGACACATACTAGACAGGTGCTATTGTTCGAGGCCAGTTACATAAAGTGCATTTAATGAATTCCAGCAAGTGCTAGAGATGCCATCATCATCTTCCCTTCCCCCCCCTTCTCTCTCTCCTTCCCTTCCCTCCCTCAGGATAGTCTGCCACGTGCATCATGCTCAGGGATTCCCTTAGTAACTACAGGTCATCTCTACATATTAAGACTCCTGGACTAATAGAGAAAATTACATCAGCTCGTTGAAATTTTCTGCCAGGTTTTCTGGTTACGTGATCCTCTCTCCCCCATTTACTCTTTTTTCAATATCTTCACCTATTTCCAAGTAATTCATAACAGGATCCAAACAGGAGATCAAAATCTTTCCCCAGTACAGTATAAACCACTTAAAGTGGACTAATGATAGAAGGGAGAGATAAGAGGTATGCGTGCCACAGCTCTCCTTGCTTGGGCAAATAGATCAACAAAGCATTACTATTGAGCTATTTAGGGTCAGCCATGCTTTGAGGAAGATGAGGAGCCCTAGTGAGAGATCGCAGGGACCTCCACACCTTTGGCTAGGATGCACTGTACACTCCCCCAACACAGATTCAGATCCTTAGCCAGTAGAGAGTGAGATAAAACTTTCACATACCATGCAGGGCCAAACACAATCAAGTCCTTAATCTTTAGCTGACATGGGCTAATAAGTGTGAAAACAAAAATCAAAATTATTAAAGTTATAATTTTAACAGTGATCTCTCTTCTTCCGTGTTTTTTAATAGAGACTAAAATCAGCAAGTTACCTGAATTAATGGAAAGATAGGCTTTCAAAAGGCTGGACGTTGCCTGACAATTACCAAATCCAGAAAAGATAAATTCACCTTGTAATTACAACTTCTTTATATTATGCTGGGACTCTGATCCAAGCCATTATCAATGATTCACAATTTTTTTTTAGAATTTGTATCACTATTTTTGCTGAGAATGGGTTGCTAAATCTCAGAGCAGTCTCTTATTTAATACTTGAAAGGGACCTTTAAATAAAACCAGAGTTTATAGAGTCACTGGGATTTTTTCCAAAAGAAATAGTTGTAATTTAAAAGTGATTTACATAACCTTCATACTCTTTCTGATCAGGAGATAATAAGTAGTTCATAACAACCACAGAGGAGATCTATTAAAACAAAAGTCAGAGACTGGCAAACCAAAAATCACTTGTGTATGAAATCAGAAGGGAGTGGGAGTATCTACTAGTATTTCCAGTAGTGGGTGTTAGAGTTATCACACCATTGTAATTGCCCAAGAAATCCCGATTGTATTCAGCAGCTTCACAGGTTCTCATAAAAATGGTAACAGGATCATTCTCCTGTTGCTTCCATTAAAATAGATCCAGGGTTTTGCACATCACAACTGCTGTTCTCATTTAAACCATTTTACTGTCTTCTCAGGGTTTGAAACACCTACTCATATGGCATTATTAAATGAAAGAGTTGCTCCCCAATGGTGCAAAATCAGAGGTAATATTTTTCCATTCACAGGCTCTGCAGACTACTGTGAATCTACCAGAGTCTGTTTTTTTGCACTACAATATCAGAAGTGGTGGGTGGAGAAGGAGGACAGAACATCTTAAATATTACGGAATTAATACTAGCTTGACAAAAATTAAGTAGAAAAACAGTTTAGGTGGTAAATGTGGCCTTTTACCTCTACAAACCACCCTGTCTAGTCACTACATATACCATACTTTTGCCAGAAGCTAGGAATGGACAACAGGGGATGGATCATTTGATGATTTCCTATCCTGTTCATTCTCTCTGGGGCACCTGGCATTGGCCACTGTCTGAAGACCCAGTGTGGCCGTTCCTGTGTTCTCACTTCTGGAATGTTTGGCAGATCCAGTTCTATCTGATTAATGTCTAAATCTTGAACAGTAGGAAAAATGCAGCCCAGGGTTTACGGGCTTGATCCAAAACCCACTGAAGTCCGTGGAAGTCTTTCTATGGACTTCAGTGAGCTCTGGATCAGGCTGTTGAGGCATCAGCAGTAATGTGCAGGGAGCCTACACCATATCAGCTATGAATCACTTGATCATCAGATATAAAAGGAAGTAATTAAATATCTAAAAGCATATAAAATGTTGTAGATAAAGCAGCTATGTATTCAAATGCTTTACAACATTAAATAAAAAAACCCTCAAAGAAATTACATAAAGACAGACACATTTTTGCACACAACACACAGATAACTGCATCCTAATTCCCTACTGGCATACATAGCTGTCCAGTCTGCATCAACAAATTGGAAGGTTTATTACTGCAATTATGAAAATTTGGTCATTAGCTTCTGTCATAAATATAAAGGGAAGGGTAAACCCCTTTGAAATCCCTCCTGGCCAGGGGAAGGCTCCTCTCACCTGTAAAGGGTTAAGAAGCTAAAGGTAACCTCGCTGGCACCTGACCAAAATGACCAATGAGGAGACAAGATACTTTCAAAAGCTGGGAGGAGGGAGAGAAACAAAGGGTCTGTGTGTCTGTCTATATGCTGGTTTCTGCCGGGGATAGACCAGGAATGGAGTCTTAGAACTTTTAGTAAGTAATCTAGCTAGGTACGTGTTAGATTATGATTTCTTTAAATGGCTGAGAAAAGAACTGTGCTGAATAGAATAACTATTTCTGTCTGTGTATCTTTTTTGTAACTTAAGGTTTTGCCTAGAGGGGTTCTCTATGTTTTGAATCTAATTACCCTGTAAGGTATCTACCATCCTGATTTTACAGGGGGGATTTCTTTATTTCTATTTACTTCTATTTTTATTAAAAGTCTTCTTGTAAGAAAACTGAATGCTTTTTCATTGTTCTCAGATCCAAGGGTCTGGGTCTGTAGTCACCTAGGCAAATTGGTGAGGCTTTTTACCAAACCTTGTCCAGGAAGTGGGGTGCAAGGTTTTGGGAAGTATTTTGGGGGGAAAGACGTGTCCAAACAGCTCTTCCCCAGTAACCAGTATTAGTTTGGTGGTGGTAGCGGCCAATCCAAGGACAAAGGGTGGACTATTTTGTACCTTGGGGAAGTTTTGACCTAAGCTGGTAAAGATAAGCTTAGGAGGTTTTTCATGCAGGTCCCCACATCTGTACCCTAGAGTTCAGAGTGGGGGAGGAACCTTGACAGCTTCCAATTAAAAATGGACAAACAAATGAAATTTAGTTTGCTTTTGACTCATGCAATCATGTATAGGCATTATAGTCCATATAGGTCTCTATTTAGGATTTATAAAATTGCATCTATTACATTCATTTCTGGGAGCACGTTATTTTAAAAACCAAAAAAATTAATGAGCATTAACTAAAAAGATTCTCAACCCCTGAAACTAAAAACAAAATTAAACACCAATACATCCTGTCCTGAGTCTGATAGGCAAAAGCCTAAGAAGACAGCTGAGTTACACACCATCCCCTGAAGGCTAACAGATGTGGAGTCCCTTGAATCAATAGGGAAAACAAATTTGAGTAATTTTTTCCTGCACTGCACCAACCTCAGAAGCTGAAATCTAAAAACTGTTTGTTCAAAAACAGCAGCTGTTCTCCTCTGCAGTAATGAGCAACCAGGAGAAAGAGGGGCAGTCTCGCAGATAGCAGGGACCCAAACCACATGATATTTTACAGAGCCATAATCAACACTTGAACTGTACCCAGCAGCAAATAGGAAGCTAATGCAATCTAGGGTGCACAGATGCAACATGATCCCTATAGTTAGACCCATATGAGCCACTATATTCTGAAGCCAGTATAGCGTGTATATGTTCAAATGTAGCCTCATGTAGTGCAAACAGGAGTATTTCAATCTGCAGGTGACAAAGACCTAGATGAGAGAAAAACAGTCAATGTCAAGATAAATGCCTCCTGGGGTATTCAGAACCTGGGATATAAGAGCATCCCCTACATTGTGAATTTTATTGGCAAAGGGTGTGCAGAGACCAACCCCTGCCATGAAGTCGCTTCCTTCCATCAACACCTTGTTCTTCTTTGCAATATGTCTGAATGAACATGTATTCAATTCAGTATCTCTGCTGGTCACTGAGAAAGCCACACACATTGTATCCTCTGGGCAAGAAGGAAAGACGGAACTGCATACCTTTAGACGTAGAATTGTGTATAACTCACACAATGACAGCACCACAACCCAAATCACTTCACTATCCCCTCCAGTCGCCTAATATATCATATATTTTGAATAAGAACTGTGCCAGAACACAACCCAAAATAGGAGATCATACATCAAAAACTGTGCACAGTTGCAGGCACCACACTGCAGACAGGATATTAAAGAAATGAAAAAGGTAAAGGAGAATGCAACAAGAATAATGAAGAGTTATAAGCAGGGATGGGAAAAGGTCTGGAGGTTCTGCTATCATCTGATATATCCAACAAGAGGAAATGAAGTGAAGCTAAGAGAACACCAAGAGTTCACGAGGAATTGATTTACACAGTGGATACTTAACATGAAGACTAAAAAAAGAACACAGTTGTGTTATCAAGAATTGTATTAGCAAGATCCGTTAGATGGTCACCTTGACCACTTGTTTATTGTCCTCCTTCTCCTAACCTTCATCTCTCTGTTGCATCTTTCAACTGAGGGTAAATTTTTCATAAATGGTTTAGGCAGTTTGGGGCGTAGGTTGCCATGGCAAGTCAAGGAAGTCTTAGGCTCTAAAATGCCTAAGTCACTTTTCAAAATGGCATTTACAAGCCTAAATTGCATAGGTGCTTTTAAAATTTTTACTCTGTAAGCTCTTTGGGTTAATAAAATAAACATCAACAATAAATGGACATCCAAAGACAGCAGTGGAGACTGCGGTCAAGAACGTATTGTTAGAAAGAGCTACATAAGCACTTGCAGGAAAAAATGACAGGCTACAAACTAGTCAAACAGGTGGCTAGATTCATGGCCTCCTTTTCTCCCAAAACTTCACTTTTACTATTTATATGTAAGGGGATTAGAACAGTGGATGTTCATATTCTACCTATGATCAGCAATATGAACAACAAGTTGAGAGCCTTACCCTCAATCTGCAAGCAGATGACTGAAAGCCTTTTTGGTTCATGTTCAACCGTAAGAGAATGAGACGAATAATCAAATCCAGCTCTCCTGCATTACAGGAATGCACATGGGCATGAGGCTGTCCACCAACTATTAATTTAGGCTTAAATAGAGACTGGGAGTGGCTAAGTCATTATGCAAGGTAGCCTATTTCCTCTTGTTTTTTCCTACCCCCCCCCCCAGATGTTCTGGTTTAACTTGGATTTAAACTTGGAGAGTGGTCAGTTTGGATGAGCTATTACCAGCAGGAGAGTGAGTTTGTGTGTGTATGGGGGTGGGGGGGATGTGAGAAAACCTGGATTTGTGCAGGAAATGGCCCAACTTGATTATCATGCACATTGTGTAAAGAGTTGTCACTTTGGATGGGCTATCACCAGCAGGAGAGTGAATTTGTGTGGGGGGGTGGAGGGTGAGAAAACCTGGATTTGTGCTGGAAATGGCCCAACCTGATGATCACTTTAGATAAGCTATTACCAGCAGGACAGTGGGGTGGGAGGAGGTATTGTTTCATATTCTCTGTGTATATATAAAGTCTGCTGCAGTTTCCACGGTATGCATCCGATGAAGTGAGCTGTAGCTCACGAAAGCTCATGCTCAAATAAATTGGTTAGTCTCTAAGGTGCCACAAGTACTCCTTTTCTTTTTGGATTTTATTAGGCACCTGATTCCATGCACTACAATGTAATGTTGAGCTAATTTCATGCTCTTAAATACCCAAGACAGTAACTGGCTAATAAAAACTTTGGAAAAATGAGATTTGTATAAACACAGTGACTATCAATTGGACTATAAATGGATTAACAAGCAAAAAGGTGAAAAAAAGATGGAGAGACAGATGTACTGAAACACAAACACTTATACCAAGAGTAAATTTACTTATGTGATTAGCTACCCAGAAATCAGTGCTCATCTGAGTAAGTTTTAGCAAGTAAGAGGCTACCCAATACTAATTTATGTCTCACTGCACAATTTAATGCATACTGTAGTGGAGTTAATCCTGCTAAGAATCAGAATATTATACATGCATAAAGGATGCTGCCTAATCCATATGCAACTGTAATAGGAATTAGACCTTTCTGAAGTGTTTCTTGGACTTTGACATGGAGCATATCCTATTCAAATCTTTTTGATCATTATAATTGTGTCTGAAATGTTGTGCATTTAGTATTTGTCACAAGTGTCCTTTGTTTGTCAGGAGACGCTGTCGTTATGCAAGGGACTTGTAAAAGCAGATAATTTTGCTCTTTTTATGTCTCAGTTCAGAGATCTCCTTTTGAAGTAAACAGCTCTTTTCTAAGATTGGGCTGGAAAATTAAATATTTTTGAAGCAATGTAATAATCAGCACAATGCTGAATATTTCACCCATTTAGTCACTGCACAATAAAGCATGCAAAAATGTACGTGTGGGTGGGTGGCAACGAAGGGGACAAGCTGGGATGGAAGATCTGTCCACTCTGCTAGAAAAAGGCAAAGTAATGGATCTAGGGGGTTATTAAGTGAGAGAGACAAGGTACGAACTCATGAAAGATGAAATAATTCAGTGTTTAAAGTGCTCTCCAACCCCATTTCAACCCAAAGCCCTTGGTGACCCAATTAAATGGGGTCATGACCCAATTTGGAGTCCTGACCCACAGTTTGAGAACCACTGGTTTACTCAATAAAGGGAGAAGTCCCCCAGGCAAACTGAAGGACAAATCCTCTCCCCACACCCTCACTAGCCTATACATTTCACTCCTTTTTTCTTCTCACATCTGCTTTTTCTGCTCTCACTCACACATTCACCATACTTTCTAGAGTGATGCTACTGTCTGCAAGATGGCAATCCAAATGAATAGTTCCCTCCAATGACCCAGTTTGGAACTGGACCTCCTATTTCACCTTTCCCTTAACAAAACACTTGATTTACATTGTTTTAAACATGCTTCTAGAACATGAATCATTATATACATAAATAGCCCAAATATCGCCTCATTCTTCCATAGCCCTACATATGCTCTCAATTAGAGCTCTCTCTCTCACTTTCTCTTTTTCTCTCTCTGGTAAGATACATTCTGACATTGTCTCCCAGCTACATTGACCCCATTAATTTTTTATTTTTTTTTGGTATAAAACACATCAAATGCTGGGCTCTCGAGAGTAATGGCATGGTGAGAATGGAGTCCTCTTCTGTATATTACATACTTCAGTTAGCCTATTGTTTTTGGATGGCTAGTGCAATATTTAACAACACAGGCACAAGGATTGGAGTAGCTCAGCTGTGTGAAACAGGACTGTTCTAGGTAAGTAACTTAAATTCCCACAAAATATACAAATGCAAAAAGAGAGCAAATGTGTTAACCCATTTTTTGTCTTTTGAACAATTCCTGGGCAATTGTGTGCAGAAAAAATTAAGGGCTCACTTCCCTCCTCCTTAGAGCCTCTAGTTGATTCCAGAAGGGATGTAAACCTTGAGGGAGGAGAAAACATAAAACAAAAACTTAAAAAACACCAGTTTTTCAGCCAGCCTCTAATTTTGTGCTTACAAATTTAAATGCTCAAAGACAGGTGTTTGCTTGCACAAATCAGGTGACTAGAGACATAATTACCTAATTTGTACACGTAAATATAGGTTTGTGCACGTGTGTGTGTGTGCGTGCGCTCACAATTCTGTAGAAGTTGAAGTCACTTCTGAAAATGTTCAGAGGAGTGTGTGCATGTGTGCTAATATTAAGGACTCCGTGCTTTGTTGACTCTGAACTTCTTAATTGTCTTCTGAAATTTAACTCTTAACTATGTGTGTGTTTTCTAGAGACACTAGCCCATTAACCAGTGAATTTACAGCACTCTGAGCACCAGAGAAGTTGTTGTCCATTTTATGTTAGATCCATATGTGAATTTTTTTTTTTAAAATTACTACAGAAAGGAAAAAAAGACAGCAATTATTTCCAGAAATACTTTCTTTGCACCCACATGAATCAGTAAACTGTGGAAAATGTAGGTTCCCTGTTGATGCACACACATGCAAGCATCTTCTAAAGGACCAAATACAAACAATGCATCCACAATTATAAGTTGCTACTAGTCATCAATCTGAGAAAACCAAGGCTTCATCCTCCTTCACTGAATGACATGGTATGGGGAATTGCTGAAATCTACTGGCAACTTTACAACATATATTTTTCAGCTAACATGGTAGCTATTTCTCATTGCTCAGAGTGTGTGGGTATATATGTGTGTTTGTTACAGTCTCATAGAGGCTCTTGGTGGTTTAGACATATATAGCCTAAGAAACAGGCGCAAACCAAAATCCTGGATTCTACCAAACCTCTTAAAGAATGTAAGATCATTTTGGCAGTTGAAAAGTTTCACACAGCCCTGTCATTTGAACTTTACAGGCATTTATTGTACACATACATCACAGTTCTGTACACAGCCAAAGCTAGCACTTCCATTAAGGCAACAAACTGAATTAACATTGGACTGCCATTTTACTTGAATTTCCTTGGGTAGTTTAGCTTTTGGATTACGCACTGACAGTCTTTACAGTAACATGAGATTTTTCCTGCCACGTGAGCAGAAGAAAACATATATTAATTAAATGGACACAAGTTTTGTCTAATGTCAGCTCCAGACTAAAACTGTGAAAACTTCAGAAGTGCCAAGTATTACATTTTTCATTTCTATAAGAATACAAATCTTAATCTGATCTCTTCCAAGCTCCTCAAAGGAATACATGCCCTTATGTAGTAATACAATTTATCCCATCACTGAAATCTTCAACCACTCAGATGACCTCACTCAACATAAACACTTATCTGTGAGACAAAAGCAAGATTAAGTTTCCAAAGAAAATTAAAAATTAAAGGACAGTGGGAGCAACCAACATTTGCAGATCTGAGAGATTTGATACCATGTGCGCTTTTGACTATTATAGTGTCTTCTACTTATAATTTGAGAAACCGAACTCCTTTTTCATGTCTCATTTGTTTATTATTTTCACAGCACTATTGCTGGGTGTGCTTGGTGCCTCCCAATAAAGGTATACAGGACAGGGTGAGGGATTCTGTCCTCTGCTACAGCTCTTTTATGCTATGGCAGTGTAAAGCGGCTGTTAAAGCCTCAGATCTGGCCAGAGAAGAATTTTCCCTGGCCCAGGCTTTGCAGAAGGTAACTATGCTGGCCTACAAAGATCCTGACACAAGCCTGGGAATAGGGACACACAGTGGGCAGAACAAGCATGTGAGCGATGCAAGGGGACAGATAGCACTGCAGGAATTGTGGGCTACACTGCTATTCATAGAAAGCTGGAGACAGGCATCTGAAACTTAGGGAGCACCCATCACGTTCTCAGAATTATGGTGGTGGCCCAGAACTGGGTATTCACAACGTTGGCTTAATGCTACCTTAGCCCACGGTGTCCTGGCCGTTGGGCTGCAAGTTGTGCACTGTGCCTCTGAGATGAGCAGCACAAAGTCGCAAGCAAGATCCCTAAAGAAAGGAGGGAACTAATTAAACAAAAGGGAAGAAAAGAATATGGGACACAAGGAAGGACAAAGACAGTATCAGTACACATTAACTAAGCAAAGGCTAAAGCACAACATGATGGAGAAAAAACAAACAAAAACCAGCTTTTTTAAACAGATGAAATAGAGGGGGATATTTTCAAAAACTCAAATGGCCATTAGGTGCTTAATTCCCATTGAAAGTCAGTAGGAGTTGGGCACTTATCTCCTATTTGTGCTCTGGAAAATGTTCCCACAAATGAATGAGCAGGAGACTTAACCTAGGGGAATTATTCTTTCTTCTTTAACAGGGATGCTTTCAGAATCCTAAGAAGAGAGTATAGATTTTTTTTTTTAATATATAGCAATAATTACAACCTAAACAATAGACAAATATGTGATGTATAAATGTTTAACCTGTCATTCCTTGAAATATAGGCTTTGTAACACCTCTACAATATATTTCTTTCTGCCTGAAATGAATATGGAACTCTTATTTCTGCAACTAGGGTACATTTTTATTAAGGGAGTTTTTGCGAAGGGAGGGAAAATAGGCATCAAAATGTCAGCTGTAGAAAAAACAGTTGTTAAAAAAGATAACACAATTGTATATTTAATGAGAATTAAATAAAAATTGGCTGTATAACAAAGCCTGCACTTTCTTTCGGCTTCAGCTATCAGTTTGAGACAAATTCCTAGTTCCACTGAAGTCAATATCAAGACTCCCGTTGACTTCAGTGAGATCAGCCTTTGGCCCCTACTGCATGTCTTGAAATATTTTCTTATGATAAACTTTACATTTGCCCTGTATAACTCATTTACAATTGAGTCCATTGAAAACCTATCCTTTCTGAAATAAAATCTATAAGGAAATCCAGAGACACAAGAAAGTGCTTTACAATGGAAAAAGTTAGTTTTAAATTAAAAACTTCTAGTGTCGGAGTTTAATAACTGAATGACATTTTGCGATTATAGCCATTTTGATATTATATACAGTACCACTATTTAAACAGTTTAAAATGTAAAAATAGCAGCTAGTTTGTGATTAATCTGTTTTACATAGATATTAATGTATATATATTTTAAAATTTATAAAAAGCAGACTAATAAATTACTTCTAGCTAAGAGATTTTTTCTTCCTATAAGATGCTACAGAAAAACTCCTAATAAAACTAAAGATAAAAGTTCTATGGTAACTTTGGATTATAAAATATTTACTTAATGTTCTCTCTGTGTAAGAGAATAAACAATCATCAGCATGACAGCAAAATAGGTTCTTCGTGGTTACTGCTTCCAAAAGAGCTACATTTTAAAGAACAATAGAGCCTGTGTGGACAGTCTAAACTTCATAACACACCAATCCCTTCCCTATGTATCACAAACATTTCCCAAAAATTGGTTACCCAAGATACAATGTCCAAAAAGTTGTATATATTCTGGAAGGTTTAAGGTACTAAATCCATCTGGACTAGAATAGATCTGTGTCATCTACAATACTGCTATTCTCTACAGAAACGCAGATAAAAATATTTATAATTTTTATTCTTCTGCTAAATCATTTAAAACCTACAGTTTTTCTGTTAATGCTGGTAAAAAATTATTTCCAGAATGTTTCCATTCATTCGTTCAAGATTTCAATAGTTCTTTGCCAACAATGGTTTTCCCATTCCATTTACAGCTGTATGAAAATTCTCTGCTTCTCTCTTTTCCGATACATTTCTTTAAAACATTTTTGCACGTGTCATTGGGAGTGCAGATGACTTCTCATCCCAGATGAAAGTTGAAAACTCATTAGAACCCCCAGCCCACTATAATATACTCTTTTGTATGGCTCCCAGGCTAGCAAAGTTTGTGTGTATTTTTTATTAATAGTCATTTTTTATTCCATGATATATGAAACAATTATTTCCCCTGAAGAAGGAGGAAGCTGAAATGTCAAGGGCTCTTCTTGGCTCCTCCAAGGCAATAAATTATTAAAGAAATAAGATATTTTTGCTACTTCATTGAGGAAAGACATTTTCTGACCTTTTTGCTACTTTATGGTGATAATGAATTTTCTGCAGAACTCTGAGGTTTTCGGTTACTTTATTAAAATAAGACTATTTGAGGAACAGCATGACCTTGACCTTTGAAGAATTAATGGAATACTGATTCTGAAGGAACCGATCAGGCTCTCTGCTCATTATCCAGACTATAATTTCTTACTGTCATGTTGATAACACATAGCGGTGTGCTATACAATGAAGTCAAACTATTTTACCTTATTTACTTGAACTACAACTCTGGATACTTAGACTCAAATCCCACTATTCATCACTCTTTCATGGTGATTGTAGTTGTTACACCATGCCGTTTTGAATCTAGATGAAAGATTTGGAATAGAAGATTAACAGCACCAGCCTGATCTACTACAGGCTGTGAGTTCTCTGAAGCTTAACTTCAAGGGGCGTGTCAACATATAAAAAACATTCAGTTTTTTTCAAATTATTCTGCTCTCCAAATTTTTTTCCCCATTGATTAGATCTTTGAAAATAGAATAATAAACATAGATGGTGAAGTCCTGGCCCTGCTGATGTCAACAGAAAATCTCCCACGGACTTCAATGGGGCGAGGATTTCACTCAGGGTATTACATTTTACCTGGCACAATTTAAAACACTAGAAAAAAAAACTACAGTTTTTATACATTGAGATATGTATAAAAGTATAAAATGTTACAGTATATACTGGCAATAAAGAGGTGTGTGGTCTAGTGGTATATGCCCAGAACCAGAAGCTAAGAACTCCCATCACAGCTTGGGCATTGTCGTCTTGGGCAAGTTACTTACCCTCTCTACCTCCATTTCCTCATTTCGGAAACAGGGATAACACTCATTTATCTCCCAGGTGAACTGTAAGGGTTAATGTTTATGAACCATTCTGAAGATGCATTACACTATTTAAATGCTTAGTATTATTAAAAGGAAAGATGCTGCTACCCATAAATGACAAATGGTGAAGTGGAACTACAAGGAAAAAAAGAATGGGATCATGGTGACCACAGGAACGATGGACAACAGAGGTGCTATAACAATTTATATAGCAGCGGTGCTGAGAGCCGTTGAATCACACTACAAATCCTGTATAGGACAGAAACAACTTCAGCCAGGGGGTGCTGCAGTTTCAGCACCTCTGGCGGACAATGGCTCAAACTAAGACGCTGGGGACAGGTAAGGCAATACCTTGTAACAAATGATTGATCATTTAGTTTTGTGGTATTTCGGTAAGAATAGGGCAACACAGGCTAGCTGACAAGCATTTGGTGCATTTTACTTTTCCAAACAAACAGATGTTTGTTTGGAACCAGGAATAATGGTGTCAAGTTGAAGTGGGGGAGGTTTAGGTTGGATGTTAGAAAAAAAAATTTCACTAGGAGGGTGGTGAAGCACTGGAAGGGGTTACCTAGGGAGATGGTGGAATCTCCTTCCTTAGAGGTTTTTAAGGTCAGGCTTGACAAAGCCCTGGCTGGGATGATTTAGTTGGGAATTGGTTCTGCTTTGACCAGGGGGTTGGACTAGATGACCTCCTGAGGTCCCTTCCAACCCTGATATTCTATGTTCTTGGAAGCACAGAGAATGGAACTAGTTTTTTGTTTTTTTATTTATTCTGGATCATTTCCCCATTTCAAACAGTCAACTCAAGCAGCTGATTACACTAAAATAATGGCTTTTGTTCATATTTTGATTCTTTGAAAGGTGGATGCCAAGTATTAATCTGGCATAGAAATTAAGTGTCTTTATCCTAGTCAAAGCATGCAGATTGCTCATCCACACACATACCTGCTGCACACACAAGTGGCTATTGAGTGACTACATTAATAGGGGGTTGTGTCCCCACCCCCACCCCCCATTTATTATTTGCAAAACTCGTGATCATCAGGAATAGAACATCCAGAAATCAATCCTGTTCTGTAATGACTCATATAATCTTCTGTCACCCAGCCATAGTAAGTAAAAACTGGGGCCTAAAGGAGTCTACAATGTCCCTTAATCAAGATGAATTTTTTTGGTATTCGGATAGATATATTATATAATGCTAGAGCCATTCTAATGCAATTCATTATGAATTAATGTCAATGTATACAGTATTACCAGAAATGAAGTGGTTTCTCCTTCATAATAGACTTTATGAGCATTCTACTTCCACCCCTTACCCCCATAGAGCAGACCTAACCTCTTAGTATGCAACCATTTATTTTGGCAATTAATAGTGTAATGTATGAGGTAATGCCTTTTTTCAAATGGCAAGGAGAATAATGTAAATTTTGATTAATTTTGCCCAGAGCGAGTAAGAGCTTGAAGAAAAGTCACAAATGGTTTTATAACTCTGAATTTCCCAGTCTTGGATTTCTGCCTTTAAGCATGTTTTTTCTCCAAAAAAACTGAGTACAATAAGCAGGCCTACAGTTTTATTATGCCTTTGAAGTTTTAGTTTATGGTAAGCCTGGAATTTTAAACGAAGGTGAAAGTTTCTTCAATATAAAAACCCCACCCATCAACATTTCTTTTTTTTTTTTTTTTTGGATACAAACCCTATCTTTTAAATTCACTGGATGAAAACAAATTTCAAGTTGCTTATCCAAGAAGAGGAGAAAGTGATTCCCTGAAAATAATCTACAAGATTTTGTAAAACTCCGCATTTCAATAATGAATTCGCTAGTCAGATTAAGAGATAATACAGAGGGTACTGACAGATTCCAATTGACAACTCTGAATTAAAGGGTACATTTTCTTCCACTGTGTCATTTAATTCTGATTCTGTGGGATATAGAATTTCAGTGCTTCTTGAAGACAGGCCATCTAGCGATGACTTTGTGGAAAGGAATATGTTTGGTTTAGCAGTTAGGGGAATTTAGACTCAAATACAGTTTGTCTTTAATTCAGCTGAATCACCAAAACTTGATGAAATGCCATAAGGCTGTTTAAAAGAAAGCAGATCTTTCACAAAGAGCGAGCTGACGTCACCCTCCCAGCTGCCAAACCATCAACAATTTGGAAAGCTATTTTTTAAAGGGATGAAGCAAAATTTAAAAATAATGTGTAGGCTAGATTTTCTGCAATTTCCTTTCAAGACACAAGTGCTGTTAATTAAAAGAACCTTTAAAGGTATTTTCTGCACCTTATTTGGTCTCTCAATAACATTTATATTACAGAGGAATGTGTACTATTTAAATTCAATATAATATTGCTTCTGCTGTTTGCAATTTTGTTGCGTTATTTAAAAAAATCTCAAGTGAATTTTCAAATGGAACTGTTCTAACTGAAAAAAAGATGTGGAAGGACTAGACATTTTGTTTTAATCTTCTGCTTTTATGTGCTTGTGAAGGACATGGGACTGCTCTGTACTAATTTATGAATACAGTATTGTGACCTAATTATTGGAATGTTTATTGTAGGACTACACAGGGTTAAATCAACAGGGCTGTAGGGAAACAAACAGGAAAATGAAACAATGGCTCGGGATAAGACACCGTTCACAAACACTTGGGGATTGTTACCAAGAAAACTGGCCTGGAGCATGCTGGCTTGACTTCCCAGTGGAGCTCAATGAACTGGTTTGGGCAGCAGGATGCAAGCCTAGGGGAAACTGAGACAAAGGGTCTGCAGCTGGATAAAAGGTTTCAGAGGAACAGCCGTGTTAGTCTGTATTCGCAAAAAGAAAAGGAGTACTTGTGGCACCTTAGAGACTAACCAATTTATTTGAGCATGAGCTTTCGTGAGCCACAGCTCACTTCATCAGATGTGTACCGTGGAAACTGCAGCAGACTTTATATACACACAGAGAATATGAAACAATACCTCCTCCCACCCCACTGTCCTGCTGGTAATAGCTTATCTAAAGTGATCAACAGGTGGGCCATTCTCTAAGGTGCCACAAGTACTCCTTTTCTTTCAGCTGGATAAAAGTGATTCGCTCTCAAGGAAAGGCAGGTCAGTTATTTAGGAGAGACAGCAAAGGGAGGCCTGCCTACAGTCTCTGACAAATGATGGCAAGCCTCTAGGTAAGATAGTCTGTATGCAAGCCTATGTATTGTTTTAAAATATTTTTCTCTTATGTTATGCTTTATTCCTACAGTTAACCCTCTTAAATCAAGGTATTGTTTAATGTTTTCTTGTCACTGTGTTTACCACTGGTTATAAGCTCCCCAAGGGAAGAACAGCAGGTGCTGAACCTGTTTGGACCTGCTGGAGTAACCACAGTGGATCCATGGCATACTGTAACCCAAAGACCAGTCTGCATGTGGGAAAATCTCAGGATATCACTCCAGGAGAGGTAAAGGCATAAGGCCTATCACCTGTGGGGGGTGCACTGAGAGAGACCAGACAAGAGGAGGCCCTGTAATCGTGACAGTAGTCAATATTTTGAATCTTTAACCTAGTTTTCTGTTGAACTAATTTGCTGTAAGCAATTGAGTGACAACTATATCAGTAATGTCTGGTGTGTGCATTTCTACTAGAAAAAACTACTATGCTGGTGTAAAAAAAATTGGAGACAAGAGGGCAAAGCTCAGAGACAGTTTTTCTATTTCAGCCAAAAGTCACAAAATGCAGAATCAGAAACATGCACAATAGGAGAACCTCATGAGCTGCATTTTCAGAGATATGCAATATCTGTTTTTGTGTGCATAGAGAGCTATATACCCCACGATCTATTAAAGAAAAAAAACATATACTAAAAGAATTAATACATTACATGCTTAAACACCCAAAAAATCAGGAAATACCAACATTAAGAAAGCATATGTAACCGTAACTCCACCTCTGGTGTGTGCATGCATTACAGTATAGTACATTTTTTAAATTACATCATCACATTTCTCAAATAAATTATGTAGAAAAATTTGCATGACATGTAGCAGCGTCTCCAAATAGATACTATTCTTGATGTGCCAGAAAATACTGGTCCCATGCAAGTCAAATATTCCAAAGACCAAAGAGATGTACGATCACTTAACAATTACACTGACTTTTCAAACTATTAGGAGTTCACAGACTATGGCTGCATGTCTTTAAATCCTAAGAAAAGTAATTGATCTTAAATGACATATCACAATGTGTAGATTCTGCAAAACACTAAGGCCCAGATCCACAAAGGGAGTAAGGCGCCTAAATACTTTTGAAGATCTGGACCTAACTGCATGAGTATGGGTTTGCAGGATAAAGCCATAATTAAGAACAGAACAAAGAAAAGAAGACTGGAGGCTGGTGTCACTGAAGGACAGAGCTAAGGTTGTTCAACAGCCTGTCAGAGACCAAGTAGCTGGGTTGGCTTCAGTCTATGTAAGGAAAGAATTTGAATTTAATAGTCCCTTGGGGAAAGGGACCAGAAAACACCCCCATTCCCAGCTACCTATAAATTAAGTATAATCAATATAAGGCTCTGACCCCCCCAACTATGCAAGCTTCACTAGCCAGCTCTGATTCAGACCTTTCCTAGCTATCTCCATCCTCCTGAGGGGGCTGTTTTTATACTGTTTCCTGTACCTTAGGTTCCCGTTTGTTAACCTGCTGCACCTGTGCTTGCAGCAGAGCTTGGGTACTCTGGCTCTTCCAGTCAATAGTAACAAAGTAATCACTGACAGTAGCTCTTATATAAGTGTACATATTTGCTCTTTTCCTAATCTTTTGGGTAGAACAGAGAGAAAGCAAAAGAAAGCAAGCCACAGCAATTAACGCATCACGTCATGTACACTCACACACTTATATCACACAAAACTAGACCATCCAGAACAGGAAAGAACTAAATCTGTATGCAAAAAATAATTCAAGCAGCCTCTTAAAAATAGAGACTGACCATCCTGTCACACAGTTTTAAACACTGATCCTTAACATGTTTAGATTAACTCAATCTCATGGATTACTAAAAAAGTAAATCCACTTATTCATGTCTGAACATCAGTGACATCATAGCAGAATTTTCAGAAGCCCTCACAGTCCATCACTAACTTCAAGCACTCAGCAGCTGACCTTCCAGTGATCTGCCACATACCCTCCATCCATCTCCTTACTAGTTGTCCCCTACAACAATGACCCTTCACCATTCCTTCCATAATAACTTTCTCAAGGTGATTTCCAAAGTACACAAGTTTGCATAGGTTAATTTCCAACATCAGGGTCTGCTTCTCTCCAATAATATTTCTAACATCAGCATGAGTCTTCTTTTCCGCCCAGGAAATATGGAAGAGTCTTTGTCGGCACCATACTTCAAAAGCTTCAGTTTTCTTCTTGTCAGCATTAACTTCCCACAGGTTACTAAGGTCTGTTTTTTTCAGATAATTACAACATTCCCATAGCATTTATCATCTCTATTTATAAGTATTCTTAACCTTCACTCCAATTTAATGTAGGGGTATTTTTGGTCCAGAAACATATATACATTAAACACTCGCACCAGCCCTCCCAATTCTCGTTGAACTCCTGGAAAGTACTGAGGCCAATAAGAAGACATACTTAATCAATATGTATTTTAAACATCCTGTACAAGCATTTTCTATTCTTCAGTGTTCTCTCCCTCATGGTGTACTGAAACAGTTTTCAGCATCTAAAGAGGCCTTGTGAGTGCAAGTTATTTCAGCTCAGGTTCACAATCTTAGTTCAATAATATTTGTTCCATACCAGTAATCTAGTAAGAATGTACATGTTTTATTAACATTTTTTTTTGGCTTCATGCCGCCTCTTTTCCTGGTTAACAATCATAACTGTGGAAGACATGTTGATCACGAGATCTATATTTTCTGCTGGCTGGAAAAAAAGCCAGCCAATTCAACTGTTAAGTACAGATTCTGCTGCCAGAACCCCCAAAATATGCAGTTTATTCCATATTTTGTACATTCACAGTGTAGAACAGAAGACAAAAATCTGTCCCTCAACTTCCTCTCCTTAGCTTTTCTATTTCAATGTCTATACCTTGGGAGCATGGTAAGAAGAATGGATCAGGAAGATGATTTTAGCAGCAGTGTTTTGAATGGACCTAGAGAGGAGCAACATAAATTTCAGGAAGGCCAAACATAAGGTGCCACAGTAATAAAGAAAGGGATAAAGTGGCTAGAAAGGAAAGGAATCTCAGAAGCGTTGTCTCAGCGAAGGCAAGTTCTGAACACAGCATGGATGTACAGTGTGTAGAGAAAGAAAAGGAAATCAAGAATGACACCCCGTTTATGGTCTAGGATGGTCATGTAGTTCAAACTAAATGGAAGGATAAACAAAAATAGATCTTTGACTAGGGTTTTTTATTTCAAATGTGGTATTGGAATGCATCAGGCAAGGTATTTCCAGTAGAGATAAGGAGGTGTTAGTACAGTTATACAAGGCACTGGTGAGACCTCATCTGGAATACTGTGTGCAGTTCTGGTCTCCCATGTTTAAGAAAGATGAATTCAAACTGGAATAGGTAAAGAGAAGGGCTAATAGGATGATCAGAGGAATGGAAAACCTGTCTTATGAAAGGAGATTCAAAGAGCTTGGCTTGTTTAGCCTAACCAAAAGAAGGCTGAGGGGACATATGGTTGCTCTCTATAAATATATCAGAGGGATAAACACCACGGAGGGAGAGGAATTATTTAAGCTCAGTACCAATGTAGACACAAGAACAAATGGATATAAACTGGCTGTCAGGAAGTTTAGACTTGAAATTAGACAAAGGTTTCTAACCATCAGAGGAGTGAAGTTCTGGAACAGTCTTCCAAGGGGAGCAGTGGGGGCAAAAGACATATCTGGTTTCAAGACTAAGCTTAACAAGTTTATGGAAGGGATACGAGATGATGGGATAGCCTAATTTTGGCAATTAATTGATCTTCAACTATTAGTGGTAGATATGCCCAATAGCCTGTGATGGGATGTTAGATGGGGTGGGATCTGAGTTACTACACAGACTTCTTTGCTGGGTGTCTGGCTGGTGAGTCTTGCCCACATGTTCAGGGTTTAGCTGATCGCCATATTTGGGGTCGGGAAGGAATTTTCCTCCAGGGCAGATTGGCAGAGACCCTGGGGGGATTTCGCCTTCCTCTGCAGTGTGGGGCACGGGTCACTTGCTGGAGGATTCTCTGCACCCTGAAGTCTTTAAACCATGATTTGAGGACTTCAGTAGCTCAGACATAGGTTAGAGGTTTGTTACAGGAGTGGGTGGGTGAGATTCTGTGGCCTGTGTTGTGCAGGAGGTCAGACTAGACAATTATAATGATCTCTTCTGACCTTAAAGTCTATGATTCTATGTAGTCAACAGGGTTGGGGAAAGGAGAGAAGATAAAAAGGTCAGCTTTTGCCATGGTAAGTTTAGGTTTATTCTAAGGGTATGTCTTCACTACCCACCAGATCGGGGGGGCAGCGATCGGTCCAGTGGGGATCGATTTATCGCATCTAGTCTAGACGTGATAAATCGATCCCTGAATGCTTTCCCGTCAACTCCTGTACTCCAGCGCTGGGAGAGGTACAGGCAGAGTCGATGGGGGAGTGGCAGCAGTCGACTCACCGCAGTGAAGACACCACGGTAAGTCGATCTAAGTATGTTGACTGCAGCTACATTATTCACGTAGCTGAAGTTGCGTAACTTAGATTGATTCCCCCCCCCACCCCAAAAGTGTAGACCACGGCTTAGTCTTGTGCACCGCCACCCTTTACTGACATTATGTATTCAAAACATAGCTGTCAAAATCAGTGTTCTGGCCTATCCTTCCAACCATGTCACCCCTTTTTGGAAAATGAAAAAGAAAGGAAACTTAAGGAGAGATGTACACATCTCAGTCTAAATATATTTATGTTTATTAACACAGACTTATAAAAACTCAATATATATAATTTTATGACATTACGGGAGAATGTTACTACATTATCACTGTCAAAACTAGAACCACTAAGCAGATAATGAACTTGTCTTGCAAAGCACACAGCTCCTTCAATTTGCAATTAAGTTAAGAGAAGTTGTGGGCGTTCAGTACCATGTAAAAAATTAAACCAAATATGACTAGGCCCGATCCTTGTCACCAAGGCTGCTTAAGGCTGTAATATAAATTAATATGCCCCGTTGTATCAGACAAAAATGTTTCTCATGCATTAGCTGAAGAAATGATGATCTGAAGCAGAAAGGTTTTGACACCTATAAGGCACCTGAGAAAACACTTATAATACTTACCAATACTGATAAGATCTAGCAGCTGTATAGCTACTTACTCTAAACAACCCTTCTGAGAATTAAAATTTAAGTTAGGGAAAAAGCTGAAGGGTTACATACAGTATTTAAGGCTTAGTCCTGTCTTTTCCTGTACATACGTGCAATTGGTGCTGGATGGCAAAATGGGTGGTGTAATCTGACTTGCGAAGGTGATGGGCATTGAGGGGAAAAAAAATAGAGAAGCCACAGATAGTAAATAAGGGCATCTGGGTAAGTATTTATGTGTTGAGATTTCTTTTTAATGTGCCTGAAGCACAAGACATACAAAATTTCAAATTGGCTCAATAGCCATTTTAATGATCATTCACGTCTCACCAACCAATACAATAGCTCCCCTTAATTTACCACCGCAGAGAGATCCTGACTAAATACGACAGGCCTTGCAATTAGCATTAAACCTCAGCCATCCCAGGCACTGTCGAACCAATGTGGAGAGTGAGTTCCTGAGCCTAGGACTCTACACTGAAAGCTTCTTGCCTCCAGATTTATATCTGGAATCTGTTAGGTTGGGCACCTCAGCTGAGTTCAACCACTGCAGTACCACACAAGGAGAGAGATACTCTCTAAAGTATGCCTCTGTAACAACATACCAGGGCACAACAACCTACAAGGACTGCCTGCAGGGCTGTAACAGCCTACAGAGCATTCCATAGAGGGAAACTGGCATGGCCAAACCTTAATCCGACCAGTATGTATGCTATCATCACAGCAGGGAGCAGTGACCAGCCAAGATGAGATCATGTGCTCCTGCTTAGAGGAGAAGCAGCACAGAGCCAGATGTACATTGTAGCAGTCTATCCTAAGCCATTCCCATCCACCTACTACAGGATGACTTGTGCCAGGCTCACAGGTTACATGCCACTGTCTCCACTGCACTGGCTTTCTTCAGTCAGTGTTTAGTTCTTAAATGTATTACTATATATCTTAATTTAACACAAAAACTTCAAAATCTCTGGAAGAGTCATTTTCCAATGAAAATCTCCATGAGCAATCCCCATTTTAAAGAGCTCCTTGTCCTTACCAAATGCTGAATTATAAAAGAGAAAGCATTTAGAGAGCAGCATGACTTGCTAACAATGGCTCCAACTCATGTTAATATGGCACAAAAGCAGCCACAAGGCTTGGAACGTCAGCCTATACAAACTAAAGTTTTCCCCTTGCAAGGTCAATAATACAATCTTCTTATAGATAGAAGAACACAGGACCTGCGGATGTTAGGAGACAACTCCTAATCTTGAGTGCAGGAGGCACTTTGGTCCTACTGTGCACCTGAGGCACATGGTTTTCTCTCAACAACACCACAGCCTGCAGTATATTAGTCTTTGCATAGAAGTGCTTCAGAACACTGGGAAATGAAGAGCACAGTCCGGCAATGATTTAGGGTGCAGTTAACAGTACACTAAAGTTGCGATTATTACAACTCCATTTTAAGGCAGTGACTTATTTGCAAGTGGAAGGCATCCTAAGTATCTCCTTTCTTCACCTACAAAAGGGTAAACTTTTCTTAAGGGAAAAAAAGCACGCATTGGACAGATATCAAACTATGTGTCTATATAATATGACTAGCAACGAATCGCATACTCACATGGAGAAGTGTCCACAAACATAGGATCTATGTTATGAAGCAGCTCCTTTCTCGGAGAAGGGCTTCCTTCACTAGAACAGAGTTCATTGGGAAACATTAATTTCCTTCTAGAGCCCACTACAAATCTGCATGTGCTATTTTAATACTTCCTTTTGTTATATGTATAGGAAACAATTGTGTCCATTAACTATTATGAACTTTTAATTTGAAGATCACCTATTGATCCAGTAGCTATAATATTTTAGCCCAATCCTACAACTCCACACCCAGGTGAGCAGTCCCAATGAAGTCAGTGGGGGCTACTCATGTGCATAAGGGAGGCAGGATTGGACCTCTACATATTAAGCAAACGTTACACTGAAAAACACCAACGTTCCTTAAAAGGTCCACGGTCTATAAAAAGCATCATGCAAGCCAGTTAGAAGTCATTTGTTTTCATGATGGAAATTAAAATAAAAACATTCATTATACCACAAAAATTTTAATGATATAATAGTGAACTTCAAAGAGAACCATTCAGATAATATCTAGATTTTATTTTATTTTAAGCAACAGCATATAAGACAAGTAAAAATCTCTGACCTGAAACATTTATCCTCTAGAATACAAAACACAGGTAAGATAACACTCAGTGGAAATCTTAAAGGAAGATGTTAAAACCATATAAAATTTTATTTTGGGAGGAAATATTTTATAATTCAATATCAATAATACCTAATTATAGAATTAATATTTCCCCTCTTGATATCATCTTTGGAAGCCAAACATTCTGAGTAACAGTGAAATTATAAATTACTGGTGGGACTGATTCAGAAAGTAAAGGGTATTTATTTGTATTACTTAAATCACACAGCACTTTTCAGCTAATATACAACCAGAGTCCAATGCCAAAAATTCAGTGTGAAAAAACTGCCATATGGGAAAGTTTCCCCCACAATGCATTAAAAATGTTAGAGTTTTTAATTTCTCGTTAGCATCACAAGCTGCATGCCAGACTGAGCCTTATGTAACAGGTTTGCATTTTAGGTCCTTCATTTGATTCTGAACCGATTCTGGATGCTCAGGTTGCAGCTGTGGCTAACAGTGCCTTTCTCCATCTGTTCCTGGCAAGAAGAGAGAGACCTCTCCTTTCAGGTGCAGCCCTCATTACACTTATCCACACCTTTCTCACCTTGAAACTGGATTCGTTTGAATATGCGCTACATACGGACACAATTTGAAGACTATCCAGAAACTGCAATTAGGCCAGACTGCAGCTCTTAAATGCCCACTTGTCAAATGATGTGTTAAACAGAGTGAGAGCCTCTTAAACCAGTGCTCTGTAATACGTACCAGCTGCCAGTAAATTTATGGGGTGGAGCTTAAGGTGTTGGGATTTACCTATAAAGCTCTGAGTGGTTTAGGATCTTATTGTCTGTGAGTCTGCCTTCCTTCCTGTGCAATAGCTCCACTGCTATAATGAATAACAGTGCTTGAGCTAGATAGCCCCTGGCTTAAAAGGCAGGCAACTGCTTACAGGCCATTTTCTACAAAGGGTTCCACTCACCACCTTTTGGCCCAACAAAGCTTAAAATTGTTATTCTTCCAGCCACCCTACTAAGCCCATCTGTTTTACCTTTTGGCCATTTGGGAAGGGGGTGGGTTGATAGATTCTAGAGATGAAAATCCAGAGGGGATCATTCAGTCTGACCTCCTGATGACACACTGTATAATTTTGGTGGCTCTTTTGCACTCCCTCCCATTTTTCAACATCCTTTTTAATATGTGGACACCAGAACTGTACGAAGTATTCCAGTCTCATTCTCAGCACTGCTATATGCAGAGGTAATATCACCTCCCTACTCCGACTCACTACTCCCCATTTATACATCAGTGGATTGCATTAGCATATTCCATATTCCCTTTATTCCACAGCATCACACTGAGAACTTTCCTTGAACTGACTATCCACAACGACGCCTAAATTAATTTTCATAGTCATTATTCTCCAGGATATAGTCCCCATGTTGTAAATATGGCATGCATTTCTTCTTCCTTGATGTATAAAACTTTTCATTTAGCTGTATTAAAAACACATTTTGTTTGACGGGGCACAGGTTACCAAGCAATCCAGATTGCGTTGTATGACTGCCCTGTCTTCATTATTAACTACGATTCTATTAACCTTTGTATCATGTGCAAATTTTAGTAGCAGTGACTTTAAATTTACTTTCAGATAGTTGATGAAAATGTTTAATAGTGTTGGGGCTAGAACCAATCCTTGCCAAACCCCACAAGAAACACCATAGTTCCATGATGATTCCCCATTGACAACTGCTTATTTGAGATCTGTCAGTTAACTAGTTCTTAATCCATTTAACCTATGCTCTATTGTTTTGCATAGTGCTAATTTTTAAAATTAGAATATTTTGTAGTCCTAAGTCAACTGCCTTACAAAAATCTAATTATATTACATCTACCTTTATCAGCCAAATGAATAATCTCGTCAAAGAATGAAAGCAGGTTTGTTTGACAAGACCTATTTTTCATAAAATCATGCTAATTGGAATGAATTATATTCCTATCCTTTAATTCTTTATTAATTGAATTCAGTGTCAGCTTTTCCATGATTTTGCCCAGGACTGATGTCAGGCTAACAGGCCTGTAGTTACAGGATCATCCTGTTTATCCTTTTTAAAATATTAGCACAACATTTGTATACTTCCCATTTTCTGGAATTTCCCTGGTATTCAAGGGATATAAAAAATTAACATCAGTATGTCAGAGATCTCCTAAGACAATTATTTTAGGACTCTTTGGGGCAAGTTATCATGGCCTGTTGATTTAAAAATTTTTATCCCTAGTAGATGTCTGACATGCTCCTAAGTTGCTAATGGACTACTAGAAGATACTTCTTCATACCCATATGATACATCATCCTGGTACTTCCCAAATACAGAAGTATTTATTGAACACTTCTGCCCTTTCTGTATCATTAACAATTTTACCATCTCGATCTAGAAATTAACCTATACCATTGCTTGGATTTCTTTTTTTTCTAATATACTTCAACTCATTATTCTTAACCAGGCCAGCCACGGATTTTTCCTGATGTCCTTAGCTTCTCTTTATCAGTTTTCTACACTTCATAACTTTTGATTCATATCAATTGCTACCTATTTTCCCCTTTTCCCAATTGTTATATATTGCTTTTTTAATATCTAATTGATGCCCTCACTTTGCCACTGAACCAAGCTGAGTTTTTAGCCATTTTCTTTAGCATCCTTCTTGACTGTGGAATTGTGGCTATTAGAACATCTAATAAATTATTCTTAAAGAACTCCCAATTTTCATTCATATTTTTCTATCTAATTTTTTTCTCCCACTGAATTTTGCTCATAATTTTCCTTAGTTTTGGGAAATTAGCCTTTTTGAAGCACTACAACTACATATTACTAGTTGGGACAGTTCTCTGTCCCCACTGAATATAATCAAATCATGATCACTTGTCTGTAGGCAACCACCAACTTCCAGTTCAGCCTTTATCAGTCACAATAAGGTGCTAAAATAGACTTACCCTCATGTTGGTTGCAATACCTTTTGTGTTAGGTAATTATCTGTAACTTTTAGAAACTGATGGTGTTTTACTACTGGCTGCATAAATCTTCCAGAATATGTTTCCCAAACTGAAGATCCCCAGCACAACACAGATCCCCTCCCCCACCTCCCACATTACAGACAAGTGTTTAAGGAGTGACTCCTGTTCTCTAGTTTGATTTGGTGGTCTGTATCAGACCCCCATCAGCGAAGCCTCTTGGGCTTTATTAGTTAGCACATGTATCCAGGTGCATTTAAAACCCTGTGCTTCTGATTTATCATAACTAAAACAAGTAAGGGTGTCTTTAATGTGGATTGCCTCCTCCCCACCTCTTTAACCAACTCTACCCTTCCTCAACAGATTATAATCAGAGACTTTAAACACTCCAATCATGCGAATCATCCCACCAGGTTAGATTCAAGGTAGTTGGGATTGGGATTATTAATGCTCCTGTGGTGGGCCAGTTTCATGGTCTGTTGTATGTTATTCAGTGGCTTTTAATTTTGTATATTTAATGCACAAAAACCTAAGATTTCATTAGACAGACTGATGAATGGAAGGCATTGAAGGTCAGAATCAAGCCTAGAACAGCCTGAAATCTCTTTCATACTGTTTCTTCTGCACAACTGGGGGAGGCGTGCAGCTTAGGGTAGAAGACTGGAAGGTGTATACTTTGGTTGAGGTGGAAGGAGGAAGCCACTTTGGGCAGGAACTTGGGGTGAAGACGTAAGCACAAAGACACAGTCTCCAAGATGGTAAATGGTGGATCTGCCATCATGGCTGCCAGTTCACTTACACACCGTGTGGAGGTGATGCCCACCAAAAAGATCACCCTTCATGGAAAGATGGGCAAAGGAGCAGGTGGCAAGGGGGCTGAAGGATAGCTTGGTGAGTGCAGAGAGGACCAGATTCAGATCCCAAGAGGGGGTAAGCCTCCGTACAGAGAGAAAGGCACTGAGAAGGCTGTGGAGGAAGCAGGAGGTCTTTGGATGGGTGAAGATGGAGAAACCATCCACAGGAGGAAGAAAGGCACTGAGCGCCAGGTGGATGCAGATGGAGGAGTGGGCAAGGCCCGATTGGCAGAGATGACGGAGGTAGTCTAGAAGGACAGGAATGGAGATGGAGTTTGGAGAGATGTGATGGTGGTGCGCCACCATAGTAAAGCGGCGCCACTTAGCTTGATAACAGTGGATTGGAGTCTGCTATGAGTGATCATGTCTTGGATAGGGGTGGAACAAGCCTGGTCTACACACGAGCCCCATCCAAATACCAGGCCATGAGATGGAGAGGGCTCGGGTTAGGGTTCTGCAGCCAGCCACACGCCTGCGTTAGGAGGTCCGGGAGGGCCAGAAGAGGAATCGGGGGGTGAGCGGAGAGGTGGAGAAGGTTGGTGTACCAATACTGGCAAGGCCAGAAGGTAGCTACAAGGATAACCATCACTCGGTCCTTCCACACTCTGCGCAGGATCTGGGGAAGGAGGGGAATGGGTGGGAAGGCATAGTGGATATCCGAGGTCCAGGGAATGAGAATGGTATCGCCCTGTGACCCTGAGCCCAGGGCTCCCCAGGAGCAGAAGAGAGGAAGCTTGCAGTTCTCCGACGTCATGAAGACGTCCCAGTGAGGCGTGCCCCACCAATGAAAGATGGACCGGAGAGTGGGGTTGTGGAGTTCCCACTCATGGTTGGCGTGGAAGGACTGGCTGAGCCGGTCCAGCAGGAAGTTGCTGCTGCCCAGGAGTTGTACAGTGTGCAGGGTGATTGCGTTAAAAGTTATACAGTGTTGGAAGTCCCAATACCAAAAAGGTGGATGGCCTCTGTGAAGCGGGAAGGAGACCTAGCCCCGCCCTGTCTGTTGATATACATAATTGCCGTCATGTTGTCGGACAGCAGTTGAACATGGTGGGAACGGAGGAAGGGCAGGAAGGCCTGGCAGGACAGTCAATTGCTCATAGTTCCAGGATGTTGATGTGCATCCACACAACCACTGGTGACCAAAGATCCTGGGCCGTGTGGCCATCGAGGTTGGCGCCCCAGCCCACGAGTGAGGCATCCATGGTGAGAGTGGTGCTGGGCATGGGGGACATGAATGGAATGCCTGGTAGAACCACGGATGGGATTCACCACCAGATGAGGGAAGCCAAAACAGTGGGAAGGATGATGACCTGCTTGTTCAGGTGGTCTGACTGCGGATTGCAGACGGAGTGGAGCCACAGCTGAACGCAACACGTATGGAGGCAGACATACGGCGTGACCGTGTTACATGCCACCATATGGCCCAGGAAGGAGAGGCACTGACAGACACACATTTGCAGATAGCGTCAGAGCACAGCGATAAGAGAAGTGAGGGCGGCCCAGCAGTCCATGGGAAGAAAGGTGCAGGCTGCCACAGAGTCTAGGCGTGCCCCTATGAAGGTGAGTGTGCAGATAGGGACGAGGATCGACTTTTCCTCATTGATGCCGATCCACAAGCTGACAAGGAGGGTGTGGAGGGTCTGGATGGTGGCAAGGAGAAAGGAGCAAGAGGGCTCCACAAGTGGCCAGTCATCCAGGTAGGGGAAGAGGGAATGGTCCAGGTCGTGCATATAAGCTGTCACGACCGCAAAGATCTTCATGAAGACATTGGGGAGAGGTAACACTGAGTTTAGAGGTGGTCCCCGTCGCAAGCTGCCCTTATGCCTGTGCCCATATTTCTTGTGCATACAGTGGGGCTTCGGTGATGCCGCCGGTGCTGCATGGGAGAGGCCCATTGAAGTGCTCACCACCAGTGATGGGCACCATTCTGTGGATCTGTTGGAACCAGGTCTGGTTGCGCATGTGAGCGCACCTTCTCCTCCTCCAGATATTTGCAGAGGGGAAGTTCACGAGCTGCTTGAGTCCGGGATGGAAACGAGTGGCAGATGGAGCAATGAGACATGATGTGGGCTTCACCAAGACAGTAAAAGCAACAAGTGTGTTCACTGCTCACTGAAAAGGAGTGAGGTTCTGAGGCACAGTTCTTGAAGCTGGCTTGTTGGGGCATAGTCTCCAGGCCGGGGAGAAAGAAACCCCCCGAAGGGGAGAAGTCCAAGGAAAACTAACTACTAAAAACTAATGGACATCTATCTAACTATACACAGCAAAAATGAAGAGCAGTTTTCTTAGTGAGCTTAGAGCACTAAGGGGTTCCGACTCTGGCCATGCAGCAGTAAGAGAGAACTGGAGCGGCCTTGACCCACATAGCATCTTAAAGCCTCAGACGCGCCATGCTGTTGATGCACGTGTGGGTCAACGGATACTACTATGCACAGTTCAAGTGTATCTGTATCAAGTGGAGTGCCCCAAGGGTCGGTCCTCGGGCCGGTTTTGTTCAATACCTTCATAAATGATCTGGAGGATGGTGTGGATTGCACCCTCAGCAAGTTTGCAGATGACACTAAACTGGGAGGAGAGGTAGATACGCTGGAGGGTAGGGATAGGATACAGAGGGACCTAGACAAATTCGAGGATTGGGCCAAAAGATATCTGATGAGGTTCAACAAGGACAAGTGCAGAGTCCTGCATTTAGGATGGAAGAATCCAATGCACCGCTACAGACTAGGGACTGAATGGCTTGGCAGCAGTTCTGCAGAAAAGGACCTAGGGGTTACAGTGGACGAGAAGCTGGATATGAGTCAACAGTGTGCCCTTGTTGCCAAGAAGGCCAATGGCATTTTGGGATGTATAAGTAGGGGCATTGCCAGCAGATTGAGGGACGTGATCGTTCCCCTCTATTCAACACTAGTGAGGCCTCATCTGGAGTACTGTGTCCAGTTTTGGGCCCCACACTACAAGAAGGATGTGGAAAAATTGGAAAGAGTCCAGCGGAGGGCAACAAAAATGATTAGGGGACTGGAACACATGACTTATGAGGAAAGGCTGAGGGAACTGGGGATCTTTAGTCTACGGAAGAGAAGAACGAGGGGGGATTCGATAGCTGCTTTCAACTACCTGAAAGGGGGCTCCAAAGAGGATGGATCTCGACAGTTCTCAGTGGTAGCAGATGACAGAACGAGGAGTTATGGTCTCAAGTTGCAGTGGGGGAGGATTTAGGTTAGATATTAGGAAAAAAATTTTCACGAGGAGGGTGGTGAAACACTGGAATGCGTTACTTAGGGAGGTGGTGGAATCTCCTTCCTTGGAAGTTTTTAAGGTCAGGCTTGACAAAGCCCTGGCTGGGATGATTTAATTGGGGATCGGTCCTGCTTTGAGCAGGGGGTTGGACTAGATGACCTCCTGAGGTCCCTTCCAACCCTGATATTCTATGATTCTAGCTCTGGTGCATGGCACACATGCGCACCCACATTTTTTTTTAATAGAATATCAGGATTGGAAGGGACTCAGGAGGTCATCCAGTCCAACCCCCTGCTCAAAGCAGGACCAATCCCCAGTTTTTGCCCCAGATCCCTAAATGGCCCCCTCAAGGACTGAACTCATAACCCTGGGTTTAGCAGGCTAATGCTCAAACCACTGAGCTATCCATCCCTCCCCCCCACATAGGGACCATCATTCGAAGAAGAATAATAGGTGCCAAGGGTCCCTAATTTAAATTCTGCAGCACTATTAATTGATTATGAAATCATTCAATAACTTTTGGTATTATTTAAATAATTCTAAATACACCAGAAAGTGAGAGAGTGTATAACCAATGCACATTATTTACACAGTAGCAGAAATCTAGCAGTCCAGGAAAACTCAGGAGCGCTTTTTGGAATGTGACCAGCTGCAGAAGCAAGGGGAAATGCTATAGCACAAGGAGATGGCTGCCAGTTGGGGCTCCTAAGCTCCACTTCTGTAGGGCTTAAAACCTCTAGAAAGTGGTCACCCTTCTATAATGGTGTGGGACTCACCACCGTGGCACCTCCTGCTGGTCGTTCTGGGAATTAGCTCAGTCTTTTCACAGGGCACCCTCCTGTGGAGGTGTCTCGCCACCATCACTTCTTCTCTGGACCTGCGTTGCCTCAAGGATCGTGGAGTCCTCTTCAGGACACAGCCCTCTGGCCATGCCCCATTCCATTCTCCCCCACTTCCAGGGCAACAGCAGTCCTCTGTCCAGCCACTAGCCTCTGTGGCCGACTGCAGCCCAAGGTTCTAGCTACTTGCCTCAGTGACAACCTGCAACCCTTCACTGGCCATTCCCCTCCATGGCATGTGGGGGTGGGAGACCCAGGTCCGCTCACTACTCCAGCTCCTGACCCAAGGATCCCTCTAGGCAGCAGCCACGCGCTGCGCCTCCTTCAACCCCCGCTGTCCATTTCCCAGGGCCACTTTCCTGTAGCCCTAGCACCTTCTTTGCCCCATATCAGAGCTTCAGTCTTTCAGTCAGTCAGGTTGGAGCTCCCTCTTGCTTCCCTAACTCGGCCCAGCACTGCTCAGTCCCTCAGCCCTTCAGGGACCCAGTCCTTCTCACTGAGCTCCCAAGGGGGAACAACCTCCTCTGCCCTGCAGCTCTCTCTATATATGGGCCTGCTCTGCCCTGATTGGCTGTCTGCTGCACAGCCTCCCCATGGCTGCTTTTAACCCTTTTTCCACTAGTGTGGGGCAGATGCCCCATCCCACTTCCCAGTTACAGAGCTCCACTGCTATGTGGCTTAGCACCTCACAGGACAGCTTCAGCAAGTTATCCAGCTAGCAGCTAGATACTGTAGTTTTTGTCAGGGACACTTACTGAGTGCACAAGACAGCAAGGATATGAAGGCTCAACTAAGGTTCTCTGAGACACCTTGTCTTTGTATTTCGGTATTTTCTAGAGATTAGGTTTTTTAAAAATATAAACAGCTTAGAATTCTCTGGCTTTAGGATATTTGTTTTTAAGGTACAATATTCTATTAAGTTGCATGCACTCTCGCTCTCACTCACATACACTTATAGGAAGAGGGTTTTTTTGTGGGGATTATTATAGTGTGTTCCACCACAGGAATTATTATAGTGTGTTCCACCTCAGTTCTGTGTTCTTAATGCAGGCGAAACTCTGATTATCTTCAAAGAGAAATCTGTCTATATAAAAACAGCAGAACTTTATTCTATGGTGCAGATTCTCTGCTGATATAAACGGATGTCCCTCTGTAGAAATCAAAGACTAATTTATGCTAGCCAGGAGTACAGCCCTGTATTTTCAACCATGGAGTATTTTTAAAGCATAGTGAAAGGTTATTGTTCATTGGTGAATTTGAACAAAACATCTGTATAGGAACTTTAACAGAACAGGGTTTTGTTTAAACTAGGCAAAAAAGTAGCCTTGGGAAGAAGTCCAAGGTTTTCCAGAGTAACTTTTGTTTGTCTTGTTTTTGGTAATGACCTGGTGTCACTAAGGATGTTTTTGTTCTTTCTTTTTTTTGTTTTTAAATGTCTTGCACATATTGTATTTCCCTGGATCATATTTCCTCACACTTCCTTAATTTTTTTTTATGTATATTGCAAAAATATTAGGACAGGCTTGACTTAAGACATCATTTTCTTCAGCTTCAATTTGTATCACAGTGCAACTAGTTGTGATAGTCTTTTCCCAACAAATATTTAGTCTGTGGGATCATATATAAGTTTTAGTATTTAAGAATGTAATTTTAAATTCTTTTCTTTCCTATGTCACAAGCAGTTGTAGACAAAGTCTACAGATTAAGAATGTTTACTTTTTAAGATTAACTGCTACTACAGAACATACTATACTGCAGTGGTTCTCAACCAGGGGCCCAGGGCCCTCTGTGGGGCTGCGAGCGGGTTTCAGAGGGTCCACCAAGCAGGGCTTGCATTAGCCACTTAGAATCATAGAATCATAGAATCATAGAATATCAGGGTTGGAAGGGACCCCAGAAGGTCATCTAGTCCAACCCCCTGCTCAAAGCAGGACCAATTCCCAGTTAAATCATCCCAGCCAGGGCTTTGTCAAGCCTGACCTTAAAAACCTCTAAGGAAGGAGATTCTACCACCTCCCTAGGTAACGCATTCCAGTGTTTCACCACCCTCTTAGTGAAAAAGTTTTTCCTAATATCCAATCTAAACCTCCCCCACTGCAACTTGAGACCATTACTCCTCGTTCTGTCATCTGCTACCATTGAGAACAGTCTAGAGCCATCCTCTTTGGAACCCCCTTTCAGGTAGTTGAAAGCAGCTATCAAATCCCCCCTCATTCTTCTCTTCTGCAGGCTAAACAATCCCAGCTCCCTCAGCCTCTCCTCATAACTCATGTGTTCCAGTCCCCTAATCATTTTTGTTGCCCTTCGCTGGACTCTCTCCAATTTATCCACATCCTTCTTGAAGTGTGGGGCCCAAAACTGGACACAGTACTCCAGATGAGGCCTCACCAATGTCGAATAGAGGGGAACGATCACGTCCCTCGATCTGCTCGCTATGCCCCTACTTATACATCCCAAAATGCCATTGGCCTTCTTGGCAACAAGGGCACACTGTTGACTCATATCCAGCTTCTCGTCCACTGTCACCCCTAGGTCCTTTTCCGCAGAACTGCTGCCTAGCCGTTCGGTCCCTAGTCTGTAGCTGTGCATTGGGTTCTTCCGTCCTAAGTGCAGGACCCTGCACTTATCCTTATTGAACCTCATCAGATTTCTTTTGGCCCAATCCTCCAATTTGTCTAGGTCTTTCTGTATCCTATCCCTCCCCTCCAGTGTATCTACCACTCCTCCCAGTTTAGTATCATCCGCAAATTTGCTGAGAGTGCAATCCACACCATCCTCCAGATCATTTATGAAGATATTGAACAAAACCGGCCCCAGGACCGACCCTTGGGGTACTCCACTTGATACCGGCTGCCAACTAGATATGGAGCCATTGATCACTACCCGTTGAGCCCGACAATCTAGCCAGCTTTCTACCCACCTTGTAGTGCATTCATCCACCCCATACTTCCTTAACTTGCTGACAAGAATACTGTGGGAGACCGTGTCAAAAGCTTTGCTAAAGTCAAGAAACAATACATCCACTGCTTTCCCTTCATCCACAGAACCAGTAATCCTTATTGAACCTCATCAGATTTCTTTTGGCCCAATCCTCCAATTTGTCTAGGTCTTTCTGTATCCTATCCCTCCCCTCCAGCGTATCTACCACTCCTCCCAGTTTAGTATCATCCGCAAATTTGCTGAGAGTGCAATCCACACCATCCTCCAGATCATTTATGAAGATATTGAACAAAACCGGCCCCAGGACCGACCCTTGGGGCACTCCACTTGATACCGGCTGCCAACTAGATATGGAGCCATTGATCACTACCCGTTGAGCCCGACAATCTAGCCAGCTTTCTACCCACCTTGTAGTGCATTCATCCAGCCCATACTTCCTTAACTTGCTGACAAGAATACTGTGGGAGACCGTGTCAAAAGCTTTGCTAAAGTCAAGAAACAATACATCCACTGCTTTCCCTTCATCCACAGAACCAGTAATCTCATCATAAAAGGCGATTAGATTAGTCAGGCATGACCTTCCCTTGGTGAATCCATGCTGGCTGTTCCTGATCACTTTCCTCTCATGCAAGTGCTTCAGGATTGATTCTTTGAGGACCTGCTCCATGATTTTTCCAGGGACTGAAGTGAGGCTGACTGGCCTGTAGTTCCCAGGATCCTCCTTCTTCCCTTTTTTAAAGATTGGCACTACATTAGCCTTTTTCCAGTCATCCGGGACTTCCCCGGTTCGCCACGAGTTTTCAAGGATAATGGCCAATGGCTCTGCAATCACAGCCGCCAATTCCTTCAGCACTCTCGGATGCAACTCGTCTGGCCCCATGGACTTGTGCACGTCCAGCTTTTCTAAATAGTCCCTAACCACCTCTATCTCCACAGAGGGCTGGCCATCTCTTCCCCATTTTGTGATGCCCAGCGTAGCAGTCTGGGAGCTGACCTTGTTAGTGAAAACAGAGGCAAAAAAAGCATTGAGTACATTAGCACTGAGTACATTAGTACACTTGCTGAGGCCCAGGGTAGAAAGCGAAACCCCCACCACATGGGGCTGAAGCCCTGGGCCCTGAGCCCCGCCACCCGAGGATGAAGCCAAAGCCTAAGGAACTGAGCTTTTTGGGCCCCCTGTGGTGTGGGGTCCTGGGCAACTGCCCTGCTTGCTACCCCAATGCTGGCCCTGGCTTTTATATTCAGAAAAACAGTTGTTGTGGCACAGGTGGGACATGGAGTTTTTACAGCATGCTGGGGGGCCTCAGAAAGAAAAAGGTGGAGAACCCCTGCTATACTGTATTGTTACACATTGACTTGTAATATAGTAACTGATTGGCACTTAATTTCCATTTTCCAAATTACCTTAAAAAAAAAAGATTCTAGCTATTTTCATCCATTGTAGGCCACTGAGCATTAAAAATCAACAGAGTTGAACTTTCTATTAGATGTCATTAAAGTCCATTTTGTCCGATATCCAACATTCAACTGATCTTTTGAGCTACAATCCTGAAATTTGATCTATTCATTGAGGAAAATGTGAAATTAAACACTTCTATCATAAAGAAAAGGAGTGCCACAAGTCCTCCTTTTCTTTTTGTGGATACAGACTAACACGGCTGCTACTCTGAAACCATTTCTATCATAGGTCACCAATTCACAGATACTATATTAATTTCTTCTATGAAGAGTCATATTGGGAATGAGGCCTCCAACTTGGCAAATTTAAAGTAATCTGGGGTCACCAGGTCTCTTTAGGTCCTTTTAAACATTACAGGTAGCGACTATGTGATCTGGTAAGGTGACATGGGTTCAAATGCCAGCAATATGAGGATGACACCAAGATAACCCAGAATTTGGACAAGATCAGTTCAGGGATGGGAACAGCTGATTGAAGCTGAACCCAAGTAAGGGAGAAGCACTAGTACTGATGGGAAGAGGAAAGCACTTTCAAGAGTTTGCAACCACAGTGCAGTCTCCTTTATTTGAAGATACACACACACCTGAGCCATCCAGTCTGTAGTTGAGGAATGCTCCTGGATTCCTTGTTGATGCTGAGCTCTCACATAGAAGCATTTGCATATAACACACACTTTCTACTATCTCTGGCTGACTAGCAGACTCATCCTGTTCTAGTAGTAATTGACCTGGCCTCAATTACACCTTTTCACCTTGTGTGGAATACAGCAATGCAGTATGCTTGGGCATGAAGCCATCAGCCCTTGGGAAACTTCAGAGGGTACAGAATGCTGCAGCATATCTCCTCAGCAACACAGGCTACTGTGAGCACATCAGACCTGTCCTGCGCTTTCTACGCTGGTTTCCCATACAGTATCATACAATGGCTCCATGTCTAGTTGGCAGCCGGTATCTAGCAGAGTGCCCCAAGGGTCGGTCCTGGGACCGGTTTTGTTCAGTATCTTCATTAATGATCTAGACGATGGTGTGGATTGCACCCTCAGCAAGTTTGCAGATGACACTAAACTGGGAGGAGTGGTAGATATGCTGGAGGGTAGGGATAGGATACAGAGGGACCTAGACAAATTGGAGGATTGGGCCAAAAGAAACCTGATGAGGTCCAACAAGGACAAGTGCAGAGTCCTGCACTTAGGACGGAAGAATCCAATGCACTGCTACAGACTAGGGACCGAATGGCTAGGCAGCAGTTCTGCAGAGAAGGACCTAGGGGTGACAGTGGACGAGAAGCTGGATATGAGTCAACAGTGTGCCCTTGTTGCCAAAAAGGCCAATGGCATTTTGGGGTGTATAAGTAGGGGCATTGCCAGCAGATTGAGGGACGTGATCGTTCCCCTCTATTCAACATTGGTGAGGCCTCATCTGGAGTACTGTGTCCAGTTTTGGGCCCCACACTACAAGGATGTGGAGAAATTGGAGAGAGTCCAGCGAAGGGCAACAAAAATGATTAGGGGACTGGAACATATGAGGAGAGGCTGAGGAAACTGGGATTGTTTAGTCTACGGAAGAGAAGAATGAGGAGGGATTGATAGCTGCTTTTAACTACCTGAAAGGTGGATCCAAAGAGGATGGATCTAGACTATTCTCAGTGATAGCAGATGACAGGACAAAGAGTAATGGTCTCAAGTTGCAGTGGGGAGATTTAGGTTGGATATTAGGAAAAACTTTTTCACTAGGAGGGTGGTGAAACACTGGAATGCGTTACCTAGGGAGGTGGTGGAATCCCCTTCCTTAGAAGTTTTTAAGGTCAGGCTTGACAGAGCTCTGGCTGGGATGATTTAGTTGGGATTGGTCCCGCTCTGGGCAGGGGGTTGGACTAGATGGCCTCCAGAGGTCCCTTCCAACTGTTATTCTATGATTCTATGATCTAGTCAACTACAAGGTCTTGGGCCTTATCCTCAAACTCCTTTATGGCCTGGGGCCAGCATATCTAAAAGATTCCCTAAAGCTCCAGAATCAAAATCGTGGTAGACAACAGAACTCTTGACTCAATGAAACCTTCAACCGTAAGGCTAATGCTCACTTGTGCAGATGGCAGAGCTTCTTGGGGGGCAATCTGAGACTGGCAAACTCACAGAAACTAAAGACCATCATAAACCTTCACATCTTCTGCTCCAAGTGCAAAGGTGCATTTTTTTGACCTAGCCATACAATGTCTGGTTTTAAAATGTTTGTTTTAAAACCCCACTGTAAAACCTATGCTGCCCACACAATTTTTCCCCTGGGGAAAGGGAAAGAGATAGAACCACATGTGACAGATGGTAGTCATATTGCTTAACACGCTACTGGAATGCACTCAGACACCATACTGATGACTATAGTTTAAGAACCTATATGAAATAGAATAGGATCAGTTGCATTTATTAGATTTTTACCAAAAAAGATGCTGAAGATGAACAAGTGTGCCCCAGGTGCTGATGTCAGTATCAAATCTACCTAAAGGACCTTGTCTTGATGGGCAAAAGAGATGCATTTATCAGTCATGTTAGCTCTAGAATGTTAGCTTAACATGACTGAAAAGCACCACCAAGGTGCAAACTAACATGTTTCAATGTGTGTTAGCTGGCTATGTTGTATCTCAGTAGTGGAGGCTGTTAAAGTTGCAAAATGTGGGAAGCAGGGAGGTGTTAAAAGAAAAAGGAGCTCAGCTTTAGTTTTAACAATCTCAATTTGTTGGGGAGACATCCATATAGTTTCTATTTTATAATTTCTGTTATTGAAATACAATACCCACACACAGTCCCTCATAATACGGACAGGCTTTTACCAAAATTACTAGTTGAACCAAAAACTTTAAGCATTATAAACAACAACATACACGAAGCATTAAATCTGCAATGTTTGGTATGTAGGAATTACGAAGTCCACCCTCTGATTTAACTGTAGCAGTATTTTACCTTCTTACATAGCTAGCATCTTGAATGGTCCTTAAGTGACTCAAAACTATATTCAAATATCACTGAAATGAAGCTACTTCTTAGAAGGGAGGGAATGGAATTTAGCCAGCTAGCTAGCACACAGCATGCTTCATAAAAGTGTAGAAGGGAGGAATAAAGGAATTTAGACCAAGGTCACCAGGAAAACCCCTACTCTTGCAAAAAGTGCTAAGGACCTTTAATACATGCAGAAACCCAGATTCTGAGGGCTCCATAACCCATGTGTGGTAGGATAAACCTCAGGGAATCATATCTTTGGAAGAACAAAGAACTGAATAAACATTTATCAAGAGCTAATTCTATATTCATAGAGTTTAAGAGCAGAAGGGACAATTCTATCATCCTGTCTGACCTCCTGTATATCACAGGCCATTAAATTTCACCCAATTACCCCTGTGCTGAGATCAATACCTTGTCTATGACTAAAATGTAATGTCCAGAAAGGCAACCAGCCTTGATTTGAAGACACCAATGGGTGGAGAATCCATCATTTCTCTCGGTAGTTTGTTCTAATTGTTAATCACCCTCATTGTTAAAAATGTGTAATTAATCTATTCTCTTCCATTCTATTCAGGTTATCATGCTACATCTGTCATCATGGTATCTGAGCACACCTTCCAGAGATGCATTAAGTAACATCACTGGCATCTTTTATTTATGGTGCTTTCTTCATTTCTGTTCTCCTCCTAGAGGAAAAATGTGTATGTGATTTAAACCTCTCCTTTTATTTAGCAAATTACTTTTTTTCAATATTATTTAGAATCAAATATATGTCTCTGTTTCTCCCAATTTCAGGTCTGTTGCTCTTGCTGATATAACTCTTATCTTAGCAGGATTCTGACAGTTATTTGAAATGCAAGTTACCTGATAGTCTTCCACACATCAAAGCCATCCAGAGGCTTAGTGCTGTTTATATGTCCCCCAGCAAGATTTACTAGAGTCGGCAGCCAGTCAGAGATGTGGATCAGTTCATGACTTTCTACTCCCCTCTGTTTCAGTAAAGGACTTGCAACAAATCCTACTCCTCTCACTCCTCCTTCCCAGAGCGTCCACTTTCTTCCTCTTAGAGGCCAGTTATTTCCACCTCCCAAAGTCTGTCCTCCGTTATCTGAAATTACAGGTAAGCAAAATAAATTATTTTTAAAGACAAGTATTTTATAATGTGTTCATTTTAAATAAATTTACATAACACAGGGATATCACAATCACTACATAATGCTAAATTCTACTAACAACTTCAGTTACATACACTACTACTCAACATTTTATGTGATGCTTTGCATCTTCAAAGCATATTACAAATATTAGCTAAAACCTCACAAAATCTTGCAGAAAGATAGTGTTACATATTCAAATGTGAAAAAAAACATAATGTGGCAGGAGAAGAGAGTGAATATTACTTTCAGGGGAAAAAAAAGCTTACCAACGTTTATAAAAGTGGGTGAGTGAGTTTTAATTTTTTTAGGTCTACAGGTTTATGTAACTAAACTTGACCTACAAGGAAACATATATATTCATGTCAGTTTCTTTCCACTGTTTTCAGGTCACATGTTTTAGATGAACCAGAAACTATTTTCAAAAGTTTTAAAGATTCACAAAGCAAAGCTGTTTTTTTCCTACGCAAGTCTTTTAATCTACTGCCTGCTTTAGTTTTAATTATAATTGTATGTTGCGATTAAAAACCAGGAATGGAAACAATTGTGGGAGCAAAGGAACAAGAAGGTGCTGCATCTGATAAACCAGAGAAGACAGCCTTACTATCCTCACAATGAAACCAAATGATCTCATTCCTATTTAATTAACTAGGGATCAGTGTAAATTCCTGCTGTAGACACATAATCAGTTTAACCTGAGCAAGAAGGAGGATTTTCTTTGCTAAGGGGATAAAAGGGACTTTATCTGTGTGACATCTCAAAGGTGGATACAAAGGGAATGAAAACTAAATTTTATTGAATTCTTCAATCTGATCCTCCAATAAATAAAATAAACTTTAAAAATAATAATGTACATTTTTATTGCTGTCATAAATATAAAGGGAAGGGTAAACCCCTTTGAAATCCCTCCTGGCCAGGGGAAAGCTCCTCTCACCTGTAAAGGGTTAAGAAGCTAAAGGTAACCTCGCTGGCACCTGACCAAAATGACCAATGAGGAGACAAGATACTTTCAAAAGCTGGGAGGAGGGAGAGGAACAAAGGGTCTGTGTCTGTCTGTGTGCTGTTCTTGCCAGGGACAGAACAGGAATGGAGTCTTAGAACTTTTAGTAAGTAATCTAGCTAGGTATGTGTTAGATTATGATTTCTTTAAATGGCTGAGAAAAGAATTGTGCTGAATAGAATAACTATTTCTGTCTGTGCATCTTTTTTGTAACTTAAGGTTTTGCCTAGAGGGGTTCTCTATGTTTTTGATTCTAATTACCCTGTAAGATATCTACCATCCTGATTTTACAGGGGGGATTTCTTTATTTCTATTTACTTCTATTTTTTATTAAAAGTCTTCTTGTAAAAACTGAATGCTTTTTCATTGCTTTTTATCCAACATTTCCCAGGAGAGGGGGGGGGTGCAAGTGTTGGGAGGATTGTTCATTGTTCTTAAGATCCAAGGGTCTGGGTCTGTAGTCACCTAGGCAAATTGGTGAGGCTTTTTACCAAACCTTGTCCAGAAAGTGGGGTGCAAGGTTTTGGGAAGTATTTTGGGGGGAAAGACGCGTCCAAACAGCTCTTCCCCAGTAACCAGTATTAGTTTGGTGGTGGTAGCGGCCATTCCAAGGATAACGGGTGTAATATTTTGTACCTTGGGGAAGTTTTGACCTAAGCTGGTAAAGATAAGCTTAGGAGGTTTTTCATGCAGGTCCCCACATCTGTACCCTAGAGTTCAGAGTGGGGGAGGAACCTTGACATGGTGGCACAGTGGTGGGATTAACCTGAAATCATTTGAGATCCAGTTGAGATTTTTTGAACTAGAAATACAGATTTTAAAAAGGAAATTTTTTTTTTTCTTTGGGCTGGGTAAGCAGGTTTCCAAGTAGTTGGAGGTTTTTTGCTTTAATTTGGGCCCAGAGCAGAGACAAGGGAATTGTCTTTTTCTGTAGGCTGACAATCACTATCAGAGAATAGGTATTCTATTCCAGCACAGCAAAATTTTACAGCCAAGTTTTGTTTGTTTATTTCTAAACGTCGGGTGTAAAGTTAGTAAAAACAGAGAGGTTAGAATGGCAAAATCCGTGGCTCGACTACAGCTCGAATTAGCCAAATTTCAGGCTGAGGAAAGACAAAGGGAACATGAAAGACAGATAGAACTCATGCAGCTGAAGAAGGAACAAGAAAGGGAGGCAGAACAACACCAAGAGGCTGCCCACAAGAGGGAAATGGAGGCAAGGAAGCATGTGGAGGAGGAGAGGGAAAAAGAGAGGAAGCATGTGGAGGAGATGGAGAGGATAAAGGCCCAGCAGACTATACCAACAAACCCTAGCAATCCTTCTCCAGGTACCACTTCCCATCCCAGAAAGTTCCCCACCTACAAGGCAGGTGATGATACTGAGGCCTTCTTAGAAAACTTCGAAAGGGCCTGCCTTGGGTACAACATCTCTACTGACCAATACATGGTAGAGCTGAGGCCGCAGCTCAGTGGACCCTTAGCTGAGGTGGCAGCTGAAATGCCTAAAGAACACATGAACAAGTATGAACTGTTTAAATCCAAGGCGAGAGTCAGAATGGGGATAACACCCGAGCAGTCTCGTCGGAGGTTCAGAGCCCTAAGGTGGAAACCAGACGTGCCATTTACCCGACATGCCTACCACATTGTAAAACATTGGGATGCCTGGATATCAGGAGCAAGTGTTGAATCTCCAGTAAATTTGCCCTTCCTAATGCAAATGGAACAATTCTTAGAGGGTGTTCCTGAGGAAATAGAAAGATACATCCTAGATGGGAAACCCAAAACTGTAATTGAGGCAGGAGAGATTGGAGCCAGATGGGTGGAGGTGGCAGAGAAGAAGAAAACTGGTCGCAGTTGGAGCGGAGACCAGAAGGGACCACCCCAGACCACACCCTATTACCGGGGGCCGCCCAAAGCCCCACCTACCTCCCAAAGAACCCTCCAGACCCCTTATCGTCCCACCACCCCGTTCTCCAGCAACCCTCCTCGCCCCAGTGACCCGTCAGCTGGACGATGTTTTAAGTGTAACGAGCTGGGGCATGTAAAGGCCAACTGCCCCAAGAACCCCAACAGATTACAGTTCATTGCACCGGAATCACACCAGAGGTCCACAGGCCCAGATACCTCCCAGATACCCTTGGAGCGGAGGGAAACTGTGAGTGTGGGCGGGAAGAAGGTCACCGCGTGGAGGGACACCGGAGCACAAGTGTCAGCTATCCATGCTTCCTTAGTGGACCCCAATTTAATCAACCCAGAGATCCAAGTGACGATTCAACCCTTCAAGTCCAACTCTTTCAATTTGCCTACAGCCAAGTTGCCTGTCCAGTACAAGGGCTGGTCAGGAATGTGGACTTTTGCAGTCTATGATGATTATCCCATTCCCATGCTGTTGGGGGAAGACTTGGCCAATCATGTGAAACAGGCCAAGAGGGTGGGAACGGTCACCCGCAGCCAGGCTAAACAAGCCGTGAGGCCTAGCTCTGTTCCGGAAACTTCTATCAGGACCCGGTCAGAGGTGATGGACCTGGACCCCAGGCCAATGTCTGCAACAGCAGTAGTGGATCCAGTCCCAGAGACCCAGACGGAACCAGTCCCAGAACCGGAATCAGCCGAACAACCAACACCAGACCCCGTGTCAGCACTGAATCCAGTACTTGCAACCTCAACACCAGAGGGCCCCACCGAACCTGAACTGGCAGCAGCTGATAACCCTACACAAGAGGCTCAGCCGGAGCCTGAATCCCAACATAGTGCACCAGTGGAGAGCGGTTCACAGTCAACAGAAACCGCTCCATCACCTATATCGCTTCCAGAGGGACCAAGCCTAGGTCCACAATCCCATGAGGAACTGATGTCTCCAGCATCAAGGGAACAGTTCCAGACCGAACAGGAAGCAGATGAAAGCCTCCAGAGAGCTTGGACGGCGGCACGGAGCAACCCACCGCCTCTCAGCTCTTCTAATCGATCCAGGTTTGTTATAGAAAGAGGACTTTTATACAAGGAAACTCTTTCTGGTGGACACCAGGAAGACTGGCATCCTCAGAGACAGTTGGTAGTTCCAACTAAATACCGGGCCAAGCTCTTGAGCTTAGCCCATGATCACCCTAGTGGCCATGCTGGGGTGAACAGGACCAAAGACCGTTTGGGGGGGTCATTCCACTGGGAGGAAATGGGCAAGGATGTTTCTACCTATGTCCAGTCTTGTGAGGTGTGCCAAAGAGTGGGAAAACCCCAAGACCAGGTCAAAGCCCCTCTACAACCCCTCCCCATCATTGAAGTTCCATTTCAGCGAGTAGCTGTGGATATTCTGGGTCCTTTTCCGAAAAAGACACCCAGAGGAAAGCAGTACATACTGACTTTCATGGATTTTGCCACCCGATGGCCAGAAGCAGTAGCTCTAAGCAACACCAGGGCTAAAAGTGTGTGCCAGGCACTAGCAGACATTTTTGCCAGGGTAGGTTGGCCCTCCGACATCCTCACAGATGCAGGGACTAATTTCCTGGCAGGAACTATGAAAAACCTTTGGGAAGCTCATGGGGTAAATCACTTGGTTGCCACTCCTTACCACCATCAAACAAATGGCATGGTGGAGAAGTTTAATGGAACTTTGGGGGCCATGATACGTAAATTTGTAAATGAGCACTCCAATGATTGGGACCTAGTGTTGCAGCAGTTGCTCTTTGCCTACAGAGCTGTACCACATCCCAGTTTAGGGTTTTCCCCATTTGAACTTGTATATGGCCGTGAGGTTAAGGGGCCATTGCAGTTGGTGAAGCAGCAATGGGAGGGATTTACACCGTCTCCAGGAACTAACATTCTGGACTTCGTAACCAACCTACAAAACACCCTCCGAACCTCTTTAGCCCTTGCTAGAGAAAACTTACAGGATGCTCAAGAAGAGCAAAAAGCCTGGTATGATAAGCATGCCAGAGAGCGTTCCTTCAAAGTAGGAGACCAGGTCATGGTCTTAAAGGCGCTCCAGGCCCATAAAATGGAAGCATTGTGGGAAGGGCCATTCACGGTCCAGGAGCGCCTGGGAGCTGTTAATTATCTCATAGCATTCCCCACCTCCAACCGAAAGCCTAAGGTGTACCATATTAATTCTCTAAAGCCCTTTTATTCCAGAGAATTAAAGGTTTGTCAGTTTACAGCCCAGGGAGGAGACGACGCTGAGTGGCCTGAAGGTGTTTACTACGAAGGGAAATGTGCTGGTGGTGTGGAAGAGGTGAACCTCTCCATGACCCTTGGGCGTATGCAGCGACAGCAGATCCAGGAGCTGTGCACTAGCTACGCGCCAACGTTCTCAGCCACCCCAGGACTGACTGAACGGGCATACCACTCCATTGACACAGGTAATGCTCACCCAATTAGGGTCCAACCTTACCGGGTGTCTCCTCAAGCTAAAACTGCTATAGAACGGGAGATCCAGGATATGTTACAGATGGGGGTAATCTGCCCCTCTGAAAGTGCATGGGCATCTCCAGTGGTTCTAGTTCCCAAACCAGATGGGGAAATACGTTTTTGCGTGGACTACCGTAAGCTAAATGCTGTAACTCGCCCAGACAACTATCCAATGCCACGCACAGATGAACTATTAGAGAAACTGGGACGGGCCCAGTTCATCTCTACCTTGGACTTAACCAAGGGGTACTGGCAGGTACCGCTAGATGAATCTGCCAAGGAAAGGTCAGCCTTCATCACACATCTCGGGCTGTATGAATTTAATGTACTCCCTTTCGGGCTACGAAATGCACCCGCCACTTTCCAAAGACTTGTAGATGGTCTCCTAGCGGGATTAGGAGAATATGCAGTCGCCTACCTTGACGATGTGGCCATATTTTCGGATTCCTGGGCAGACCACCTGGAACATCTACAAAAAGTCCTTGAGCGCATAAGGGAGGCAGGACTAACTGTTAAGGCTAAGAAGTGTCAAATAGGCCTAAACAGAGTGACTTACCTTGGACACCAGGTGGGTCAAGGAACTATCAGCCCCCTACAGGCCAAAGTGGATGCTATCCAAAAGTGGCCTGTCCCAAAGTCAAAGAAACAGGTTCAATCCTTCTTAGGCTTGGCCGGTTATTACAGACGATTTGTACCGCACTACAGCCAAATCGCTGCCCCACTGACAGACCTAACCAAAAAGAAACAGCCAAATGCTGTTCAGTGGACCGGAAAGTGTCAGAAGGCCTTTAACAAGCTTAAAGCGACACTCATGTCTGACCCTGTACTAAGGGCCCCAGACTTTGACAAACCGTTCCTAGTAACCACAGATGCATCTGAGCGTGGTGTGGGAGCAGTTTTAATGCAGAAAGGACCTGATCAAGAATTCCACCCTGTAGTGTTTCTCAGCAAAAAACTGTCTGAGAGGGAAAGCAACTGGTCAGTCACTGAAAAAGAATGTTATGCCATTGTCTACGCTCTGGAAAAGCTACGCCCATATGTTTGGGGACGGCGTTTCCACCTGCAAACCGACCATGCTGCACTAAAGTGGCTTCACACCGTCAAAGAAACTAACAAAAAACTTCTTCGGTGGAGTTTAGCTCTCCAAGATTTTGATTTCGACATCCAACACATCTCAGGAGCTTCTAACAAAGTGGCTGATGCACTCTCCCGTGAAAGTTTCCCAGAATCAACTGGTTAAAATCGTCCTTGAGATGTGAAAAATATTGTTAGTCTTTATGTACTTGGTAGTATATTTAGAGATGCATGTGTCTTATTAACTCTGTTTTCCTAGAGCTCCAGGAAGAAATCCCAGCCAGTGTTTCACCCTAGCTGAGATTTGGGGGGCGTGTCATAAATATAAAGGGAAGGGTAAACCCCTTTGAAATCCCTCCTGGCCAGGGGAAAGCTCCTCTCACCTGTAAAGGGTTAAGAAGCTAAAGGTAACCTCGCTGGCACCTGACCAAAATGACCAATGAGGAGACAAGATACTTTCAAAAGCTGGGAGGAGGGAGAGGAACAAAGGGTCTGTGTCTGTCTGTGTGCTGTTCTTGCCAGGGACAGAACAGGAATGGAGTCTTAGAACTTTTAGTAAGTAATCTAGCTAGGTATGTGTTAGATTATGATTTCTTTAAATGGCTGAGAAAAGAATTGTGCTGAATAGAATAACTATTTCTGTCTGTGCATCTTTTTTGTAACTTAAGGTTTTGCCTAGAGGGGTTCTCTATGTTTTTGAATCTAATTACCCTGTAAGATATCTACCATCCTGATTTTACAGGGGGGATTTCTTTATTTCTATTTACTTCTATTTTTTATTAAGTCTTCTTGTAAAAACTGAATGCTTTTTCATTGTTCTCAGATCCAAGGGTTTGGGTCTGTGCTCACCTATGCAAATTGGTGAGGCTTTTTATCCAACATTTCCCAGGAGAGGGGGGGGTGCAAGTGTTGGGAGGATTGTTCATTGTTCTTAAGATCCAAGGGTCTGGGTCTGTAGTCACCTAGGCAAATTGGTGAGGCTTTTTACCAAACCTTGTCCAGAAAGTGGGGTGCAAGGTTTTGGGAAGTATTTTGGGGGGAAAGACGCGTCCAAACAGCTCTTCCCCAGTAACCAGTATTAGTTTGGTGGTGGTAGCGGCCATTCCAAGGATAACGGGTGTAATATTTTGTACCTTGGGGAAGTTTTGACCTAAGCTGGTAAAGATAAGCTTAGGAGGTTTTTCATGCAGGTCCCCACATCTGTACCCTAGAGTTCAGAGTGGGGGAGGAACCTTGACAATTGCACTTTTATTTCTCCGTATCTGAAGCATTTTCAGATGAAAACACTTCTGAAAAGCAGCCATTTGTTTTTTGGAGGGTGGCAGCCAAGCAGGAAACTAGTATGCAAACTGGCAGCCTAAGTTAGACCCTTAAATCCATATTTAGATACTTTAAAAATGGCCCAATATTTCAAAACTACAAAGTATTTCGTGGCCCTCACTGACTTAAAAAGGAGCTGCTGGGTGCTCAGCACTTTTGAAAAATCAAACCACTTATTTAAATGCCTGAATATGGATTATGGGCACCCAACTGAAAGCCTTGGCCTCACATCCACACAAAGCAGACAAGATATTAGCTTTTATGGAATCAAAGATCTCCACACAGTAAGTGCATGTAACTCAACTTATCACCCTTTATAAGGGCCAAGAGATGAATCTTTGGGATTTGAACTGTGGTTTCAAGGAGACTAGATTCTTCAGTTTTCTAAAGTCTGCAGTCAGAATTTGTGCCTAGGTAACTCTTACTGGCAGAAGAGATGTCCGCCACCTCTTGAGCCAGCTGCTCCTTCATCGTTGGTGAAAGCAGATGGAGAGGGTGTGTTAGGGACATTGCAGGGGAAAGGAAGACCATGAGTAGTACAGAGAGAGGGCAGAGCAGAGCCGAGCCCTCCTACAGCTTTACTTTATAGTAGGGCCAGGTGACCGGGGGATCAGGGAGTCACCCAGCCTCCCTGCAGCACCTATCTCCACTACATCCGAGCAGAGCTTGGATTTAGTGGAGAATCAAATTCTAGGTATTTTAAACCTGCTGCCTGTCACACAAAAATATATTCATTTTATATCTGCCTATTACTAGCTTGCAGGTTTACTTTGTTTTGAAAGATAACAGCAATTAAATATTAAGCAAATTCTGATAGATCACTATCTTATAGAATAGTGAAAAAAAAGTTGTATATTTCATGGGCCTTATCAAAATCTCTCATATTTAAATAATAATTTCCTCAGACCAATGTCTGTCCCCTCTGAAAATGTTTTCACGACCTTCATATTATGTCAGTTTCATTACACCGTGGACTACTTGGATCAGGAACCCTGCCTAGTTTATAACCTGTACAGAGCTCAGAATATTGTCTCCACTTGGACTGTATGTCAACATAAACATAAAAATAATTAAAACAACATGAGTTTCCTTCCTTGGACACTTCATCTCACATGTACATTAAAAACAGACAATATATGAAACTCATTTATACTTCCTCTCGTTTTCTTCTTGGTAATAGTTACTTTCCCTCCCTTTCCCCACATTAGGAATTCTTTTTCAAGAGACCTCTTCTGTTTCACTTCCTGACTAAATTACCAAGAAATTTTTGCAGGAGAGGGGAAGGGAAAAGACTGATTTTTGTTTTGGTTTGGTGTTCCAACAGATATTTATTACTAGCTTTAGTCAGAAGAAAACCTAATAACTTTGGTGGGTGGTTTTAAAAATAGATGTAACAGCTCCTATACTACTAAACAGAAAATTAGGTTTTTTTTTAGCATCTGGGTCATTTCTAATCTTAAATATCACTTCAAACATCAATAATGAGATGAGAGCAGCAACATGTAAAAAGCAAATTAATATAAACTCCAGAAAGAACATAGTATCATAGTGCTAAAATATTAAAGCCATTAAATATTGTAAATAAAAATAGCAACCAAGAAAACAGTATTCAAGTGTGTACATGGGGGGACAGTTCTGTAGTCAGTAGGGGATGAGAATTACTTCTGTAAAGTTTTGTCAGGTGAAAGATTACAATCATATAAAAGGTACACAGAAACTATTTCACCAGTTACTGTCTTGTCTCCTCTTCTAGGAGAAGCCTGTGCAGGTAGTGGTGGCTAGTTTATTCAAGCAACACTGATCACCACCAATGTCTTACACTCTTTTTATGTGTTGACAGATGATCATACAAGCCAGAGACAGTAGGCAAATGTCATGCTAATTCTGTTAGATATAGCCAAGGTTTTTGAGAGAGTTGATCACAAAGTGCAGATGACTCACCTTCATAGCCTGGCATGGGTAGTTGCATCCATTTCATACACTTTATAGACAACAAAAGGGCTCTAGACAACTTTGCCATATCTTAGAAAATACAAACAAGCTAATAAACCAACAGAGCACGCTCTCCAAAACCCGATGGTAGGAAAGCTGCTTCTCTTTCCAGGGAGCTCTCTCACATGGAGGTCTGTAGGCCTTTATCTTCCCCTGCTCCTATTCAATGTGTGTATTCCCCCAGTACAAAATGTTAAGGCTTTAGTGAAAACAATATACAGATGAGCTCCAACTCCCTTTCATTCACAACAAAGGTAAACAACCTACCATCCCAGTGCCTGAGAGAAATAAGTAACTGGATGAAAAGCAGCTAGCTCCTAATCAAACAGAGGTAGTGCTAGTGGGAAGCACTTAAAAAAAAAAAAAAAAAAAAAAACCTGGTACAGCAATGACTTCAGCCTATACTGAGGACATTGGTCCTTGGATTATCAGAGTAGGGCAGTCTTGGGAGCCATATTGAACTTTAACTGCTCATGGATGTTCAGACAGCAGTAGCCAGAAACGCCAAAAGGAGAGCCAAGCGCCTTTCCTTTAAGATACAGACCCATCCACAGTATTTGCCACATCCAGTCTAGATTACTGAAAAGTATTGTACACAGGGTGGATTGATTTAAATTAAAGCGATATAAATCACTGATGTTAATCATGATTTAAATCAGCAAGCAGGAAACCTTGATTTGAATAATTGATTTTAATGTCTAGTACTTTTTTGTTATTTTCCTAAAGAAAAGTTGATAACCATTAAAACATTTTGGTTTGCAACTAAAGGTAGCCTTTGGTGCTTCTTTTTGTTAACCAGCAGGGCATACTATATCTATACACATTTATTTAAATAACTATGTAGCTAAGGCACTACTTGATTTGCAATATTGCTGAAATTACAGATCCTGCAATATTAGGCTTCCTCTGCAATTTTTATTTTAATTAGCTTACTTTGCACAGTCCACAATTTTGCATATATTTTGAGCATGCAATTAGTACTACACTAACACTCAGTGCCTGTAAAATATAAAAGGCTAACATGACTGGGCTCGATTTCTACAGCACTTATGTTAAGACTTTTAATCTTCTGAATTTTATATTGTACTGGTCACTTTTTTTTAAAATGAATGTAATATAGTTGCAGCAAAATATCTGGTTATCCAAAAAATTAGCAGGCATGACATAGTACTTGAGCATTTTTCTTTAAGAAAAATTTGTTGGAATGATATAAAGATCTACTATGGCTTTTCCAAATTACCAGTATTAATAAAGGTCCATTATTACTTTTCTGCAAATTTTCCACATCTTGTATCTAACTCAGCTGCAATTATTTGAAGATCATCCTGCAATTCACGGAGGCCTTATATACAGCTTAATTTACAAGTCTCAATTTTTTTCATTATGTTAGAAAATGGTGAACGATGCATTTAGAATCATAGAATATTTGGGTTGGAAGAGACCTCAGGAGGTCATCTAGTCCAATCCCCTGCTCAAAGCAGGACCAACACCAGCTAAATGATCCCAGCCAAGGCTTTGTCAAGCCGAGCCTTAAAAACCTCTAAGGATGGAGATTCCGCCATCTCCCTAGGTAACCCATTCCAGTGCTTCACCACCCTCCTAGTGAAATAGTGTTTCCTAATATCCAACCTAGACCTCCCACACTGCAACTTGAGACCATTGCTTCTTGTTCTGTCATCTGCCACCACTGAGAACAGCCTAGCTCCAACCTCTTTAGAACCCCCCCCCTTTCAGGTAACTGAAGGCTGCTATCAAATCCCACCCCCCGACTCTTCTCTTCTGCAGACTAACCCCAGTTCCCTCAGCCTCTCCTCGTAAGTCATGTGCCCTAACCCCCTAATAATTTTTGTTGCCCTCCAATGGACTCTCTCCAATTTGTCCACGTCCCTTCTGTAGTGGGGGGACCAAAACTGGACGCAATACTCCAGGTATGGCCTCACCAGTGCCAAATAGAGGGGAATACTCACTTCCCTCGATCCGTTGGCAATGCTCCTATGAATACAGCCCAATATGCCATTGGCCTTCTTGGCAACAAGGGCAACTAGTTCCCCAGCTTCTCGTCCATTGTAATTACCAGGTCCTTTTCTGCAGAACTGCTGCCTAGCCAGTTGGTCCCCAACCTGTAGCGGTGATTCTTCCTTCCGAAGTGCACAACTCTGCACTTGTCCTTGTTGAACCTGAACCATCAGATTTCTTTTGGCCCGATCCTCCAATTTGTCTAGGTCACTCTGGACTCTATCCCTACCCTCCATTTTATCTACCTCTCCCCACAGTTTAGTGTCATCTGCTAATTTGCAATTAATCCCATCATCCAGATCATTAATAAAGATGTTGAACAAAACTGGCCCCGGGACAGACCCCTGGGGCACTCCGCTTGACACCAGCTGCCAACTAGACATCGATCACTACCCGTTGAGCCCTACAATCTAGCCAGTTTTCTATCCACCTTATAGTCCATTCATCCAATCCATACTTTTTTAACTTGCTGGCAAGAATGCTGTGGGAGACCATATCACAATCTTTGCTAAAGTCAAGGTATATCATGTCCACCACTTTCCCCATATCCACAGAGCCAGTTATCTCATCATAAAGGCAATCACATTGGTGAGGCATGACATGCCCTTGGTGAATCCATGTTGACTGTTCCTGATCACCTTCCTTTCCTCCAAGTGCTTCAAAATGGATTCCTTGAGGACCTGCTCCATGATTTTGCTGGGGACTGAAGTGAGGCTGACTGGTCTGTAGTTCCCCGGGTTCTCTTTTTTAAATATGGGCACTGTCTTTGCCTTTTTCCAATCGCCCGGGACTCTCCCGATTGCCACGAATTTTCAGAGATAATGGCCAATGGCTCTGCAATCATATCAGCCAACTCCCTCAGCACCCTTGGATGCATTAGATCTGGACCCATGGACTTGTGAATATCCAGCTTTTCTAAATAGTCCTTAACCTGTTCTTTCACCACTGAGGGCTGCTCACCTACTCCCCATGCTGTGTTGCCCAGTGCAACAGTCTGGGAGCTGCCCTTGTCTGTGAAGACCGAGGCAAAAAAAGCATTGAGTACTTCAGCTTTTCCCACATCAGCTGTCACTGTGTTGCCTCCCCCATTCAGTAAGGGTCCCACACATTCTCTTACCTTATTCTTATTGCTAACATACCCGTAGAAACCCTTCTTGTTACCTTTCACATCCCTTGCTAGCTGCAACTTCAATTGTGCCTTGGCCTTCCTCACTACACCCCTGCATGCTCTAGCAATATTTTTATATTCCTCCCTAGTCATCTGTCCAAATTTCCACTTCTTGTAAGCTTCCTTTTTGAGTTTAAGCTCACTGAAGATTGCACTGTTAAGCCAAGCTGGTTGCTTGCCATATTTGCTATTCTTTCTGCTATTTCTTGTTTACTAGAGGATTAATTCTTTTTTACTTATCTTGACACAAATTCTCTATTTGGATAGATATTCAAATAAATTAAAAATGCATGAAGACAGCTTTTTAAATTAAATATTATTATTATTAAATAAAACTACCTAAATGTACTGGACAAGAAAAAAATGTATCAAAACTGTTTTGCATTTAAAACTTATTTATTAAACAAAGGAAGTATTATCTATAATTAGTGAATTTAACTGGTTGTTTCTGGTCACCATGTCCTGCAAGATTTTAGAGTGGCAGATCTCATTCTCCCACATCTAGTTTTTAGTCACAGACTGGAAGAAGAAAACAAGCTTTCCTGCTTTTTCAACTCCCATTAGTTTCTTAACTTTGAATGAACTAGTCATTGAACTGAACTAGTCGAATACACTGAAATGAAGAAAAAATTCTCTCTCTGCACCTGCAGAAGAGGCTACTGCTGTCAAAAGCTGGTGTCGCATTTCAACCAACTCTGGTTCCAGGTGCTTAGCCAGTGGACTTCACCAGTTCAGTGGTTTGGCTTTGGATGAAACTTGGCAACAAAACATGTACTGCTTAATATTTTTTTATATTTAATTTAAATGATTTTAATATAAGAACATAAGAAAGGCCATACTGGGACAGACCAAAGGTCCATCTGGCCCAGTATCCTGTCTTCCGACAGTAGCCAATGCCAGGTGCCCCAGAGGGAATGAACAGAACAGGTAATCAAGTGATCCATCCCCTGTCGCTCATTCCCAGCTTCTGGCAAACAATACATACACATACATACATACACACACACACACACACACACACACACACGTAGGCTTTAACATAGATTGTCAATTTAAAATTTAATTTTAAATAGGTTTATTCTAAAAAACAACAACCCTATTTAAAATTTAAAAGAATCCTTTTTTAAAATCAATTTTTATCCACCCTGAGTATACCAGAATGGATGAAAGTTCTCAGTGGGTCAACACACGCATTAGCCATCCTCCTCGATAAGAGACCAACAAGTATATTTCAGTGGTGGTTCATATTCTACACTGTCTCCCTATCCAATTCCAGACCAATTTCAAAGTCTGTGCTCTGTTCCTTAAAGCACTCAGTGGTTTAGGATCCTATCAGTCACCACCTCTTACTGCGATTATCCTGACATGTTCACTCACTTTGGGGCTGGGCATTCACAATGGAAGGCCTTCAGCTACAGAATTCTTGGCCATTAGAAATCAAGACAAACCTTAGCCTTGCCACACTTAGAGCCCAGTTTAAGACCCATATCTTTGCACAAGACTTTCAATAATAAAGGTACCGCAGGATAGCCCAGTAAGCTCTCTCTTGGAGACTTGGAGACTTCCCACTTAGGAGAGTAGAACAAATAATGGAGGAGTACAGAGTATGTGCTGTGTGCTTTCCAGAATCATAAGACAACATTTCTTGCCCCAAAGAGCTTACCATTTGAAAGGGTAAAAATAAAGTGAGCATGGGGGGGGGCACGACAGGTAAGGGGATAAAACAGAAGAATGGTCATGATGTTTACTGACACATGTAGTCTACTTTTGGTGGGATTTTTCTTTTCGAGCTGAAGGGTTTCCCAAACTCATTCCCTTTCCCCTTTGCGAGGATCAGAATCCTAGTATGATAGGTACATGCTTGATTTTTCATACTCAACTTGTAATTTTTTTATTCTTCTTCACCACATGCTCAGTCACCCTAGAAAAAGGACCTGTAATATTTCAGTTTCCTTTAGACTTTTCTCAAGAAATTCTTCTCTTGATCCCAGGGTAGTGCAGTAGCTTTATACTCTCACGCAGGGCTTCCAACTGCTCCCAGCTTTGCATTTACTGCTGCTTTTACATTTTCAAGGTGGATCATGTTTGGTTAGCGTTTAATGGTCACATTAGGTTTTCTTTACTAGGTCAGCATCTCTTTGCTTCCCACCAATACAGATAATGGAGGGACAGATGAAGTGGGTCCATTGCCAGACCTGAAATTGTGACATTTATGTTGCCGCATCGAAACACTGATGAAATTCTGTACTCTGGGGACGATCTGGGGACCATGGATCTGCCCTAAAACCATCTATATTTCCTACCTACAAGTTTTCGTGCAGAGAGTAATTAAATCCTCATTTAAATGCAGGACTTTCCTGTAACTGGCACCGCAGCTGACAGGAATAATACTTTGTTAGTAACTGAAGTTACTATTGAAAATAATTATGGTAGTTATGGAAAACCAAAAAAGAGTAGAGAACTGCCAAAATATGGGTTTTGGGTGTGAGCAATTGGAATTTTCTACCCAATAGCTTTATTTATTGGTGACGCTTCCTAAACATAATAAAACAGTAACATTTGGTAAATATTTTCCATTTATGTGAGTACTCTTAAAATATCCAGGTTATCAAAGGAAGACTGTGATTGTGGTGGTGATTATAATGTATGATCCAAATTAATCATACACTGAATGTTCACATATGTTTCAGAGCAACTTTTTACTGTATTTAGCCTTCTGTATTAGTGATGCAAAGCCAGGGCATTACACAAAACACAGTCTAGAAAAACACTTTGACACACACGAGTCAACACTAATTCAACTTTTCAATCAGATAAAAGAAAAACAGAGGGAGGATCCCTGCTGACCCAGCATTAGCAGGGCAGCACTGCAATGGAAGTGGAAGCTTAATGTCACCAACAAAATAACTGAAGATGGATACAGGGTAGATCAAAACAAGGGCAAAAGTTAGAAAGCTAATGCTCTGTGGGTGCTTTTAAGAGAGAGTGCACTGCAGTACTCTAGCTTTTATATAGCACAGATGTGGATTACTGTGGCAGTCCATATCAATTAGAGACTATGTTATGTGTAATGGTCATATACTACTAGGAGCCTAGGAAAATGTGCCATTCCTGATGGAATACGAAAGGGAAAAACGTAATGGAAACAAAGACTACTTAGTCAGCTGTAAGAAAAGGAGGTGGGGCCAACAGCTGTTATAGTTTTACAATTATATGTATCTATAATATAAAAGGAGACAAAATAGCCCCCTTCAGGCTGCAGCTGCTAGTCTCTCCTAAAAACGGAAAGCATTACTTATTGAAAAAACATGCTGTGAAAGATTTCAACAAAAGGGTGAACCCACACTAGTTAGATCAGTGTTAACCAGGCAACTAGAAGAAGTAGCTCCTATGGAAGGGGTGGATTCCTTTCTGAGGGCCAGGAACCTGAGTGGAAGACATCCCAGGTTTTACAAAGGTAGAATCTATAGGTTTGAAACAGTTATGCCCTTTTTTCTTTAATACTACATTTCTATAAAAATCCAGATGCTGGATTGCAAATGAATCTTGAAGAATTGGCCACATTTCACAATTTTACATAAAGTTACATGAGCAAGGTTGATGTAAACAATTTTATTTTGGCTTCTCAGTATGCATGTAACCACAGGATAACTACATCCTGACATATGTTCCTGTGATCTGCCTGACTACAGCTGTAGGAGACTAACCAATTTTTGCTTCAGAAGTATTCACAAAGTCTCTTCTTCTCTAGAATATTTTTACAAGGATTTGCAAATTTGATCCAGAGTGAATATCTGCCAGTACTGCAGCAAACGCAATTCACATTTCCAAAAACTACCTACCTCTTCAGTGAAAAAGTCACTGCAAAAATCAATATATTTTGCAAATACTTAGAAATACTTACCAGAAATACCAACACTGAAAATCTTCTCACAGCTCTATTCCTCTCTCCTCAATTGTACTAAGCAAGCAGAGTACTGAAATTTTGAATACTAAATAAATTTGAATATTATCCCAAAGGAAAATTGGAGGGAAGGCATGACATATGCATCTGTCACCTTTCATCTGCATGCCCAGATTACAAAATTAAAGGTTGGCAGGATGAGAAGCAAGGCTCCAAAATATGACATACCAAAGAAAGCCTGCAGAAGGGGCCAAAGTTAAATTGAAATTTCTGTAGCCTTGATGCCATCAAGTTTGCCACAGCATGAGTCCAGAGGCAGAGTTTGCCACCCAGGGAGCCAGCTGGAGTCATAACTGTAATAATAACCTGCAGATTCTCAAGATCCATGTTTCTCTGAAGATTCTGGTTAGAAGCCCAGGCTCTCTTCATTACTTCCAGAGACCACACCGTCCAAGTCAGCATGGCTGTCCCTCCTCCCTCACAGGTCCCAAATCCTGTCAGGTGGTTTTCAAGGGTACGTAGAAGAGAGCTGGTATAAATAAATCTTGACAGTGATAGCATTATCTTGTGGAAGCCTTTCAGTATTTCCAGAAAAAGGATATGAAGAACAAATTTTTCCTAGCTACCTCGCTTGCACATTCTACCACTCATTCCTCCTGCCCCAAAGCCCATGGAACCCTGTTCACAGGAATAAGCTTTCATGGAATGAATGGGGTAGGCAAAGAATCCATGTTGCCACAGCTTACCTTCCTCCCAACAGATTTTGGGCACAAGCAATGTTTTTTATTCCCCTTCTGTACCATTGCCTTTGCAGGAAATACTGGTGGGGGGTGGGGGGGAGGAAGAAGGAAGGGAGATGGGCAACATAACCTTAAGATTCTCTATTTGGAATAAGAAAAGGAGTACTTGTGGCACCTTAGAGACTAACCAATTTATTTGAGCATGAGCTTTCGTGAGCTACAGCTCACTTGAAGTGAGCTGTAGCTCACGAAAGCTCATGCTCAAATAAATTGGTTAGTCTCTAAGGTGCCACAAGTACTCCTTTTCTTTTTGCGAATACAGACTAACACGGCTGTTCCTCTGAAACCTGTCTATTTGGAATGTTTAGGTTGGTGGTGGGGGTCTTCTGTATTTATTGGCTGGTGCAGCATATATATATTTAACAGTGTGGGAGACATATATAGCTAGTTAACAGTTTGATCAGTGTGTATCTATGAAGAGCAGTGGGATGGTAAAAGAACTAATGACTGGAGCTCGCTGAATAAGCAAGAATTTTGAGAAGCCTGTAAGAGATCTTTATGTTTTCTCCTGCTGTTAGATGTCAAATTATTACAAAAGAAACATTAAACTACATTAAAGTGGAGTATCAGTGACACAATATTTGACCTTCAGATCACTTTCCCTGCTACTCGTCATAATCCACTGGCTTTCCTTATTCCCCAAGTAATCACAACTGGTGTTTGGATAGCACTTCCTAGGGGCCTGCCTCAAATGAATGCTCTGGGATAGAAGTATAGTTTTTTCCCAAACTGCCTGTCAGAAAAGGTCAGAATGCTGTCTGCACTTCAGTGATGTATCCCCACTTGACTTCAGGACATTTTACCTAGGACTCAAATGGGCTAATTATAGTTTGGATTTTTAAAGGCAGAAATTAAAATAAATCAGATTCAAAATAAAATAAGCAGTAAGCGTAACATAGCCGGTGTTAAGAGTTAAGCCAAACAGACCCACCTTGGTTCAGTTGTAGTACATGTAAGGTACAGCCTTACATGTCTAGAAAGCACTATCCCCTTTTCTTCCCTCAGACCCTTTTGACTGTGCAGCCTCACAATTCTACAGGGTTTTCTCATGTCTTTACTTCTCATGGCCCTATTATACCTTTGAGTTCTTTTGATGTGCCTGGGTTATCATACCAGACACCCACGCTCCAAGTGACATTCCCAAGAATCAGTCCTCAAATTCATCCAGGATTGTATTCAAAAGCTATACTATGTAATTTCAGCTCCACTTCTCCCGTTCAACCTTTGTATCCTCTCACCTGCAAATAAACAGCCCCTACCAAGCTTTTCTACTTTTTGTGCCAGTCTTACTGACCAGGCTTCAGCATGTAAATTGTCTTGATTAGAGGTGGGAGTCTGCTATAGACCACCAGTCCAGGGGGATGAGGTGGATGAGCATTTCTTCAGGCAACTAACAGAAGTTACTAGATCACAGGCCCTGGTTCTCATGGGGGACTTCATTCACCTCAATATCTGCTGGGAGAGCAATACAGCAGCGCACACACAATCCAGGAAATTTTTGAAAAGTGTAGGGGACAATTTTCTGGTGCAAGTGCTGGAGGAACCAACTGGGGCAGAGCTCTTTTTGACCTGCTACTCACAAACCGGGAAGAATTAGTAGGCGAAGCAAAAGTGGATGGGAATGTGGGAGGCACTGACCATGAGATGGTCGAGTTCAGGATCCTGACAAAAGGAAGAAAGGAGAACAGCAGAATACGGACCCTGGACTTCAGAAAAGCAGACTTTGACTCCCTCAGGGAACTGATGGGCAGGATCCCCTGGGAGAATAACATGAGGGGGAAAGGAGTCCAAGAGAGCTGGCTGGATTTTAAAGAATCCTTATTGCGGTTGCAGGAACAAACCATCTCGATGTGTAGAAAGAATAGTGAATATGGCAGGCGATCAGCTTGGCTTAACAGCAAAATCCTTGCTGATCTTAAACACAAAAAAGAAGCTGACAAGAAGTGGAAGCTTGGACAAATGACCAGGGAGGAGTATAAAAATATGGCTCAGACATGCAGGAGTGAAATCAGAAAGGCCAAATCACAACTGGAGTTGCAACTAGCAAGGGATGTTAAGAGTAACAAGAAGCGTTTCTACAGGTATGTTCACAACAAGAAGGTGGTCAGGGAAAGTGTGGGCCCCTTACTGAATGGGGGAGGCAACCTAGTGACAGAGGAAGTGGAAAAAGCTAATGTACTCAATGCTTTTTTTGCCTCTGTCTTCACGAACAAGGTCAGCTCCCAGTCTACTGCACTGGGCAGCACAGTATGGGGAGGAGGTGACTTTTTCACTAGGAGGGTGGTGAAGCACTGGAATGGGTTACTTAGGGAGGTGGTGGAATCTCCTTCCTTAGATATTTTTAAGGTCAGGCTTGACAAAACCCTGGCTGGGATAATTTAGTTGGGGATTGGTTCTGCTTTGAGCAGGGGGTTGGACTAGATGACCTCCTTAGGTCCCTCCTAACCCAGATATTCTATGATTCACCCTTTGTAAAGATGCAAGGTTTATATAATCCATCAATTAACAATAATTCCAATTTGATATGAAATAGAATCAGACTGATTAATCTGTAACACATTAAGAACAAAAAGAAAAGGAGTACTTGTGGCATCTTAGAGACTAACCAATTTATTTGAGCATAAGCTTTCGTGATGCTCAAATAAATTGGTTAGTCTCTAAGGTGCCACAAGTACTCCTTTTCTTTTGCAAATACAGACTAACACGGCTGTTACTCTGAAATCTGACATTAAGAACACAAAAACAGCCATACTGGCTCAGACCAAAGGTCCATCTAGCCCAGTATCCTGTCTTCTGACAGGGACCAATGCCAGCTGCCCCAGAGGGAATGAACAGAACAGGTAATCACCAAGTGATCCATCCCATGCAGAGGGAATGAACAGAACAGGTAATCACCAAGTGATCCATCCCATCTTGTCTGTACCCAGCTTCTGGCAAACTGAGGCTAGGGACACCATCCCTGCCCATCCTGGCTAATAGCCATTAATGGACCTATCTTCCATGAACTTATCTAGTTCTTTTTTGAATCCTGTTGTAGTCTTGACCTTCACAACATCCTCCTGCAAGGAGTTCCACAGGTTGATTGTGCATTGTGTGAAAAAATACTTCCTTTTTTTTTAAAGCTGCTGCCTATTAATTTCATTTGTGAACCCCTAGTTCTTGTGTTATGAGGAGGAGTAAATAACACTTTCTTATTTACTTTCTCTGCACCAGTCATGATTTTCATAGAATCATAGAATATCAGGGTTGGAAGGGACCCCTGAAGGTCATCTAGTCCAACCCCCTGCTCAAAGCAGGACCAATTCCCAGTTAAATCATCCCAGCCAGGGCTTTGTCAAGCCTGACCTTAAAAACCTCTAAGGAAGGAGATTCTACCACCTCCCTAGGTAACGCATTCCAGTGTTTCACCACCCTCTTAGTGAAAAAGTTTTTCCTAATATCCAATCTAAACCTCCCCCACTGCAACTTGAGACCATTACTCCTCGTTCTGTCATCTGCTACCATTGAGAACAGTCTAGAGCCATCCTCTTTGGAACCCCCTTTCAGGTAGTTGAAAGCAGCTATCAAATCCCCCCTCATTCTTCTCTTCTGCAGGCTAAACAATCCCAGCTCCCTCAGCCTCTCCTCATAACTCATGTGTTCCAGACCCCTAATCATTTTTGTTGCCCTTCGCTGGACTCTCTCCAATTTATCCACATCCTTCTTGAAGTGTGGGGCCCAAAACTGGACACAGTACTCCAGATGAGGCCTCACCAATGTCGAATAGAGGGGAACGATCACGTCCCTCGATCTGCTCGCTATGCCCCTACTTATACATCCCAAAATGCCATTGGCCTTCTTGGCAACAAGGGCACACTGTTGACTCATATCCAGCTTCTCGTCCACTGTCACCCCTAGGTCCTTTTCCGCAGAACTGCTGCCTAGCCGTTCGGTCCCTAGTCTGTAGCTGTGCATTGGGTTCTTCCGTCCTAAGTGCAGGACCCTGCACTTATCCTTATTGAACCTCATCAGATTTCTTTTGGCCCAATCCTCCAATTTGTCTAGGTCTTTCTGTATCCTATCCCTCCCCTCCAGCGTATCTACCACTCCTCCCAGTTTAGTATCATCCGCAAATTTGCTGAGAGTGCAATCCACACCATCCTCCAGATCATTTATGAAGATATTGAACAAAACCGGCCCCAGGACCGACCCTTGGGGCACTCCACTTGATACCGGCTGCCAACTAGACATGGAGCCATTGATCACTACCCGTTGAGCCCGACAATCTAGCCAGCTTTCTACCCACCTTATAGTGCATTCATCCAGCCCATACTTCCTTAACTTGCTGACAAGAATACTGTGGGAGACCGTGTCAAAAGCTTTGCTAAAGTCAAGAAACAATACATCCACTGCTTTCCCTTCATCCACAGAACCAGTAATCTCATCATAAAAGGCGATTAGATTAGTCAGGCATGACCTTCCCTTGGTGAATCCATGCTGGCTGTTCCTGATCACTTTCCTCTCATGCAAGTGCTTCAGGATTGATTCTTTGAGGACCTGCTCCATGATTTTTCCAGGGACTGAGGTGAGGCTGACTGGCCTGTAGTTCCCAGGATCCTCCTTCTTCCCTTTTTTAAAGATTGGCACTACATTAGCCTTTTTCCAGTCATCCGGGACTTCCTCCGTTCGCCACGAGTTTTCAAAGATAATGGCCAATGGCTCTGCAATCACAGCCGCCAATTCCTTCAGCACTCTCGGATGCAACTCGTCCGGCCCCATGGACTTGTGCACGTCCAGCTTTTCTAAATAGTCCCTAACCACCTCTATCTCCACAGAGGGCTGGCCATCTCTTCCCCATTTTGCGATGCCCAGCGCAGCAGTCTGGGAGCTGACCTTGTTAGTGAAAACAGAGGCAAAAAAGGCATTGAGTACATTAGCTTTTTCCACATCCTCTGTCACTAGGTTGCCTCCCTCATTCAGTAAGGGGCCCACACTTTCCTTGGCTTTCTTCTTGTTGCCAACATACCTGAAGAAACCCTTCTTGTTACTCTTGACATCTCTGGCTAGCTGCAGCTCCAGGTGCGATTTGGCCCTCCTGATATCATTCCTACATGCCCGAGCAATATTTTTATACTCTTCCCTGGTCATATGTCCAACCTTCCACTTCTTGTAAGCTTCTTTTTTATGTTTAAGATCCGCTAGGATTTCACCATTAAGCCAAGCTGGTCGCCTGCCATATTTACTATTCTTTCGACTCATCGGGATGGTTTGTCCCTGTAACCTCAACAGGGATTCCTTGAAATACAGCCAGCTCTCCTGGACTCCTTTCCCCTTCAAGTTAGTCCCGCAGGGGATCCTGGCCATCCGTTCCCTGAGGGAGTCGAAGTCTGCTTTCCTGAAGTCCAGGGTCCATATCCTGCTGCTTACCTTTCTTCCCTGCGTCAGGATCCTGAACTCAACCAACTCATGGTCACTGCCTCCCAGATTCCCATTCACTTTTGCTTCCCCCACTAATTCTACCCGGTTTGTGAGCAGCAGGTCAAGAAAAGCGCCCCCCCTAGTTGGCTCCTCTAGCACTTGCGCCAGGAAATTGTCCCTTACGCTTTCCAAAAACTTCCTGGATTGTCTATGCACCACTGTATTGCTCTCCCAGCAGATATCAGGAAAATTAAAGTCACCCATGAGAATCAGGGCATGCGATCTAGTAGCTTCCGTGAGCTGCCGGAAGAAAGCCTCACCTACCTCATCCCCCTGGTCCGGTGGTTTTATAGACCTCTATCATATCCCCCCTTAGTCGTCTCTTTTCGAAGCTGAAAAGTCCCAGTCTTATTAATCTCTCCTCATATGGAAGCCAGCCATTCCATACCCCAATCATTTTTGTTGCCCTTTTCTGAACCTTTTCCAAGTCCAATATATCTTTTTTGAGATGGGGTGACCACATCTGCACGCAGTATTCAAGATGTGGGCGTACCATGGATTTATATGGAGAGGCAATATGATATTTTCTGTCTTATTATTTATGCCTTTAAGGATTCCCAACATTCTGTTTGCTTTTTTGACTCCACTGCACATTGAGTGGATGTTTTCAGAGAACTATCCACAATGACTCCAAGATCACTTTCATGAATTGTAACAGCTAATTTAGACCCCATCATTTGATATGTATAGTTGGGATTATGTTTTACAAAGTGCATTACTTTGCATTTATCAACATTGAATTTCATCTGCCATTTTCTTGCCCAGTCACCCACTTTTATGAGATTCCTTCGTAGCTCTTCGCAGTCTGCTTGGGATTTATTTATCTTGAGTAGTTTTGTATCAGCAGCAAATTTTGCCACCTCACTGTTTACTCCTTTTTCCAGATCATTTATGAATATGTTGAATAGGACTCATCCCAGTACTACCCATGGGGGACACCACTATTTACCTCTCTCCATTTTGAAAACTGACTATTTATACCTACCCTTCGTTTCCTATCTTTTAACCAGTTACTGATCCAGGAGAGGACCTTCCCTCTTATCCCATGACAGCTTACTGTGCTTAAGCGCCTTTGGTGAGGGACCTTGTCAAAGGCTTTCTAAAAATGTAAGTACACTATATCCACTGGATTCCCCCCTGTCCACATGCTTGTTGACCCCCCGCAAAGAATTCTAGTAGATTGGTGAGGCATAATTTCCCTTTACAAAAACCATGTTGACTATTCCCCAACAAATTACGTTAATCTATGTGTCTGACAATTTTGTTCTTGACTATAGTTTCAACCAGTTTTCATGGTACTGAAGTCAAGCTTACCAGCCTGTAATTGCCAGGATCACCTGTGGAGCCCTTTTTAAAAATTGGCATCACATTAGCTATCCTCCAGTCATTTGGGACAGAAGCGGATTTAAATGATAGGTTACAAACCCACAGTTAGTAGTTCTGCAATTTCACATTTGAGTTTCTTCAGAATTCTTGGTGAATACCATCTGGCCCTGGTGACTTATTACTGTTTAGTTTATCAATTTGTTCCAAAACCTCCTCTAATAACACCTCTATCTGGGACAGCGGATCAGATTTGTCACCTAAAAAGAATGGCTCAGGTTTGGGAATCTCCCTCACATCCTCAGCCAAGAAGACCGATGCAAAGAATTCATTTAGTTTCTCCACAATGGCCTTATAGTCCTTGAGTGCTCCTTTAGCATCTCAATCGTCCATTTGGTCCCACGGCTTGTAGAGCAGGCTCCCTGCTTCTGATGTACTTAAAAAAAATTTCTATTACTTTTTGAGTCTTTGGCTAGCTGTTCGTCAAATTCTTTTTTGGCCTTCCTAATTATATTTACACTTAATTTGCCAACGTTTATGCTCCTTTCTTTTTTCTTAAGGGATTTAACTTCCACTTTTTAAAGGATGCCTTTTTGCCTCTTACTGCTTCTTTTACTTTGTTGTTTAGCCATGGTGGCACTCTTGGATCTCTTACTAAGTTTTTAAATTTGGGCTATACATTTAAGTTGAGCCTCTATTATGGTGTCTTTAAAAAGTTTCCATGCAGCTTGCAGTGATTTCACTTTTGGCACTGTACCTTTTAATTTCTGTTTAACTAGCTTCCTCGTTTTTGGGTAGTCCCCCTTTCTGAAATTAAATGCTACAGTGTTGGGCTGCTGTGGTGTTTTCCCCACCACAGGGATGTTAAATTTAATTATATTATGGTCACTATTACCAAGCAGTCCAGCTATATTCACCTCTTAGACCAGATTCTATGCTCCACTTAGGACTAAATCAAGAATTGCCTCTCCTTTTGTGGGTTCCAGGACTAGCTGCTCCAAGAAGCAGTCATTTAAGGTGTCAAGAAACTTTATCTCTACATCCCGTACAGAGGTGACATGTACCCAGTCAGAATGGGGATAGTTGAAACCCCCCATTATTACTGAGTTTTTATTTTTATAGCCTCTCTAATCTCCCTGAGCATTTCACAGTCACTATTACCATGCTGGTCAGTAATAATTCCCTACTGCTATATTCTTACTGTTAGAGCATGGAATTACTATCCATAGAGATTCTATGCTACAGTTTGGTTCACTTAAGATTTTTACTTCATTAGATTCTACACTTTCTTTCACATATAGTGCCACTCCCCCACCAGCACGACTTGTTTTGACCTTCCGATACATTTTGTACCCTGGTATTACTGTGCCCCACTGATTATCCTCATTCCACCAAGTTTCTGTGATGCCTATTATATCAATATGCACTCTAGTTCACCCAACTTATTATTTAGACTTCTAGCATTTGTATATTATCACTTTACAAACTTGTCACTTTTTAGCTGTTTGCCATTACATGATGTAATTGAATTGGCCTCTTTTTCATTTGACAGTTTCTCATAAGATCCTACCCATATTTTATCATATTCCATGCTCTCCTCCTTACTAGGACATAGAGAATCTCCATTAATAGAGCCTCCCCAAGGGATGTCTCCTCTGCACTGGTTGTCTTTTCCCCAACCTTTAGTTTAAAAACTGTTCTATGACCTTTTTAATTTTAAGTGCCAGCAATCTGGTTCCATTTTGGTTGAGGTAGAGCCCATCCTTCCTGTTTAGGCTCCCCCTTTCCCAAAAGTTTCCCCAGTTCCTAATAAATCTAAACCCCTTCTCCCTACACCATTGTGTCATCCACGCATTGAGACTCTGCAGTTCTGCCTGTCTAACTGGTCCTGTGCGTGGAACTGGAAGCATTTCAGAGAATGATACCATGGAGATCCTGGACTTCAATCTCTAACCTAGCAGCCTAAATTTGGCCTCCAGGACCTCTCTCCTATCCTTCCCTATGTCATTAGTACCTACATGAACCACGCCCACTGGCTCCTCCCAGCACTACACATAAGTCTATCTAGATGTCTCGAGAGATCTGCAACCCTCAGACCAGACAGGCAAGTCCAGGTCTTCCTGAGTAGCTCCACTCCCTGGTTAAGGGTTGATGAGTGCTAAAGTGCTTAGGGATCTAAGCCTTGTTAAGAAGCTCTCAGCCTTGCCTAGCAGGCCGTTAGGCTCAGCAAGCTGTCCCCCAAACAAACAGACCACATGGTATATTTCAGTCAAGCAGCAAGCACACCAAACAAACAAACACACACACACACTAAGGACAAACAAACTTATCCGAAGGGTCACCTAATCGCTCCTCCTTCAGCTGGAGAACTCCCTCACAAAACTGCCGTTAGCCGCTCCTGTTCACTAGCTCCCAAGATTCCAAGGCCTGTAGGGACTACTATCATCATATAGTGTGACCTTCTGTATAACACAGGCCATAGAACGTCCCCAAAATTATTCCTAGAGTGTATTTTTAGAAAAACATCCAATCTTGATTTAAAAGTTGTCAGTGATGGAGAATCCACCATGAACCTTGATAAATTGTTCCAATGGTTAATTTCCCTCAGTTAAAAATTTACCTCTTATTTCCATTCTGAATTTGTCTAACTTCAACATCCAGCCATTGAATCATGTTATATCTTTTCTCTGCTAGACAGAAGAGCCCAGTACTAAGTATTTGTACCCCACATAGATACTTATAGACTGTAATCAAGTCACCCCTTAACCTTCTCTTTGTTATGCTAAAGAGCTTGAGCTCTTTGAGTCTATCACTATAAGGCATGGTTTTCTTCATCCTTTAAATCATTCTTATGGCTCCTCTATGAACCCTCTCCAATTTATCAACATCCTTCTTGAACTGTGGGCACCAAAACTAGACAATATGCCAGAAGCAATTACACCCAAGCCAAATACAATGATAAAATAACCTCTCTACTCCTACTCAGGATTCCTGTGTTTATGCGTCCTAGGATTGCATTAGTACTTTTGGCCACAGCCTCCCACTGGGAGCTCATGTTCTATTAATTATCCACCACGACCCCCATATTTTTTTCCCCAGAGTCTCTGCTTCCCCAGATAGAGTTCCCCATGATGTAAGTATGGCCTACAATCTTTGTTACTAGTGATATACATTTACATTTAGATATTAATATGTATATTGTTTCCTTGCACCCCATTTATCACGTGATCCACATCACTTTGTATCAGTGACCTGACCTCTTCATTATTTACCACTCCCCCAATTTTTGGGTCATCTCCAAGCTTTATTAGTGATGATTTTATGTTTTCTTCCAGGTCATTGATAAAAAATGTTAATGAGTGTAGGGCCAAGAACCAATTCCTGCAGGACTCCACTGGAAACATACCAGCTCAATGACGATTTCCAGCTTACATTTACATTTTGACAACTAGCAGTTAGCCAGTTTTTAAATCCATTTAATGTGTGCCCTGTTAATTTTATATTATTCTAATTTTTTTAATCAAAATGTCATGAGGGACCAAGTCAAACACCTTATAGAAGTATATAACATTAACACTATTATTTTTATCAACCAAACTTGTAATCTTCCATAAATGCATGTTGATTTGCATTAACTATCCTCCTCTAATCCTTTATTAAATTGAGTCCTGTATCATAGACTCAAACTCAGATTTTAAGGCCAGAAGGAACCGTCATGATCATCATGACCTCCTGCACATTGCAGGCCACAGAACCTCACCCACCCACTTCTGTAACAGACCCCTAATCTCTGGCTAAGTTACTGAAGCCCTCAAATCATGATTTCAAGACTTCCAGTTACAGACTCCACCATTTACTCTAGTTTAAAACAGCAAGTGACCCATGCTCCATGCTGCAGAGGAAGGTGAATCCCCCCTCAGGGTCTCTGCTAATCTGACCTGGGGGAAAATTCCTTCCCAATCCCAATATGGCAATCAATTGGACCCTGAGCATATCCGCATGACCCACCAGCCAGACACTAGGGAAAGAATTCTCTGTAGTAACTCAGAGCCCTCTCTATCTAGAGTCCCATCTCTGAATGTTGGGGATATTTGCTACTAGCAGTCCCAGTTGGGCCACATGGCATTGTAGGTAGTCTTGTCATACCAGCCCCTTCATAAACTTATCAAGCTCAGTCTTGAAGCCCGTTAAGTTTTTTGCCCTCATTGCTCCCCTTGGAAGGCTGTTCCAGAACTTCACTCCTCTGATTATTAGAAACCTTTGTCTAATTTCAGGCCTAAACTTGTTGATGAACAGTTTTTATCCATTTGTTCTTGTGCCAGTATTGGTGCTTAACATAAATAACTCCTCTTCCTCTCTGGTATTTATACCTCTAATGTAGTTAGACGAGAGTTAGCAGTGGTACAGTGGTGAGGCAAATTACGTCCATAAGAGCCCCTTTCATTTGGCTGTTTATTCCATCTTCAGGCCAGGGCCAAATATATAAACCTACTAATATTCTTTACCATTTGTGGAATAAATGTGATCCAATTTTAAAAGAAGATATTTTAAGAATACAGAAAAATATAGTTGATCTCCCTTAAGAAAAATGCTGCAGTTTTCACTATTATAAAGGATGTAATTCACCAATCAACATAAGTCTAGCTGCATGACTATTGTGCGTCCCCAGGTACAACACACTCTGGAAAATAAACTTTTGGCAAAACACTGAAACAACTTAACTTCCAGCAGAGTACATATGTTACATGATTTTTTAAAAACTGAAGACAATAAGGCTAATAAAGTTTTGCCAAAATTTCAAAGTGTGGGCACCTACAGTTACGCACCCAAATCCATTTGTGTACCTAACATGGGTGCCTAGCTTTGTATGCCAACCATTTATTTATATTTTTTATATATATGAGAATGTATATACACAGAATGTATATATATGAGAATGTATAAAAACAGAATAAGGCATAGCCTGTCATATACAATGTTTAAAGAAAGTTATTATTCTGTTCAAAAGAATAAAGTTACAGATGCAAGAAGTTCCTTTAAAATGTAGCCATCTTAATATCCTAAATAGGCAATCAAAACACCACCACTAAGGTTACAAATAATGAATTTGAGAGCAGAGTAAGGAGAAAAATGTAGCCTTAGGTAGCAGGGACAATATAAATAAACACTCAGATATTGCAAGCCTACTCATCAACAGTATATCATACTTCAGCACTTAAGAAGACCGCATTTTAACTAAATAGTTGGCCTAGAGCAGATCTGTCCTAATATTTGTTGAGGGGGTTTAGGTTCAGTCTTTTGTTTCAGGCTCATCTCCAGTTATAACAACTGGACTTGAGTTCTTTCTGACAAAAAAAAATATTTCCTAGTCTCCTTACCATATCCATGGTGCTTATTTTCATACCCAGCATTCTAATACACGCAATTTTCTCTTCTCACCTCTTCGCACCGCATTGAACCAATTTACAATTTAAAAACTGCTGAATTTTTCTGAGGTTCACAGGAGTAGAGAGCACCGCCGACCCTTGGAATTTCTCTTCATAGGCCCCTGTGATAAACTGATCCTGCACGCATCTTTCTGATACGGAGAACATGCCAAATTCTGTTCGGAGGATTTGTCTAAAGCCCTGCAGTATTATAAAGATGTTTATTTTTCTTTATTTTATAATATGTATTTGGACATTTAATGTAGAAACAAATGAAAATGTCTTCAAAATAATGAAAGAAATAATTTCTGTTGCTGCTATTCCAGAAACTGAGAGCTGCTTACATAGTAACACCATCAACTGCCTGTAATCCTGTACAAAATATGTGCACGCAGTGTTCAGTGAGGAAAATATGGTCAATGATAATTCATGTTGCTAGTTCCAGTTTCAGGGCTTTTGATGAACTGATTGTTTGTCTTTTAACTAAGCGAGGCAACTTTATTTTCACTTCCATCTTAAGGAAAATCAATTGAGAAGACAGTTGCTCCCCTTTAAAATAAAGGGGTGTAAATATTTATTCTGAATTAAATTTAAGATTGAGTTTAGTTTTCAAGTGCAGCCTCCCTCTTTTAAAATATTCCTTTATATATGTACAGTAGATAGGAACAGGATAAAGTGATGCCTAAGTAGGATTGATAACAAGTAGCAAGTCATGAGCCTGTTCCTGGGAGTATTGAATTTCAAGATTCAAAACTCTTAACTGCTAGAACTTGGTTGCTTGCTGGCACCTTTTCAGTGTTTGTATTCACTTAAGGCATTTGGAAGTTTATTTTGAATATTATATTTGGGTCTCTTCCTATGTTTACAGGAACAATGTGATTATTTTAGAACAGCACTTACTGGTATGTGAAATACATTAAGGGCCTAATTAGGATATGTATTTATAGCACCGTTATAAAGGGGTTAAAAAAAAAAAGGAAGTGAGACCACTATTACTGTGCTTTTACAGATGCTATGTATGCGTATCAAGGAGCCAAGTCTATTAAGCATTTATACTTCCAGCTGCATGGAAAATACCTGTATAAGTGACTCAATCCTACTGTTTTCTACTTTTAAATCACAGCTGCAAGGTAAGACGACATGACCAAATGCTAACACATGTGAGACTCGGAACCAGCCTGAGCCAGCTTTAGGTCTATAGCTACTGTCAATCATAGTAATGTATAACAGAAGGTTATTTGGTTTTTTTTCTTTTAAAGTTGGGGAAAACACAGAGCCTCAAGAAAAGTGAAGGAGCTTCTGATGAGGCTGCCAACCATACAAGAATATTGTGTCAATTTTCTTCAGTTTCTTATTTTATTAAAAAAAAAAAAAAGCTGCTTTGGTCTAATACTTCTTTAAAACTAATATTACTTTGTTCCAAGGATATGGGGCTGCCAAACCCTCAACAGTCACATGTGAATGACAGGGACAAGTGATTTCATATGTGCTTAGTTTCATAGTTACGTCTGCAAAAAAATTTCTGTTGTAAGTGCCTGGTACTCCCCTTCTCCTAGTTTACTCAAGGTAGACCGCTGTGACTGTGTATTTTGTTGCTTATCTTACACAAAATAAACATAACAATCTGGAGCTAATTTAAGTGGTTTACCATATCAGGATACAGCTGGGAAAGATTTTAAGAAAAAGGCTCAATGTGAACAATAGAGCTGTGAAGCTGAACAGCAGAGAGCACAGGAAGGCTGTGCAGACAACCTGGCAGACAGCTGTCAGCCACTCCAATAACAATTCCTGCAGCCAATGAAAACTGGCCAGCGTCTAAGCTCTCAAACCAGCCCAGGAACACCAACAATAAAAACAAGGGATTAAAAAGTTCAGTGTTAATCACAGAAGTGTCACAGCCATAACTCAGTGTGAGGAATATTTCAGCTGTTCTTTGCCCCTTAAGAGATAACAAGGAGGAACTGCTGTGGTTTTAACATTGCCATTTCTTCACAAGATGGGCCAAAAGCCTTAAAAAAAAAAAAAGGGGGGAGGGGGGACAGTGTAGCACATGTATTGGCTTTATATAGCATGAACTATGACTTGATTTAGGCAATCAGAGAGATTTACATCTGTTTTTCACATCACTTCTCTTCCTGCCTGGAGTGGTTGAATTTTTAACCATTTGGAGCTACATCAGGAATTTCCTGGCTCACCTGGCTAGTGGCAAGAACCACATGTCTACTGGTTCAAACAAGTTTAAATAAAACAACTTTTTATTAGTACCAATCATTTTAGAATACTGGATACAATCACAATTAATATTCAAGCACATGTCTACTCATGCTGCCTTGTTTAACTGCTCCCTCTCTTCTTGAGGATCTGCACTATGCCTTTTTGCCCCCACCCCTCCACTCCACTGAGACAGTTCAGTAAAGTCACCAATGACTTCTTGCCAGACAAGTCCAAGAGGCTCTCATTCTTCTTGACCTTTCTGCCACTTTCAACAACACTATCCTGTGCTCAATCTCCTTTAATAAACATCTACAATCCAATGCAATCACTACAATGTATTTATTGTATTGAACACTTTCTAACTTCACCTCTGCCATTAATTTTGCATTTATAATCAGCTGGAGGTTCAAATGATAACATTTAGACATAGAGGTAATCTGTGGACACAATCAGGTAGTTGAACATTGATTTTCATCATTTACACCCCTAATTGATTGTGCCTGTAATTTGCTATAGGAACAAAATCAAAGGCAGTTTTTAAGAAGTTTGGCTGTAAAATATTAAAACTTGATAGAAAAGCATGCAACAGATATTATAATTCTGCACCTGCAGAATTTGTTGGCAAATCCACACCATGGGGCAACACAGTTCCCTATTTAAGAACAGTTTGTTCTTAAAACTGTTAAATGTAAAACCTAAAGAAGTGACAACTTAAATGGTAGCATGGTGAGCTATTTTACTGCTGCTCATTTGAACAAAAATCCTGCTTCTCAACTCTTACCAGACACCGAAAAGCTCCCACTACCCCTTACCCAGGAAACTATTTCTCCAACTTGTACAATTCATTACAGTGCAGATATGAATACAAAAATCTTTGGCACATCCAATCTGTGTGAACTACATAAAATACACTGAGATTAATAACCAAACATAGGGGCTACTGCACTGATTAAATATGAACATGAGTAATATAATTTGTTAAAAACATCTATTTTAAAATTTAAATGAAGCTGCTGCAGAATTTCCAGTTTGCATGCCAAAGAATGCAGGAATCTTGTCATAGAATGTAGGGTCAGCTTCCACAGAATACAGAAGGCTTTGGCACAAGAATAGGTACAGACAATATTACACAGGACAACAGTGTCCGAAGTCCAAGTAAAAAGTATTTGTTATTTAACTGGAAATGTGATGATAGAGAGGGAGCTGCTCCTGTCACAGAGGACATATGAAAACTGGCCAGAGTGCGAGGAGATTGCAAAAGAATTAGAGAGGACTAGGTAAATGTACAGAGGAAGAACAGAGATCTAGTTTGAGACAGAGCTGAAAATAGTCTTTAATGTAATGACAAGGAGCTATATGGGGGACAGGGCAAAAATTAATATATTATTTCAATTATTAGTAACATGAAATGGCTTCTAGAAATCCAACAGTTAGAGCTTTCCAATTCACACTTATGTCTATAGAGTCCAGAGTGCAAGACTTCTCTGCCACTCCAAGGCTCCTCTTCCCTGTTCATTTCTGTCAACTCAATTGATCAATTGCTCCAATGAACTCTTTCCCCTCTATGCCTAGATATTTTGCCCAGTTCTCTTACTGACAAATCCATTTCGGAAAGCCCAAACTCTGGCTCACTCACAATATCTGTTTCCTCTGGGTATTCAGGGAATAAAGGTTTGGGTCCAATATAGTTGGTCTGCAACAGAGTTTGTGGTGATCTGCCTTTTCTTAAGCCTTGTCTATGTAGGCTGAAGAAAAGGGAGCAGTCAATTTCTAAATCTTGGCACAGCTTCCTGTTGCATAGCATTTAAAAACAAAAACAAAAAACCCCCAACCTTTTATTTCTGTCCTTACAGGTAAAAAGCCAAGCCCTCAGGATCTCATCTTCATTACTGAATCTTCCTTCCCCTCTCTGGCCCCTCATTTCAGCACTTATCCAATCATATCACTGCACTCTTTAAATACCTCCACAGATGCCTCTTTTTCTACCACATCAAGTTCAAGTTTGTCTTTGCCTTTAACTCCCTGAACGTAGAATAATAGAAATGGCCTAGAAGGGACTTTGAGGGGCCATCTACTCCAGCCCCCTCATGCTGAGCAGGACCATGTATACTTAGACCATCCTTGATGGGTGTTTGTCTAACCTGTTCTTTAAAACCTCCAATGATGGGGATTTCACAGCCTCCCTTGGAAGCTTATTCTAGTATTTAACTATCCTTATTTGATATTAGGGAAAACTTTCTAACCTAAATAACCCCTGCTGCAGATTAAGCTCATTACTTTTTGTCCTAGCTTCAGTCAACATTGAAACTACCCTTATCATATTTGAAAGCTATCAGGTTCCCTCCTCAGTCTTGTTTCCCCAAGACTAAACATGCCCAGGGTTTGTTTGTTTTTAAAACCATTCCTCATAGGTCAGGCGTTCTAAGCCTTTTATTATTTTTATTGCTGTCCTCTGGATTCCAATTTATTCACATCTTCCTTAAAAGTGTAGCTCCCAAAATTGGATGCAGTACTCCAGCTGAAGCCTCATTACCCTGCCATATCTCATATGACACACCTGATAATACAACCCAGAATATTATCTTTTTTCCAATTGTATCGCATTGTTGGCTTATATTCAATTTATGATCCACTATAACCTCCAGAACCTCTACAGTATTATTACCACCTCCCCAATTCTCCTCCATTTTGTATTTGTGCATTTGATTTTTTTCCTTTTTAAGGAGCAGTACTTTGCACTTGTATTCACTGAATTTCATCTTGTGGATTTCAGAGCCATTCTCCAGTTTGTCAAAGTCATTTTGAATTCTAATCCTGTCCTGGCATAAGTCTTCCCCTCCCTATTTGACCTGGTCTCTTATTGTGTTGTCCTTTATCACCTTAGCTCTACCAATGACACCACCTACAACATTTTGTTTTTCTCTCCCCAACCATCTCTCTGCATTTTTTCACATGGTTACCCATATATATGCAATGCCAATCCTGGTCTGCAAAGCCCCTATCCTCACCTTATTGAAATATCTCCTTAAATTTCAGTTCTTCAGCAACAAACAACAATCATAGCTGCCTAGTTTTTTAGTGGTTTTTTTGGGGTGTGTGTGTGGGGGAGTGTGTGCATGTGTTTCAATTCATTATTCCATCATGCTGTGCACTAGATTCACGGAGTAACTAAGCAGTATTATTTACATTGTACTTATCCTTCCTCCCACAAGTCTCCCCCTGTTTCCCTAACACTCATTCCTATCAACCCGTTTCTATCATGTCTGAAGATAGCTTGTAGAGCAGGAGTGGGCAAATTTTTTGGCCCAAGGGCCACATCTGGGTGGGGAAACTGCATGCAGGGCCATGAATGTAGGGCTGGAGCAGGGAATGCGGGGTGTAAGAAGGAGCTTAGGGCAAGGGGTTGGGGCGGAGGTTCAGGTTAGGGTGCAGAGTGCGGTAGGGGGTTCAGGGCAGGGGTTTGGGGTGCAGGAGGGGTGTGGCAGGGGGCTCAGGGCAGGAGGGGTTTGGGCTCCAGCCCGCTGCTTACCTGGAGGGGCAGTGCCCCCCACATCCCCCAAAGGCAGGCTCCCTACCTGCCCTGGCCCTGCACTGCTCCTAGAAGCAGTCAGCACCACATCCCTGCAGCCCCTGGGGGAGTAGGGAGGGCAGAGGGCTCCGCACACTGCCCTCACCTGTGGGTTCCACACCTGAAGCTCCCATTGGCCGGGAATGGGGAACCGTGGCCAATGGGAGCTTTAGGTGTGAAACCCACTGGTGAGGGCAGCGCATGGAGCCCTCTACCCACCCCACCCCCCAGGGGCCGCAGGGACATGGTGCTGGCCGCTTTCAGGAGCGGTGCGGGGCCCACGGTGCCACAGGGGTGGCAATCCCACGTGCTAGATCCAAAGCCCTGAAGGGCCGGATCCAGCCCCTGGGCCATAGTTTGCTCACCCCTGTTGTAGAGTCTTCAGCCCTAGGATCATGTTTTTAATCTGTATTGTGATAGGCCTAGCACACTTCAGGGTCCTGTAAATTAATAATCATAATGATCAGTGACCAAGACCTACACAGTTTCATCTTCCTTGGCGCTTTAATTAGAATACATGAATTTTCAGGAACATTGGAATTGCCATACAGTGAGATTTGTGGCCCGTTTTATCTAGCATTTTATTTCCAACAGCAGCCAAAACCAAATGCTTCAGAGGAAAGTGGAAGAAGAGAATGATTTATAACTTGCCCTTCCAAACTTAGTTTTAAATTAGAGAATTCTAACAAGATCAGAGTTAAAAAGAATTGAGAAAATTACACGATTCAAATGTAATTTTTAATGAGCACAGTAGTAATAAGTTAATTGTAATTAGGAATAAATGTGTCACTCTTGTCTTCAAGTCTTTTTAGAATCAGAACCTGCAAAAATGTATTGCTGTTTCTACATTGTGTCTAGCACATCTATATTCTGACATGCTGAATAAGTTCCATCTTACTCATACTAAGGGTGACTTCTAAATTTTATTGCTGAAGGTGAAAAACACATTGAAGTTAAGCCACTTGCAAATAGACATTTATGATATACTGCATACAGGAATAGCATGGGCAAGGGGAAGGAGAGTATGAAGTGATATCTGCTGAATTTTGAAGGATGCTTAAGTTTCTTCTATACCAAATGGTTTCTTCTCTCATACGATCAAAATTCATAGGCTATTTCTTCTAATTCTAGAGCATTCATATACTATTCAATTTTTAAATAGATGTACCAACAAGAGCCACATTGTCTCCATACTTAAATAGGTACAAAAAATTGTAAGTGAAAATGGGAAAGGAGAGGGAAAAGAAAGCCACGAGTCAGTAAGGAATCTGGTAATTTGTTTTTCAGGCATCAGTGACCCAAGTGACAGCTTCAAACTTCTTACTAATTCTTGATGCAGAGCAGACAGTATTACAGGCTTCTTTCCTAAAAAAAAAATCAGTGGTGGAATTTTGCCTCCTACTGTATCAACCAATGAGGACAAGGACATTCCACTTATTGGCAAAGTGGAGTCTCTTGGAATAGTGATATTTTCCCCATGTATAAGAGGGCTTAACGTTAACTGCTAGTCAATAGTTAATGAATTACAAAGGAAGTCTGCAATATATAAAAGTTTAAAAGTTATTAATCTGTAAACTATAATTTCTCCCTGATTTCAGTGTTTCATGGGAGAAGCCTAAACTCTTCCATAAGGATACTTAACTTTTTCTTAATCTAAGCTCATGATTTCAAATTGAGCTATTTTGAGAACATTTATACAGGAGTGACATTTAAAAAAAAACATAAAAGTTATTATCCTATGCAAAAAATACAGTACATACAGCCTTTTTCAGAAAGTGAATCCTAGTGTCCTAAAGACCTAACCTTGCATTCCTTACACATCCAAAGCTCAAAGTTTCGGGTGTGCAAGGAATGCAGCTTCTGATAGAGCTGGTCTACAAGAGATTTAATACTTGCCTTCTCTTTTCTTGACTGCTATTCTATTAAGCTATTAGATGTCAGGAGGTAGCAGATACTATTAACTAGCCATCTCATAATATATTTCTAGTACAGTGGTTCTCAACCTATTTACCATTGTGGGCCCCATTTGCAGCTCTCTGTTTTATGTAGGCTGCATCCACACAATATATATATATACACACATATATACACACACACAGACACACACACTATGTGTATGGCCCTAAGGTTGTCACATGGGCTGCAGCTGTGTGCTGATTGGACCGCAAGTGGCCTGTGGGCCATAGGTTGAGAACCACTGTTCTAGTACACGATACTAGTCTAGAACCGTAAATTAGTCTGTAGAACAGGGAGGAACTATTTAAACATGTGCAAGGAGGCATAATTAGACTGGAGAACATTATCAAGGAAAGCAGAGAAAGCCCCATCATTTGGGATATTTAAGACAGGCTGCATGTAGGAAACTGGCAGAATCACATAATTTCTAGGGCCAGCCATGTGCCACGGTAATTTACGTCAGGGAAGAAGCAAACTGTTCCTGCTCTTTCCTTGTGCGGCCTCTGACATGGCTCCCCACCAAACCTAATCCCAGCAGAGCACCCCCTCACTCCTCCTCATGGAGCGCTCAGCTTTGTGATTGTGCTTCTAGAGACTTTGGAGTTCCCTTGTAGCCTCCCAAAGCAGTGCTGCTCTGAAGCAGAGAGCTGTGCAGGGAATTGATGGGGAAAACTGCCAACCTCAAACCTCAGTATGAATACTCTAAGCCCCTCAAAATCATGAGATTCATGATTTTTAAACCAGATTTGTAGAAAATAAGTTTGGAGGTCTTTTTATTTGCTTTCATGTTATAGGCCTTAGGGATTCATGTTTTTAAGTTATCACAAACTTCAGGTCTAAATTTTTTATTTTTTAAAGAGAGCGGAGATTCTCACCTAATCAAATGAGTCTAAGAGCTGGGCTTTAAGAAAAGCACAACATAGCTCAAGAGTTGCAATAAAATCATAACAATTTGCAACACTGATTAAAGAAGCACTTCCCTCACCAATCCCATCTACCAAGTCTCATCATCCAAAGCCATCCCAGTGTTCCTTCCTGGGAGCTAAATACCACAATTATTTGTGACTGCAAAAGATTGTAGGGTATGATTGATTCTGGGATAGTTTAAGCCATATTTTGAGTCAGACTCAAAGTAAGTATGAGAATCACGGCATTAGGTGACTGAAGAGGTCTTTCCCGTCTCTAATGTCTATAGCTCGAAAACAGGAAGTTACGCACTTTGTGCAGTAACTAGAGTTCTTCAAAATATAGCCTCCTTTGGGTGCTCCACTTCAGGTATGTGTGCATCCCTGTGCCTTTAATCAGAGATTGTTGGTAGCGGGGCCTGTTTGGCCCACACATGTGCTCTGCACATCCTCATGCCCTGAACCAATGAACTATAGGGCTGCACAAGCAAACCACCCGCAGTTCCTTGTCTACTATGAAGTCCCACAGAGGAAACTCCAAAGTAAAGGGGAAGGAGGGAGGGTAGTGGAGCACCCATAGAGAGACATCTCAAAGAACTCCAGTAACTCCACAAGCTGAGTAACCTCTCCTTCTTTGAGTAGTGTCCTTATAGGTGCTCCACTTCAAGTGACTCCTGAGCAGTAAACCCACAAGGAGAAGGAAGCTTCAGAACAGTCTCTAACACTGAAGACAGAATTGCGTTGATAATGGCAGCAGCTGCTCCAAAGGCCTGAACCAAAGCACAGTAATTGAAGAAAGTATGTACTGAAGTTCAGGTTCCAGATTTGCAAATTTCAGCAACTGGAACATTCTTGAGTAATGTCATGGAAGTAACCTTTGTAGAATGGGTTAACGCTGCTAAAGGAGGTGGAATGTTGGCAGAGTCATAATATATGATATGATTCAAGATGGATTTCTGGGTGGAAATTGGGAACCCTGTGATCTGTCTGAATTGAAACAGTTTGATAGACTTTCTGAATGTTAAGTTCTGTCCAAATAGAAGGCTAATGCCCTTCAGACATTCAGGGTCTAGAAGGCAGCTTCCTGCCTAGTCTGATGTGGTTTCAGGTGACGGGGGGGGGGGGGGGGGGGAAAGGGAGATGAATGATTTGATTAATATGAAATGCAAAAAACACAGATAAAAAGTTAAGAAAAAGATATCATTATGACCACATCCTAAGGAACATTGTAAATGGGGGGGGTATGTCATTAAAGTCCCCAGCTCTCCGATCCTCCTAGCAGAAGTGATGGCCACCAAAAAAGCCGTTTTCACTTGATGGGTGAAGCAACAAACACATAGCTAATGGAAAAGCCCTTTTGAGCGTGAGGCAATGAAGTACAAGGTTCAAGTCCCATAATGAAATCTAACTATTTTAAACTAAAGCAGGAGACCAAATTAAAGCACCTGGGGTTTAGCACAGAGGAGATCCACAAGCCGAAATAATCCTGACTGCATTAAACAAACATTCCCTGTCTGTGATTTTTTGTAAGTATGGAAGATGAATTTTCATACGTTGTTAGGGACTTTTTGCCCCTAAAATGTCCTGTCATTGCTATCTTCAATGCAGTTACCAGTAGTAGCAATGGTAGGAGTCCTAGTGTAGTGGCTGCTTGCATTAGAAGCACAATGTCATCTAAACCTGCTCAGACCAGACCTGGTGGTTAAAATTCCTGTGTTGCCTGGTCTATACCAGTGCTTCCACCATTGCAATCAACAGATGCACTATTGGGAAATTTCAGAGATAAAAAGCATAGTGTAGATAAACAGGGGTACATTCATAAGCCTCAACTAAAGACAGGTGGGAAGACTCCCAGTTCAGAGCTCTCACTTTTTAGTGTTAGAATCCCAGTTAGGGGCCATCAGGTTCAGCTTAAGTGCTTGTTATTAAACATAACCATATAGGACAAAAACTAGTACTATTAATATCAACAGTGGTTTTGCTGAATAACTGTGGAAAAGAGCAACTTTTTGCAGCCATGTTAGAGCCTCCATGCTACAGGTGTGCAAAACAATTAAGCCTTAATACTAGGTGAAACTAGCTTATTTTCTGCTTTTCACCATAAATCCAAACCTCAGGGCACAATATTTCTTTAAAATATTTCACTTACAATAATTGGCATTTTCTGACCAACTCTCACATTGCTCTAACACACTCTGTCCCTTAGAGACTCAATTCTCATGTCCTGTGTAATGTGCAAAGTTATTGCAAGGTGACAATATTTTTTTATTCCTAACAAGAGGGCCTGTTTTTCACTAAAAGAAAGATCCCCCCCACCACACCCACACACAAAAAAGACTCAGTCAGCACTGAAATATGCAAGTCCAAAAGATATGCACCTGAAGTTGTTTATACTGAATGTGCAATCATCCAATTAAGTGCAGGTGCTATAACCCAGTATACCATCTACATATATTTTTATGAGTTTAATTAACCCTAAATAGGTGGGTAATACTTGGAGATTCACCCAATCAAATAAGGCCATGAAAGTTCCCTCAACCAAACTGAATTTCCAAATTTGGAAATAGCTGCAATTCAGACACTTTGCTGGCATTGTGCTGTGCACTATGGAATTCTCTAGGAAGACTAGTTTTGCTCTTAAACCCTGTAAGACTTTGTCCATACCACAAGAAAACAGGTTCATGCTAAACTGTGTCCAAGAGCACAGCATTCAAAATTAACTCTTCTTACAGGATCAGAAACTGAGTTGCTACAGCCACTCTGCCTTTCTGGTATGTCAGGCTACCTTGAAGCAGTAGTCCCTGTGAAGTCCACGAAGGGCAACCTTTCTCAATCCAGCCAGAAAGAAAGAAAAAACAAACACTTTCCTAGGGACTATACAGAGGTCATCGGAAAAAAGGAAGAGCATGGCCTACAGGTCTTTGAGCCCATACTTAGGACCTTATTCCCAGGAAGCAGAAGAATAGCACACAGTGGCATGTAAAGCCACAACTGTAGTTCCCAACCTAATCTGTAGCAAATGTCAGGAAGGAGGTCAGCCTGGCAAAAGAGAATTCAATGGGAGAGCTCATAGAACAAGAGTGAGATGATAGGCTAGAAGGGAAAACGGATGGGAAAGGACAAAAGAATTTTCAAGGTCAATTAGATACTGGGGAATGGGTAGTTACAGAAGGTGTCTTCATGCTGCTTATGACCCAAGGTGGGTCCAGAGGGCCTATAAGCACCTCTCACTTCTCTTCCTCATCTCATAAGCCCCAATTTGAGCACTGAGCAGGCACAAATATTTAGTTTAAACATGGCTAAAAAAATTGTACTATGGACACAAACTTGCTATCCACTTTAATCTGTGCTAAGATGGAAAAAACACATTTTAAAAAGTTTTATGGCCAGGGTTTTTAAATGACTGATTGCTTTTCTACAGTATACACTTTTATATTGCTGAACTAATTGGGGAGTTTTACTGGGATTTTTTAAATTTTGGTATGTGAGAAGCCTTTTGAAATCAGATACGCACAAAACAGCGTTTAGTGAAACTTCAGCATGACTATATTTAATCAGTTCTGTACAACTGCAACTATCCTAATCCTTAAACAGCATTTACAGATTTCTCATATTCATATAAGCAATGTAGTCTTTCGAAGTGTCAAAAAAACAAGAATAGTTAAGTTTTGGGGAAAAAAACGTTTCCTGGAACACATATACAGGCATATATAATGCAATTTTGCCCTTAACTTTATCAATCACATGTAAAATGATATAAGAGCATCTCTAGAGGGAAAATAATAGTCGGTCACGTGTTCCGTTATGGAAAGGTTTTATAACATGTCGGTTTTCTTTTAGCAATGTAAACTAAGTTTTGAAAGGAAAAGCTGTACATTACATCTTACAGGACTCTTATGGTAATTAACATATACTGCAACATTTTGCAAAATGAAACAGTTAACAGAGGTGAAGGAGAGGCTGGGAGGGAGGGAAAGTAGACCCCTATACAGGACTATTCTTTAATCTCTCTCCTGCTACTATGGCAGCAGATCCTCTGGTACCCATGAGATCCCAGTCCTGCTGCAGGGCTGTACAGTTCTCCCATGCAGGGTTCTAAGGGAAAGTTATGATTTTGTTTTGGCAATTATGACCATCTTATCATTTAGGAATAAGTTTAAATGTTAAATAACTTACCTGTTTTAACAAAAAAATAATGGATGCCGAACTCAATGAGACTAGCTTGCTATAGTGCTGGCAAGTTTCCATCCAAGGTATTATATGTGCTACACATAGCGATGCCAGATTTCAACTTGTAGCATTCTCACCTGTAGTCATGGTCCATGTTCCAAAACAAGACTTGGACTACAGAGCTAGGAGACTGCTGAACTGGTGGAGATTACATCCTTTATTTATGATTTTAAAGGAAGGTCCCCTTCAAAGGTATTGAAAGTTAGACTCCCTGGCACTTTTCAAAAGGGAGTAACCCCAATGTCCTGTTCTTTTCAGCTACATATATTTAATGCCCAAGGCTGTCAAAGAGTTATTGCTGCATACATAATAATGTCTGCTTTGTTTGTACACAGTCGTTTCACTGACACTACCCATTTCATTAAGGAAGCAGAGTATGTATGATGCTCTGTAAAACCAAGTTTACTGCATGATATATCAGCATAATTTTCTAACCACTTGGTAGTTCTTGATATCATTGTACTTCTGATATTTTAATCGTTTAATAATTAATAGTTAGCTCATTTGTTTCTGGTTTCAGATTAACAAAGCAATGGTGGAAATGCTTGCATTATAAAATAATGTTGGGTAACACTGTAGTTCCCTGGCTTACTCTTGCCTATTTACTTGTGCAAAAAGTTCATCTGTACAAAAAAAAAAAGCAGAAGTGTGGACTTACGTGATGCACTTATGGAGACAGACTGTATTAATGGTCAGATTACTTCATTTCTGGCCTGAGGTTTCCATTAGACCACTTTAAAGAGGATTTGGAGTCCCTATATAAATTTTACAAGGCCCTTTTAAAATGTGCAGTAGTTCCATTTGCCAACTGGCATGTTTTCAAGGGAATTCTGGTTAGGCTGTATCATGCAGAAAGAGGAAGAAACAGAAAGAATTTTTATTGAACTCTCTACTATTCTCTTTGGGAGTGAAGATCAAATCAACTTCTGAAATAATTCAGTGAGACTCCAGTGAAAGTGTTCTTTATATTAGAGTCCATAATTAAAGGAGTCAACAACGGTACATTTGTAGCAGTAACACCAATCAGCATAGCCAGCGACAGCAAATCAGTAGGGAACAGTATCAATACCGAATTTTGTGCTGGGATTTGTAGCAATGAGGGGCAGATATCCAAATGTGGGCTTTACTATATTTACGTAATTACAGCCAGTGAACTTACCTCCTTGAAGAAGGGACTTCAGGAATTTCCAGTTTAAATGGGAAGTGTGGACAAAATTGATGTTCATCAGGGCTGTAGTCACCATTTTAAGACTCCTTACTCCCTCACCAATTTGAGTGCCCCAGGTTATCACCTTTACATTACAACTATGGCAAGACAGGCCCAATTTACACAATAATTGCTATTATATTCTCTGTCCCAAGTGCTACTTAAATTCTTCAGGTCGTGAGGAACCCAGAGCAGATTAGCCAGGGTCAGAGAAAACTGGGAGGCAAGTCAGTAAAATCAGTCTCTGCAGCATGGGAAGAGGCATCTTGGATGGAATTCCCAGTGCTATGGCGGATCTGTCCCTTGCCCTGGACTGGGGGTGGGGAGTAAGGGGGAAAAAGGGTCTATGGTTTAAGCTCCTAGACCAGGGGTGGGCAAACTTTTTGGCCTGAGGGCCACATCGGGGTGTGAAACTGTATGGAGGGCCAGGCAGGGAAGGCTGTGCCCCCTAAACAGCCTGGCCCCACCCCCCTATTTGCCCCCTCAGAATCCTGACCCATCCACCCCACCCTCCAAAGACTACCCCCTGACCCCGATTCACACCCCTGCCCCTTGACTCCTGCCTCCTATCCAACCCCCCTCCCCATCCCCAGACTGCCCTGACCCCTATCCACACCCCCACCCCGACTCCCATGCCCTATCCAACCATCCCATTCCCCATCCCCTGCCCAAACCTCTGCCCCATCCAACCTCTCCCTGTTCCCTGACTGCCCCTTGGGACTCCCTACCCCTTATCCAATCCTGCCCCCCACTACCGCTCCCTTACCATACCACTCAGAGCAGCATGCGCTTGCAGCCCCTCTGCCTGGACGGAGCCACCCATGCGGCAAGCTGAGGCTGCAGGGGAGGGGAACAGCAGAGGAGGGAGTGGGTGCTGGCCTCCCCGGCCAGGAGCTCAAGGGCTGGGCAGGACGGTCCTGCGGGCCGCTGTAGTTTGCCCACCTCTGCCCTAGTCCATCAGTAAGGAGGATAATAAGATGTACTCCCCTGAGAAGTCAGGTCTTTGGGGGCTGAAGAGAAGGTGTAAATTCAGAAGATAAGCAAAGTGAGAAAGATCAGGAAGGAAAGGGATCTCTTCTTACTGGGAGGTAAGCTGCACAATGTGAAAGATTGAGCAGGCTGGGACTTGTAAGGGAGAGCATGCCTTACATTGGAGAAAGCATTACGGGGGAGTTGGGATGAGAACTGAGATTTTGGGTACAGTAGGAGTTTAAGCTCCATAATTAAACTTAAGTCAGCTCCACCCTGTTTGTGGGGCTCATCCCCTCCTTAATTCTGGGTTTCCATTTCCCCCATTAAACATCTACCTTTACTGATGTTATAGCTGCAAATAGGTATTTACACTCCCAATTATGGGGAGCACCTTTGGGAGACTGAAGCTGTGTAAATAACCTGCAAGGATACAACAGCACAAAGTCCCCATATGACACCAAGCTGCATGACTTTGCGCTTCTCTTTTCAAATATTTTCTTATGGTCTTTTCAAAGACCTAACTTAAAAGGTTTTAAGTGTTCTACAAAGAAGCTGAATAGATTTAATAGTTTCAACATGTGTTTTTTGGAAGTTGTGCCTTTAATGCATGCAATGGTTTATTGTACAGAATAGCTGTGTGAAGTGAAGTAGGAAGACTTGGAAAAAAATGAATAACTGTCCTATGATTTGCCTGATCTAGGCTCAATTTCCTTGGGTTTCAATCATGAAGTTCCATTTCTGGCAGTTTAAATTGTCAATACAGTTCAAGTCCCATTGGATAAGACTGTGACTTAGACTTCTCCTGACAGCCCAACACTTGTCTAAATGTATCTGTAGTTGATTTAGATAGCCGTCATTAAAAGTATACTGCAACAGTATGAAAAATTAGATTTTATAAAGCATAAGCTAACTGACTGACAACTTAGTTTAAGTGTAACTATGATGTTTCCACCTCAGATGTCTTTAGTTTTAGTCCATAATCCACTGAAAGAATTATACTGAAAATAGCTGTACTGGGGTCAAGAGTGGAGGCTGCAATTTTACCATATGCAGTAAGTATTATATCAGATTCCATACAGCTTTGCTTATACAAAGTTCCAAATATGAATATATCTTATAATGGGGGGTTCCTCCCAGAACAAATATGTTTACATAGTACAGGTATCAGAATATGAATACAAACCCACTGAGTAGGCAGGTTTTGGCCTCAAAGCTGTGCACCAAAGCTGTTAAATTCAAAATATTTAAATGAATACAAAGTGAGATGTTCAGGAATTCCTGCCCTACCCTCAAGCAAACCCTATTAAGTAAAACCTGGGTATAGTAGAGGTTGGAAGCTTTGAAGGGCTATTCCCACTCCCAAATCAGACAAAGTGGGAGGGTGAAAGACATTTTGAAGGATGCAGGATATTGCATTATTCCCCTGAATCCTGTGAAGGCTTCTAGATTTCAGCTAAATTCAGTTCCATTCAGTGCAGAAGTATATTTATTTTTAATATTACAGTAGTAGCCTAGAAGTTTTAACCAAGATTGGGTCCCCAGTGTGCTAAACATACAGTAGGAAACAGTTCTTGCCCTGAAGAGCTTTCAGTCTAAATCTGATAGATTAAAAATCCATCAGAAGTATCAAAGCTGGTTTTATTAGTGGAAATTTGCTTCAGGAGGCTCAGGGCCCAAAGTAATATTACTGTCAAGCCAAAGAGTATACACAAACACACAGATGTTTTGCCTCAACCAATTTTTGATAGGATACTAGTGGTGACACCTTGGTCACTGAGTTTGCTGCAGCATTGGGAAGAGTGCAGGCTTAATTGAAGCCAATTTTACACTTTCTGTTGGGGGGGGGGGGGGGGACTATGAGCACCTGGTGCAAATCACAGGGCTAATGGATTTAATTGGGAGGACCAGAAAGCAAGAGGGAGCTCAGAAGGAAGCTCAGAGGCTGAGCCTGTGCAGTGGAGTAAACACTGTGGGGAAGTCCCCCACCCGCCCTTGCTGTAAACCTCCAGTGCACCGTATTACTTTGTAAGAAGAGAATAAATATACACCTTGAGAAAAGATAACAGCTCAGTGTGGGTTTGTGACCAGGACGCCACACAAACTGGCCAGGCAGTTGAGTACACTGGGTAGTGACAGAGACCCTTCCTGACATGTGGGGGCTTGTCCACAAGCTGTAGCTCTCTCAGCTGAGAGTAGCGTGACCACCTTTCCTGAATTGGGTAGTTCCAAAATACAGAGTTCAAGGCCTGGTCCCAGGCTGAATGACTCCAGGACAGCATTTGTCCCAGATTCCCTGCAGTGCCACTCTACGCCTGCCCAAGGCTCAGTGGTGGCACCAGCTGGGGCTGGGGAGTGGGGCGGAGGCAGATTTTATTCCCCACGCACAAGGCTATGCCCCATGCTCCTCCTCAGACCCTGCCGCTTGGCCAGGCCAGAAGCCAGGCAATAGTAAGAGCCACCCAAGAAGTCCGGGTGGCTGTGGGGAGTCCCAGACCCTCCACCTGCCCTGGGTGGTGAGCTGGGGTGCACAAGAGTAGCCCCTGGCCCATGTTCCCACCCTTGAAGGAATTCTTACAGCAGCTTCTGGCCTGGTCAGGGAGTGGGGCCCCAGGGAACAGGGCTCCTACAGGTGTCCCACTTTTGTCTTTTGAAAAGGTGGTTGCTTTAGCCGAGAGGAAGAAACTGGAGGGAGACCTGCATGAGGGCAGGAGATCCAGGCACAACAAACGAGATGCTGCACTAGCTGGTGGAAGAACAAAAGGAGATAAAGACATAGCAGGTGGAGAGGCAAGCACTTCTGCATTGGCATGTGAAATTAGGGTGACCACTTTTTCAAAAGACAAAAGGCGGGACACATGCAGGAGTCTTGCCCCTGCCCAAGGGCCAGGCCAGAAGCTGGAGCTGGGCCATTGTAAGAATCACCCAGGGAGTCTAGGCTGCTGTGGGGAGCCCTGGACCATCTACCTACCCTGGGCAGAGGGCCAGGGTGCCTGAGAGCAGCCCCCAGCCTATGTCCTCACACCCCCAGGGCATGCCACCCAGAGCAGGTGGAGGGTCTGGGGGTGCTCTTACTACTGCCCAGCTCCAGCTTCTGGCCTGGCCAAGGTGCAGGGCCTCAGGAGGGAAAAGAAGGAGTAGGGGGCTGGGCCAGCTAAGGCCCACCTCTCACTCCCCCACCCCTGGAAGAGGTTGACATCACCCCGAGCAGCGCTACAGGGAATCTGGGACAAATACTGTCCCAGAGCCATTCAGCCCAGATTGGGACCTGAATTCTGCATTTCAGGACTGTCCCACCCAATCCAGGAGGGGCGGTCATCCTAGGTGGAAGAGCAATGAACATTACAGGAGTTTATCAAGGAGCAGGCCCAGGTACAGCAATGTCTCCTGCAGGGGCTGGTGAGTTCCACTGAGGGGGACTGGAAATCGAATGGTGGGCCTGGGGCTATGTAAAATGGCTCTGGGGGATGGCCCCAATGCCTTTTTACTCTTCTTTGAGCAGGTGGCTACTAACACTGGATGGGACAAGGGTGCATGGGCGCTCCAGCTAGCCTCCTATCTGGCCATTGAGGTTCAGGAGACCTATATTGCCCTGAGCTAGTACCAGGCCAAAGATTATAATACAGTGAAGGCCACTATTTTAGACAGGGTGGGCCGGTCACTGGAGAAATACTACCAAACATTCAGGGCAGACAGTTGGAATGGCAGGATATGTCCCAGGACCTTTGGATAGAAGTTGTTGGACTGGGCCACTCAGTGGTTGCAACTGGATAGACAGGACATTGAGACCCTAATGGACTCCACTATTCTGGAACAGTTTACACAGAGCCTCCCCAAGACAAGGGTCTGATTCAGAGGCACCAGACAGACTTGCTAGAGGCAGCAATAATATTAACAGAGGAGTATGTGGAGGTGGATTTTCCATGGAAAGAGCTCTGTACCCAGTGACCAAAGATGGGGGAAAATAAGGTTGAAGAACCTCATGCAGTGAAGCCTGGGAAGGGAGTTCAAGGGATGAATAAGACGGCCTCAGTCACCCACACAGTAGTTTTCTTCCATTGCAGGGCAAAGGCACATAAAGAGAGACTTTGCCTGCAGGATCGCAGAGTTCTATCGGTGGACAGGTATGAAAGGGGAACCTGGGATAAGGATGATTCCTGTCACAGCAGGCCAAAGAATGACAAAGGGTGTTGTGGATTCAGCAACAGCATGTTCCCTTGTACAGAGCATCCTGGTTAGGCCACAGTGGGGACAGGAGGCGGTGACAATAACTATTTAATCTATACATGGTTGGGAAAGAGCACTTATCCTGTGGTAGTTGCCAACTAAAACTTCCCTTCTACTTCCCAGGGGACAACAAGTAGGGACAGTGAAGTCACTGCCTTACTCAGTAATGATAGGAACTGACTGGACCCCATTCCTCTTATGTCAAAAGGGTAGACAATGGGGGAAGGGACCCCAACCGGTAGGTCTGCGTAAAAAGCCCATGAGTTTAGACCCTCCAGGTCAAGTGTGTGATAACCCTAGACATATGGTAACCATTTCAGAAAGGATGTGACATACTGGAGGACTTGGGGGAGGAGGAGAAAAAAAAGCAAGAAGGGGCAGTGAATCAGGGAGTGCTAGTTTAGGGACACTTAAGGGGGAAGAGGCTTGACTGACTTCTAGGAGGAGCAAGCCCTAGGCAAGGCACAGGATGGAGACCAAGTCAGAAAGAGAGAGGGGGGGAAAAAAGAAAAAAAAAGAGTCCTGATAAGGAAATCAGGGTGGGCGAACCTACCCTGACAGTCCCAAGCCAGAGGCAAAATATGTCAAGGGAAGAGGGAGATCCTGAGATGGTGGATCTACAGAGACAATTAGTGTGAGTAGATATAAGCCAGTAAACTGGAGGAAAGATCCATGGGATGTGATTGGCCTGATGACCAACTGGTGGAGATAGAGCTGTGGGGAAAACCTCCACCCTCAAAGTGGACCTTCTGTGGGTGGAAGGCAGGAGATCACCACTGGTGGTCCATAGAAGCCCAGCCCCATAAAGAGGGTAGGGCACAGGCAGCAAAGGAGGCCTCTGCCACAGGTGAAGTGTGACAGGGGACTATTAATAGCACCCTGGTCACTGAGTTTGCTGCAGCACTAGGGAAAGTACAGGCTTAACTGAAGCCAGTTATACACTGTGGGGACTATGAGCACCTGCATGGTAATTACTGGGCTAACGATGTAATTGGAAGGATATAAGTGGAAGGAACAGGAAGCAAAGGGGATACTAAGAAGGAAGTTCAGCAGCTGAACCTGGGCTGAGGAGTGAGGGCTGCAGGGAAGCCTCCCCTTGCTCTAATCCTGCATTACCCTGTGTTACTTTGTAAGAAAAGAATAAATATGTACCTTGGTGAAAGATAACAGCTTGGTGTGTGTTTCTGACCATGAGGCCACACAAATTGTCCAGGCAGTTGTGTCACAGGGCATCTGTCGCTACCCGGTGTGCTCAAGTCCCTGCTGGATGTTTGTATCACACACAAAAAAAGGGAGAGTTTGAATATTGCCTAGAATAATGGGTACTAGAAATCAGGAACTAGATTAAATAATGGGTACTAGAAATCAAGTTGCAGTGGGGGAGGTTTAGATTGGATATTAGGAAAAACTTTTTCACTAAGAGGGTGGTGAAACACTGGAATGCGTTACCTAGGGAGGTGGTAGAATCTCCTTCCTTAGAGGTTTTTAAGGTCAGGCTTGACAAAGCCCTGGCTGGGATGATTTAACTGGGATTTGGTCCTGCTTCGAGCAGGGGGTTGGACTAGATGACCTTCTGGGGTCCCTTCCAACCCTTATATTCTATGATTCTAGGACTGAGATGAATTGGTAGAGCTGTGTGAATAAAGGCTCAATCTTGAGAGCTACTGTAATCTCAAAAGCAAGTGAAGTTAAAGGAAATTGAAGTCCCCCAGAACCTCACACAAGGCTCTCAGTAAGTTTGTACAGTGCCTTTCATTGCATATGGTTCTAGACAATTAATCCTTTGTTTTCAGAAACACTCCCTCAAAACTGTTTATGTTTAAGAGGGAAAAACAGATTTATCCTCCTTTAGGAAAAAATTTTATTTTTATAGCTCCTGTGCATTTAAAATCTATTCTGAAATGGATCACTTCATGGTTAGATTGGTCTCTCTTCAGCTTACTGGACATAACATTCAATGAGTCACCAGAAGAATACTTGACTAAACAGTCTTACCAGTAGAGAAGATGAGAACTGTGTTGTCCCAAAGCCCATATCTCTTCAGGGCTGCAGTGACATTTCCTACAGCTTCATCCATAATGGATACCATTCCTGCATAATGACGTCTCTTCTCATCTTTGATGAAAGCGTATGGTTTCACGTATTCCCCAGGGACCTGAAGGGGCTCATGGACAGATTGGAGAGCAAGATAGAGAAAGAGAGGCTGGGGGGGGGGGGGGGGGGAAGCAGTATGCAAGCCAGATGAGAGAGTACCCAAGCATTAAATGGAAAAGAAAAAAGAAAAAAAAGTCACATGAACATACAGCAGTTGTCTGGTTTTCCTCCTGATTTCTCTAAGCATAAGATATACACAATTCTGGGAAAGATTCTTATGAAAGGCACTGAAATATTAATGAATATTTTCATTTTAATGGTAGCAAAGCCAGTTGATTTTATGATCTTCCTGCCACTCAACTTGGCTTCCTATCCTTTTTCTAAAAGGAAGACCAAATTACACACAATACTGTTTCTCCTACTACAGCAAAGTCTCACAAATCTGTAAGTCAAATAGCAAGTTGTAAACAGGATTTGGGTAGAAAGTCTGAATCCCAGATTCATTATACAAAATAAAGTCATATTTCATGTGCAAAACATCTTGGTTAGGGGTAGTGTCATTGGTTATGAAAATCTCCATTGCATTTTCTTTTTACATCCCTGTTACAGAGCTTATGAGGAGCCCAACTCACCATGGAAAGTGGGGCTTTTAGGTTTTTTATTTTTAAACCAATGACAGATCATTTCATTTCACTAAGCGTCTTCTTGCAATTGGTTCTGTTAGTCCTGCTCTGGTATGGAGATCACCAGGATCACTGTCCTCAGGCTAGCTCCCCTAGAATACCATTCTCAGATCCTAACTCAGAGCTTTCCATAGAAGGCTGCTTTCTCCCTGTGGTTTCTCTATGCCAGTATAGGACCCTGGGTCCCTAGGCTGGCTCCCCTGTGGTACCAAGCCTCCCATAAAACCTGGCTCAGAACCTTCCCACTTACTGTGATTCTAACCCCCAGAATGATCTTGCTCAGTGTAATGGATACCTGGACCTTATAGAAGAACTATCACCCGATGCTTCTTAGTCCCACCCTCTCAGGCTGGGAAGCAGCTAATTAATAGTGCACAGCTGCTGCAGCCCCATCTCCCTTTAAAGGGCAGATTCACCCTGTGACTCCATCCAGTCCCAATCACCCCTTCCAGGATCTTCATCCAATCTGTTTCTCTCCCCACATTTCCTATGCCACCTGACTCCCAGAGCTCCTCATCCAAGCTCAATGTTCTGTCTCCCCGCCTCATCCTTGTCCCAGTCTCTTTGCCCAACCAGTCCCAGTTCTCCCTTTGCTCTCTGGCTCCTTTTCATATCTACCTCCCTGCCTCCAGTTCCACCCCACTGGTTCCCAGTCTCATCACATCTCAGTCCCCCCATCCCACCAGGTTCCTCGTCTACCACCCTAGCTCCAGTCTGCTCACCCAGACCATCCTAGTCCATTCACCCTGCCAGCCTTCAGTTCCAATCTACTCCCCAGCTCTTGTTCCCTCCTCCGCATTTGAATGAGGCAGTTTTCTCCTCCATGCTGCCTGGGCCCAAAACAGGCAGGGACAAGGTCCGGAGGGGTATCATTGATAAACACAGGAAAGACAGGCTACCTGTTCTTAGTTCTGGTGCCATTGCAGGGAACATCCTGCTCAACCCAGGCTTGAGCATGCCTAGTGCAGTCAGACAAGCTCCAGCAAGTCTCTACTGAGCATGTGTAAACTGAGATTTTTCAAAGGTTTATAAATTGGCCAAAATTTGTGTGGATTTTCACAAAGATGACAAAGGCACTTCCCAGACAAAGTCCACCCCTTCTGCCAAATTTCAAGCATTGGGCCACTAGAACTCCTCAAAAGAAAAAGCCAGATTTTTTTTTTAAATTGGTTTATTTATTTTTTTTAGTACTAACAAAACATTTTCCCCCTAGACTCATTCTGAAAACAGCTGAACCACTTTGGCTGAAGTTTTGCCAAAAAAAATTCAGCCTTAAACACATTTCAGTTCTGAAAATTGTCATGCCTTCACTTATAAATGCACATACTAAAAGGGAAACTAAGTTAACAATGTAATATGTCAGATTGCAGTAAAACAAAATAATGCCTTTGTTACAAATAGGTCAATTAGCCCCACATACTAGCATTTTATGTGTTCTTGTCCAAATCAAGGTAGTCTATTTGTACCATCTTGTTGTGCCTTCTAAACAACAAAGTTAGTTTGGGGGTGGAGGGTTAACTTAACTGCAGTGTTTAATACAAAAGTTTATTATGTCATGGTCTAAGGTCTTTATATTAGAGGAGTGAAGGAGAGATTCTGGGATTTTTTCTGGGATCTTTAAAATTAAAAACTTCAACTTTGCTTCTTTTTATAAGACAGGTTAAGATATTTTACATTTAGCACACTGCTTCTTAATAAATTTCAGAGTAGCAGCCATGTTAGTCTGTATTTGCAAAAAGAAAAAGGAGTACTTGTGGCACCTTAGAGACTAACCAATTTATTTGAGCATAAGCTTTTGTGAGCTAGCATCTGATGAAGTGAGCTGTAGCTCACGAAAGCTTATGCTCAAATAAATTGGTTAGTCTCTAAGGTGCCACAAGTCCTCCTTTTCTGTTTTCATCTTAATAAGGAAGATGATTCTTATGAGGGAAACTTTCCTGGCTTGTGAGTTTGAACATTGTATAAAGAATGTCCCTTTTATGAAGTAAAGCTATGTTGTTAATTATTTTTCTGTGAAATGATTAAGATCTTCTTCATTCACATCCAGCCCCATCCTACACTGTATCTCCTGTAGAAGTCTTTTCAACTATTATGTGCACCAAGTTATACAATACAGTAGAACCTCAAAGTTACAAATACCTTGAGAATGGAAATAGTTCATAACTCTGCACAAAAAACATTATGGTTGTTCTTTCAAAAGTTTACAACTGAACATTGACTTAATACAGTTTTGAAAACTTTACTATGTAGAAGAAAAATGCTGCTTTTAACCATCTTAATTCAAATGAAACAAGCACAGAAACAGTTGCCTTACCTCGTCAATTTTTTTTTTGTTGCAGTTTACACTTAACACAGTACTGTACTGGCCTTTTTTTTTAAAATGGTCTCTGCTGCTGCCCGATTGCATACTTCTGGATCCAAATGAGGTTGACTGGTCAGTTCATAACTTTGGTGTTCACAACACTGAGATTCTACTCTATAAGGGCTTTGAACATTAAAGCGTCAATGCAATACTGTCTATTTCTATTTGCTGAACTTTTTAGTTAAGTGCACTTTGATCCACTAGAAAATAGGCCCAAATCAGTAATCTCTATTTTGCAAAACCTGCACTCATAAGAGAGTAAGTCCTATTTAACTCTAGGTTTAGTGTAGATCTTTGTTCCTGTGAGAAAGCAGTACAAGGCCAGCTATGCTGATAAGACAGTGAGAGTTATCATAAATGCAGCTCTGTATCTAGATATTTATCAGCTATTGTTTACAAAGCAAGCTCAAGTCTTATAAATAAATATTGTATGAAAATATTAAGAAACTTGTAAAGTAAGTTCTCAAAAAAGCAACTGCTGTTACTGTACCTTCTCAGTTTTATGGCTGGCTATAAGATCTACAGCTCTTTTCGTAAATACATTAGTGGAATACATGTTTCCAAATCCAACTGCAACTTCTTCTCCATCTCGAAAATCAAGAGCACAGCGTGTTGCATTCTTTGCACTGATGAATACACAACGTTCATGGGAATAATAATCTTCACTTCCCAGAAGATAACCTAGAACAGGAAAAAGATGACCAAGTGAGCAACCCAATATATAATTTACTATATATAAACTAATACATCAGTAGAGGACTTTCAAAGGGCACAAAGGGAGTTGAGTGGCAAATTGCCCTTTGTGCCTTAGAAAAATTACACCATCAGTTTCACTTTTTTTAAAAAACAAGGCTAATCAGTCCAACATTCCTTAACATTTCTCATCTTGTATTTATTTGAAAATAAAGCACAAAATCTAATTCTATGCAACAATTATACAAACCCAGAAAATTTTTAAAAGTAGTTCAATAACTTTACATATAAATTGGCATGCATATAAATCAAAGATACTAGCATTAAAATAATGCACGTCATGAGCCTGTAGCTAACTAGAATAACTTAGTTATGGTTTTGTAAACTGTATTTGTTAGTACAGAACACTTATATCTAAATAGATACTATGAATACTGGAATTATTGTACTGTTTATGTTTATAGATTGGTAACAGATCGTTCACATGGAAGGCATTCCTGTAATCTGTGAGATGATTTCCGATCTACTGCTGACACCAACTGGTGAAAGAAACAAATCCTTCTTTACAGAATAAATTATTGATCTTAAGAATCAAAAATAAGGCTCTCCTACAAATTTTGCTTCCATCAAGGGTCCAATCTTATTAAGTACTGTACAGCTTTAACTCCCATTGACTGGAAGCAATGAAATTGTCTCAAAAACCCTTTGCAATCTCATCCCTAAATCAGCCCCAACTTCACCACCCAAAAATTCTCCAGAATAATAGGGGAACGTTGCAAAGCATACCCTAAAGGCAATCAAATTTAGGCTCAGTGTGGGGGGACAGATTCAGTTTCACAATCCAGGACTTTGAGCAGAAACATTTATTCTGCTAACCCACCCCATCACAAAACAAAAAAACTAAAGGTCTAGCAAAATAACTTCCAACTATACCATATTGTGTATGTGCAAAACTCCACAGATGCAGAGAATGTCAAAGAAAGGAGTGGAAGAGCTTTCTAAAGGAAAGATCAAAAATATGCTCTTGAAAACCAGAAATAAATTATGGGGTTTTTAGGTTTTGTTTTTAAAAAAGAGCATTTGTGATTTGGACCACTAGCTGACAGTTTCTCTCAATGCCCAGCCTGAGACAGATGGGGCCAGATTTGCAGAAGCATTGAACATATTCACAGCTCAACTGGAATCATGGTTTGAACATATAAAGAGCTAAGAACTCCAAAAAATAAATTGCCTCCCTCCCATACCGAGCACCCAAAATTATTAACAACAAAAATTGGCAAGTGTCTAATCTCTGTGCTTCAGGTCCCCACCTCACAGGTAACGTGATGTAAGGTGACGACAGGTGTTGCGAAGATAAATTGATTAATGTTCATGAAGCACTCAGATACTTCGGTGAGAGCATCACAGAAAGCCCAGGAGAAAGTAAATAGTTTTGTATTCAGTGCAGTGCTTGTATGGTGTACATTAAGGCCTGGAGTCACATATGAAATGTGGACGATAAAAAGGAAACATTTAATAACTAACCAGTAACTTAATGAGGCAGGACTCCTGTGAAAAAACAGTATGAGCTCATGCAATTAAAGACTGTATTGTAATGCATACTCATAACAGGGCCAAATTAAAGTTACACAGGTATCCTAATTCTGGCAGTGCCAAAGTTTTGAGTGCTTAACTTTGCAACTCTAAAGTTCCTTTAACAGTTTGTTTTAAATGTAATTTAATCTAGGTTCTTGTAACACCTTGACCATGGTAGTATCTGAGTTCCTAATGAATTCAAGAAATATATATTGTATTTAGAAAAATGACTGAGTCTGGTAAAATGCCTATTGCTTTTCTAGTTAAGACACTGCTATTAAAAAAAACGCAATACACAAACTACAATAAAGTTAGAAGTCTGACCTAAACCTAGACATATGAAAATTTCAGTTTAAAGCTTCCTCTAAGAGCACACTCATGCAACATGTGGAGTAACTGAGCACAATGGGACAAGTTAAATGTGGAGCTTAAAATATAAACATATTTGCTTCTGTGGGTTTAAAAAAAAATCAGATGATTTTCAGCAATAGGCTTTTGGATATCAACGTTTATCTATCAAGTGTAGTCTGCTAAATTAGAAAACTGTATTTTGTATCATGTGCTGAAATAACTAAAACATTGTTTTACTGGCTATATGTTAATTTTGAGTTTGTTGTTAAAAAATATTTCCCCTTTCAATATGGTTAGTAAAAGTACTTTAAAAAAAAAAGTAAATCTGGCCATTACCAAAGTAAGTATCAAATCCTCTGTGGATTGGGAGGCACTCTTTTTTGTACATGCCTAGATGCCACTTCCCTACCATGTGGGTAACATATCCTGCTTCCTTCAGCAGTTCAGGCAGGAGTTTCTCATTCAATGGGACACAGCTGGGCTGGCAAGGCCAAATTATTTGGTGTTGTAAACCTGTATGGATCTTGGAAAAATAAACCCAATGCAGGTATTAGTTACAGCATGATGGCAATGTATGCTATGAAAGCATTGTATCAATATTTTAAAATATACACATAAAAGGAGTCTGGAGTCTCACAATTCCATCTTACATAAAGCATTTGCTAGAAGACTCCAGAAGTACTTTACAGACTGCCTGCACAGGAATCAGATAAAACCCCAGCTTTCTTCCAAAGAAAGCCTATAAAATTTTTGTACTACTTGTTGGCTTACAATTGTACGATGGCAAGCCATCATTAGTAAAGAAAGCACATGTTTATTTAGCCAACCAAAAACTCAGTATGGTGACTGATGGGATCCCTAGGGTGCAGCCTGGGACTGTGGGACCACTGTGAACCCTGAACTCTCTCCAGCCTGGGCTGTCTCTCACAATGCCATGCTAGTGACCACAAGCAAACCCCTCCAGGCGCTGTGATCACTCAGCACAACCACATGTGGAGACCCAGAAGATTGCACGAGTGCTCCCAGAGCCACTCGTGAATCACAAAGAGAAAGGCACCAAAGCCAAATCCGCCCCAGCACTGTACCTCAGGAATATATCATCTTGCACTGCTGAAGATGGGTAGTGCAGATTTATTAATTGGTTCACCACTTCATCAATGGAAAGTGGATATACACCAGCCTTTGCAAAACCTGAGCAGATTTTCCCCACACTTCATACAAACTCACTGATAACAGTTAAACAAATTTATTGACTATAATAGGTAGATTTTAAGTGATATCAAGTGATAGGCAAAAAGTCAGAGTTAGTTACCAAAAGAAATAAAATATAAGCATGCAGTCTAAACTCTCAACCCTATTAGACTAGGCAATGACTAAGCAGTTTCTCTCACCCTACTGGATATTGCAGTCCTTAATATACAGATTTCACCCTTGAAATCTGAGTCAGTCCCCTCAGCTGGGGTCTTCAGAGCGTCCTTTTTGCTTGCAGCATAGCTGGGTGAAGGAGAAAGGCCCAGCATGTGGCCACTGCATCTGTTTTATACTCAGTCCACGTGCTTGGAAAACACAAGTCCAGGCATGTCTCGGTGGGCATTGCCGAGGGGCTTGTCTACACTCACTTTACAGCGCTACAAATTTCTTGCTCAGTGTGAAAAAACACACCCCTGAGCACTGCAAGTTTCAGCGCTGTAAAGTGCCAGTGTAGCTGCACTCCCAGCGCTGGTAGCTATTCCCCTCGTGGAGGTGGGTTGTTTGTTTGTTTCTTGTTTTTTTTAAGAGCTCTGAGCGCTATGCTGTGACTACACAAGCCACGTTAAGGCACTCCCTGCCAGAGTCCACACCCCTCACCCTCTCCTGCACCCCAACTCTGACCCAGCCTGGAGCCCCCTCCTGCACCCAAACTCCCCCCCAGAGCTTGCACCCCTTACTCCTGCACCCCAACCCCCTGCCCCCAGCTCAGCGCAGAGCCCCCTTCAACACTCCGAACCCCTAGGCCTAAGCCCAGAGCCTGCACTCCCTCCTGCACCCCAATCTCCTCTCCCAGCCTTGTGAAAGTGAGTGAGCGAGCAATGGGGAGGGGGGAATGGAGTGAGCAGGGCAGGGCCTCAGGCAAGGGGTGGGGTAGATTCTGGGTTGATCTTAAATTCAAAGAGTGATCTTGTGCGTAAAAAGATAGGAGACCACTGGACTAGATGGACCACTGCTCTAGTCTCACATGGCTATGCCCATTTTTCTGTAAATCAGATGGATGATGCAAGGCTCCATAGAAGTGCTTTCACACACACACTCCCTCCATTTAGGTGAATCTGAGTAATCAAAATGTGGCTGTATATTTGAGTCAAGCTATGAACAGGACCTTTAAGTCTGAAGAGTCAGGGAAAGAGGGAGGAAGAAGGCTTATTATGACCTCAATATAAAGTCTAGTCCTGCATTAAAGAAGACTTTCCTATTTATTTTTTAATTTGTCATGTGTCTAGGGTACAGATACAGAAGTGGATTTCTGACATTTTATAGAAGAGTAAATCAAACTATGACTTGGCTTCTACAAAGATACCTAGACAAGAGAATGTTATCACTATTTATGGCTTGGTTCTAAAGTCATTTTTGTGTTCGTCCAATTTTTATTTTATTTTTAATACCTGATGTAACAAACACCTTGATTTTAAAATTAAAGTTATTCTTGCATTTAAGATAAATGCTCTATGCCGCTGTACAATGCAGAGGAATTAAAAAAAAAAAAATCACAAAAAAAAATCCCTCAAAGAGTGAGCCAGGAGCCACACAGAAGGAAGAGAACACTATGAGATAGCATCCCTCCTTTGCAAGTCTGTACAAAGTCACAAGCACTTCCAAAATATTTACATTAAGGGGTGAAAATGAAGCACAAAGCAATGTGTGGTTTGACTCCTAGTTGGGAGACAGGGGGAAGGAAAAAGAAAAGGAGTACTTGTGGCACCTTAGAGACTAACAGATTTATTTGAGCATAAGCTTTCGTGAGCTACAGCTCACTTCAGTCAGGGATCAGCCTCTCTATGCAGCAGGTACCCTCGTTAGGATAGCATGTCCATGTTACAAAGGAGGTTTGTGTGCATGATAGGCTGGGGCAGCCAATGGCACCACACTACCTATCCCAGTGCTTTGGAAGGTAGAGGTGAACATAAATCCAGAGTCCAGGCCAGGGATGCTAAAGAACCATGGGATCACCTTTGCTCCTCTCCAACCTGCCTTTTCTCTGTTCTTCTCCCTGCCTGCTCCACACCATCACATATTCAAATTCCCAGGTAGGACAATGTGATGGATCTGGGTGGAAGAAGACTGTTGTAGTTTGGTTTTTGTTACACTAACAGTTCAGGAATAGGTCAGGGCTAGTCTTGACCTTTTTTCTTATACAGACATGATGCAACATCTTTTACCAAAATTCAGTATATAGGGTATACTTTGAACTACTCAGTTGAAGTAAAATGTGTTGTAACATCCACATTAGAAAAAAGGTCAAAGCTAAATGGGTGTGTTCACTACCATTAGTCCATTCTTCTAACATAGCTAAGCCAACAGAGAATTAACCAGTGTGCAGATGATTGTTTATAGGCTAGGTAACTAATGTATATTAAACACCTATAGCCCTCTCTCAAGGTGAGTTACAAAATGAAAACCAAAACACACAAATTTCACCATTCTAGAAATGTCAGTAGGGATCACATCACTAAATCAAATATTTGCACTATCTTTGTGTTTCTTTTAAAGTTTCAAAGGCACTTAAGGTTTTTTTATACAGTGATGGAGCACTGTAGAAGTTAACTAAATTTGATATTTGAAAGGACAAGTAATTCTGATAAAACAGTTTTCAGCCCTAGTGTAAGAAGGTATCAGAAAATGTACTCAAGTTTATATACAATCTGAAGAGCTCAGAGCTTTTACATTACAGAATGTTTTTGCTTGGGGAATTTACAGGAAGCTACTATGGTATGGTCTTGCTGACAAGCAAGAAGTTAAGTTCTCTTGATTGGGCATCACCACCACCACTGATGATACGCAATAGGCTAGAAACACACCTGACAAGTTTAACCCATATAATGAAACACTTTTCCCTTTGAATTGTCAACACTCCCCATAACAGCAATAGCCACTTACGAGTAGATAGCAAAAGGCACTGATATGTTGCTACTAACAAGTGTCTACTATACGGGTGGGCAAAATACGGCCCGTGGGCTGGATCCGGCCCATCTAGCATTTCTGTCTGGCCTGCCATGACTAACATTTCTGGCCCCTCGTGATCTCCGAGTCCAGGCCACTAAAAGTCCCATGGTACAGCAGGGTGTTCAGGCAAGCTGCCTGCCTGCTGTGGCCCCATGCCGCTCCTGGAAGCGGCCAGCTACTGCTGGCACAAATCTGCATGCTCCTGGAGTAGGGGGCGGGGGAAGAGGGCTCCGCGTGCTGCCCCCACCCCCAGCATTGTCCTCACAGCTCCCATTGGTGAGAAACTGGCCAACGGGAGCTGCTGGGGCAGCGCTTGCGGGGGCAGGCAGCTCAGAGACCTGCTGCTCCCATCCCCCCAAGGGGCGCACCGTAGAGAAGTGCCAGCAGCAGCTGGCTGCAGCCACTTCCAGGAGCAGCATGGGGCTGTGGCAGGCAGGCAGCCTGCCTGAGTCCTGCTGCATTGCTGACTGCGGTAAGCGCCTCCAGGCCAGAGCCTGCACCTTGCACCCCCTCCCACACCTCAACCCCCTGCCCCAGATCAGAACCCCCTCCTGCACCCAAATTCCCTCCCAGACCCTGTACCCCCTCCTACACCCCAATCCCCTGCCAGGAGTCTCCTCCTGCACCAAACTCCTTCCCAGAGCCCACACTCCTCACCCTCTCCTGCACCCCAACACTCAGCACCAGCCCAGAGTTCCCCCCTGCATCCAGACCCCACACCCTTGCTATTAATATAGTAGAAATATGTGGCCCATGACAACTTACTAAAATTCGTGGAGTGGCCCCCCGCAAAAATTATTGCCCATCCTAGTCTACTATAATACAATCCTGCCACCATGCAGAGGGAGACACTACAAGAACCCACTAGAGGGCTCTCCCACCCAAATGAGTCTATATGATCTGTCACTATACCCTGTCATCTTTACTAAAGGAGCCCAAATTCCTGTGAGGGTTTGTTATTTCTTCCTCTGTACTTGGCTCTAAAAATAATAATTTCCACTAATTCTGTTGGACTTAGCTAAGGTATGCAGAGAACTCGGGGTAAATTTTTCCAGGAGCCTAAATCCCATGGTCTAAAAATCATTTGGGCCTTTCAAAACCCCCATGAGGTGCCTCCCTGCATCTTTAGCTGCCTAAATACCTTTAGCAACATAGCCCTACAACCAATGGAGCTTAAGAAAGGGTCACCCTTGGTTGGGACGGGGGAAGGCACCGCCGCCGGAGAGAAGCGCCTCACACTGCCAGCCGGGGGCGGCAGCAGCACGGCCCTCGGTGAGAACTTTGTACAGACTTGCAGCCTCCCTGCTGAGACTGGGGAGGGCTCAGAGGGGCCGGGAGAGGCCTTCCCACCCAGGTAGCTGAGGGACAAGCCAGTGCCACACGCCGCCAACTGCGGGGAACCCCCCCCCCTCCCCCAACTCCGGGGAGCCCCTGTCCGCCCCCGGAGCCCCGCTAGGCTTGGGGGCTGCCCAGGCGGCGCTAGGACCGGGTTTGCTGCCCTACCTGGTACCTGCCGGTGAGCAACTGGCTGCGGGACGGGGTGCACAGGGGCTGCGTGTAGTAGCGCTCCAGCCGCACCCCGCCCGCCCCCAGCGCATCCAGCTGCGGGGTGCGGATGAGGGAGTCGTGCCAGCCCACGTCGTGCCAGCCCAGGTCATCGGCCAGAACCACCACCAGGTGCGGGGCCGCCGCGCTGCCGGCCAGGCAGAGGCGCAGCCAGCACAGAAGCAGCGAGAGCCGCGCTGAGCCCAGCCCGGGCCCCGGCCGCCTCAGCATGCTGCCCGCCTTCCCTGCCGCTCAACCAGGAACTGGCCGGCGGCGGCACCGCCCCCAGCACAGGACCGGCGGCTTCAGCACCCCGCCCCTGCACAGGGCGATGGGCCTCCCAGGCCCGCCCCGAGCCGGGGAAGGAAGCGGCGCAGCGTCCCCGCCTTTTACCGAGCAAAGCGCCAGCCTAATGCTTTGCCCGTGCTACAGGGCCGGGCTTCAGGCCTGCCCCACGTCCCACAGGCAGGTAGAGATCAAACCCAGAAATCAAAGCAGGCAGAGATCAAATCCAGAAAAGTTCTTTCCCCTGACAGACTCTGCCAATGCTGCCAACCTCTTCAGCACCACCCAAACAAGCTTTTATGGGGACACAGAAGAATTATGAGGGGACGCTGACAATGCCATCCCTCGAACTCCAGAGGGATACATCCCTGCACAAAGAGGTTAATCTTGCCACTAAAAATAAAAAATAAATAAATAAAAATGTACAAACCCCTGAAGAGCGTCACAAAGCAATCCCACTGCTCACAACCAGATCCAGAACTGTTGCTCAGAAAGAGGGAGAAAACAAGAAAAGTTCTTTGACTAGGACTGTCAAAAAAACACAGCAAAGTAGATGTAAGCAGTGTCAGGATGAGCTCCACCCTGACATCTGGTGGTGAGGTGTGGCAAGTTGTGGAAAAGAACTTCAGGGGCTGATCTCATTTGCATAGGCACACCCACCCCGCCTAGAATGAGACCATAGCTGCCCAAATGGTCACTTTGGCTGCTGTGGGATCCCCAGTGTCTCAAGAATAAATTGTTATTACCCTGATTATGGGAACTGTGCTTGGAACTGTACGTGGCCTTTTGTTATGATGGAGGGATTCACCATCAACTAAGTAGCACTCGCTAGGCAAGGGTCATGGGTTCCAAAACTGTGTGAATGGAGAGAGACTGGGGACAAGTAATAATACTTGGTGGCATGGGCCCCTTGGTGAGGGCCTTATATTGCTAATTGCACTTCCTCCTCTCTCCACTGTGGAATATCAGAGCTAATTTTGATTTCATTAGAAGTCTAGTTACAGGCTGCTGAGCTCACTTTGGGCTGACAGTGCACCAGCACTGGGGCTCCCCTACTACAAGCTGAATTCACCTAAGAGCTGAAATCACTGAGTGTTGTGTTAAGTAGTGGGGGAGCCTGAAGATATATTGTGGAGCAGTTTGACGCGGAGCAGTGTGTGGATGGCAGGAGCTGCTTGTGGGCCGTGGAGCTGAGTGAAGGAGTTTGTGGGGTGGCTGGCGGAGCGGAGCGAAGAAGTTCGTGGGGCGGCTAGCGGAGCGCAGCTGAGCAAAGGAGTTCGTGGGGCGGCTAGCGGAGCGGAGGAGTTCGTGGGGCGGCTGGCGGAGCGGAGCGCCGCTATGGAGCTATGGGGCGGTCAGCTTCAGATCACGTAAGGTGCCTCTTACCCCCGTCCCATTTCCACCCAGGTTGGGAGGTAAAGCTCCGCAGATAAACTTTCGAACTCTGGGGCTGCCCTGACCAGGGACAGAGACTTTTGGGGCATTGGACTTTTGGGACTTTGGGTGATTTGGGGTTGCTGGACTCAAGAACCAAAGGGAAAAGGGCATGCCCCAATTTGCCTGGGGTGGGTTTTTTGTTGCTCATGGGTTGTGTTATGAATCCTGTTGGTGGTGTTTCCCCAACATAATGCCACATTGTTTCTCTCTGTTATTAAAAGGCTTTTGCTACACTTAGACTATGTGCTTGCGAGAGGGGAAGTATTGCCTCTTGGAGGCGCCCAGCGGGGGTGGTATATATTTGTCCCAGGTCACTGGGTGGGGGCTCGAGCCGGTTTGCATTGTGTTATTGGAATGGAACCCCTAGATATTGAACCCGGCCCTTGTTGCTGCCAACTCTGACGGGCAGAAGGGTTACATAAAGGACTCAGCCAGTCAAAAAAACCACAGAAAATATACGCGATGTTCAGCATGAACCACTGAGAAATTTCAAATCAATTATATGAATTATCTGAATAAGAAACTGACACAAATAAAAAAACCCAACACTCGATAGAAACAAATACCAGACAAACCTAGAAACAAAATTATATCAGATAAAAATTATATACAAAATAATTTTTAAACCCAATAAATATAAACAAAATCTAGGAATCCAGAATAGTAAAATCTGGACAAACTTCAAAGAAACAAAAAACAAAACCAAAACCAAAAAAAAAAAAAACCAGAAGAAATCCAGTTTGAAAAGCTAAAAGCAAACTAAAAGAACGGGGAGTACGTGTGACACCTTAGAGACTAACAAGTTTATTTGGGCATAAGCTTTCATGGGCTAAAACCCACTTCCTCAGATGCATGCAGGGAAAGCTTATGCCCAAATAAATTTGTTAGTCTCTAAAGGTGCCACAAGTACTCTTTGTTCTTTTTGCTGATACACACTAACTCAGCTACCACTCTGAAACCTGTCATAAAAGCAAATTGACATTTCTCATAAAAACACTGGGAATATAGCGTACCAAACTCTATTTGGCAAACCAATGTAAACATAAAAACTGAAAGAAATCCCATAAACTCAAGCTGAAGAAATCATGTGGCCAGATAATATAATTATTTAAACACTAAAACACAGCAGTAAACAAATCCAAGGTATTTGACAATAAAAAAAAATAGTGGCCTGCTTTGCAGATTTTTCAAAACATTTTGACAACATTTGGCACTTAGGTCTGAACTTTAAATGGCTACAAAAGCAAAACCAGTGGAAAAAACATAACAATTAAATGTCTATACCAGTTCACTAACATACATATGCATACAGAGGCCTTCAAACAAGAAAGAGAAGACAGACAGGGATGTCTACCTTAATTCTCTAACCTGGAACCTCCTCTAAACACTTGAGACATAAAATGCCTGCTCTGTGGGGCTAGTCTATTACCCACACAAAATGGGGTTTAAAGAAATCTACAGTTACTAGAAACATATTGCAAGTACTTGGTTTTACAAATCAACCTGTATACCAAGGTAAAAATATTGATTAAAAAACAAAAACTACCAAAATGAATTTGAAACTTAGAATACACATTGAACTGTACATTCCTCAGCATCATAAAAAAAAAGCATTGGAGTACTTCCTGCTGGCTTCAGAAGAATTAGAAGAAAAGCTCTTTGGACCTTTTACACCAATAAGAAGCCAACCTATAAAACTATATGACAACATAATCCAACTTCAGTACATAGGAGTAACATCTGAGGCTCAAGCAGAACTACACTAACTGGAACAAAACATCAATAAAAACTCTACAGTGCTTCTGACAGGTATTTTGGGTACATGTGATTTACTAAACCCTAGCTACAGAGAAGAATTGGGAGATTGAGAAAGGGAAACAATCAACCTATGTAAAAGAACATTCAGTTTCTTGTGTCAATGCAACCAAAGCAGCATACATATTCTTCACCACAGAGCACTCAACAATTAAAGAGCTAGAAGCAACTGAAAATATAAGTCTGATGACAGGGAGATCAACCAGAGCACCCCTTTTCAGTTAGGCATGGCATGGCAGGTGGGTTCAGCCTCTTTTCTCTTCAGCTGGGTTACAGTCAGTCCAGACAAAATTTCAACAAGGAACCCCTCTTCCAACAGCCTTATTGATTAACAATAGTCATAAACATAAGTAAGGGGCTAGGTTCCATTCAACAGGTTCTCTAGTTCTTCCCTCTAGAGCTGAGTTGAGATTTAGCCAGCTTTAATGCCTGTACAAGCTTTTCTCTCACCTGGAGCCTTTTCTTTAATTAGGCTTCAGGCTATCCTTTACTAGCAGGTGTCTCAGGCCACTTGCCTTAGGGAAATCTATCTGTCTCTTGAAACAGGAGCTCCTCTCAGCCCTTTTCTTAGAGCTGGGCTTCATAATTTAAGTCAGCTGTATGGTCTTTCCCAGTTTCCTTCAGTTAAGCACCCTTTCTAATTGAGCTGTCAAGAAAGTTCAGCATGGCAGCCCCCCAGCCAGTGTCTACTCTGTTCTTGTATTTTATGGTGTAGCAGACTGACATTCTGAGTGGATACCCACCAGCTGCTGGATTTTATGATATATAGTTACTGTCCCTCTTTCCCCAGTATTTTAAAAATCATTAATATTGCTTTCTTTATGGTACCCTATTCTCCTGATGTTCTTATTAGGTATTTTAGTGTAAAATTTGTCATTTTTAGGTGCCTGGGTTTGTCATATAAAATCCCCCATCAACATTGCACTTTTTACACTCCTAGAGAATGTGATCAGCCATTTCTTTTCCCTTGTATGTCTCACACAGCCCATCTTTGTGTTTATTAATAAAGGCCAAGTTACTGTTTAAGCTAGTGTCCTGCAAGTATTTAGAGTAGAGCTATCTCACTCTCTCTCAGGTTCTTGCAGTAGGTCAGCATTTTCAATTCTAGGGCATGCTTTATGAAATCTTCCCCCCTTGTTTCTTTTGTCTTTGCTTCCTGCCACTCCTCTTAGTTCATTTTTAATCAGATTTTTAAACTCCTGCTTAGAGGATCTCTGTATAAATTTTTCCATTTGTTACAGCATTTTTTGCTACTTTTGTTGGGAATCATCAAGAAAGGGATAGATAATAAGACAGAAAATATCATATTGCCTCTACACAAATCCATGGTACGCCCATACCTTGAATGCTGTGTGCAGATGTGGTCGCTCCATCTCAAAAAAGATTACTGGAATTGGAAAAGGTTCAGAAAAGGGCAACAAGGGGTATAGAATGGCTTCCATATGACAAGAGATTAATAAGACTGGGACTTTTCCTCTTGGAAAAGAGGTGACTAAGTGGGGATATGATAGAGGTCTGTAAAATCATGAGTGGTATAGAGAAAGTAAATAAGGAAGTGTTATTTACTCCTTCTGATAATACAAGAACAAGGGGCCACCAAATGAAATTAATAGGTAGCAGGTTTAAAACAAACACAAGAAAGTATTTTTTTCACGCAATGCACTGTCAACCTCTGGAACTCCTTTCCAGAGGGTGTTGTGAAGGCCAGTACTATAACGGGGTTCAAAAGGGAGCTAGATAGATTCATGGAAGATAGGTCCATCAATGGCTATTAGCTAGGATGGGCTGGAATGGTGTCCCTAGCCTCTGTTTGCCAGAAGCTGGGATTGGGTGACCGGGCATGGATCAGATTGATGATAACCTGTCTGTTCATTCCCTTTGGGGCACCTGCCATTTGCCACTGTCAGAGGACAGGATACTGGGCTTGATGGACCTTTGGTCTGACCCTCTATGGCCGTTCTTATGTTCTTATGTTTGATTGCCATCTCTTTTCTTGCTATCCCAACATGTGATGGGATCCATGCTATTTCAAATGGATACTCCCATCTGTGATACTTTTGTTAATAACAATATTTCCTTAATTATATCATTTCTGCCATCTGAATTCCAATTTTTGACTGCCAGTAGTCCTGATAGTAAATCTGACAAGATGACAATGGAGGTAGGCAGGGCTTTGGAGCAGAGCCTGGAGCTGGAGCGCGGCACAGTGGAGCTGCAGGTTTTTGCCAGAGCTGGAGCGGAGCTGGAGCACAGAAAATCTTGACTGCTCCACTGCTCCAGTTTTTTTTTTTCATTTTCAATCCAAAATGAATGATATTTAGCAAGAAAGTCCTAAAGGTGCCAAAAAGTTTCAGCTTATATAACAATTGATATTAACATCTACTTTACCACTTTACGTAATATGTCACAGTTATTCTCACTTTGCCCGAAATCAAGATTTAATGTACAGATACAAAATTACAAAGTTGTTTGGAGATATGTTTTATTAAAGAATCAGATAATTATAAGATATCCGGCAACACTGCAGACTGCTCCCACCCTTGTGCCAAGGTTAGGCAAGTACGTACTCGCGTAGATTAGTTAGATAGATTAGTATGTGTTGATACTTCTTTTGTAAGGGTTGATCAACGAGACACACTGAGTGCTGTGATTACGGAAAAGTGTGACGCAAGACACAACAGTTAAGATATCACCAACAGGTATATTGGAAAAAAAATAATGTTTTTGTTTATTGATATATTAAGATATCGCAAGAGATATTAACCACTTAAACTCATTTCTCACATGGGCTCCCATTACCGGTACGTTTGTTCATTTGTACATGCTCCCATATCACTCTGGCAGACTTATTTTATATGTCATCTGTTCAACGGTCTTTTGGTAGCATTGTTTGTAATTTTAAATTTACTGAAAAAGTCACATGCAGCAGGCATATAAATATACAGGAAACATTTTTGCATGAATTAGGAGGGATTTTTGTGATATATCCAGAGTGATTGGAAAATGTCCAACACAACTTTGGAGGTGAATCCTTAGGTCATTTTAAGAAAAAACATTTCTGTGAATACGTGTCCTAAAATTCTTCCTAAGGGAGCTACAGTCCCTTCAAGGAGGCGATGAAAAGTTAATTTCTGATTAATATCTCAAAAACGCTTTAATATAAAGTAATGAAATTATGTCTGTGTCTTAGCGTTAGTATGTGCTACCATATTACATTATCCAAAATTATTTAAATCATAGGTGTCCCGAACTGGCGGTTAGTCATTTTTATTTCATATTTCAAGAAAGGCTTGTCGTCTACTGCCTCTGGCTATGAGCGATAATATTATGTTCCATAATAAGTTAATAATTTTGGTTATTATTTATTATTACATTTAAAATGTATGGTTCCAAAGTTGAAAAATAAGTAATAAGTAAAATTGTTTGTATCATTCTAAGCATCAAAGCAGATTAAAATTTTGAAACAGTTTTCTCAGAAACGGTTAATTATACAAAATAAATTAAGAGTACCATTTTAATGCATGTTTTAGCATTAAATCATATTCCAGGGTCGTATCTGTTAAATAGTCGAAGATTTAAAAACTATTAAATAAAATTGGCCCAGTCCCCGCTGTTCATGACGCCTGTAGTTTAAATAATTTCATTTGAATGAAGTTGTACGATAGAACGTTGGAAATAAACTTTAACGGGAAAGCGGATTCAAATTGCAAGCACAGTCCTTTTAGTAAAGAGAGCAAATTTTCGGAAATATGTTTTTCCTTCAACAGGCTGGAAACATTATACAAGATAGAGCAAATAACAGGTTCTATCTTGTATAATCTATTCAGGCTGATGAAACAAAACCATATTTCCAAAAATTTGCTCTCTTTACTAAAAGGACTGTGCTTGCAGTTTGAATCCACTTTCCTGTTAAAAGAAAAGGAGTACTTGTGGCACCTTAGAGACTAACCAATTTATTTGAGCATGAGCTTTCGTGAGCTACAGCTCACTTCATCAGATGTTTACCGTGGAAACTGCAGCAGACTTTATATACACACAGAGAATATGAAACAATACCTCCTCCCACCCCACTGTCCTGCTGGTAATAGCTTATCTAAAATGATCAACAGGTGGGCCATTTCCAGCACAAATCCAGGTTTTCTCACCCTCCACCCCCCCACACAAATTCACTCTCCTGCTGGTGCTAGCCCATCCAAAGTGACAACTCTTTACATAATCAAGTCGGGCTATTTCCTGCATAGATCAAGGTTTTCTCACATCCCCCCCCACCCCCATACACACACAAACTCACTCTCCTGCTGGTAATAGCTCATCTAAACTGACCACTCTCCAAGTTTAAATCCAAGTTAAACCAGAACATCTGGGGGGGGGGGGTAGGAAAAAACAAGAGGAAACAGGCTACCTTGCATAATGACTTAGCCACTCCCAGTCTCTATTTAAGCCTAAATTAATAGTATCCAATTTGCAAATGAATTCCAATTCAGCAGTTTCTCGCTGGAGTCTGGATTTGAAGTTTTTTTGTTTTAAGATAGCGACCTTCATGTCTGTGATTGCGTGACCAGAGAGATTGAAGTGTTCTCCGACTGGTTTATGAATGTTATAATTCTTGACATCTGATTTGTGTCCATTTATTCTTTTACGTAGAGACTGTCCAGTTTGACCAATGTACATGGCAGAGGGGCATTGCTGGCACATGATGGCATATATCACATTGGTGGATGTGCAGGTGAACGAGCCTCTGATAGTGTGGCTGATGTTATTAGGCCCTGTGATGGTGTCCCCTGAATAGATATGTGGGCACAATTGGCAACGGGCTTTGTTGCAAGGATAAGTTCCTGGGTTAGTGGTTCTGTTGTGTGGTATGTGGTTGCTGGTGAGTATTTGCTTCAGGTTGCGGGGCTGTCTGTAGGCAAGGACTGGCCTGTCTCCCAAGACTTGTGAGAGTGTTGGGTCATCCTGTTAAAGTTTATTTTCAACCTTGTAATGTGTAGCCTCGTTACTTCCCAACAATTAATGTTGTAGAACAGCAATAGCATGTACTAATGCTACGGCACATACCAAATTTCATTGATATATCTACATTAAAGCGTTTTTGAGATATTAATTAAAAACTTGGAAAATATTTTGAATATTTTAACCACAAAATTTCATAAGAAAAACTAACTTGCAATTTATAAATAAAAAATTATATTATGTATATCAAAAATACTTCTTACTTCATTAAAACTGCAAGAAACATGTTAAATATTAAAATATACTTTAATAATAATCTTGTGTAAAAAGAAAATGTGATCATTTTTGTCCAGAAAATCCCAAATAAATTCGAAGTACCTTAAGTGGTTAAGACATCACAAGCAGGTACATTATAAAAAAATGTAATGCTTTTGTTCATTGCTTTTTGGAGATCATAACAAGAAACATTTGGATGCAGTAGCAGCACAAGAAGATATGGCCATGGCTTCAACAAAAAAAATCAAATCTGCCCCCCATTGACAGCCAATTTACGGAAAAAGATCTCAACGGTGTCTTTACTTTTGAATTTGAAAAGCCCAAATTTGGGCTTTTGGGAAAAGCAAAGAAGAAATCGGCAACGTGCATGGTGGAAAAGGAAGTGAATGGCGAGCTCAAACCATGTATCTTCAAGACAAGTGAAGCAAGTGCCGTGAAATGTTTCAACCTTTGGCGGCATGTAAAACGTAACCATCCTGAAAACTATGCGGCTCTGGCTACAAAAAAGGACCAGGAAGATGAGGCAAAACAGAAAGCTGATGCGGCTAAATGATGTTCATCTGGCTCTTTGAAAACTCCCGAAGAAAAGATTTTTTGTGGAGCTTCATCTGAAAAGAAACCCAAAATTGAGCAAACAAAACTTGACTCATATTTGAAGTCCTCAAAGGTTACAGTCACCATGGATGCCAATACTTTCTGTGAAGGGCTGATGGAAATGGTTTGCTTGAGTTCAACACTGCTCACTACCTTCAGGCTAAAGAACAAAGGATTTCAAAAAATTGCAGGTGAAATGGGTCGGCAGCTTGGCGTTTCGACAGGGCATGATGCGGTTCGTCATTTAGTTGTCAGGACAGTTGAGTCTGGTTGCGAAGAGCTCAAGAAAGCTTTGGAGCAAAAATTGTGCTACCCGAAAATGGATGCGGCAACCCGTGGAAACAGGAATTTCCTTGCAATCAGTGCTCAGTACTACGAAGAAGGAAAAGATAAAGCTGTGGTAAAAACCTTGGACATAATCGACACTGAAGGGCGTCACAATTCTTCGTATGTGAAAAGTCAAGTAAAAGCTATTTTAGAAAAATTTGGGATCAGCGAAATGTAAGTGCTGAGCATTTGCATTGACAATCCAGCAAACATGACATGTGCTGTCAAAAATTTCAGCGAGGACAATGAAACCATTTCTACCTCTGAGAACGGGGATGTGGACAGAACTGAAGCTATTTTGCCTGATGAAGGAACTAAAGGAATGGATGAAATTGAACTCAACATGGATGCCACTGCTCAATGGGTTAATGACCCTAGCCTCATACTTCCAACATGGCTTCATGAGGATGACTCAAAAGTCCAGCTGATGAGGTGTGGTATTCACACCCTTCAGTTGGCAATCTGGGATGGACTCAACAAGAACATGCGAAGAAATTTCTGGCAAAAATTTGACAAGTCATTGTAAAACTACGAACCCCAAGTATTCGAAGTGTTCTGCTTGATCTACATGGGGTAACTCAATCATTGAATACTGTGACTCGCTGGGGTTCAACATTTGCTATGATTGATTGGCTTCTCATTTTTCAATCTTACTGTGAACAAGTGGCTGCTGCTGGAACAAGAGAACTCAAGTTAACAAAAGCTGAATGGGACGAAATGAAGAACCTGTGAGACCTCTTGGCAAAGGCAAAGCAAACAACCATGAATCTTCAAGCTGTCGATGTAACCCCAGGAGTTTTAATGAAGGAATGGTGAAAACTGTCAAAATTCTTGCAAGAAAATGGTGGACAAATTGCAGAAGGAATTCTATCCTCCATGCAGAAACGCAAAGAGAAGCTTTTTGACAATATTCATTTCCTTGCTGGAGTTTACGTTGACCCATGGTATCGGATTCTTCTTACCTCAAAGGAAATACCAATGGCAAAGGAAGGGCTCCTTGATATTGCTCGACGACTCGAAAAACAAAATCTATTGCTACATTTGAACTCAGCAAAACAGGTTGAAGAAAACAAACACAACAAAAGAAGTCATCAACAATCGAATTTGCGGTTTTGGAAAGTTCACATCCTTCAGAAATAGCAGGCTTTTCTCAAACTTCCATCTCCACTCTGAACTTGTTCGAGCCTCCATCCCCGAGACGTCGTCAACCATCACAGGGAAATGGAGATAATTCAAGCACCAATTATTCAGAAGATGATGCCTTTGAAAAGGAATTGGAAAAACAAGAAAGACGTCTGCGAGCTTCTGTGATTCATAATTGTAATGAAGCATTATTCGAGAGAAACTTTCGGGAAGATTGTGAGGTGATGGAGTCTATTGGTAGGCTAAAAGTTAAGTCTGTTTTTGAGGCCATTCACACCTACCCACACCACATTCAGGCTGCCTGTAGAATTGCTTTGAGCATGCCAACAACTCAAACTAGCGTAGAGCAACTGTTTTCTGCTTTAAAGTTCATTTTAAATGATTTGCGGCAGGCTATGAAAGATGACTTGATTGCTGCAATAATTTTTTACAGAATGAATTATGAATGATTCTAGTTTGTATCATTGTTGATGACATTTAAATTGTCTTAAAAGTCTGAATAAAAATAATGTTTTTTCAAAATTACAGTATGTACTTTTTTATTTAGTTAAAAATTAACTTGAGTTGGAGCGCGGAGTGGAGTCGGAGCGGAGCTGGAGCAGTCACTATTGGTGCCGGAGCGGAGCTGGAGTGGAGCAATTAAAAAATTTGATTGCTCCAAATCCCTGGAGGTAGGTCACACATCCAGTATCCAATATAACAGCAACAGTATCCCTGCTAGCATGGTCATCATAGTGACTACAAAAATTGATAGTCTGATGGATTTCTTTATTTCAAGTATTGGAACATAGAATGCTTTCTCTTCTTTAGACCCATCCATAAATATTTAGATATGGTAGCCTCTTCATCACATATATATCAATTTTCAGTGTTTAATACATTTACCTCTCCTTTCCCCCTTTTAATTTCATTATGTAGTTCCACTTTTATATGGGGGAGGAGGTGATTTTCCTCCTGTAATGCATTTTCCCCAAGGCTCATTTCTTTTAGGTATTTCTTTTCTCTTAGTTTCTTTGTCCACACTTTAAGCCTATTAACATGAAGCATTTTTGGTTTCCCCACCCCATATTGTTCACTGAATTACCAGCATTCTTCATATATTTATTAATGTTTCCAGCTTCCCTGTTTCCTATGACTTTTGCCAAAAAAGTTAAGTCCAATCATTTCATTTTAACAGTCTCCAGCCACTTCACCAGCAGCTATCTGCATTACACACAAAGAGGTCATGATGAAGGCACCACAAGCAATGCATAATGCCTCGGCTTGGGTGGAGTCTAGCTTCTTTAGGTTTGTTTTTCATGCTGAACCAAATGCTTGGCATCCATCCTCAATGATTGGTCTTATTAATTCATTATAAAGTATTCGCATTGCTTTCTTATCAACACCCAAGGTGATTCCAGAAATCCTTGTAAGTAGATTGATTTATCAGGGTCCCAACGAGGGCAAAAAGCACCAAGGGTCAAAGCAGGGGCAAGCCTAAGGCTAGGAGTAGCAGAGACATTCATAGGTTCAGGTAGGGGTGCCAGGCGTCAGGTTTTCGACCGGAATGTCTGGTTGAAAAGGGACCCTGGCAGCTCCAGTCAGCACTGCTGACTGGGCCATTAAAATTCCAGTCTGCAGTGCAGCAGGGCTAAGGCAGGCAGGCTCCCTGCGTGCCCTGGCTCTGCGTGGCTCCCAGAAGTGGCCGGCATGTCCCTGCGGCCCCTAGATGCAGGGGTGGCCAGGGAGGCTCCATGCACTGTCCCCGCCCTGAGCGCCGGCTCCACAGCTCCAATTGGCTGGGAACTGCGGCCAATAGGAGCTGTGGGGTTGGGGCCTGCAAGTGCGGGCAGCGTGTAGAGCTGCCTGGCCATACCTGTGCCTAGGGGCTGCAGGGACATGCCGGCTGCTTCCAGGAGCCGCCTAAGGTATGTGCTGCCTGGAGCCCGCATCCCCAACTCCCTCCCGCACCCCAATCTCCTGCTCCAGCGCTGACCCCCTCTCCTGTACCCTAACTCCCTCCCAGAGCCCACACCCCACACCCCCTCCTGTATTCCAAGCCCCTCATCCCCATCCCCCAGCCCGGAGCCCCCTCCTACACCCCAAACCCCGCATCCCTGGATCCACCCTATATCCCATACCCCCATCCAGAGCCCTTACCCCCTCCTGCACCCAATCCATGTCCCAGCCCTGAGTCCCCTCCTGCACCCAAATTCCCTCCTAGAGCCTGAGCCCCACACCACCTCCCATATCCCAACCCCCTACCCCAGTCCAGAACCCTTTCCTGCACCCCAAACCCCTCATCTCTGGCCCCATCCCAGAACCCATACCCCCAGCTGGAGCCTTCACCACCACCATCTGCACCCCAGCCCCCTGCCTCAGCCCCCTCCCATACTGAAACTCCCTCCCAGAGCCTGCACCCACCCCTGCACCCTAACCCCCATCCCAGCCCACAGCCCCCTCCTGCACTCCATAACTCTCATCCCCAGCCCCATCCCAGAGCCCGCACCCTCTTCCACACTCCAACCCCCTTGCCCCAGTCTGGTTAAAATGAGAGAGTGAAGGGGAGAGCAAGGGAGGAAGGGGGGAATGGAGTGAGCAGGGGCAAGGCCTTGGAGAAGGGGCAGGGCCTCAGGACAGGGCAAGGGTGCTCCATTTTCTGCAGTCAGAGCGTTGGTAACCCTAGGTTCAGGCCAGAGTCAATACCACGGATCACAGTCCAACTGAGGTTCCAGGGTCTGAGTCGGAAGGCAAAGTCCAAATCAAGCCAAGAATTCAAGAGCAAGAAGCAGCAATGATCATGGCAGCTACAGAAGATCCGCACTATTACCTGGACACTTCCTAGAATGCCTATTGGGTTTATATAGTGTGGGGGGCCAACCAGGTGCCATAAGTCTGCCGTCTGTCAAACTTTTGAGGTAGAATGTCCCATGGTCTGTGTCCAGAGTGGATCATGGGAAATGGAAGAGACTGTACTTACAGCTGCTGAATGGCAGCCTGGTGCTGTCAGGTGCCAAGTAGCTGTACAGATCTGGGTTCTAGACCTGTCTGATTTTACCTGCACATTTATCAACAATATTTCCTTGTTAGCTTGCTATCAAATGGCACATCCAGACATTCATAGTTTTAACTACACCTATTTGCTGTCCTTATAGAGACAGCTTACAATCTTTTTTAATATTCCTTTTTAGTGAATATAATTCCTTTAGCTTTGAGACTTGAACATTTAAAGCCCCACATTGCTCTGTTCCACACTTTTCCCAAGTATTTCATTGATTTGCTTCTCAACTATTTCTGTTTTTACCCATATGGTGCAGAAATCTACAAACAAGGGAATGCTAATTCCTGCACTCATCCTGTTGGGGAGATTGTTTATCATTATGTTGAATAGGGTAGGGATGATGACACTCCCTTGTGGATTGCCATTTGTGATTGTATATTTGCCAGAGAAGCTTGCTTCACTCTAACCTGCATAGTTCTTTTACTTAAGAAATCCTTTATCCACTTACATATTCTTTTGTTTATGCCCAAGAGTGCTATTGATGCAATAAGCCCTCTCCATAATGTATTATATGCTGCTTTCATATCCAGGAAAGCTACCATCTTGTATTCTTTATTTCTCAAACATTTTTGTGCTTCTGTTTCTAATCTTACTATATGATCAACTGTACTCATTCCCCTCCTGAACCCACTTTGCACATTGCCTATAAATCCATTTCTCTCTAGATATGTTGTTAATCTTTCAGACACCATTTTCTCCATGGCTTTATCCATACATGATGTAAGGGCAATTGGCCTTATGCATCAGGTCTTGTTCGCAGTTTACCTGGTTTCCACACTGCAACTACAAACAAGTTTCCACTCCATTGGTAGCTCACCCTTTCCCCCATATACTGTTGTAGAGTTTTAGCAGTATTTTCAAATTCACTTCATCCAGATGTTTTAGCATTTCTTTGAATATGCCATCCTTGCCTGGTACAGAATTTTTGCTTTTAGTTATAGCTCTTTGAAGTTCCCTCATTTAATATTGTGTCCTCATCTTCCTGACACCTCCTCGAGTGCTCATGAGTCTCTTTAACGATTTTTTTCCCTCTCACATGGATTTGTATAACATGATTTTCACCACAACTATTGTTGTGGAATATTTCTGCCTAGGACTTCCGCTTTTTCTTCATCAGAGCTTTTTATCCCTTAGCCTTCTATAATGAGGCCTGTTATAGAATTGCTCTTACTTGGTATTCCATTCATTGTCTTAATCTGCCTATATACCTTTGAAGTTGTAGAATTGTTTTTTATTGATGTGAACACAGTGGCAAAATGATGACAGACACATGCATAGAATTAAGCGGCAGGCTGCAGCTTTTGTTAAACTTTAACACAGGGGAGAGGCACTACCTGCCCATACTCTCCTATAGCATTTCATTTGTTCAAATGCAGGGGTTACAGGACTCATAGAATATCAGGCTTTGAAGGGATCTCAGGAGATCACCTAGTCCAACCACCTGCTCAAAGCAGGACCAATCCCGAATTTTTGGCCCAGATCCCTAAGTGGCCCCCTCAAGGATTGAGCACACAACCCTAGGCTTAGTAGGCCAATGCTCAAACCACTGAGCTATCCCTCCCCAATTCCTTACCATATAATCCATAACTCGGGGATAGGCTTTCCCCAGCCTACCCCCTCAGAACTCAGCTTTCTGTGAATCCTAGCACCCTCCCCCTTCCCCTTTTACCTCTGGGAACATTCATTGTATTCTTTTAACCACACAGGAAACTGGCTACAAGTTGCGATGAATAAACAGCTCAACCCCAGTACCTCAATTAGGTACTAAGCACATTCCTACTTAACTTACTGTGGGGTAAGGTGCTATAAGGAAAGCAAAAAACTCCCTGGTCTTCTGCCAATAGGCCCATGGGAGAAAAAAATGCTTCCTGACCCCCAAAACAGGTGATTGGCTAGACCTGCAGCATCTTTCTGGCTGGATTCCCATTCCTAGATCAGGTGGGGCTGCTGGAATGGAGCTGAAAGAGGCTTCACATGGCCCCTGCACAAGATTAAATCCTCGGAGCTGGGGAATGCTGGCCAATCAGCACCTTTCTCCCTCAGCTAGCCAATAGGTCCCAGAGACTCCTGGGGGGAGGAGTTACCTATTGTCTTTTGTGACTGTCTCCCTTTCACCACTGGCCCCATCAAGTTCCCCCAACTGTTGAGGCAGGTGAGTGGCATTTTTCTCACAGAACTCTTTCCAGCTTTCTTCCCCCCACTCCTTTTTAATAACCCTTTGTGCACTTGCCTTGTTTCTTTTATATTTCATTAAGTCCACACAATTCCTTGTATGTTTCACTTTCTTATATGCCTTGTTCCTTTCTTTAGTTGCTTTTTACACTCCTCATTATCTTTGAAAAACCATATTCCAATATGTGGCTGCCTGCCAGCAATAGTTACTTTTGGTGATTGCTGTGTAACTGCAGAGTTCTACATTGTCCACAAAGGCACTCCTATCCTTGGCAGAGATTTATGGGCTGCTTTACATCTCAGGGTAGTTAATGGACGAATTTGTCTTCCTCAGCAAAGTACTTTTGCGGTACGCACACTATTTCAGCTGGGACCCAACATCAGGTTGAGGAGAAACTCGGCTGTGCTTTTGGGTTTCTGCATGAAGTTAAAATGTGGAATAATGTGATGCCTGTATGACAGAAGTTACGGCGCTTACCATATTCAGTCAGGGAAGCTGTTTCAGAGGAACTTAGAAAACTTGTTCAAAAGGACATTATTGAAGAGATTGACTCCTCGGAATGGGTTTCACCTATAGTAGTGATGCAGAAGAAGGGTGGAGCCATTCGCCTTTGTGTGGACTGAAGGGAGCCAAATAAAGCTATTGTGATTGACAGCCATCCTCTTCCTCACATAGAAGTATTAGCAGAACTCCGTGGAGCAAAGATATTTTCTACTCTTGATTTGCAGACCGCATACTACCAGGTTATGTTGCATGAAGATAGCAGAGACCTCACAGCATTTATTACACATGAGGGACTATTTCGTTTTAACCGTGTTCCATACAGTCTCGCATCTGCCCCAAGTGCCTTCCAAAAAATGATGTCATTAATTCTGAAGAATCAACATGGAGTTCAGTGCTATCTGGATGATATTATCATGGTTGGAAATACTTCTGAGGAGCATGACAATAACCTGCAGTCTGTACTAAACTGCATCAGCACAGCAGGCCTCCAGCTCAATAGGTCCAAATGCAAATTTAGACAAATTGAACTCTCCTTTCTGGGGCATACAGTTTCACAGGCTGGACTAAAACCTGATCCAGATCATATCCTGGCAATTTCAAATGCTCCGCCTCCAACAGATATGCAAACCTTATGTTCTGTCTTGGGTCTTACTTCCTGGTATGCAAAATTCATTCCCAATTATGCTTCTGTCATTGAAACGTTATGCGGATTACTACAGAGAAGTTCAACCTTAGTGTGGACAACAGATGCACAAGCTAGTTTTGAAACGGTGAAAGACTTGATTGTACATAGTCCAGTACTTGCACTATTCACTCCTGCATTGCTCACAATTGTAACTACTGATGCTTCTGATTATGGACTTGGGGCTGTCCTCACACAACTTCATGAGGACAACACAGAGAGGACTGTTGCATTTGCTTCAAGGACACTAAGTAATGCTGAAAGGAAATATTCTACAGTAGAAAAAGAAGCATTTGCTTGCGTCTGGGCTACTGAAAAATGGAGAACTTACCTGTGGGGCCGCACGTTCAAGTTGCACACAGACCACAGCTCTTTGATGACATTGCTCACCATGAAAGGACTGGGAAGAGCAGGATATTGTATTGCTAGATGGTCTGCAAGACTACTCTTTCAATTATGAACTGGAATATGAGCCTGGAAACCAAAATGTGGTAGCTGATTGCCTTTCTCTCCTGCCTTTGCCTTCACCAGATGGTCCACTAGAGGATGAGGATGTAGTAGTTGCGCTTATTACAAGCACTCTAACTGCAGTTACAAATGAACAATTTCAAGCTGCTTGTTTCGAGTGTCCAATTCAACAAAAACTATGGGAATTTCTGACATAGATGGCCCAGTAACCCTAAAAGCCTTGACCCAGTTTTGCTGCCTTATTTTAGAGTTCGGGATTAACTTACTTTGCTTGATGGCTGTGTGCTATGAGGTACACACTGGCTACTTGTGCCAGAAGAATTACAGTCAAAACTCATACACCTGGCACACGATACTCATCAAGGAATTGTCAGAACCAAACAACGACTACGGGATCTGTATTGGTGGCCAGGGATGGACTCTCAAACTGAAGCACTCATAAAATCCTGTGTCACTTGCCAAATGCATGATAAGACAGCAGTGACATGTACCCCTCCATTACAGCCAGTTCCTCTTCCTGAATCTGCATGGGAAAAAGTGGCAATTGACATTGTAAGACCCTTTGATACTGCTCCAATTGACTGCTGTTATACCATCACTTTAATAGACTATTTCAGTAAATGGCCTGAGGTAGCGTTTACATCGCAAATCTCTTCTGCTACAGTAATTAAGTTCCTCTCCAGTTTTTAGCAGGGAAGGTAACCCCAAAGAACTGGTTTCAGATAATGGTAGTCAATTTACTTCCCTGGAGTTTGAAACTTTTCAAGCAGAGAGGAACATTTTACACAGAAGGTCATCCCTATATTACCCTCAAGCCAATGGGGAAATCGAACGACTTAACAGACGTTTGAAAGAGAGCTTGCAAACGGCTAAACTGGAAGGGCAATTGTGGATAACCTTCGCTACCGATTTCTTGCAAGCATACCGGGCTACATGACATGCCACAACGCAAAGATCACCCGCAGAGTTACTGCATGGGAAACAGATGAATACTAAACTGAACATTGCTGGATTGTTAAAGGTACGACCTGATGCCCCAACTGAGGATGATATGAGAATAACAGTTGAACAGAACCAAGCAAAGTATAAGGCTTTCACAGACAAGCGGCAGGGTGCTAAGGAACCAAAGTTTGATTGTGGTTCCTTCGTTAGAATACGAAAACCTGGAATTTTACGCAAAGGAGACCATAAATTCACAGCTCCTCCTAAAATCATAGAGAAGAAGGGACCTTACACCTATCTTGGTGCATAGGCAGGTGCAAGATAAGAAGTGGGTATGGAATGCTTCTTATCTTCCACCTGCCTATGCACCAAGAGGAGATTATGCCAACACCCAGTCTGCACTGGATGACTTCACCGTAGTATCAACACAACAAGACATTACACTGGAACCAGGGCTTGAGAGACGGCCTGTCAGACCCAGACGACCACCTGTCTGGACTAGAGACTATGTTATGTAGTATCTACAGTGTTTTCAGTGTAATATTTTTGCCAACAGTATAGCGTCTTGTTTCATATTTGTTCCTGTGGTTAGAACAAAAATGTTTATTTTAATTGGGAGAGTTTCTTAAGAGAGGAGGGAATGTGGTGTTTAGATGCTGCTTGTAATTATCGGAACTGGGAGCACTGGCTGTTGGGAGTCTGAAAGGACAGGAAACAGGAAGGGGGGGGAAGTTGAGGAGGCGGAGTGAGAGCTACCGAGGGTGCAGCAGCTGCTTGGTAAAGAGGTTTCCATTTTAAAAATAAAGTCCTGTTTAAGTTTGTTAGTACCTTGTCTGGTTGCTACAACAAGTTGTTAAGCTTTAATTCTGACTTCTCCACACAATTGTTGTAGGAGTGCACCCCTCCACATTTAATGCATCTAATTTTCCCTTTACAAACATTTGCCATATGTCCAAACCTTTGGCATCTGTAGCATCTGACTGGGAGTGGGATATATGGATTTGTCCAAAAAATCTGATATCCTATCCAGGAGGGTTTCTCCTTTAAATGCAACTAGCACAGCTGTGGATGGCTTTCTTTCCCCTCCTAGCCCCTCAACACATAGTATCTTATCATCCCCTATGCTTTGTTTTACTTCCTCTTCAGTCATTTTGATAGATATACAACTTCTCTTGTCTCTGTCAGATACTTAGGCAGTTGGCAGCTCACTTTCAGTTTCCCTAGCATTTTAATCTTTCCCACTTGTTCCTTGTTTTTGCATTTGATTAATAGGCCTCCTCTTGGCAGTTTTCTAGCTCTGTCTATGTCTCCAGCACTTTTTAAATCCACTCTGCCACTTTCAGAGGGTTTATATCCCCTATCTTCACATCCTTGACTAGTGATTTAATTATTGTAACAGATTTTTCTCTTTTTTCTTTTCTGTCTTTCTGCCTGCTGTTGCTTCTTCTAGCTCTGGCATGTCCACCCTTTTCTTTTTCCTAACCTGTGACCTGTCTTCCTCTCCACGATTTCCTGCATAATTTTCTAGGCTGGTTTCAGTATTCTCCATTATATCTTCCATCTCCCCTCGAAGTATAGCTCAGCTAGCACAGCCTCGCCATCCAGCCCCAGCCCAGCCCAGCCAATCCCCTAGCCCTACCCTATTCTGAGGCAGGAGGCAGCCTTTATGCTGCTCCTCTTCCCACAGTTATACCCAATTAGTTGGGGGAAGAGGTGAGCCTAGCCTCACCTGCTCTGCCAGGCTCCTGGTCGCTGTATTTCTTCTAACTTCTTCTACTCCTTCCTAGGACCTCTTCCTCTCTATGTGTATCCCTCTTTAGGTCTTCATATATTTCTATTGGACATTTCAAATTCTTAAAAGGCCATACCAAGTGTCAGGGTGGGCTAACCACTAGGCACTACTGCCTTTAAGGGTAGACTACCCCCTCACAATAATCCACTCAACTATATCATTCCCAGGCCTTAACACGCTATCCCTCCAGATCAACAGACAATCCCACTTGAAACTGAGCGATGGCAAAATAATTAGCTCAAAAACTTAAAAAAACCCCCAAATGTGCTAATCTCTGGGAAGAACAAATCAAAAATAAAAAGACAAATGGCTACAGATCTCTATACAGAGCCATCACGTTAGCAGTCTCTCTTCAAATACAAAGTGGGTGATTATAAACTGTTAGAAATTGAGAGACACAGAGTACAGTGCAAACTCAGAGAGTAACCAATGTGCAACCAATGTGACAGAAAAGAGATTGAGATGGAGAGACACTTTCTACTCCAATGTCCCAAAGTGTGAGCCAAGTATTTTGTCAAATTTCCAGAAATGATAAAAGATTTTCCATTAAAAAGTGATGAGGAGACAGTGCATAACCCTTCAAGGAGATATGACAGAGATATATGAGGCATTTTGTTCCCTGTTACACTTTGACAACACTCATGATACAAATAAAGCATGGGTTCTCAAACATTTTCATAGTGCAGACTACTACATCTTGATAGAGAGATTATCTCATGATCATTTCCCCTCGCATTCATGACTGGGTGGGTGGACTACCTCTCCTCCCATTTGCAATCTAATAACATCCCTGTGGCTTCTAATGGAAAAAAATATTAAGAATGTACTTAATGTAACTTCAGCTTCTTTAAATGTGATACAAAAGTTGGAAACAAGGAAGAGAGCCATCACTATGACCCAGATCCTCAAAGGTTGATTTAATTAGGAGTTAGGTGCCTAAATACTTTGGAGGATGCCTATGTGTCGAAACTGCTTTCTGTGGACCACCAGAAAGTACTCCATTGACCACAGTTTCGGAACTACAGAAATATTTTGGATAGAAATCTCAGGTCTCTGCCAGAGGTAGATAAACTATATTAAGCATGTGCTTTGAATAGTGCTTCAGAATGCATTTGGGATTCATCCCCTATTTGTTATTGCTGTTTATTTTTGATCTGGGAGCAGGTTGCTATAGGCTGAAGCCTGTTATTTCTACCACTCTTTCCTCGCCCACAGGGTTATGCACAAGTTTTCTTTTTAATCAACATATACAAATGATTTTGCTTCTTCACTCTTTAATGGAAAGCCTTTCAGCATTTCTAACAATTTAAAGAAATATATTTCTTGGATTACTTCATATTTTCATCACTGGCATAGAATGAGTCTCTCCATGTCAATCTCTCCTCTGCCACATTGGGTTCACAACTGTTCTTTGCTGGGAACTGTAAAAGTTTTGTTTGTTGCTTTCCCCAAGTTTTAATATTCTAAAACTGTATTAATTTCATCTAACTGGTTGTAGGGATGTTTCTATTTGTGTAGATAACACCTTGGCACTACAGAGGTGGTCACATTAGCAATGCAGATAGCTATATATACAGACAAAGCTCATGATGCTATTAGGATAAGAAAGAGAAGTATATTTGGTTTGATATGTTCTTTACCTTTTATTTTTTCAGTGGAAGGTTTAAAGAAGTTACTGATTTGTGTGGACTCTCTCTTTTTACTTAACAATTTGAATGTTTATTTAACACAATAGTAAAAATTAAAAATTGTGGGCCAAATCATATAATCTGTTTTAAGCTACATTCCCCACAAACTGTTTTCAAGGTTCCGTTTCAAAGAGCTTTTTTTATCTCCATGCAAGTAAATGGCAGAATTCTCCTTTAAATGGATGGCATGATGTAATCCCTGGGTAGGGGTATCTGGGCCATTATTTAATGCTGTGTCCACATGCACAATGAAGGAAGCTCAGCCAGTTTCATTGCTATAACGTATTACTTGTGACTGTTAATGTGTGGGAAGTGAAGCAACCCAGCAGCAGAAATAACAGCTATGTCAACAGAGTTATTTTTTCAGGGAGGAAAATCTTCTCAGGCAACCTGAGTAAATATAATAAACTACTGCTGACTTTATTTACCAAATTATCATCTTGATGTAAAAGCCAACATTGTGGGTTCTGTGAAAGAGCAGAAATAGCTACAACCTCTGCTTAATTTATCATTTGTTCAAGAATTTCAGTTTCCATTTAAGGATCAAACAGTCATGTGTTCGACAATTAGCTGAAACTGTGCACGTGTAAACTCCCAAGCCAGTACAGCCAGTGGGTAAAAGAGAAAAATCCATATTGAAAAATAAAATTAATCAGTAAAACTAAGAAGAAAATTGAGTTTGACAGCCTCTAACCTGATTTTTTTCCCCCCTCCCTGACCAGAAACCCTCTGTAAAAGGCAAATTGCTGTTCCTGTGAATAAGGTCCCATTGGCCAGGTGCACAAAGTTTCCAGAATGTATATATACAAATCCCAAGGGATTTCCTTCTGGTTTGAAGATTATAATAGTGCCTTCTGACACCACATTTTAAATTAATTTATATATGACAATAAGCAGTGTGTGTAGAGCCCAGTAGCATAAAAGTACAGTGACACTGAAAGACAAAAAGTTCAATGAAATGTTATCATGAAGTTGTAGGAAAAGATGTCTCTGTTAGGGTCAAATACCTTGTCAGTCTCCTTCCATGGCTAGCATCTTTCTGTGTAATTGAGAGATCCATGATTTATAGTCATTTGAAGAAGTCATCATAAGGCAATAATATATCTTTATTAGCATGTTCATACTTATCTCTCTGGTTCTCAAAGTGTGGTCTGTGGACTAGGGGTGGACTGTGATGTGTCGCTAGGCACCTGGTGCTGACTGTCCTTATTGCTTCTAGCTGCTTATACAGCTGGTAGAAACTGGAGCCCTGTATAAGCCACTTTAAACAAGCTAACAAGAGGCATAGGAGAGAAGTGTCCAGAAGAAAAGAAAATCAGCTAGCCAGGCCAGGGCAGGGGGAGAAGAGGACTAGATGGCTGGCAGATCATGTTTGGGGCAGAGGAGGTCCAGACAAAAAAACAATGTTCAGAGGAGAGAGGAATGGAACAGAAGGGAGGAGGAGATTAATTTAAAAGCAAAATCAGACAGTGTGATTAAACTTGTTTGACATTAAAGACAATTAAGAGTACATAAATGCTGTTGCAGCAGTTGGCACTGTTTTACATAGTCACAAGTTTTTCTTCTCATGTCAGCAAATGTTCGGTCTTGGGAAGATGTGCTGCATTAGTTTTTGTTATGCAGGTTTTGTTGGAAGCAGTGGCTGCTGGAGAGGGTTCTGGGCAAGCAGCTGGGGTGTTTGTTTTCTGCCTTGGTCACAGGTTAGAGTCAATTCTTGAGGTAGCAGTGCTCTCTGGGAACCAGACATTGGTGTTGGGCTGAGATTCTGGGAAGAAGGGATTGACTGCATGGTGTTTGGCCACCTTTGTTTCAGGTATGATGTGAAAATAAAAAAGTCACACTTAGACTCTACCCTGACTTTACGTCGCTGATTTCTCCTCCACTGGAAAGCTGACCTGCAAAGCCTTGGATATCTACTAGTGCTCAGCAGAAAGGAGATGCTAGTGTCAGACTACACCACCACTGTTGGAAAAATGGGCAACAATACTTTCTTAATATTCCTTTTCCTTGTAATGCTGTAGTTGACACAGCGTTATTTGACCATGAATGGGAGTGGAGGAACCCACAAGACTTTCTCTTTGTTAACATGTAGTCCACATTATAAAAAAAGTTTGGGAACTTCTGACTTTCGCCTGCCTTCATCTTTAGTTCAGACCTTGGCAGCAACTACCATTGCATTGCTGAGTTAGCTATCTTTTTACTAACGGGTTGAATGTCATTATTTGCAAGATTTACCTATTGAAAAGAACTATTGTTCATTACAATTAATTATTTTGAACCTGAGTGCGGTTTTGTTGAAAACATAGCTTAGATATAAAGAATTCATAATACCTCTGTCTCTTTTCAAAAGGTCTCCACTCTCTTCCCTTCCCTCAGATGTAGCTGAGTAAACATCCTCCATTAGGAGAGTTTCTTAAGTTGTTAATGATTTATCCCACTCCTCCAAAAGTCTCTGCTCTCTTGTCTGAATCTTCTGATAACACAGAAGTTCAAACACCAAATTAAATTGACTCAAACGTACATAGCAAACAGTTTATTCTGCACAGTCGAGGGCTGGATAGTGCTACTGTCAGTAACCTGCTAGTTCTATTTCCACTTGAAAGATCCGGAGAAAATATTATCAAGATCAGAGAATTTTCTACAAGCCCGCAGACATCAACAGGGACTGGAAAAGGCAGTGCTGAAGACAACTCTGGGCCAACATATATTTTCTGTGTCCTTCTGGTCAAGCTGGTTTCAGACATAGATACCATATAATAAATACTACACTGAGATCCATGGTAATGAAATCATTATAGAGATGGACAAAATTATGGAATCCATATTTTTTCTAATTCTGTATAAAGTATTTCTAAGGCACATCTCATCCTGGTATATAAGAGCTGAGTACAGTAATTCAGGTATACGAGTAATGTCCAAAAGTTTCTCTGGATATTAATACTGGTATAAAAAAAGGTAAATAACACATACTATATTATTACAAAGTCTGTCTCTCAAAAATACTTTAATCTTTTCATATGCAGGATATTTAATTGGGTATTTCTAAAGAATCTCTGGCCCTCCAAGTCTTGTCTCTTTTTACATTATTACAAATTTTCTACCCCACTTAAGTTTAAATGGTGGCATTGCTAGAAATAGGGGTGCAGAAAGCCATTACAATCTTTCCATCTCTATACACTTGTTTAATTAATCTGCTTGGAACAAAAATGTGTTTCAGATACAGTTTTGTTCCCATTCACGTCCTCTTGCTGCATCCTGTGACCACAAGATGATACAACACTACATATCTAGACAAGTGATGACAGCCACCAAAATGAGTGAGTTCCTCTTTTGTTTTGTTCCATGTTAAACACTACTGTCAACAGCCTTTCACATAATTGATTATGAGTCATTGACTTACAAGTGGGAGTTACAGTATGGACGCTACATGGTAGTTCCACTCTTTCCTCTGGAAGATGCCAAGGAGTGGTGTTGTAGCTACTTATCTTTGCAGCGAGCTCCCTACGGTATCCCATTTGTCACAGTTAAGGCCAATAAGGGACATTGAGATGTTTTGGCCTATCACCAGTATGCTGAGATAATACTCTACTTTATATCTTTTCCCACAGTTGTTCTGTTCCCCCATCCTTTGCCTCAGACTTAAAAATAGATGAGAGTTAACTGGCTGAGAAACAATCCAGACAAAACTTAAGACCTGTTGGCTGACAATGGGAAGCATCCAGAAAGGGGAAGTGATCAGTATTTACTTTCTGCAGTATTGGGCTAGTTCCCTCTTTAGAGTGTAAATCCTCACAGTCTTTAGAGCTTGCTGGATCTTTCTGTGCTCCAGGATCCTGAAGGGCAAATTTTGGGTCTTGGCTCCCAATTCAGCAAAGCACTTAGTGTATATTTAAGTTCTTTGCTGAACAGGGATGGACTTAAGTACATGCTTAAACTTAAGCTCACATTTAAGTGTTTACCGAGTTGGGGCTTTTTAGCCATTTATCCAAGTACAGGATAGTGCAGATGTGTAGTTGAATACTCAGTGCAGAAGGCAGAACATGAATGTTGCATCATAGGATGGATCCCTGCAGTGCAGCTGGTCTACAGACCTGCCTCATCTCCTCACCCCAGTTGGAATACTATGCATCCCCAGACATGCATGCAGTGAACAGTCTCTGAACTCCTTTGAGCACATGGATTGCAATTGGTTAGCTCTTGCCAAGGCCTTACAAGGTAGTGAAAGAAGCTAGTGGCATTCTCCAGCTCCTGCATTCCAACTGGCTGGTCCACACATTGTTCCGAGCACCTTTTCCCAAGCCAGCCAGGAAACTGCAACCCTGCATCTAGCTTCAACATGTAAATGAGGAAGTCACTGCTGAAGCAGAGGTGACTTCCACAATTGTTTGATAAATGTTTCTGTGTACTGTAGCCTATAAGGAAGATAAAAGTGTGAGCCTCAAAGTAATTACTGGTTTCAGAGTAGCAGCTGTGTTAGTCTGTATCCGCAAAAAGAAAAGGAGGACTTATGGCACCTTAGAGACTAACAAATTTATTTGAGCATAAGCTTTCGTGAGCTACAGTTCACTTCATCGGACGCATTCAGTCTGTATTTTCCACTGAATGCATCCGATGAAGTGAGCTGTAGCTCACGAAAGCTTATGCTCAAATAAATTTGTTAGTCTCTAAGGTGCCACGAGTCCTCCTTTTTTTTTTAAAGTAATTACTGTACTCTACATTCCAGCATATCAGTGAATAGTGAATTTGGATGTTCTTGAGAAATACTCTGTGTTCCTAGGGGTTTTTCCCTTGCTCTAAATAAAATCACAGTGCTTTGTTTTGTATTCTAGTTTTCTTTAAAGACCAGAGGGGGGAAAAGTTGCAAAGTAACGTACACAAAGTGTTCAGTTACAAATAATGTCACCTTTAGGAAAAAAAAATCTCTGATTCGTTCAGCAAAATGACCCTAAATCACTTATGAATATATAACAGATAATAATTTCCAAATGGATTTTTCACTCAAGATAGCTCTATGTGCAAGCCTGTCAGCTCTTATACTTTAGTTTGACCTGCTTTGTAAAAGGATATTCTGAACTGCAAAATGTAATGTCAACTTGCATTAAATCTTTGACAAATGTAGGTGCTCATTATTCAAACAGTGTTTCCACTGGCATATTCTATTTATCCTCTGCTTCTTTGCTGAAGGTTTAGAAGGTTCCAATTCCTTTGGAAGGCTATGCACTTTTGGGCCCTTTTTCTGTGTCAATGATCTTTGAAAAGGACTATCAACAGACTAATGTTGAGTGCTATCTGAACAAATATTCTAGCCTTTAAAAAGGTTTTTTAGGATGGCATTATTATGGTCGTGTTGTGTCTCAGTAGATGCTGAATATTTTATGGAATTAACAAGTTTATTATAATAATTTAATACATTTCCAATGTTTATATTCTCCTACAGTATCCAAAATCTTGCTTATTGGGATGATCAAAAACAACACTGAATGAAATACTGCAGTTTAAATACATATGTTCACTTATTATTTGTATATGACAACACATTGTCACCATCGCTTAATTTTTAACCGAGAAAGGAAGAACTAAACAAAAAATCGTGCAAGAGTTTGTACGTTTTGATTGTGTCCAGAAATTGAGCAGTAATATTGTGTATGTTGAATATGGTCTACTAGCTGATCCATGGCAAAATACTCAATCAATAGGAAGAGTGTCCTTTCTAGAATTTCTTGATTAGGAAGGACTGAATTTCTATCTTCCATCAAAAGTTCTTCCAGAATAACACAGCTGGAGAAAAAATATTATCTACTCAGTTTGAATTTTAAAAAAATAATTTCTAAAGCCAATGTTCAAGAGCAACTTCAGTTTTGTTCAGAATGTGTCCATGTGGAACTAAGTAACTATTCCTTAGGGGACAAGGCTGTGACTTTGCCAAGACTACAGGGAAAGGGCAATGTGTAGCTGCACTGCCCCAGGAGCATACCAGGGAAAGAGAAGTGACCCTGAAAGAAGGGAAATAATTTGCTGTTGGCTCATACTAACAGCAGACTACTTCCCCCTTGCACCAGCTCAGTTCTGCTTGCGAGAGTGTGGAGAAGCTGAGTAATGACCGTTGATTCTTTACCCGCTTCCTGTCCACAAGCATTGGGAGGATGGGGGAGCATGTGTCCACAGGAGCCTGCTCTCCTCCCCCTGTGCTCAGAGCAGTGATGTGGGCAGTCCACTCAATGAATCAAGGGGCCATCTTAAATCCCCTTAATCCCCTGCATGGATGTATAGGGCAAATGAGAATCTCACCCTTAATGATTGGGAACCAGAGTAGTTTGACTCCTTTGTATTTCATGGTTGTAAGTCAAACCAATTGATATTGGAGAATTTACTGTAACTGCCCTCTGGGTTTACATCTTGACACTCCCACCCTTTTTCTGAAGACGTGTTCTTGTTTGTTCGGTCAGAACCAGTGGTTCCTCTACAATAGTTGCTGAATAATTTTTTCCTAGCAGTTCAACTTCCAGCTTCTGTCCAACTTTGCTGAGTTCTGTGGGGACATATGCAAAAGCCAGACTCTGCTGGGTACTGTAGCTGTAATTTCCAGACGTGGTGTTGCCAACAACCTAGAAAAAAAATTATCCTTATTTCCAACACTCAATGGGTTTTGTACCATACTAACTTCTACTTTTAAAAATACACCTTACACTATTTTGAATACTTTAAATATTTTTGTGTCCCTAACATCAACAGTCAAATATACACGGTCTCATTTGTGTCATACAGTTCATAGCATTCTCCATTTTTGGTGCTGTCAGGTAAGTTAGGAATTTCTTACTCCCAAAGAACCACTGGAAAAATTACCAGCAGGATGCTAAATTCCTATTATATTTGATTAAGATCTCACCTGAAACAAATGCTATTTACATTTTATATTCATGCTGAATATTTTTATTAACTGTTAATGGCTGTTTCATCATCTACTCTGTACTTAGATGGCCTGGTGGCCTAAACTTTGGTTTGTGGTTTTGTTCTTTTCTTTTATGCAAATCATTTTGAAATATACTGTAAGTAGAATCCTGTACTTGCAAGAGGACAGAATAGGTGACCTAATACTGGAGGTTTTTCCATTTCTAATTTAGAGATTCTATATTTCAAAATCTTGTGTACAATTAGAACCTGCCATGGTACATGGAAATTCAAAAATTATATTATTGTACCAAACTGTCCTGTTCCAGTAAAAGTAACCTGAAACACAAAGTGGGATTCCAATCCTAGAGAATTAATTTTAGTTTCTTGTAAAGTGATGTATAGTACTTACTCTGCCATTATGCCACACACTTTCATTTCCCTCTGGATCAACGTCAGCTGTTTCCAAGGTGAGATACACCAGTCGCCGTTTAAGCCCCTTTTCTTTAATCTGCTTCAGTGCTTGCTTTCCTATGAAGTCTGCTGGCTGAAAAAGTGAAAGATAATGATGATGAATGATTATACAAGCTCTGCGACAAGGTTATAGATGCAAGTATTTAAATGTGTCTTCACTTGTTTTCTTGTCAATTAAACATTATATAAAAATACAGATTAAATCAAACCTTTTGGCAAATATTATTTCTTGTCCACAAACATGAAACAATCAGATATTTTTTCCTCTTTTTTTGTCTAGATCTGAGACCTATAAGACCCAGTATTCCAATGACAGGAGAATTACATGTGCAATAAAATCCAGTAAACTGCAGAAGTGGCTGTTTAAACTGGCCCCATCAGTAGTCTGAGCCAGAATGCCATTATTTCTCTCAGGATGCAATGAAATAATCTAGACCATTGGCACATCATTATACAGACCTCTGTGGCCCTGCCTCTCACTGGGATCCTGTATCCTGCTTGGACACAAAAGCCATCTGCAAGAGTGACAGTAGTTCACCACATTCCTCTTTGGTCCCTCTGCTCCAAGATGTGGAGGTGGCATTTTCCTCCCTACCCACTAAGGTGTTCTGTGTCAGGGTGTGTTCTCCTCCCCACAGGATCTAATACTTCATGGGATACCGTAGCATTTCCACTGCCACATCCTACCCAGTATCATCTGAAGCCCTCTTCCTCAGCCTTGCTAAAGCGGAACAGCAGCTCCCCTAATTCTCACAAGTAGATCAGGGAAAATATCCTGTGGGAATGGAGGAGCCCTTCTGGCAGCTTCCTGGAGGAGGCAGTCTTCTGCTTGAGTGACAGACCAGCAGTACCACTCTGGCAATATATGTGTGAATGAAGCTAGGAAGAGAATGGAAGGGTCAATGTGAGAAAGAGAAGGTGCAGGTAAGCTGGTGCACAGACACACAAGCCTTGAATATGACTGGGGGGACTTTCCCATGTTACTGGGTAAATTGGAGCAGTTAGAGATGATAACAAAAGAGATTCAGATTGAATCCCAGTTTCGAAGACCTCTGTAGAGAGGAGAGTCCTGCCCAGGGAAATAAGGAAACAAGAGGACAAATCAGAGTAAATGACTGTTTCAGTAGTATTGCAATAATTTCTGCGTAACTCCTCAAACAAGTGCCTGTATATTCAACCTACCCCTCCTTTCCATTCAGACTGCAACATATTTCATTTACATGTTCACAATGTTTTTATAATGAAAGAGGTTGGATAATATGGTGGGGTTTGTGTTTTATATAAGTTATTGCAGATAAAAGATGTCATGCTATATGGAATCCCAGTCCCAATTACATGGGACACAGTTATTAAAGAAAATGGCTACAGCTCCGTAGCTAACACAAACCAACTAGTTTCAGTGCCAACTTTGTCTCCCTTGTTACCTGGGGCCACACTCTGACCAAAATCCTATATACCACACAGAAATATGGAGTGGCTGAATAAATAAACATAACTTTACAGAATCAAGCCTTTCCTGCCCATGCTGATGTATTATTGGATGTTCAGACTGAAAACTGACAAAGAAAAGTTCCACCTGTTCTATTAAAATAGATCAAAAATTCATATCTTTAGATCTCCATGTTATAAAATAATGACACAAAGATGGGAATCTGCCAGCACTAAACTATGTGAACACCAAATCACCCCCACTGCGACCATCTTCTTTGCTGAATCACCTTTAAATTTCCCATGAGAGAACTGTGACCCACAGTTTGGGGGAATACAGTATCTTTGGCTATCCCTCAATGTGGGGATGATGTCTGTTAAGGGGGCTCATTGGTGGGTTTTTAAGTGGCTGAGGAGCCCAATTCGTGTCCTGCAGATTTTCCCACAGAAGTGACAGGTGTAATCTTGGAGGAGACATAGTTGTTGGCTGGACTGTTGTTCCCTTTCTTTCCTCCTTTGTCACTTCTGTCTCATGAGCACAACTGTTCTCCTCAAAGTGAGCTGTATGGTGTGGTCCCACTGTGTTCTGTTCTGTGCTGCGTCCTGCCAGTTTGTTGGGTTAATGCCTCCCTTTTTAACATGTACTTTCCGTACGTGTGTGAAGCTCTTCCACTGCCCTCCGAGAGCCCTCCTTCCCTGACTTAACAGAGAGACGAGTACTTCTTCAGGAGGCAAGTATCAGGCATACGTACACAGTGGCCAGACCAGTGGAATTAGTGTTTCATGACTTGTGCTTCTATACTGCTGATGTTGGCTGCAGAGAGAAGGCTGATGTTAGTGCGTCAGTCTTCACAGATGATCCTGAGAATCCTCTTGAGGTAGCTTGTTGAAACCACTCCAGCTGCTTGAGATGTCATCTATAGGTTATCCAGGTCTCACACCCATATAGAAGGGTGGGGATGACAACTGCCTTGTAAACAAAGATCTTGGTGCCTGTTTGCAGGTCCCTATCATGGAAGACCTCTTTGAGTAGTCTTCCAAAGGATGCGCTGGCACAGTGGATTCTGTATTCAATTTCTGTGTCAATGCTGGGTGTTCGGTAGAGGTGGATGCTGAGGTATGGCAAATGGTCCAGATTTTCCAGGGGTTCCCCGCTGATGGTGATTTGTGGAGTATGAAGAGTAATTTGTGCATGTGAGGGCTGATAGAGTACCTTGGTTTTCCCAATGTTGAGAGAGAGACCCAGGCTGTGATAGGCATCGGCAAAAAGATTTAGGGTACTTTCCAGGTTGGCATCTGTGTGTGCAAGAATGACACAGTCATCTTCATACTGAAGGATCAGTGATGCCAATTCTCATGATCTTAGATTTTGTTTGGAAACATCGGAGATTCAGGAGTTGACCATCCATATGATACTCAATCCCAATTCCATCAGAAAGGTAGTCACAGATGAGAATCAGGATCAGGGCAAGGTAAATGTAGAAGAGTGTTGGAGCAATGAAACAGCCCTTCTTGACACCAGTGCGAATGATGAATGGTTTGGTCTCTGAGCCGGTGCACAGAATGGTGGCAGTCATTCCATCATGGAGTAGTCTGATGATGGAAATGAATTTCTGTGGACAGCCAAACCTACACAGCACCTTCCATAGGGCATCATGATTGATAGAGTCAAAGGCCTTGGTTAGATCAATGAATGCCATGAACAGTTCCTGGTGTTGCTCTCCTACTCCTGGGGGAATTCTGCGCATATACAGAATTTATGTCCCCCCGCAGATTTCTTTGCTTTCCTACAGAAAAATGACTTTCTGACAGGGAAGCAAAGGGAAGCCACAAGAGTGGTCATGCAACCTTCCCCAGCAGTATGTTTCGGGTGCCCAGGGCAGCTGGCAGAGAGGTAAATCACCATGGGGAAGGGAGTGGGACTGGGGAAGACCTGAATGGTGGTTCCTACCCTGCGCTGGGCTCAGCTGCTAGTCCTGGCTGGGCTGGGGAGGACGGGGCTTCCTCTTCCTCTGCATGGCATCCGGGGCTGGGTCAGGCCCACCCCCGAATTTCTCCCCTGGCTGCAGGAAGCTCTGAAAACTCCCTCCCCACTGCTTCCTGCTCTCATTGCTCCTCAGCTGCTGGGGGCGGGATCCCTGTACAGGGATCTGCTCCCCCATCTGCCCAACCCCATGCATCTAGAACCCCTCATGCCCAGACCCTCTCACCAAGCCTCACCCCTCCGCACTCAGAACCCCCTGATGAGCCCCACTCCCTCTGCACCTAGATCAACTTGATAAGCCACCTGCACCTGATCCCCACCTCACTGAGCCCCAACCAGCTTCACTTGGATCCCTACCTCACTGAGCCCCGCTCCCTCAGCATCTGGACCCCACACTGAGCCTCCCCACCCACACACCCCTGCTGAGCTCTATCCCCCCCTGACATTCAGACCCCTTCCCGCGCTGAGCCCCAACCACTTTCACTTGGACCCCCCTGCAGAGTCCCATTACCATTACATCTAGAACCCTATAACAAAACCCTCCCTGCACCTGGATCCCCCACTGAGCCACTACACCCAGACTACCCCACACAGAACCCTCTCACCCCACACCTGTATCCCCTCACACTAACCCCCTCTACACTTGGATCCTGCCTTGCTGAGTCTGCCTGCCCACTCCTGGTGCACCTGGTACAGAGCGGCAGGACCCCAGGGTGTTTCTGGGGCTGACTTGATCCTTAGGGTTGGGTGCAGCCAAACCACTGAGTCCGTGTCCCGGAGCGGGGAGCTGGACAGTGATCTCCCACCTCTGCGCAGCCAGTGGCCTGTGCTCCCCAGTGCCATGCTGGAGCCTCCACATTTATTTGATAAAAAAATTTGCAGAATTTTAAAATGTGCGCAGAATTTTTAATTTTTTGGTGCAGAATGCCCTCAGGAGTACTCTCTGCACTTCTGAATCTGTCATGCCACAAAGATCATGTCAGTTGTGTCTTGGGATGGCCTGAAGCCACACTGTGATTTGGAGAGGAGTTCCTCGGCAAGGGGCAGAAGGTGGTTTCCTCCGACGGAAAGAAGGGCAATGCCTTTGTAGTTCCCGCACAAAGATTTGTCCCCTTTCTTGAATACTGTAACAATGTGGGTGTTCTTAAAGTCAGGTGGAATTTCTTCGCAGGTTCAGATTTTGTCGAGGAGTTGGCAAAGTTTGTAGTGGATCATTGTTCCACCAGCTTTAAAAACCTCAGCTGCGATGCCGTCTGGGCCTGGAGCCTTGTGATTTTTTGTCTAGGTAATGGCATACCGGACTTCCTCAGAAGATGGGGGATCAGCAAAGCGTTCCATCGCTGAGCGTTGTGAAATAGACTGAATGGTATCTTCAGAGGCTCTCAAAGTGCTCCTTCCAGTGTTGCTTAATGGCCTCGCTGTCTTTTAGGTGGGTGGAACCATCCTGGGAACATAAGAGGGTTGGACCTTTGGAGCTTCGCCCATATATAGCTTTTGTTGCTTGGAAGAAGCTTCTCATGTCATCCTGGTCTATGAAACCCTGGATCTCAGAGACCTTCTCTTGCCACCACTTATTTTTGATGTCACATAGCCTCCTTTGAACTTCAGCTTTGAGCAGATGATAAGCCTCATGTTTTCATTGGTTAGAGGAATCATTTTGCCAGTTACAGAATGTAGTTCTTTTCTGTTGAATTAATGCTAGGATTTCCTTGTTGTTTTCGTACGAGTCTTGGTGCTAATGAGTGGAATATCCTATAGTTTAAGCACATACACTGTGAATGGTATTTTTAAGTTGATCCCAGTGTTCTTGAATGTCAATGATGTTATCAGGCAAGTCAGAGAGTTTCTCTGATAGATGTTGCTGTAACATCTCGCAGCTGGCTTGGTCTTGAAGTGCTTTCATGTTGTATTGCTTTCGCTTAGTCTTTGGGTGTTTGTGGTGTGGTGGAGCAAGCTGCAGATACAAGAGTGACCTTATTAATCAATGGCCTGTCCAACAGTGATCTGTACCTCTCATGGCTTATGTTATACAGACATCAGCGTAATCTCAGGCACTGACTATAACATAGTCAAGAAGGTGCCAGTGTTTGGACTGAAGATGTTTCCAGGTGGTGTCAAATTTGTTACTCTGCCTAAAGATGGTATTTATGATGAGCAGATCATGCTCCACACATTTGCTGATGAGGAGAATGCCATTGGGGTTTACATTTCCCACCCCTTCTTTGCCTAATGTGCTGCTCCAAAGTTGGAAGTCCGGTCCGACTCTGGCATTGAAATCTCCCAGGAGGATGGGTTTGTCTGCGAGGACTGCATCAAGAGTGCTATAAAACTGCTCCTTGTCGTCTTCCTCATCATCAAGTGTTGGGTGTATGCACTGATGACTGTGGCAGATTGGTTGTTGCTGAGCTTGAGCCAAAGAGTCATGAGATACTCACTGATCACCATGGGAAGCTCCAAAATCTGACTGACAATCTTATTTTTTATGGCAAAGCCAATCCCGTGAATCTGCATGTCTCTTCAGGTGACTTTCCTTTCCAAAAGAAGGTGTAGCCACCTCCATCCTCTTTTAATTGGCCCAGAGGGTCTCACTAACAGCTGCAATGTCAATGTTGAGTCTTGCCAGTTCTCTGGCAATTATGGCAGTTCTTCTTTCTGGGCATTCACTGTGCTGAGAGTCCATAAGGATGTGGATATTCCAGGTGGCGAAATTCATTGCCTTATATCTCTTGTTTTGGCCACAGAATTGAGTGATCCCACTGGATGTGGCCATCCAGTCAGAAGAGTGTGGACAGCCTGTGTCAGGCACCTTTTCTAGCCCCCTCCCCATTAGGGGTGAGCAGAGGGGATCCTAAAAAGGCCTGCTCAGTCACAGACTAAAGATTCCCAGAAATCACTGCTCCTGTCTTCACCGCACTCATCCGTCGCCACAGGGCTTTGTGTGGGCAGGTGCAAGCCCTTTGGCAGAGACCTGCGCGTGAAATCTTTTAACGTAGGGAAACTGGTGCGCAGGCAGTTGACAGGAGGAAAACCCTGACCCAGTAGTAAGGAGATCCAAGACAACCAGGGGCCTGCCTCCTGCTGAAGCCCTCATCCGCCTTCACAGCCACAGAGTACTAAAAGGTCCTCTGTATGCGCCTCATCCACTGTTCGGGTCTTGTGAAGTTTGGACTGCGGTTAGTCAGGAGCCCCGCCACAGATCTGCTTGCCAAGGGGGACCCTACCAGGAGTATGAAAGCTCCAGATGATGTAGCTCTGAGGGTCTTTAGCCCACGCAAGCCTCTCCACCATGACAAGGTTGCGGTCCATCAGAGAGGAATACAGTATCACATAGCACTGAAATGGTACCTATTGTGATGAACTCAACTCATGTCATTTCACTCTTCTCTTTTCTGGAGTATTTATCATGGTGCTCCTATTACTCCCCTTCAGTTACTTGTAGGTGGAATAGGGATGAAGAAAGAAGAAACCCACTCATTTAAATATTTCTCATTTCCACAGTGCTTTCTACTCAAAATTACAGAGGAATCTACACTCCCAAAAATTAATCATTTATAAATGGAAAAACAGTTTGCATGAAGGTTAATGCAGTAAGCATAATCAGAGCCTTGAGTATGACCTGATAACAGATGTGCATTGTTTTAACGGGTCACTTCCAGATTAACTGTATAGATGACAGTTAACTCTACTGAGTATACAAATCACTGGCACACTAAGGATGACTGCTAAATTTTTTTGACTTCCACCTTTTAATTAATCAGTTTGAGAAATGTACGAAAACAATTAGAGCAGGCAGTTTGCAAGATATAAATTCTAGATGTTTCTAGCACATTCACTGTTATTTTCATTGCACATATAAGGCTAAATCCTTCTCCCATTAATTTTAATGAGGTCAAGCTTAGACCTGCTTAAAAAAGGTACACTTCCAATTCCAAGTACCAAGGAGGACCTGGTTTTGGCATTTTCATATAATAGCGACATTCTGCACTGACATATCCTATGCAACTCCTCTGGAAATAACAGTCTGACGATCCCTGCTTCTTGCTATACTGTATGTTCTTGACTGGAAGAGTGGACAAGGAATGATCCAGTCTAGGATTCCTGTACTCTGCTGAAAGAATACACTGTGATGCTTTTTAAAAACAAACAAACAACAAACTATATCTTAAGAAATTCTCACCAAAACGAATCCAGACTTGTGATTTCTAAAATAATTGGGTATGCAAATCACTTGTATCAGGGGTGGGCAAACTTTTTGGCTTGAGGGCCACACCTGGGTATAGAAATTGTATGGCGGGCCACGAATGCTTACGAAATTGGGGTTGGGGTATGAACACTGGCAGGGGGTGTGGGCTCGGGGATGGGGCCAGAAATGAGGAGTTCAGGATGTGGGTGTTCCAGGCTGGGGCGGGTTGGGGTGAAGGCTCCGGGGTGGGGCTGGGGATGAGGGGTTTGGGGTGTAGGAGGGGGCTCTGGGCTGGGACCAAGGGGTTCAGAGGGTGGGAGGGGGATCAGGGCTGGGGCAGGGGGTTGGGGCATGGGGGACTGGCTCAGGGGTGCAGGCTCTGGGCGGCGCTTACCTCAAGTGGCTCCTGGAAGCAGCAGCATGTTCCCCCGCTCCAGCTCCTACCCGGAGGTTCAGCTAGGCGGCTCTGCTGCGCCGACCCTGCAGCTCCCATTGGCCAATGGGAACTGCAGGGCTGGATTAAAATGGCCCCTGATTTGTATGGTAAAAAACTTCCAGCATTTATGCACCTTTGGTTTGGTTTTAGATTTTGTCCACTGAAATAAAATTAAGATTTAGGAAACTGATTCAGTCTAACCATGTCTGGCTATACTTGGTAACTGCTTCCTATTCTTATTAGGAAAATTAGTCAGTATATTGCAACTATTCCATTTAGTTTGTCACTCTAAATGTATAATGTAACATAAAATTCCACTTAAAAGGTACATTATAACTCAATATAAGTGAATAAGAACAAAAACAGGAAAAATGGAATAAAGTTGAATTATATGTGGGGGAATGGTGATAAACAATTCTAAGGTCATGGTAAATTTAAACCTGGTTCTATCTTTTCTCAGTTTTAAAAGAATATTCACTGTAAGCTTTTCAGGTAATTGGCGTTGGAATTGGAAAAGATTATTTTCTAGGGAGCTTAACTATTTAGCCAGCATGAAGGTTTTAGCTGTGCAGAGTAAAGTGTGACCTGGTAAGCTTAGCTGAGGACACAGGAGCTGTTTAGCTCCGATGCTTATTCCCTCTGTGACCTTGAGCAACATACGTAACCTCTCTTTCTCAATGTCTCCATTAGTAAGATGGGATAATGACAGTCTGTACCTATAATCACAGGAGTATTGTAGTTTGGTTAGATCTAAAGTAGAAGATATGCTGCCCCAGCAGGAGCTTCCATAGACATTGCATGTGAGGTAGGCATAATGCTAACCAAACATCCTGACTTTAAGCTAACGACCAATCTAAAATCCTTTTAAAGAGCAAGATAAGCACAGTATTCACCTCATATTTATCTACTTATCCACTGACTTGACTATGGGTGCATCTTCATTAAAAGGTGTGCTCTTACCTAGTGTTAGCTAATACATGGCAACTAACACAAGGCAAAATCCTAGTGAAGCCAAGGCAGTTGGAGTTTTCACGTGTTCACAGGAAGGAACTTAGAGTTTAGACTGACCTGCTAACACAGGTTGAAACTACAAACTGCCTTGTCTTCATAGGATTTTACCTTGTGTTAGTACCACATGTTAGATGACACAAGGTAAGAACACACCTTTTTTCCTAGTGAAGACAAGCCCTAAGAGTCAGGTGAGATTAATTCATTAAGTCATTTTAAACACAATAAAGATTATTGCAAATGTTGGTGAAAAAAGGCAGTAAAACTGCACCAAGGAATATCCTTAGTAGCATAGGCTTCTCTAATAGGCTCAGAGCCAGCTCTGTGCCATCCTTCTAGGAGCCTCCTCTGCAAAGGCAAGCCACTTACCTGCTCTTTGCCTCAGTTTCCTAAACTGTAAAATAGGAACATAAAGCTTCTGAGGAGAAATGTGGCTAAATTAACTTAAGTTTGTAAAGCATATTGGCCATGTCTGCACTGGGCAAAGAATCATGTCAGAAAGCTTGTTAAATAGCAACTTTTAAATAAGAAAATATTAAACACATGCACACAAAGAGTCATACTTAATTATGTGTTAGCAGGTTGTAATTAACCCTAGATTACCCCTGAGGGTTAACCACAACCAGCTAACACATTGTTCAGTACAACTGTCCTTATCACACTAGGGGTAAATTTAACTTAAAATAACCAAGTTGTGATTTTGACGAATAGAAAAACCCCAGGGTTAAACATAATAGCTATCTTGTTAAACATGACTGTCCTTATTAACAATAAGGGCAAAATCATGATTAACACCATACTGGTTAAAACGTCTTAACAGGTTTTTCAATATGGTGCTTTTTTCTAGTATAGACAAGGTATAGAACCTTTAGGGATGGAAAGCAGTACATATAGTGTAAGCACAAAGTTTATTATTATTATTAATTTTTATTATCATCATTATCTATTAATACAAACTGCTGCTGCTGTTTTTTCAGGTTTTAGAATACTTGGGTGAGCAATTTGAAGAAACCAAAGGATTTGCATGAGACATCACCATTCTAAGTAATGTGTCCAAATGTTCTGCCAACTGAGCTACTATTCAATGAGCTTAAGATTCTCAGAGAGTTTATAATGGGCTGAATTTTTTAGTAACTGAAAGATGCACAAACTTTTTTTTTAATCATTCTTCTATGTAATTACTATGAATATTCATGGACCATTGTCATGGTATAGCATGGACGGGTGCCTTGCAGAGTCTAATTCACAGTGTATCTGCCAAGAATATGTTTGGTTTTTGTGGACAGTGCCATTTGTTTCTTACACTTTCTTTGGGCAGTTCCTAATCCCAACCTTTTCTAAGTATGCTTTCTTCTTTAAAGGAAGGAAAAAGGGAACAAATCATAAACTGAACTTTTCAAAGTTCGTATGTCTTCTTACAGTTCTGTAGTAAGAAGAAGAATCAGTAACTTAGTCTAATGAGAAAGTTTGGACTTCTAAAAACCAAAAATGGTATACCTCATTCAGCAAAGATAAATAGTTGGTAGCAGAAATATGCAAATACCTTTTAATAATGAAATGCTGTAATTGATTTGGTAGACTACTTAGGAATTTGGCACAAGGCCAAATTTTGTATACATAGCTGCCCAACTGAGCAAGGCAGCACCAACATCTGCTGCAATCTGCTATAACCATTGCATTACAGCACACTGGAGACAGAGTCCATGCAATATTTTGACATTAATTATTCTTAGTTGGATACTCTTGAATAATTTCAGGGCTACCCTCCAAATTATACCCCTCTTGCCAACAGGATGACTGAAGATCATATCTCCCTCTAGGCAGAATATTTGACAGATTTCCTTTCCTACACCAAACTGAAGTTATAGTTACACTGGATAAGACAGTTATCTAAAGAGGACACAGTCAAGGCCAGTCAGTGTAAAACAAGACCTACTTAGCTGTGATTTGGACAGACTGCCCTGTTCCTTTGTTCTGCCTGCCAACTCCACTCCTAGGAACAAGCAGTCAGACTAACGATATGCATATGATAAAAACTGTCGTGACCAGTTACCACACTGAAGCTCAGAATGCCCAGCCAAATGGGTAGTTTTAGTTCAGCCTAATGTGAATGTGACTCATGCATAAATTCTAGGTAGACAATAGCGTTTTGGAGTTATCCTGGGTTTTCTCAGGTGATTTGCAAGCAGTCTGTATCTAGAGACAAATTTTCTGCCAGCACAACTCAATTGCCTTTAATAGTTACATCAATGGAGAATTTGGCCCCTAGATTTTAAGCTGGCCTGAAGCACGGGTGAATTATGGGAAAAGACCCAGTGGGCAAATAAATGGTAGGGGTGCCAATGGTAGTGCCAACTTTGGGAGCAGGGTGCGAAGGGGTGTAAGACCCAGAGGTTAATTTGAATACTATCAAAACAAAAAGGTACACCCCCACCAATTCAGAATCATTCTCACAGTTCTCTGACCCAAGACTCAATCTTTTCCCAACACCCTCGGCTTTCTTCCCCGCCCTATCTCACTCACCTGCACACCACACAACTACATCAGCTCTTCTCTAGTGCTGCCTCATGCCCTCCCTCCAGATTTTCATTCTATCGCTCTTGCTAGGAAGGAGGTGTCACAAGGAATCTGTCCACCCTACTCTAGGTCGGGGGCAGGTAGGGTGAGCACTGCCATCTTCCTTCTGAAGGGGCCAGCAAGGTGAAGAAGGGGGTCTATGATGGGGAAAAGGAGCTGCTGGAACTGCTCAGGGGGTCTGGGGACCTGATTAGCAAATGCCAACGATGCCACCCTTTAGGTCTGCCCCCTGTGTTGACATTGGTGGTAGGAAGGTGGACATTAGTCATTTGCTATTGTTAGGCAAACACCTCCTCTACTATGAGGTCATGTTTCGTCTCACTAAACTAAGTCATCTAAGTACTGAAAAATGTAAACAAAGGGCCACAGCTACTTTTGCAGACAGGTTGTTCTGCAGCTTCTTCTCACCCCACCCTGACCCCATGGCTGTGAAACTGTTGAGCCTTTCCCAGTAAAAAAGACTCTCTCAATGTGTCTTTGGTTCAAGGAGCAGCATGCTGTGAAGCTACTGCTCAACCCTGTTCCCTCTAAGCTGTGCGTGTGTGCGCGCGCACACAGATCTTAAACCCCGCACACACGGCGAAACACCGCGCGCACTCCGACTTCAGCAGCAGCTTTCTTTCTTTTTTTGCTTCAGCAGCGGCACAGAAGACTTTTTTTGAGCACACGGCCTGTTAAAAATTAGAGGGAACATTGCTGCTCAACCACTCTATGGGCTTGACTCTTCACTGCTGTAGCGCTTGTGTAGCCACTTATACCTGTCAACAGTAAATGCAGAGTGAGTGTAAAATATACCACATCAGAACAGTAGAATTTTACACCCACTTTGCACAGCTGTAAATGACTACATATGATGTAAGGCACTAGAGAATCAGATCCTATGTTTGTTTTCTTTCCTGCCACATTTCATTACCTTCGGCACCTTGCAATGAGTAGTGTGTGTAGCCTTCTACGCTACGAAATTAGGTTGATTTTATAGAAGTCGATTTTTAGAAACTGATTTTATACAGTCGATTCTGTATGTCCACACTAAGTGCATTAAGTCGGCAGAGTGCATCCTCACCACCGTGGCTAGCATCGACTTACAAAGTGGTGCACTGTGGGTAGCTATCCCACAGTTCCCGCAGTCTCCACTGCCCACTGGAATTCTGGGTTAAGCTCCCAATGCCTGATGGGGCAAAAACATTGTCGCGGGTGGTTTTGGGTACGTCATCAGGCAACGGCAGACAATCGTTTTGTGCCTTTTTTCCTGGGTTACCCATGCAAACGCCATACCACGGCAAGCATGGAGGCCACTCAGCTCACCATCACTGTACGTCTCCTGGATGCTGCTGGCAGACGTGGTAATGCATTGCTACACATCAGCAGCTCCTTGCCTTCGCAGCAGATGGTGCAGTAGGACTCCCTCCATTGCTTGCTCTCCCACACCCTTGCTCAGTTGCTCATTTTCACCGGGCTGGGGCCAAGGGATTCAGAGTGCAGGAGGGGGTGCAGGCTCTGAGAGGGAGTTTAGGTGCAGAAGGGGGCTCAGGAATGGGGCAGGGGTTTGGGATGCGGGAGGGGGTTCAGGGTGTGGGCTCTGGGAAGGAATTTGGGTGCAGGAGGGGGCTCCGGCTGGGGGCTCGGGCTAGAACTAGAGTCAAGAATGTGAAATCCTTATGTTTAGATTGGAAAATATTTGCAACCAATTGGATATAGCAGTTGCAATAAATACAATATCTATGCAATAAATACATATCCTTGGCTTTCTCATCTAAAGAGTATCCAGGGTTACAAGAAATACAATATTTTTAACAATAGTGTGTTAGGGAGGGCCTTCATGGCTCTCTGCTTTCAAGCCACACTGTCAGCCTATCTGGATGGGAGTTATGCTGGCACAGACAGCAAATTGTTTTTGTCCATACTGGTCTGGCCAGGTTGAATTATTTACTTTCTTGCAGCTTAAATTGTTACCGGAGAAACAAATGGTTAACCCCATTCTTGGCTCAAATGCCTGTTATTGCATGGGATCGACAACTAGAATACTTGCTATGTAATGAAAAAGTTTAATTAATATGGTGGTTGCCCTATTTGCCTGGTCAGCTGCAAAACCAAGAAAAAAGTATGTGAAAGAAAGGCTCTTTATGACGTACATGAAATAATGTATTTCTAACCTTTATTATTTTATTTTTGCATATTGTTTTTATGGGGAGTGATTTTAAAAGTTTACTTGAACTTAGGAGAAGGGTTGATTTTGTGTTTTTAGTTTTTGTATTTTAAACATGCGTGTTTTACTGTAATGTGTTAATTTTTAAATATGTATTTATTTTTGTACACTATGGCCTAAGGCTAAGATGCTATATTAATAAACAATAATATTTATTCATAAATAATACTATGTCTGTGTTTATGTTCAGGGAACATATACATTCTTTGTAAATAAACAGGATTGCATCAAAGAAATACCTAACACCTTCATCAATTTCTCCTACTAACAGAAATAACCTGCAACACTTCAAATATTGGCTAACAACACGGGTCAAAAAGGTTGACAGTAGAAGCACAAAGTGTCTCATTATCTAGAATTATCTTCCCACAAACTAAACTACCCAGTTATCTGATGAAGTGAGCTGTAGCTCACGAAAGCTTATGCTCAAATAAATTGGTTAGTCTCTAAGGTGCCACAAGTACTCCTTTTCTTTTTACCCAGTTATTGCAACTGGTGTCCAGATGATGGCACTGTTGTGTGTAGCTTAAAAGAAAAACTGAAAATTCAGTTCTGTAAGTAATTTTGTATCGTTGTATTCTTTTGACTAGTGGCAATATTGCATTCATCTTGCCATTGGGAAACATGGAAAATCTTTCTGAAGAAAGTTCATTTCTGAAAGCTATTTGAAGTAATGTGGAAGTTTTTCACTATAATGTGAGGCTGGTTGAGTGTTCCTAATGGTAAAAATGACCTGTGATTTTGCTTAGTGTTTCACAGATATAGTATCATTTTAATCTTTGAGTGTTTAACTGAAAACACTTTGCAAAGCTTCTCAATAATTATCCCATTAGAAAGACGTCTCTGTGATTTATATACAGGGGAAGAAGCAGCAGCCAGAGAAAGTTTCCCTTTCAAAATGATCTTTCCCCCGATTCTAAAAGTCCAATAACTTCCCAGCCAGGGAATGAATTTTTCATTCTTCTATTTTTTTTGTACACCGCATTTTTGCTAATTACAACACACTATGTACTTTGCTCTTTGCCCTTGAGACCTTTTGTGGGGCCTCATCCCTTTTAGAAATTTTACCAATAAACACTGGTCCTCCTGCCACCTCCTCCCAATATATCTTCTCTTAATCTTGGCAAATGTAATGTCCATAAATGCTCAAAAATGGTTACTGAATATCGGCTCATTACAACCATAAATTATCGTTGAGAATGTTGTATTATTTTGTCATAATCAACCATTTTATATGAATGAGTGCTTTACAGTCCTGTATAATGCCTTCACATTTATAATATACAAGTACAATATTCAACAGGAATATAGAAATTTTATGTCTCTGCATACATAAGGCCCAATGTATTCTGTGATTCTAAGTCCTGAAATTTGCCTTGGAATTCCCCCCCTTGCCAAAGAATTATGCTTCACAATCTTAGCTTTTGTTTAAAAAAAAATGTTTCTAGCCCTTACTGTTCCAAAGATAACCATGAAAATGTGAACCAAGTATAAACTGAAGTAGTGGTGTCTTCCTGGGCCTACAGACTGCCTTAAACAATACCTTTGAGAGATGGTAGTTGCCCAATTCATGGGAATGGGTTGTTAATTCTAAAATCTAAAGATGACAATACAAATAACAACATTGTTAACTATTTCACAACAGATCAGTTTAGGAGAAACACCCAGCTAATGTGCTTACTGTAAAATCTCAAAAAATCCAGTGGTCCTCACCCAGCTGCCAAAACCTCCAGCTTCCTTCTCTTCTTCAACGCTTAGCCAGACAGTTGGCCGTAGTGATCATTCGCCATTTGGTCTGTTCCTGCACAACCGCAAAGGTTTGATGGCTTGAGAGTCCAACATCGGAACAGACTTGATGAACCCACATAATAGGGGGTCTGCCTCTGGACGGCCTCCATCCTTCGGTTGGTGGAATTTTATCCTGGATGTTACAAGCCACCTGGAGAACGACGCTCGGTGGAACGTCTTGTGGCATCCTTGTGACATGTCTGAAAAGCGTAAGGCGCTGCCTGTGGACAATAGATCCAGTAGCCTGTAGACCCGAGCGACCATAAACATCTGCATTACAGATTAAGTCATTCCACTTTATGCCCAGTATACGACGTTGACCTTTTGTGCGGAAAGCCTCCAGCTTTGTCCAGTCTCGCAGTGTAGTGTCCATGTTTTGCAGCTGTACAACAGTATGGGAAGGATACAGCTTGAATAAATCCTGAACTTGGTTGTCATACTAAGATGATGCTGATTCCATATCCCTTGTAAACGGCCCATGGCAGATGCTGCAGTGCCAATCGGATGGAGAACCTCCGTGTGAGAATTGGAGGAGCTGGTAAGTATAGAACCTAGATAGCAAAAGCTGGAAACTGATTCAACAGTTTCGCTGTTCAAAGAGATTGGAGTCGCAGGTGGACTTGGTCCTAGATTTTGCAGTTTCATCTTTGACCATGAAATGTGGAGACCAATCTTAGCTGACTCCTCTTCCATATGCTGGAGTGCCTCATGAAACTTGTCAGGGCTCTGTACTAAAAGAACAATGTCACCAGCGTAGTCAAGGTCTGTGAGTGAGAGATCACCAATCTCAAAGCCTATGGACCTGACGGAATGTTGCATTATTAAATCCATTGCCTAACAAAAGTGTGCAGGGCCAGAACGCAACCCTGCCTAACACCAGATATTGATTTAAAAGGCACTGACATCCAGCTCCCCTGATGAACACGGGCAGTGGTTCCATTATGCAGCTCTCTAATCAAGTTCAGCAGAGTGGTAGGGACACCGACACCCTTTAAGGCCATCCATAACACAACATGGTCTACTGAATCAAATGCAGCCTTAAGATTAACCTACGCTACATGCAGGGGCTTCCTGAACTTGCGCTGTATCTCCGACAACAAGCGAAGGGCCAAAATTGCATCTATTGTAGACATGTTCCTTGTAAAGCCTGACTGTTGGGGACAGTGCTTCCAGTGTAGCAAAGGCTCCAGGCGTGCCAGCAAAACATGCGCAAACACCTTCCCAGGAATGGAGAGCAAGGTGATGGGCCTGTAGTTCTTACATTTGATGCACGGTCCCTTTGCCCTATAGAGTAAGATCACAATATCATCTTCCTAGGAGGTTGGCAGAGTTCCACACCAGACGAAAGATGGCCAGAAGTGATTCTGCTACAAGATCAACAGCACATTTTAGCAGCACTGAGAGGGTGCCATCAGCACCGGCTGCATGTACGTTTTTCAGTTTAGAGATGGCACAGTTCAACGTTGGTTCATTAGTACAAATGTCTGGATCCGGAACTGCAGTGACTGCCACATCATCCAGCTCTGAACATGCCATTTGTAGTAACTACCTCTTGACCGCTGAGGTTGCGAATGGTGTGGAATGCTGGCTTCAAGTTGCCCCTGGCTAAGCCAAATTTGACATCATCCGCAACTTTGTTATAATATGCCTTGTGATATCGGAGTGTCAGGGTGTTAAATTTTTGCTTCAGCTGATTATGAGTGCGCTTATCACCATGCGGCTTTCAATTTAATGATCTGGAAGGCCTCCTCCGATAGCTATGGTTGGCATGCTGAATGCCTGTAGCCAATTATCTGCTCAGCAGATTGGTTGAGGGTAGAAGTGAACAGGGACCAGGCAACCTCCACATCATCTGGCAGATTAGCTAGACCTGAGAATCTGTTGCTGACATCAATACAAAACCTGTTGGCTAAACCTGGCACACACAGTGTGTCGATGTCAAACTTCTTCATCATCGCAGAGGGCTTACCTGCTTTTTGGAGCATCAACACCATACAGGTGACCACTAGATGGTGATCTGTGTTCGCCGCGAATTCTGCACCAAGATATACTCTACAGGAGGCGAAGAGACACCTATCGCATGTAATGATGTGGTCCAATTCCTTCTGAGTGACGCCATCATGAGAGATCCATGACATCTGGTGTATGCGTCACTGCTTGAACTATGACCCAAGAATGGAAAAATTCTGGGAGGCACAGAATGTAAGCAAGTGACGAGAGTTATCATTGGGTGTGCCTGAACCATAATGACCTGTTCAAACACAGTTCGCAGGGAGCCTGTAACTACATTTATGTTACCCAGGATCATGAGATTATCATGTGGAGCGACTGTGCATACTAGATGTTCCAATTGATCATAGAAATGATCTTTAACTGAGTCAACAGATTCCTCTGTCGGCGTGTAGACTGCTATGACAGTGAGGTAACCATGCCAATGTTTAAGACATGCAGTAAGTAAACGAGGAGACATGGGTATCCAGGTTGTCAGGGAGGACTTGGCCTCACTTTGCAGTAGAAGTGCTACCCCATATAAATGTTGGGGCCACCAGAATACAGAAGTAAAGAATCTTCCACCTCATGATGTCCGTGATCTATCGGCCTTGCTTCTGTTAGTCCTGCGATTGACGTACCAAGACAGTCGCGTGAGATAGCAACATGATGACCACGCCTGTGAAGAGTTGCAACAATCCAAGTTGCAATTCATAGAATCATAGAATATCAGGGTTGGGAGGGACCTCAGGAGGTCATCTAGTCCAACCCCCTGCTCAAAAGCAGGACCAATCCCCAATTAAATCATCCCAGCCAGGGCTTTGTCAAGCCTGACCTTAAAAACTTCTAAGGAAGGAGATTCCACCACCTCCCTAGGCAACGCATTCCAGTGTTTCACCACCCTCCTAGTGAAAAAGTTTTTCCTAATATCCAACCTAATTTTGGTGGACTGTCAGAGATCACAGATACAATTGGATGCATTGTCACAAAGTACAGCAGACATGCCTGCCGACATCAGAGGACGCGCGTCCCCAGGGGGGCTTTGACACAAACCCATCATGTTTGCACCGAGGGGAGACAGCACCGACAAGACATTTACAGCTGAAAGTAAGGCAGGGGCTTTAACCCTGGTGCTGAGTATTAGGTTATTCTTGATACCATCTGTGAACTTGAATATTACACCCTGTGAAACTTGAGATATACTTTGTCATAAAATGGCTTTAAAACTCTGGATACAACTGGAACCTTCAGATGTCACTGTCATGCCCATTATATGCACTGCTAAATAAAGACAATGTTCTGTCACATTTATTTTTCTGTACAAACTGGACTTTATAATTTTATGGCTATCACTGAACCTTTCCTTTGGATAGCAACATTTGACCGTGGTGCTCTTTTAATGCACTGCCAATTCTGTGTTACTGCTTAAAAGAAAATTAACTATTACTTCAGAAATAGACTCTAATAATTATTAAACATCTTTGCATATATATTTCAGGCTCTTGGATGATCATTTGCATCAGTGTACATCTGGAGAAATTCTGTAGACTTCAATCAGATTGCAAAGGGTAACCCCAAGAAAAAAATTGATCTATTATCTATATAACTAGGGTAGATACAATGGGCAAGTTGTGCCAAATTCTGATTTCATTTGCACCAATTTAAAGCTGGAGTGACTCACATGATATAATTCAAAGCAGAGTCTAACCTATACTATTTTAATTGTTAGATAGTTTGAAAGGCCCATTAAAAGCAATAACTACATCTATTATTTTGAACATAAAGTTTGATGCAGGATAAAATTTGCCAATGAATTATCCCCAAACAATTATGTCAGTAAAGAGAAGTATAACTTGTGTTAATTCCTGTAGTTTATATTTAAATACAACCAATATTATGCCCTGAGCCCAGTCCCACTCCCTACGTTTCGAATTATGCAGCAATCCATTTTGCTGATGCCATCTCTTCAGTGGCTTTATAACTAAGTTTTACGCTAACACTGATTTAGCTTATTGTGTCTAATTCATCAAATTCGCATTGAGCAATTCTTTTGAAATATTTATTGCTCAGGCCAATATTTACTATACCAGAATAAATATCACATGAGATCAGAGAAAATACTGCTGCATTGAATAACTCATAAAATAATAGAAGGCAGATTGAAACATTTCCGGTTCGCTATAAAACAAATGCAGCAGTGCAATTAGTACATTAGTACATTAGTCTGCTTTAAAAATGATACTTGCCTTGAGGGTCTTTAAATATCCAATCTACTGAAAATGCTATTATTTTAATATGTTAAAAAGACGTACATACTCGTATTTGTACATATGTACATAGATGGTACATTTAAAACTGTCTGATCTAATATATAATTTTGGTAAAAACAAACGTGGAGAAAAATGTTAAACCTTTTTTGCAAAAAAGCTACTTATCATAAAGGCATTACTTTAGTGTAACACTAAGACTTTGCTTCACCCATTTACAAATATCTGTATTTGCAATGCATAGAAAATTGCTTTTTCTTTTAAAACACTTATGGAAAGAACCTTCCAGATAACATAACTTTTAAAATAATACAGACATACCTTGTTTAACTTGATAAAATAGTCCAGTCCAGCTTCCAGAGGATTAGTGTCACAGTTCATCTGTTAGAAAAATAAATATTTAATCCATAAGTGATGGCCCCGCAGGTTCCCCCATTGTTTTCACTTCTTTTGTTTCTAGTTTTCCATTTAATCCTTTTTATTTTTTATGTATAGTGGGTTAAATTCTTCTGTTAGCCAGGTGCAATTCACCGAGAGCTGCACGTGTGTAATTTTAAGCAGAGTACCTAATGCTATCCATAATACAAAATGAAGCATGTTTTAACATACACAATAAAACTATAACTCAATAAGAAATGAGACATCTTGTCAAAATAAAATGAAATCAACACAACCATGAACAACTGAGGTGCATCCAAAATAGATATTTCTCTGCCAGAAATTTAATGAGTATAGTAGTTATTTTTACGTGGGAAAGGCACAGTTCATCATAATAGTAGTTTCCCCTCACTAAAATAAAATCAGTCTGATTTCTCTCCATTGCAGATTGAGAAACCCAGAACAAAATGTAGCTCTTTCTATCTAGTTGTGACTAAAACCCATATTTAAAAAAAATTGAATTGTAAAAATAACTGTGTTTTCAAACCTCTGCCCCCCAGGCCCGGAAAGCTTTTTCCAGCCTTAAGGCATTCAGAGCATAAGTTCCAAAGTCATCGATTCCTTCTTCCTGGCCTGCTTCCATGATGGCATTGTATAGAGCTGCAGAATCTTCTTTTCTATGGTAGAGTTCCCAACCCAGTTCACCTGTTATAAAACAAAAGTTAAAAGACTAATCAAATCTAGAATTAAATAATCCCAATATATTTAGTGCTAGCATTATTACTGCAGAGATAAATGTTATGAAAATTAGGGCCAAATTTCCCTATTACACAGAACTCATTAGTAAGGGAGTGCAGAAGTTTCCCTTCCCCACAGGAGCTCCTGAAAGAATTGTGCCTCAGTACATAAATAATGGCACTATAAGTGAGCTGTAGCTCATGAAAGCTCATGCTCAAATAAATTGGTTAGTCTCTAAGGCGCCACAAGTACTCCTTTTCTTTTTGCGAATACAGACTAACATGGCTATTACTCTGAAACCTATAATTTAAACTGATGACCCAAACCTGGGAAATAAACGATTCAGTAAGAAGAGGACAGGAAAGAAGGCCAAAGTCAGAGATGATGTTTAAGGGACATATAAATTATCAATTGGTAAATTACTCAAGTCTAAGTCTACACTGGTATAATATATATACTGGAAGATGCCAGTTACACCAACATGGACTGCCTCAGACTGAGCTCTGAATTTGGCTCAGTATGGTAGAGATGGACATAGAGACAAATGAAAATAAAAAGTGACTGGCACAGAAAAAAGGGGAAATAATAAAAATTTAGCACTTATGCTTTCTGTTTTCAAGGCACTTTACAGATACTAATTTAGTAGTAATCCAAAATCATTCCTTAACACTGATTTCCCACCAAAGATTACAGTTTTCAAAACTGACCTTTAGTTCTGTAAAAAAAAAATTATATATATATACACTTTGGTGTATTTTTTTGTTTGAAAGATCTTGGAAATCCTTCTTAGTTCCTAACCAGAAAATGTTTGACAACCAATGTACCGTTTCTCTCTCATTTATGTCTATTTATAATTTGATTAATCTAATGCTTTCGAACACATCATCAGTTTCATTTCTCAACATAATTTTAGTCATACCAGTTATTTTCCTGGCTGCCCAATTATTTTGATAGTCTGTTTTCCCTACCTCTTACCTGTATAGGATATCCTAATAGCAGTAGCAGCAATATCAGAAAGTTTAATATGTCTGGACTGAAGAAATTTAAATGCAGAATCACTAAGATCCTCAGTGGTCAGTTTCTGGAGAACCTTTCGGGCAAATGGACCTGCTATGCCAAGTACTCCCATCTCATCTGTAATATTTTTAATCTCAACATTGTATCCACCCTTCAGTGCCTCCTCTTCTATCCATCTGCATGTGAAAGACAAGAGTTTTATTAACATTCTCAGTCAAGGTAACAATTTTAGCATTTGTTTCTGGGGCCATAGTCCATAGATTTATTGTAACATTCAAAGTAAGTGTTCTGTATGATGATGATAATTAAAACTTGTGCACTTGTGGTAGAGCCTAGAGGCCCCAACCAAAGATCAGAGCTCTACTGTGCTTGGCGATGTACACACACAAATAATGAAGAGCCCAAACAGATTGCCATATAAGTATTCAGCAGTGCTTGAAAAGACAAAACAATATGGAAATCATGGGTATGAGGCAGCCGCCAGACATATTGACCAAACTACCTGCTTTAACCCATTAATCTGGCAATTACTAATATTTATTTATTATTAATCATGATGGGCCAAATCCTAAGGCCTATTCCCAGGGAGGGGAGCTCCACACCAACCTGACTGAGCCTGAGGATAGTCAGGGCAGTGTGAAAGAGGGCATAGTGATCAGCCACACCACCATCATGACCTGTGGAGGCCCGAAAAAGAATAAAGTGTTCATGCAAATGAGGAGCTTCTGAAACTGCTACTGCCGCTGCTGTTGATTTGCAGACAAGAGCCTTCTGCTCTTGCTCTTGTTGCTTCCACTGCTATGATAATAGCTGGAGCAGTAAGGCTTGCAAGTGCTGCTATTACTCCCCAGCTTCAACAACTAAAAGGGGATTCTGGATCCTACTTCTTGTACCACATTTCACCAGATTCTCTCTTCCAGACCCAGTTCTTCTCTTCTGGGGCACAAACAGTCCCAAAATAATCAGAAAGCCTATTTGCTTTGAACAGCACAACCCACATTCTACTGTTTTTAGGGCAGTCTCTTCCCCAGTGTACTTCCCCCTTCTTCCCTTCCTTCCTTGGTATATGAAGCAGCTGGACCTGGCAGGCCCTCTACCCTTTCCTCCCTGATCCCTGAGTCTGCAGAAGAGCATGGGAAAGGGAGGGATTTATGAGTATGTTTCTTTCCAGGACCCCTGAACCCTCTTGAGACCCAACTGCAGTGTATACTTCATCACAAAGGCAGGTTAATAACTGGTGTAAAATAAGTTTTTTTAGATGTAGGATAAGTGCAATAGATAAGTGCAATAATTGAGGCAGTTTAGTACAGAGTTAGAGGAGAGGTTTTAAAGGGGGAAACAGCAGTCCTAGAGTAGAGGGTCGAAAGGATCATAGGACTTAAAATGGATATGCCTTTAGATTCAAAATATGTATAACCACAAAGGCAACAAAGAAGAGCAAGCAGTAAACACAGTGAGCATAAGAAATCTCTTAAAACAGATACACATTCCTGACATAATCATACACTGTAGATTCCTCAGACTATTTAAATTGTTAGTGAAAAGTTCAGCTTTAACTCTTAACAACCAAGTCTCTCATAAAGTTCACAAAATAAATAAAGAAGGTAGTATTCAAAATCTTATAGTATATAGTCTGATAAGTTTTCTTAAGAAATCCCAAGGCATAGTTGGGGGACCAAACAAAACTGTTGAAGTTCTTTACAAATAAATACATTGAGCCAGTTCTGCCACGCTTATTCAAGTTTAGTACTTAAATATGCAAGTATTCCCATTGATTCCAATGGAACAAATCACAGAATAAGGCATCACTCACAGATGTATGTATCTGTATCTATCTGTGTACTGTATTTACCTATATACATGCTTACCTCAGATCATGGAGCTCTGACCCAGAACCAGTCACCAGCAAAAACTCCCCTGGAGACAGGTGAGACACGGTTAGCTCAGCATAGACTTGGCCTCTCGGTGTTAACATGTGACTTATATTTGTAGCACCCATCTACATAGTAGAACATATAATAATTTCATTTGCAAAATAAATCCTTTGAGGTCTTGCAGGTCCTTGGTGCAAAATGTGAAAACAAAATGCTTGTGTACATTAGTTATACAAAAATCTTTAACCATATCACTTATATTAGAAAGTATGACTCTCTCTCTCTTTCTTCTGTTTTTAACCTCATTAGTAGAAGATTAATGTCCTATTGCTCAGGATTATGATTTATAATGGAAATTTCACATTTTTCATATGAAAGAAATTAACAATCCGTTGCTTGAAATAAAGGTTTGGTCAAGGTCTTTATAAATATTTGTAATGTGTATGTTACAGAAGACTTTCTCAAGCCAAAACTGATTGAAGAATAGATTTCCAATGCAAATTCAGTCATAGATTCATAGATATTAAGGTCAGAAGGGACCATTATGATCATCTAGTCTGACCTCCTGCACAACGCAGGCCACAGAATCTCACCCACCCACTCCTGCGATAAACCTCTCACCTATGTCTGAGCTATTGAAGTCCTCAGATCATGGTTTAGAGACTTCAAGGTGCAGAGAATCCTCCAGCAAGTGACCCAAGCTACAGAGGAAGGCGAAAAACCTCCAGGGCCTCTTCCAATCTGCCCTGGAGGAAAATTCCTTCCCGACGCCAAATATGGCGATCAGCTGAACCCTGAGCATATGGGCAAGATTCACCAGCCAGATACCCAGGAAAGAATTCTCTGTAGTAACTCAGATCCCACCCCATCTAACATCCCAATTTTTTTTCTTAAGTTTGCTGTTCATCAAAGCCAAAAATTGTGCTTGCCTTATTCACACAATTGTTCCCCTTGAGTCATGTGAATAAGGCATGCAGGAATTGGTACCAAAAGGATGAGCATGCCACAAGCCTGCCAAAGGTGTCTAAGAGGTGTTTACAACTCTGAGTTAATCCAATACAATCTCTGCTGTGTATAGTCTTGATCTAGCAAAAAGTCTCATTTGACACAAAAGGATTTCCTCTTTAGTGTTTTTTCTGTGAGATGAAATATAGAGATGATCACATTATTATGCCTCTGCTTCCCTGTCTCCCATTTCTGGAACTCTTCCAGCGTGACCTAAATTAGTAACATTATCATAGTTCTGTTTACCTTTGGAATGACATTTGCAAACAGGTGATCCAACAGTTTAACCGAATCATTCCCTTTGACAATAAACTTGCCAAATGGTGTCAGGTCAATCACACCAACTTTTTCCATAACCTGCTTATATTCACGACCCACAGGTTCAAACCAGTTCGTGCGCCAAAAACTGGGTCTGAAACAGAGTATTTACGCACATAAAAAACAGAATACACATCTGGTTATTACAGTCTAGCCATTTTGTGATCTATTCAGCAAAATATATTCCCAAAATTCTTCGTTTTGCAAGTCATTCAAAAGCATTAGAACCTAGTCTCTCTTATTTTAGGTAGTTTATCCATTATTTTCCTCAGTGTAACAATGGGTTAAATATTAATTCATTTAACATGAGAGTCAAAAACAAAATTGGCAACAATAAACTATGTAACAGTTTGAATTGTTAAAGTGTAAGAAAAAATTTCTACTTCTTCATTAATTAACTCTGGGTAAATTTACTGCTGAATTTGCTGAGTCCTTTATTATGGGTTAGATTGTTGAAGGCTTCACCCACCTAGCTGCACAGGGAAGAGTAGGGCTCCCCTTACTCCCCTGCTGAGCCCTGCACAAATTGTGACTACAGCTGAGGATGGGAAAACAGAGCTTCTTGCCTGATACCTCCCACTGGAAGCAAACAGGCAGGGAGCGGAGAGCAGAAAAAGGTGGGGGGGATCCTGGGCCCCGCCACCTTTACTCACCGGTTGCACAGAGGGAGTAAGTTAGTTCCATGAAAAGAGGTGAAATAATTTACTCCCTGCAGAACAAGTGGGAAGTAAGGGAGGAAATGTGACTTTATAGTTACAGTTTGCTCTCTAGTCTGCTCCCGGCCAGTGCAGCTGCATGCTGCGGTTAGTAAGGTTACAGTGTAATTCTATATCTGTGCTTTAGAATTTATGTATCTTGAGAATTAAATAGATTTTAAAATATAGATAACAAAATCAGACCAACCAAAAAAATAACAGAAGAGTTGCTTCTGAGACCTTCTTTGGCTAAACTGACTGAAAATCCTAATTCAATCCTAATTCAATCAACTCTTGCCTTCAGGACAATAGACCAATACAAAATTGGTAATCGTTCATTTACTTGTATCCAATCTCATCTCCAGGCTTGTAGAACCAATGAGGTTGCTCCCATCCTGCATGGAAACCCATTGAGCATTTAGATTTAAGCACTTCATAAAGCCCACTGACTCTCTCTGTAGGTCTCCCAGCAAACCTTTCTTCTTTAGGATAACCAACTAGAACGGAAAAAAGAAAAGAGGGACACTAGATATCGTACACCAAGAAAGCAAAACATGGTAAAAAAAAGTCAGCAACTGCATACCTAAAATAAATATTTCTAATATAGCTACAAAGCAAATTTCTAGAGCAGTGGTTCTCAAACTTTTTTTTCGCGGACCACTTGAAAATTGCTGAAGGTCTCGGCAGACCACTTAATGACCTTTCCAAATGTTGTGTGTACCATTAGCTAACTACTGTAAAGCACTTTGGATAAAACCACTATATACAAAAAATCTTAATAACAGTTAACATTTTTTGTTCTACAAATAAAAGCACACAACTCATATTTTAATATCAGTAGTCTTACCTTTCTAATGTGATGGATATGCCCTCTCTCCCCTGCCGCAGCAGCCCCCAAGCTGGGGCTGGGAAGGAGGGCCATCTCTCCCTGGCAGCCGCAGCCCTGGAGCTGGGGAAAGTCACCTCTTTCTCTGGCCGCCACAGCCCTGCACATCCCAAATTCCCCCCACCCCCTCTTCTCACCCCACTGCCCCCTCGCACCTACCCTATATTCCCCCCAAGGCCACCACCTCACCTTACATGTGCGTCTTCTCCAGGGTCCAGGCACCTAATTAGTGGAGCCATGCCTGCGCAGCTCCAGTAATTAGGTGGGTGGCCCTTCATTCTCTTGTGTGTGGCTGTCCAGGTGTGCACCTTAGAGAGAACTATCTGTGGACCACCTGAATGGAGCTCGTGGACTGCTGGTGGTCCCTGGACCACAGTTTGAGAACCTCTGTAGAGGTATTTGGTATCATGCTACCAAATCAGAAGGGTAATGTTTTCTATTCATTTTCCATTCACTTTGCACAACTGCAAAGTCTGCATGAACAAAGGGAGTCAGGTGTTGCAATGCTGAATGTTACAGTGCCTAACTTTTAGGCACCTCAGTTAGGTGCCTAGCCTCCCTGTACAATGAATGGGGAGAGAGAGACAGCTTAGGGTATGTCTACACTGCAGTTAAAAACCCACAGCTGTCCTATGCCAGCTGACTCAGGCTCACAGGACATGAGCTAAGGGGCTGTTTCATTGTGATGTAAACGTTCTGGCTTGGGCTGGAGCCTAGGCTATATGACCTGTAAGATGGGAGGGTTCGGTAGATGTGCTCACAGGGCTCCTACTGGATTGGGTCCCAGATATGACTTAGCCAGCCAAATGCCTATCTTCCCCTGCTTTGTGATGCATTCTGAGGCCCAGGCAGGAGAGATGCCTGGAGTGAGGCAGCAGTGAGCATGCCCAGAGGTAGACACTTAGGCACCCAGGAAACTTTTACCTGGAAAATTTAGGCGCCTACCGGGTTTGGCTGCAGTTTTGTGCATTGGAGTGGTTCCCATAGGACTTAGGCACTTAATTCCTTTTGCGCATCTAGGCCTAAGTGACTACACTAGTTGCAAGGCAGTGGGGCATCAGGCTTCATCTTTCTGTTAATCCACAACAAAAGAAAGGAGATGTTTTACACAAGTGCAAAGTCCTATATTTTAGGATATGAAAAATGCTTTATAAATTATCTTCTTACCAATGTTGTTAAATCCATAAGACTCTCTTGCTTTTGTTGCTGTATATTGGGTGGTGATCCATTTTCCATAGCGATTGGGATCTAATTCTATTAGGTCAAAAGGAGGCTCCCCACCTAGGATCCAATCACTGAGATACTTTCCTACACCTCCAGCATGGATAATGCCATATCTTTAAAACAGAAACAAATCCTCCAATATTTAGTCATTTGAAATAATTTTTCAACAAGGCATCAATTATTACAAATTCTCTTTGCACTGTTTGATAATATTTTGTCTAGGAATTACTCAAAGCCACTGTTATTTCCATTTTCAGCAACCAAGTTAGCTGCCTCTAATAGATGGCACTCTGAGGTTACAGGAAGCAGATCTATTCTGATAGTTTTATTGCCCTCCCCAGAGACAGAGAAAAACCATCACCCTGTCCCCTTATCCCAGTGTTTTTGCACGGCCAGTGTCAGTTCTCCCCTGAAATCTCTGCTCCTTATCAGAGGTGTCTCCTCTCCGTTCCCCTTCTCCTACCCCACTGGTTTCCAATCTTAGTCTGCTTCCCCAACCAGCTCCAGTCTCCTCTGTCTGGTGGTTCCCAGTCTCAGTCTCCTTGCCCAGCTTGTCCCATTTCTTCCCTCAACTCCCAGTTCCAATTTCCCTCTTCCCTCCCAGCCTCCAGTCTCAGTCCACATACCCCTAACCTCTCTTCCACAGACTCCTGTCCCAACCCACTCCCCCATCCAGCTCTTGTCACCTTTGAACTTGAATCAGGCAGTTTCCTCATCACACTGACTGGATAACAGTTGAAAACACAGGAGAGACAAGCTCCCTGCTCTCATTTCCAGCGCCTGGACTCAACCCTGCCCGCAGCCTCCCAAAACTGCAATTGCAGAGAGAGTCCACCTCAGCCTAAGGCTGGAGCATGCCTATATGGATGGAGTCTTCAGAGATTTCTGTAATGAAGGTCCGACAATTCTCTACTAAGCATATGCGATCAGTGATTTTTCTCAGGCTAATAACTTGGACAAGTTTAGATGGATTTTCACAGAGATGACAAAAGGCCCATCCCTGTCATAAAGGCCACCCCTCTGCCATATTTCAAGTCCCTATTTCAAAGCATGGAGACTCTAGATCTTTTCAAACAAAAGAGCACCAGAAGTTTTTTAACATGGGCCAAACAATATATTTTTCCTGAGCCTTATTCTCAGAAACAGATGAAATGTTTTAGCTGAAACTTATTCGGCCTAAGGCAGACACCCATCACAGAAAATTTCAAGGCTATCTGGTTAAAGTTTGGCAAAGTTATAAACAACTGAAAACTAGGTCTTATAATGGGAAGTGTCTGGCAACCTTAATAATATGTAGCAATACCAGTCCCACCCATAATAATTATTAACCTGTCTACACACTAAAGTGCGCAGCAAGCTGTTGGCGTCACACAAATAATAAATTATTACAAAAAAACCACACATACTCACTTAGACTTCAAACACAATGTTCTGACTGGGAACTCTAAGATAAAGACTACCAGTGTACACACAAAATTACAACATACATGGAAACATCTGCTTCTATAGCATTCTGAGGGTAAATGACCCCTGAAATACAGATACCCCTGTCTCACCAATATCCCCATTAAACCTTGGGTCCCAACATTCAGAAGCTAAACAAATGTATACTTGTTTTAAAAAATTAAGTTTATAATAGGAATAAAACCCTCTCTGCTGTCTTCAGTCAGTTCGATATGGACCTTAATCCTATTCCCACTGAAGTCACTTCAGTGGAAGGAGAAAAGGGCCCACAGGCAGTGCAATTAATGTAATAAAGCAGTCTTTTCTGGAACCCAGTGCTTTAGATAAGAATATTAAGTGTGTAGTTAAAAGGTGAAATTTTTAAAACCTCTTGAATTCAAATAGCAAGTGTACTTAATCATTCAATTCAAAATGATCAAACTATTTTATTTTGGGAGCCTGGGAAAGCATCTTAATCTTTTATATAATTTTATATATGAGGGTTTGTAAAGTGAAGAAAAAGTGGATAAGGCCTTACTGGATTCTGATCTGATGATTAGGCAATTATCCATTCATCTTGGAGCAATGATCAGCTGAGGTAACGGAATGTGGCAAGGAATTTAGGGTGAATACGTTGTAGACCATGATTAACGAAAATGTTAATATAAGAATATCACAATGAAACAGAATGAGCAGCACCTGATCTCCTCAAACAGTACCTTCCCCAGTATCTACCACCTACTTCTAACATCCAACAACACTCACCTACAGTATCCATCTTCTCAACCTCTGGCACCCCCAGTACTCTCATCTGGCACACCCCTTCCACAACAGCCAATACTCTCAATACCCTTTTAGTACCCTCTGCTTCATACTTCTTCACCCCCCTCCACAAAACATACAACATTCCATTTAGCACCTCAAATGTTAAGCTTCCTTTGTTCTACTCATCCTTGCCACAACTGGAATTGCACAATCCTTTGCAGCTGCAAAATAGCCCATGGAGAAGACAATGGATACATCTACACTGGAATAAAAGAGCTGTGGCATGGCTGCAGCTGGCTTGGGTCAGCTGATTTGGGCTTATGGGGCTTGGGCTGCAGGGCTAAAAATTGCTGTGTAGATGTTTGGGATCAGGCTAGAGCTGGCTCTGGGACACTCCCCCCTCATGGGGTCCCAGAGCTCAGGCTCCAGCCCAAGCCTGAATGTCTACATGACAATTTTACAGCCCCACAGCACAAGCCCCAGGAGGCCGAATCAGTTGACCCGAGTCAGCTGTGGGTGTTTAACTGTGTGGCCCAATATGGCCCAAAGTTATTTGCACAAATAAACTGAAAGATGTACTCTAAGAAACAGTGCTGACAAGATTCTATCTTGGTACACACAAAATTTTAAATACTACTGATTTCATGACACTGGCCTTGAGGTTAACTGTTCCATGCTGCCGAAGAAGAGGAGCAAGAACAGAAAAAGAGCTGGTGAGAAAGAGCCACAGGATGGGTGGGAGTAGTGACAAATATATGGCTGAATATAAGGAGATGCATATGATCAGATGGTTGAGGCCACTTGCAGGCACAGGGTAGTGTGCAGTATACTTTAAAAAAACAAGGTCAGTGATGCTGAAATTGAATGCAATTGTAATTAGCTTTACTTTAATACATGACGGACAAAAGTTAATGGTGTGATGAATTTACTCACCCAAAGCCAATTGCTACCCAGTAATTCCTGACACCTTGATGCGGTCCCACCATAGGAAGAATGTCTGGAGAATATGTGATTGGACCAGCAACTGTGTTAATGATGTCTGCTTGTTTCAGGACTGGGACCATTGTCATTGCAGCCTCAATATGATCCATTATTCTGTCTAAATCAGACTCAAAAAGTTCCTTTCCAAAACCTGCACAAATATTTGATACATATTATATATTTGTAATAAACTGTAAATATTTGTTTTAAATATATGCATACTATATATATATATATATATATATATAAGCAATAGCAGTATGTAATTCATCAGTCTGTATATCCACACCTTTTCTATCTTTACCTCACAAAACCCCATTTCCCTATAAGAAGAGCACAAACTGAGGCAACTGGATTTGAGTCAGCTTTCATTTTATTTCTCTTAATCTAAGGGGAAGCAGTGCGGCCTAGCAGCTCAGGCACTGCACTAGGATTCAGGAGACTTGGGGCTTGTCTTCAGGTACAGCGCTATAGCAGGGCAGCTTGCAGCTGCGCTGCTGTAGCAAAGACACTACTATGCTGACAGGAGAGCTTCTCCTGTTGGCGTAGTTAATCTACCTCTGTCAGAGCTTCTCCTGTTGACATAGCTCTGTCTGCCCCAGGGGTTAGGTCGGTATAAGTATGTCTCTCAAGGGTGTGGATTTTTCATACCCCTGACCGATGCAGACATACCAATATAGGTCTGTAGTGTAGACTTGGCCTTGGACTCTATTCTTGGCTCTGTCACTGACCATTTGGATGACCTTGGGCAAGTCATTTACTTATCTGAGTTTCAGTTTCCCCATCTGTGAAATGGGGATAATGATATTACCTGCAGTGGTAAAGCATTTTGAGATCTACTGATGAGAAGCACTATGTAAGAGCTAGGTATGATTATTATCATTAACGACACAAAGTCTCAACACTGAAGCAGGAAAGAGATGGACAGGCACAGGAGACTTCTCTAATGCTGGTCAAAGCCCTTTGTTTTTATGGATCTATTTCATTCATATATACAATAGTCTGCCTTCGTGTTCAGAGTGTTATTTCTGTTCAGTCTCTCACAGAGGCTGTAGTCATATTTTGAAAGATACGCAAAAAAAGTATATGTTGCAACTAAATTTTCAATAGCTTCCACTTCTCATCATACAAGGAAGTGTTATAAAGGGAAATATGCTGCTGTGCTTTATATTATTAAACTATTTTCTATAGTTTATCAAGCTTTGAAGATATATGTAATTTTTTTAAATTACCTGGTGGAACTCCATTTGTTACCCAGGACTCCTGTAGTTTCATTTTGTCCTGACTTTCATATGGACCAAATAAAAGCCCGTCCCTTTCCTGTCTTAGATAATATGATCCTTCTAAGTCACGGAGCACAGGCAATTCCGTTTTCAGGACTTTCACTTCAGGAATAGTTGATGTGACAACATACTGATGGTGAACAGGTATGAGGGGATGGTGCAGTCCAATCATTCTGCCTATTTCACGAGCCCAGAAGCCTAAGAAACACAATAAACAACTATGCTAATATGCAAACAATTTCAGTGAATGGATTTTGTCACTCGGTAACCTTTATTTGCCATATAGCAATGCTATGCTGAGCTGATCAGACTCAAAATAAAGGTTAACCCTGCATATGCCCTGAAAGCCATTTTGAATTGACAGATTACTACAACTCTGTCACTCTTGGGATTTAGATCTGTGTGGATGTGTTTGCTTACTTTAATCTATAAATAACTCTCATTTCTTTTTCCTTGTTAATAAACCTTTAGATATTTTATTACAGGGATTGGCTACAGGGATTGGCTACAGGCATTGTCTATGGTGTAAGATCTAGGGTACCAACTGATGTGGAGTAAGTGACTGGTCTCTTGGGATTGGAAGCAACCTGAATATTTTGTGGTTTTTGGTGTAGGTGACCATTTATCACTAAATCCAGCTTGCCTGGGTGGCAAGATAGACTGAAGAGTCTAAGGGGACTGTCTGTGACTTCATGGTAAGGCTGATATTAGGGATCCAGTTCACATTTGTTACTGGCTTGGTGAAATCTAATTATAGAACATACCACTAGTTTGGGGTGTCTGCCCTGTTTTTGACAGTCCACCCTGAGATGGGCCCTCACAGTCATGAGCCACTCCGGACAGCGTGACAGTAGACATGAGATAAAGAATAGGTCGAACATGGACAATGCATGGACAGAGCATGCTGTGCTGGGATTGGTTCCTGCAAAGGAACCATGCTGTGCTGGGATTTGGTTCCTGCAATCCAAAAATGTGTGATGTAATGTACAGTAAATTCAATGAGATGTGTAAATGTATGTAAAGAGAGAGGGTTTCTGTGTAACTTTGGAGCTGTGATGTACCTTTCATCCATCCCCTGCATTTGAGTCTGATCAACTCAGCATTACATTGCTGTATGCCAAATAAAGGAACCTGAGTGACAAAATGGGGAGTCGAACTGAGTGCTTTGGATCCTAGAGGGCTGGATGAAGTGTTCTCCCAGAACTGGACAAGATGTTCTGGATAAGCCTAGTGGAAAAGGTCTTGGAGGGAATCCCAACAATGTGCACCCCAAAATACTGCAAATATGCCTACAACCCAAGGGATTCATCAAAAGGTGGCTATGCCATCTTTATACTCCCTTGATTCTTAGGGTTTCTAGGGCCCTTGGTATAACTTAAAGCAGCCACAAGACTCCTTTCCCTTCTGATGGTTAGGGATCATTGGAGTTCAACATTTTTTATGTTTGTTAATACAGAAGACCATGCAGCTCTTCCCAGTGGGCTGGAGAAGCTACATGGTATGTGGATGAGCAGCAGATTGACAGATGTAATTCATTGCTGACAAATGCAAGATAATGCACATTGGAAAGAATAATCTGTACTATTCATACTGTGTTCTAAATTAACTGTAACCACTTCAGAAAAAGGCCTGGGCACTTGTGAGGACAGCGCAATGAAAATCTTTGAACAGTGCACACAGAAAGTCAAAAGAGAAAGTAACGTTAGTATGCACAAGGATGTGATAGAAATTAATAAAGAGGATATTATACTGCCTTTATATAGACCAGCGGTACATCCTCACTTGGAATAATTTGTTCAATTCCACTCACCCTCTCTTTTTTAAAAATGTAAAGGGGGAAGAAAAGGCATCCAAAGACAAGTAGCAAAAGTGGTTAGAGGCATAGAATACTTTTGTGGAGAAAAGCTCGAAAAGACTACCACTGTTTAGAGAAGTCATAAATAAGAGAGGAAACAAAAAAGATATTCAGAATAAGGAATGGTACAAGAGATAAATCAGTTGTGCCTACTTATATCCTCTTTATAATACAAGAACAAGGCAACAAATTTAAAATTCATGAATGGAAATATTTTCTTTACAGAATACATAAATAGACCTCTGCAACTCATTGCCACAAGATATAATTGAGCCCCGACCTTAATAGGAACCAAAAGAGGGTTAGACATTTATATGGGTAATGAAAACATACACAGTTATATGAGATATAACTGTCCTGATTTTTCATACTTGCTGTCTGGTCACCCTACACTACTGTGATAATCTTTGTACAAAATATGCCTTATGATGTATCATTTAAAAACTAATAATGTGCTGGTCAATAATACCATGGTGATATGTACGTAGCAGCATTACATATAAAGTTATGAAATCCCCCTGTATGATGTTATCACATATACAAAACCACACAACCCAGCCTAGGAAAAGGTTGTTAAACATATCTATCCTAAATAAAGAAATGTGTTTTACCTCAATTTAAATATAAGTAGTAAACAGGGTACTCAAGACAGCAGAGGGAGGAGACGGCAGGAGACCAAGCAAATTTGCATTTTAGCAAACACAGGTGGTAAGAAAGAGCATGGAGCCCCATTTACCACCAGACTCCATGTCACTTTCTTTACTGATTGAATAAACTTTGCTTTGAGGGATAATCTTCAGAAGAATCTATTTCAAGGGTACACTGGACTATAAATCGAAGGGGCAGAAAACTCCATGCTTTCTCTCTCTTTCACCTAAGAAGACAAAGGCACCAGCATCTTTGGGACTCTGGGAGTGATCCTGACGAAGGAAAAAGTCAGTTGTCATCTTCCTGGAAGACTGTAGGTCAGAAAGACTGTCTTAAACAAAGCCTTGAACCAACACTTGCTAAATTAAGTTTTAGACTTTTAGATGCGTTTTCACTTTTATTTGCTTGTAACCATTTCTAACTTTATCTCCTATACTTGAATTCACTTAAAATACTATCTCCTTTTGTTAATAAACTTTTTTTTATTTTTTAATCTAAACCAACCCAGTGCTGCGTTTAAACTGAACTGTTTGGTAACTCCATGTAAGGTAGCAAACTGTTGAATATTGACTCTGTACAGGAGCAACAAACCTTAATATCGGAACTGTCCAGGAGAGGGTTGGTAAGTGCAGAACATGTTTTGGGAAAATTCAGGCCTGAGAGTGTTTTCGGGCACCCTGCACACAGTAACCAAGGCTGGTGGAAGCCAGAGTGTGGCTGGTGTGTTGCTGGAAGGCTGCTGGGGATCAGAGCTGCTGAACCAGGGCTGCTGCTATACAAAGACACTCAGGGTGTGATCTGCCTGCTGTTGGCTGTTTGTGAGCAGCCTAGTTTGGGAGCTACAATAGCATAGCATTGTGAAACACCCAAGCTTATGGGGAAAGTGGTGACATAGCCTCTCATTGGTCTGGCCTCACCCTGGAATAAGACATACTGATGTTCCAAGAACAGGACTATAATAATTTTTATTATTTTACTTGCTCACAAAAAAACAGAATAAGAAGGGCGAATGGATGGCACAACATGTATATCCTCCTCTGCAAACAAACAAAACTGGTAGATTTAATTTTAGGTTTACTAGTCTTAACTGTGTTCCTTTCAAAATGTGCACTATAAGATGCCATAAACAGCTTCTTAAAATTGAAGATATTTCCTAAAAATATATCACTATAGTGCAGCTGTCTGTATATGATCTCATGTTAGATTTTTGATGACAACCGATATGGAGTTAATCATAAGTAGAACCTCCAGTGTTATTCAACACCACTTTTTAAATCCACTTATCCAGGTATTGTACTTAACTATTTTTTATGTTGACTACAGGATTCAGTACTGCAGTATTGAATTGTTGCTTACTTAATTAGCCCAGGGCAACAGCTGGGATCCATCACTGGTTCTGTGCCTAAAAATTCTCAACCGTGTGCAAAAAAAAAAAAAGTCTTAAAGAAAGAGTGTGCTCTCCGAAAAAAAATTCTAACTGGAAGCAGATGTTAAACTCCCCCTTTCATGGGAGAGATAGCTAAAGCAAAAGCATAATTTATACCTTTAGAATTTTTCTACATCAAAGTGATTAAGAACATCTCAGAGCGAAATATTTAGCGTTAGTATTGTTTGGCAAATTTACAAGCAGGTAGTCTGGTAAGATATTGTAAAAGAAAAAATAACTCAACTAAAAAAACCTAAATGTTCCATTTCTAAGTACATTCCCAAACGGTTGTAAAATGGAACAACTGCTGTGAGGTCAAATATCTGTATATGCAGTATGCATATCTAAAATAAAATCACCATTTCTTCAGGTTTTATTAATAACTCTATTATAAATACACTGCTAGCCTCCTCAGCAAGTTCAACACCAGTTAGTTTATGTCAGGGATTATTCATTAGGGGCCTGCTTATTTAAAAATAGAAAACTCACAAGTGGAACAGCTTCAAGTTGGTTTAAACTTGTTCATTCCAGTTCCACAGCAAATGTTGACTGTGCCCAAAAAAAGAGCAGATAGCTCTGTGATTAACCCTGCTGTGCTTTGAGTTAGCAACATGAGACTAGCCATGGCCGGCATCAAAATTAACAGTAATGATTTGAAGGGCTGGGGTTAAAATGAAGAGTGAATGGTGGCTGAAAGAAAGTTAATAGCATACACCGGTCATAGTAGTGGTTGCATACTCTGACGTAGAATGTTAAGCAATATCAACTTTAAATGTTCAGTGTTTGGCTGAACACTTAGCTGTACATTAGAATTAGGCTTAGCCAAGCATATCTTTGGATTAATAAGTTATCAAAGCAAATGAAAAAGCCTAAGAGATTTCACAAGGCTGCAGATTGGCTTTACAAATAATGATAACGTCTGGAAAGCAATTGTGAGGAAAGCTGTATATAATGACAATTGACAACACAACCAAAAGGATGCCAATCACACTATAAAATATAAGGAAAGTTATTAAATGTGCAAACTTCATCAATATGCTCTAATGCCAAGTTTTCAGAAAATGGGTGCCTGAAGTTTGACATGTAAGTGGTCTGATTGCCAAAATGCTGAGCACCCAGCAGCTCCCACTGCCTTCAAAACTTCTGAGAATGATGACAAGGGAAGTCTGGAACTTGACAGCCAGGGGAAAAGATTCTGGAGCATATCAGAGATCCAAAGGTGCCAGGAAGAGCTGGTCAGAAGTTTTCCGATAAAACAGAGTTCTACTGGAAAATAACGATTTGTAGAACACCCAACAGGTTTCATGGAAACATCTCGGGTCCAGTGAACTTTTGGCAAATCAAAGGCAGGATTCCAGCAGAAGGGTTTCCTGCCACTTGCCTGGGCAATAATGACAATTTCCCAAGAATGACAGTCTCGCTCAGCAGCTGTTGGGGTCAGGGGAGCATATTTAGTTTCAGAAATACAATACTATGTCAGTGTTTCTGAAATGAATTTTTTGGGAAGTTCCAGTTAGCAGGAAATTTTGATAAATTTGGTTTTAGCCCAATTCAGACCATATTCAAATTTTGAAATAGCAGTATTTCCCATAAACTGGAAATCCCATGTTTCATCCAGTTCTAGTGCCAGGCTGCAATGTGTTTGATTAAGAAAGAGTAAAACCATTTTGAAGCAGAACTGGATGAGCTGGAAAAGCACAGAATGGAAGGGAAGAAAACATGGTATCCTCTAAGGAAGACAGTGAGAGATAAAGGGAGGAAGAACAGGATGACAGGGAGGGACAGAACTTGTCAGAGGCCTGAAAAACCCTTCATTCCCAGTGTTCTTGATACTCGACATAAGATAAAACATGCACAAGGTTATAAAGTTATGTGTGTTTACTTACTCATAGACGACTTTAAGGTCAGAAGGGACCATTGTGATCATCTAGTCTGACCTCCTGCTCACTGCATGCCACAGAACCTCACCCACCCACTCCTGAAATAGACCCCTAACCTCTGGCTGAGTTACTGAAGTCCTCAAATCATGGTTTAAAGACTTCAAGTTATAGAGAATTCACCATTTATACTAGTTTAAACCTGCAAGTGATCCATGCCCCATGCTGCATAGCAAGGAAAAAAACCCTCAAGGTCTCTGCCAATCTGACTTGGGTGAAAATTTCTTCCCGACCCCAAATATGGTGATCAGTTAGACCACTTGTTCTCAACCAGGGGTACGTGTACCCCTGGGGGTACATAGAGGTCTTCCAGGGGGGTACATCAACTTTTTTTAAAATTTGCCTAGTTTTACAACAGGCTACATAAAAAACATTAGTGAAGTTAGTGCAAACTAAAATTTCATACAGACAAAATGAGAAAGTAAGCAATTTTTCAGTAATAGTGTGCTGTGACACTTTTGTATTTTTATGTCTGATTTTGTAAGCAAGTAGTTTTTAAGTGAGGTGAAACTTGGGGGTATGCAAGGCAAATCCAACTCCTGTACAGTAGTCTGGAAGAGCTGAGAACCACTGAGTTAGACCCACCAGGCAGATACCTGGGAAAAAATTCGCTGACACTCAGAGCTCTCCTGACTTAGTGTTTCCATCTCCGGCCATTGGGGATTTTTGCTGTTGGGCCACATGCTATTGTAGGCAGTCCCATCACTCCATACACAATTACACTGAAAACTATGTTAAAAGAACGTTGTTACGGTTGCAAAGTCAAGTGCTCAAAAGATAGAAAATACCAGTATCAATGTTGTCTGTGGAACCTTAAATATGATACAGTCTCTAATTAAATGATCAGAAACTTTTTTTTTTACTGGTCCCATCTTATTCAGCACACAGTGTGCATAGACTAAGACCTCCAGGAAGTGTAGAGATACCACAATTCCTGTACGCTGTAGATGCAGTCTTTGGTTTCCCATGTCACACCTCCTGCTGGGGCAGAAACAAAGCCTCCCAGGACAGGAGAGTCATAGGCTGCAGCTATGCAGATCAATAGGAAATTTGTTACCTCCTTGCTGTGCATAGTCCTGTTCATAATATAGCGTTTGCCTTGGCACTGGTGTGCTCATCAGTGAGATACTACACACAAGATGGATGGAGCTCTATTAATGAGCAGCTTCAATATTTTTTCTCATTGTTCAAAGTGTGGCCATTGGCTTTCTTTACTACATGAATTCAAACCCTGCTCTAAATACAGAATTAATTACCTCATTGGTTTTTCTGTTGTGGTCATCGTTATAGTATCTGAGTGCTTCACACACATTAATTAACCTATCTTCCCAACACCACTGTGAAGAGGAGGTATGGTATTATCTCCCTTTTACAGATGGAGATCTGATGCACAGTCTGACTAAGGCAAAAAAATTAACAATTTTGTGTCCAATCTGAGCTATCTAGGACCTGATTTTGCAGAATACTTGGCATTGTATAGAACTTCATATATTCAAGCACAGCTCCCATTTACCTCAGTGCAGATGTGGGAGCTCAGCACTTCTGCAAATCAAGCTCCAGGTTTTCAAGCTGGGCTACCAGAAAATGAGGAACATACAAATAGTGACCAGGTCTAAGAAGTTTGGCTTAAGTGACTTGCTCAGCATCACACAGGAATTCTATGGCAGAGGCAGGGACAGAATCCAGTTCCCCAGGACAGCACTAAGTGTTCTTATTTATGCGACTATCCTTTCTTTTCCTGCAATCCCCTGCTTCATTCATTTCAGTTTCCAACTTCTGCAACAAATGAGGCTGGAGTCCTACCAAAAACAGTCCCATTTACTATACAACTCTGATTCACCCCCAGAGCAGGTCCACAGTCCTCTACAGTATAGCAGGCAGTAATGGCATTAAAGATTATTACAGTGCATGTGCACAAGGGGGCCTAACAGCAGTTGGAAGAACCACCTTAATTCTGGCATATCCAAACTTTTGAGTGCTTGACTTTGCAACCTTAATAATGTTCTTTTAATGCAGTTTTCTTGTATATACTTGCATAGGATTTTTTAAAAATAGAAAAAACAGAAATTCCATCATGTGGCATCATATGACATCCACCTCAGCCATCAGCGGGGTTGGAACCTTTTAGATCCACCACACAAACCTCTGCTGCTTAAGCGAAGGGAGTAATTGATAGCAATATCATTTGTCATCCTCTGTGCGGACAAGCACTAGAGGGGGATGAAACATACACTTTACCACTGGTCTTCACAGATATTTGCTGACAGCAGAGGAATTTGCTGACAGCGGACTCAGGAATCTTGAATTCCATTCCAAGCTCTGTAGCGGACACAGACACTGCTGCCTATTTTCATCAAGCTTGACCCCTCCTGCCCCATCCCCTCTAACTTGTTCCTTGTCTCTTTCTCACCCTTGGCTCCTTCTCCCAGTTCCATTCTCCTTGCTCATTCAATCCCAATCTTCACTCCTCAGGCTTCTCATCTCAGTCACAGGGTATGTCTACACTAAGGAATAAGGTCGAATTTATAGAAGTCGGTTTTTTAGAAATCGGTTTTATATATACGAGTGTGTGTGTCCCCACAGAAAATGCTCTAAGTGCATTAAGTGCATTAACTCGGCGGAGTGCTTCCACAGTACCGAGGCTAGAGTCGACTTCCGGAGCGTTGCACTGTGGGTAGCTATCCCACAGTTCCCGCAGTCTCCGCTGCCCATTGGAATTCTGGGTTGAGATCCCAATGCCTGATGGGGCTAAAACATTGTCGCGGGTGGTTCTGGGTACATATCGTCAGGCCCCCGTTCCCTCCCTCCGTCCGTGAAAGCAAGGGCAGACAATCATTTCGCGCCTTTTTTCCTGAGTTACCTGTGCAGACGCCATACCACGGCAAGCATGGAGCCCGCTCAGATAACCGTCACCCTATGTCTCCTGGGTGCTGGCAGATGTGGTACGGCTTTGCTGCACAGTAGCAGCAACCCATTGCCTTCTGGCAGCAGACGGTGCAATACGATTGGTAGTCATCCTCGTCGTGTCCGAGGTGCTCCTGGCCACGTCGGCTGGGAGCGCCTGGGCAGACATGGGCGCAGGGACTAAATTTGGAGTGACTTGACCAGGTCATTCTCTTTAGTCCTGCAGTCAGCCCAACTGAACCGTCTTATGGTGAGCGGGCAGGCGATACGGACTGCTAGCAGTCGTACTGTACCATCTTCTGCCAGGCAGGCAAGAGATGAGGATTGCTAGCAGTCGTATTGTACCATCTTATGCCAGGCAGGCAAGAGATGAAGATGGCTAGCAGTCGTACTGTACCATCTTCTGCCGAGCAGCCATGAGATGTGGATGGCATGCAGTCCTTCTGCACCGTCTGCTGCCAGCCAAAGATGTAAAAGATAGATGGAGTGGGTCAGAATAAGAAATAGACCAGATTTGTTTTGTACTCATTTGCCTCCTCCCCTGTCTAGGGGACTCATTCCTCTAGGTCACACTGCAGTCACTCACAGAGAAGGTGCAGCGAGGTAAATCTAGCCATGTATAAATCAGAGGCCAGGCTAACCTCCTTGTTCCAATAAGAACGATAACTTAGGTGCACCATTTCTTATTGGAACCCTCCGTGCAGTCCTGCCTGAAATACTCCTTGATGTACAGGCACCCCCTTTGTTGATTTTAGCTCCCTGAAGCCAACCCTGTAAGCCGTGTCGTCAGTCGCCCCTCCCTCCATCAGAGCAATGGCAGACAATCGTTCCGCGCCTTTTTTCTGTGCGGACGCCATACCAAGGCAAGCATGGAGGCCGCTCAGCTCACTTTGGCAATTAGGAGCACATTAAACACCACACGCATTATCCAGCAGTATATGCAGCACCAGAACCTGGCAACGCGATACCGGGCGAGGAGGCGACGTCTGCGCTGTCACGTGAGTGATCAGGACATGGACACAGATTTCTCTGAAAGCATGGGCCCTGACAATGCATGCATCATGGTGCTAATGGGTCAGGTTCATGCTGTGGAACGCCGATTCTGGGCTCGGGAAACAAGCACAGACTGTTGGGACCGCATAGTGTTGCAGGTCTGGGACGATTCCCAGTGGCTGCGAAACTTTCGCATGCGTAGGGGCACTTTCATGGAACTTTGTGACTTGCTTTCCCCTGCCCTGAAGCGCATGAATACCAAGATGAGAGCAGCCCTCACAGTTGAGAAGCGAGTGGCGATAGCCCTGTGGAAGCTTGCAACGCCAGACAGCTACCGGTCAGTTGGGAATCAATTTGGAGTGGGCAAATCTACTGTGGGGGCTGCTGTGATGCAAGTAGCCCACGCAATCAAAGATCTGCTGATATCAAGGGTAGTGACCCTGGGAAATGTGCAGGTCATAGTGGATGGCTTTGCTGCAATGGGATTCCCTAACTGTGGTGGGGCTATAGACGGAACCCATATCCCTATCTTGGCACCGGAGCACCAAGCCGCCGAGTACATAAACCGCAAGGGGTACTTTTCGATAGTGCTGCAAGCTCTGGTGGATCACAAGGGACGTTTCACCAACATCAACGTGGGATGGCCGGGAAAGGTGCATGATGCTCGCATCTTCAGGAACTCTGGTCTGTTTCAAAAGCTGCAGGAAGGGACTTTATTCCCAGACCAGAAAATAACTGTTGGGGATGTTGAAATGCCTATATGTATCCTTGGGGACCCAGCCTACCCTTTAATGCCATGGCTCATGAAGCCGTACACAGGCAGCCTGGACAGTAGTCAGGAGCTGTTCAACTACAGGCTGAGCAAGTGCAGAATGGTGGTAGAATGTGCATTTGGACGTTTAAAGGCGCGCTGGCGCAGTTTACTGACTCGCTTAGACCTCAGCGAAACCAATATTCCCACTGTTATTACTGCTTGCTGTGTGCTCCACAATATCTGTGAGAGTAAGGGGGAGACGTTTATGGTGGGGTGGGAGGTTGAGGCAAATCGCCTGGCTGGTGGTTATGCGCAGCCAGACACCAGGGCGGTTAGAAGAGCACAGGAGGGCGCGGTACGCATCAGAGAAGCTTTGAAAACCAGTTTCATGACTGGCCAGGCTACGTTGTGAAAGTTCTGTTTGTTTCTCCTTGATGAAACCCCCCGCCCCTTGGTTCACTCTACTTCCCTGTAAGCTAACCACCCGCCCCTCCTCCCTTCAATCACCGCTTGCAGAGGCAATAAAGTCATTGTTGCTTCACATTCATGCATTCGTTATTCATTCATCACACAAATAGGGAGATGACTACCAAGGTAGCCCAGGAGGGGTGGTGGAGGAGGGAAGGAAAATGCCACACAGCACTTTAAGCACAGCACTTTAAAAGTTTACAACTTTAAAATTTATTGAATGCCAGCCTTCTTTTTTTTGGGCAATCCTCTGTGGTGGAGTGGCTGGTTGGCCGGAGGCCCCCCCACCGCGTTCTTGGGCGTCTGGGTGTGGAGGCTATGGAACTTGGGGAGGAGGGCGGTTGGTTACAGAGGGGCTGCAGTGGCAGTCTGTGCTCCAGCTGCCTTTGCTGCAGCTCAACCATACACTGGAGCATACTGGTTTGGTCCTGCAGCAGCCTCAGCATTGAATCCTGCCTCCTCTCATCACGCTGCCGCCACCTTTGAGCTTCAGCCCTGTCTTCAGCCCGCCACTTACTCTCTTCAGCCCGCCACCTCTCCTCCCGGTCATTTTGTGCTTTCCTGCACTCTGACATTATTTGCCTCCACGCATTCGTGTGTGCTCTGTCAGTGTGGGAGGACAGCATGAGCCCGGAGAACATTTCATCGCGAGTGCGTTTTTTTTTCTTTCTAAGCTTCACTAGCCTCTGGGAAGGAGAAGATCCTGTGATCATTGAAACACATGCAGCTGGTGGAGAAAAAAAAAGGGACAGCGGTATTTAAAAAGACACATTTTATAAAACAGTGGCTACACTCTTTCAGGGTAAACCTTGCTGTTAACATTACATACATAGCACATGTGCTTTCGTTACAAGGTCGCATTTTGCCTCCTACCACCGCCTGACTAACCCCTCAACCTCCCCCCCTCCCTGTGGCCAACAGCGGGGAACATTTCTGTTTAGCCACAGGCAAACAGCCCAGCAGGAATGGGCTCCTCTGAGTGTCCCCTGAAGAAAAGCACTCTGTTTCAACCAGGTGACCATGAATTATATCTCACTCTCCTGAGGATAACACAGAGAGATAAAGAACGGATGTTGTTTGAATGCCAGCAACCATACACTGCAATGCTTTGTTCTACAGTGATTCCCGAGTACGTGTTACTGGCCTGGAGTGGTAAAGTGTCCTACCATGAAGGACGCAATAAGGCTGCCCTCCCCAGAAACCTTTTGCAAAGGCTTTAGGACTACATCTAGGAGAACCGCAAATGCCAGGGCAAAGTAATCCTTTCACATGCTTGCTTTTAAACCATGTATAGTATTTTAAAAGGTACACTCACCAGAGGTCCCTTCTCCGCCTGCTGGGTCCAGGAGGCAGCCTTGGGTGGGTTCGGGGGGTACTGGCTCCAGGTCTAGGGTGAGAAACAGTTCCTGGCTGTCGGGAAAACCGGTTTCTCCGCTTGCTTGCTGTGAGCTATCTACAACCTCCTCCTCATCATCATCTTCTTCGTCCCCAAAACCTGCTTCCGTATTGCCTCCATCTCCATTGAAGGAGTCAAACAACACGGCTGGGGTAGTGGTGGCTGAACCCCCTAAAATGGCATGCAGCTCATCATAGAAGCGGCATGTTTGGGGCTCTGACCCAGAGCGGCTGTTCGCCTCTCTGGTTTTCTGGTAGGCTTGCCTCAGCTCCTTCAGTTTCACGCGGCACTGCTTCGGGTCCCTGTTATGGCCTCTGTCCTTCATGCCCTGGGAGATTTTGACAAAGGTTTTGGCATTTCGAAAACTGGAACGGAGTTCTGATAGCACGGATTCCTCTCCCCAACCAGCAATCAGATCCCGTACCTCCCGTTCAGTCCATGCTGGAGCTCTTTTGCGATTCTGGGACTCCATCATGGTCACCTGTGCTGATGAGCTCTGCACGGTCACCTGCAGCTTGCCACGCTGGCCAAACAGGAAATGAGATTCAAAAGTTCGCGGTTCTTTTCCTGTCTACCTGGCCAGTGCATCTGAGTTGAGAGTGCTGTCCAGAGCGGTCATAATGGAGCACTCTGGGATAGCTCCCGGAGGCCAATACGATCGAATTGTGTCCACAGTACCCCAAATTCGAGCCGGCAACATTGATTTAAGCGCTAATCCACTTGTCAGGGGTGGAGTAAGGAAATCGATTTTAAGAGCCCTTTAAGTCAAAATAAAGGGCTTCATTGTGTGGACGGGTGCAGGTTTAAATCCATTTAACGCTGCTAAATTCGACCTAAAGTCCTAGTGTAGACCAGGGCACAGTCTCCTTGCACAGCCAGTCCTACTTTTCCCCTCTGGGCTCATTGTCTGAGCCTCAATCTCCCTGCCACTCCCAGTCTCTCTCCACACCCTGTCCCTCTTCCTCCCTCCTGCCCCAACACCTTGTTCACAGTCTCCTTACCTAGTCAATGCCAACTCCCCTGTTCCTGGCTCCTCATCCTATCTGCCTCTCCCCCCACCTCCACTGACTTCCAGTCTTCCATCCCAAGTTTCTCATACAATCTCAGTCTCCAACTCCACCTTCTCCTTGTCCCAGTGCCTTTGCCAAGCCAGTCCCAGTTCTTCATTCACACTCCATCTCCATGTCAGATCTGTCTCTCCTTCCCCCATCCCCTTTGCCCCCCATTGCCCCTAGTCCGTTTTCCTGTCCAGACAGTCCCAGTCTTCTCTCCCTCCCGCCTGCCCCGTGCCACTTGCTCCTGCAATATCGGTGCTCCCCACAGCCAACTCACTGGCTTACACACCCAGTCAGCTGACTATATAGCACCCAGGCCCAGTCTCTTTGCCCAAAAAGCCCCAGCCTCCCCTTCCCACCCTCTGACTCCCAGTTGCAGCCTCCCTTCTTCCTCACCTTCAGCTCCCAGTCTCCATCTCCTTGCCCAACCAGTACCAGTCTCTCCTGTTCAGCTCCTCCTCAGTTTCTCCCTCACTTTCTCCCTCACTGCAGTCCCAATCTCACCAGAGTCCTTATTCCCATTTACTTCTCTCCCTCCCTCTTGGTTCAGCTTTTGTCCCCTTCTGTATGTGAATCAGAGAGCTTCCTCCTTCACGTGGCCTGGGGGGTTGTGGGGACTCACTCCCTTCTCCCAGTGCTGATGCCTGGCCTAGGATGACCATATGTCACCGCACAGGGCTGGTCCAAGCCCTGCCCCCCCCCCCCCCCCCCACGGGGCTGGCATAAGCCCTCCCCCCCTGCACACTGCCGGACTGAGCACTTGCTTGAGGCCCATCCCCCGATGGGCTGGGATTGCTAGTTGCTGAAACCCTACCTGCCCCGTGCTGGAGCCCTGCCTCCCCTCCCTGCAAGAGGCTGGCATCCCTGCTCACCTCCTCCAAACCACACCCCCCTTTTTTGGCAAAAGTGGGTATTTGTCTGTTTGCTCTTGTCAACTGGTCACGTGGGCAAGAGCAAACAGGACGAATACCCACTTTTGCCAAAAGAGTTGGGACGGTCGGGACAGGGCTTAAAAAGGGGACTGTCCAGGCCAAAACGGGCATATGGTCACCCTAGCCTGGAGCAGCTGGAAGCAGTCCTTCTGAGTCCCCATAGCCTTAGGCTGATGCATATGCAGTCTGGTCAACACTAGGATCTGTGAGAGGTTCAGGCACACTCTGAGGATGAAATCTTTGGAGATTTTACCTGTTAAACTCTGCTACGTCTCTTTTTCAAAGGCTTATAACTTGGCCAAATTTGGGTGGATTTTCACAGGCAAAAGGCACATCCCTGACACAGAGGCCACTCCCTGCCAAATTTAAAGTTTCTTCTCCAAAGCATGGGGGCACTAGAACTGTTCAAAGAAAAGGTCTCAAGAATTTAACATGGTCAAAACAATTTATTTTTTCCTAGCCTCGTTCTTTGAAATGGCTGAACAGTTTTGGCAGAAATTTAAAAAAAAAAAAAAATCAACCTGAAACAGCCACCAGGCATGGAAAATTTCAGCCCAAAGATTAACGTTTGGCAAAGTTAGAAGCAACCGAACGAACACAGGATCTTATAATGGCAAGTATAGGGCAATCATACTAAAAATTGCAGTGTTACTACCCACATATAATAAGGAGAGTTTTTTACATACAGCTTAATATTGAATAAGTAATATTAATACAGTGAAGGTTAGAAGTTACATACAGAGGAAAATAAATACAAATCATTTTAACTTAATATTTCTGGAGCATAAAAATATATTGTTAAAAAGGGGACATTTAACCTACCAGTCAAATAAACAGTAAAAATCCTCCCCTTCCAAGATATGGGAGTGCAATTTCACATCTGAGGGCAACACAGAGTAAGATAAAACTGAAAGGATCAGTATTATCTTATTTGCTGCACCCCTATAGGTCTCTGAGGAAAGATATAATGGAGAGCAGCCAGCCCTTCACTCCCTGCCACACCCCCATCTGATCATTCCAGCTTGTTTCCCAAGGAGCACCCATGTGGGGTTCCATAATTTTAAGGAGAGGGGACAATACTGCAGAGGTAGCATTTTATCCCTTCCACCCACCCCAACCCAGACCACCAGATTGTCTTGTAAAAGCTAATGGGATAGTCTGACCCGTAGTATTTTGTTGGAGACACACAGGACAAAGAGAGAGAGAAGAAATGTTATTAATGTTTTTGTTCCATACAAATAATAAATAATAATAATGTCTAGTCAGGGATAATTGAAAGGTATTTCTTCCACTAAGCACTCAGTTTCCACAATGTTATTGAGAAGCAAGAGCCCATTAAAAAAAATCAGGACAGCCTGATACCAAATCATGGGTTTTATGGGTTCACCAGGAACTAGAGAGTTACTAGAAAACATATTGCACATGTTACTACAAGACAAATAGTAGAGTACTACTGCTTAGTCTGAGTTTCTTGATCTTATACCAGTTAGTTTTTAAACTTTAAAAGGTATCAAAGTATTTTTTAATTCTTACCTGCTGTATTCACAATTCTGTTTGTTCTAATTATTCCATTTGGAGTTTCAACTTCCCAGGTCCCGTCTGATCTAGGGCTCAGATTTGTCACTTGGACTGGGTAATTTAACAGGGCACCATATTTCCTGGCTCCTGCAGCCAAGGCCATAGTGAGAGAATAGGGATCAATATGACCATCTCCGGGGTTATACAGGCCAGCTAAAACCTAAGTGGACCACACAAGATTAATTCAAATTAAATTTGCTGCTTTCATTGCATCTCATATTAAACTGAATTTCTTGAGTCAACTGAAAAAAATTTTAAAAGCATATTATATTATCAAGACTTCAGCGGGCTAACTTAATTGTCCTATGGAAGTGTGATTCTCCAGCATCAGAATCTATCTGTGATCATAGAGATAGAGGCCAAGGCTGAAGATTTCAGAAAGAAACCCAAATGAACAGAATGTGTTAAATGTCTTCCAAAAATCTCATAAAGGGTTTCAGACAATTCAACATAAGTAGTAACATTCAGAAGGTTTAGATCATTTGCACATTTTAAAATGAGTATGATCATTTCTCATCCCATGAAAATCTATGATAGCTGTTAAAACATTTACCACATTTTAAAAATTAAAATAATGGCCCTGATAACCCCCTCTCATGGGAAAACCAGCGAGAGGGAGTTAATGGGAGGAAATCTTCTCAAATTTCACCTCATGGAGTTCCCTTGAATTGTTCCACTAGAAAAATGATTTTGCTTCTACAGAATGGGCTGCAGTTCTTGCTCACAAGTCCAGTGAATTCCTAGGATCTATGCAAATCCCAAGGTACCTGAAGGGAGCCATCCACACAGAAGCCCTATGCCTCCACTCTGGCTCTTGGTCTCCAGTATCAATCTCATATCCTACTCCATGACAGCACTGCTTCATTATGAGTAGGCTTGGGAGGATTAGATTTTTTATCAGTAAATGTTAGTAAACACGGATTTCACCATACACATACAAACCAATGAAAAAATATTTCCACTTATGATAACAGAAACGTACAGATGGCAAAGAAAGAAAAGTGCTGCTTGAGAACTTATTAAAATTTGATTTAAGGATATTTACTTTGTATATCTTGACATGTGATGTTGACAATTTGTGTTTTCAGTTATAAAGCTGTCACTTTTTAAATCTCAGTGTCTGTTGTCAGCTACCCCTAACTGTCAGATGCCCCCAACTGTCTGATGCGTCCCAATTTCCTGCAACTGTGAAAATTTAAATTGATAAAAATAAAAATTGTTTAAAAATAAACATTTATATTACCCAGCAAAATTATAAAAAAGTAAAAATCAAATTCTGCCAAGCCTAATTCTGAGCTACTAAACAAGGGGGTTTAGAATAGAAACAATATGCCAACCTTAACCTTCATATTTGCCTTTGCTGAGCTTTCTCCTAGAATACCTGGATCTGAGTCTTGGCTCTGTGTCCTGAACAGGCTCTGTGTTTTTCTTTCTTCCCGAATTTACTCTCCCACGCAATAGAAACTCCCCCAGAGGATCCTGTTAATGTTGCCTTAATAGAATCACATGGGGAGGTGGCTCATTCTCATTTACACTAAGTCCCTTTACACTGCTTGAGCTGAAAGCCTTTATACTAAGGGCCTTAGTGCACAAGAGAATCAGGCCCTGGATTTACAGTATGTCTTTGAAAGTCCAACATTTAACTGCAAGGAAAGTTGTTTTCACAAAATGTTATTCTTTACCTTCTCCATGTTCAATATGGGAAACAGCTCTTGTATTCTCTCAGGCCCAATAAGATACTGCTCTGTTGGATGCCAACCAGCTCGCGTCATTTGGTACTTGAATTCATCCACTCTAGTAGGGGTGGAAGCAATTCTGATGCTGCCTGGCTGATGAAACCCCACAGCCTAAAACACGGATAGCAAAAATAAATGAATGAGTTATCATTAGGACTTTGTCTCATCCCTGTCTAAATGCCTGATCCTACACCAGTGAAGTCAATGGGAGTTTTGCCATTGACTTTGGTGACCACAAGCCCTAAATCCCCTTGAAGGATCAGGCCCCAAATGTAGAACTGGGGGGAGTAAGGAACAATTTGTAACCACATAAAAGCCTAACTAAGCTGAGCGAGCATATTACTTAAATGTACACTACCTTCAAAATAAGCTGTAAAAAAAAAAAAGAAAAAAAAAGATTCTCTGTATCGTATTTCATTATTCTCTGTTAATTTTGAACCTCTAAGATTGGATTAATGAGCCAACTTTGTGGGCTTTATTCCACCTATTTATGCATTTTCAAAAATAGATCAGATAAATTTAAAAGTAAATGTTTAGTATCTTATACAAATATAATCTCAGTATCAGTATTATGAGCTGGGTAAACTTTTCTGAAACCAGAGGATGTAACCACTGTCCTTCATTTAAGATAGTTGTAAGAAACCATTAATCTCCTTTATGAAACAATTCACATCAAACAATTCACATGTCACCAGCCAAATTAAAGGCATGTGCAAGGCAAATGTGGGCAAAGGGGTTTCACTGGCTTCTGTTTTGTGAAGGTTTGCATGTCTCAGAGAGAAACTAGAAAACCCAGAGAAAATGAGAGAAAAGGCAGCAAGGAAGAACCAGAGACTGCTTGAATAAGCAATGGGAACATTGTGAAAAGCCCAGAAAGAGTTTTTGCACTGTGTGCTGGCTGAAGAGAGCTTGGCTAGAGCTGTGAGCAGAGAAACTGTCTCCTGTGGCTGATTCCTACAGTGTTCAAAGAAACAGGACTTTGATGCAGTCCTGTTTATTTGCTAACAGTGTACAAAGATACCTGACTCCATCATCAATTTCTTCTCCTAACAGAACCAACCCACAGGGCCCTAAATTTGGCTAACTAGTTGAGTCAAAAGGGATAAGAATCAGCATTTTAAACATTGACAATATTACAAAATAAACAATAAAAAGTTAACTGACCACACATCTTTACTGAAAAAATAAAGATATTTTAATGAAGTATAATTAATTAAACCCAGTTATAAAGTGCCTGTTCACATTACTGACTGTGGCCCGATCACCCCCACCCCACATCACAAAGATTTCTTCTTCTAATTGTTCTGTTGGGAAATGGAGCTAACCCCCTTGCAAACAGGCTGAGCGACTACTGGGATGCCATGGCAATCCACATGGCGACTCTGTGACCCTGCAATGGTTATCCTCTCCATTCTGTTGCAGCAAGGCTCCATTGGAGCTGCACCACTAAAGATTACTGAGCTGGTGACTAACTGAGGAATCCTCCCACTCTAAGGGGTATCTCCACTGCATAGAAGGGGCTGCAGAAAGTTAATAAAACTTGGAGTGATATTAGCTTTCATGACGAATCTCTGAGGGACCAGTGGAGGCACAATGCATGTCTCTCCTGCCCCACACTCAACCTGCCCACTGCCCAGCTCCTCCATATATAGATGACTCCTGTATCAACTGAGTGCCTTCCACAGAATACAGGGCAAGGTGGGTGGGTGCTGTTGCAGAGGTGATTGACCCTTCTTTCTGTGCATGAGAGGTGTGATTCATGTGTGAAGGACCCTCACTTTGCACAGGTTATGGGTGCATGATAGGGCCTCGTAAGTGTAAAGGACTCACTGTCATTTACCAATTTCTGCAAAATTAGAGAATAACCAACTAAACAGAAATAAAAAGGAAGTCTATTATACGACGGAACATGCTTTTGTCATTTATTTTGTCAAGTGTAGTTTAAACTAGGGCTGTCAATGATTAAAATAATTAATCGCACTGTTAATAATAGAATACTGTGTATTTAAATATTTTGGATGTTTTCTACATTTTAAAATATATTGATTTCAATTGCAACACAGAATACAAAGTGTACAGTGCTCACTTTATATTATTTTTATTACAAATATTTGCACTGTAAAAAAAGAAAAGAAATTGTTTTTTTCAATTCACCTAATACAAGTACTGTAATGCAATCTCTTTATCATGAAAGTTGAACTTACAAATGTAGAATTATGTACAAAAAAATAACTGCACTCCAAAAAAAAACAATGTAAAACTTTAGAGTCTACAAGTCTACTCTGTCCTACTTCTTGTTCAGCCAAACGCTCAGACAAACAAGTTTGTTTACATTTGCAGGAGATAATGCTGCCCGCTTCTTGTTTACAATGTCACCAGAGAGTGACAACAGGCATTCGCATGGCACTGTTGTAGCTGGCGTCGCAAGATATTTACGTGCCAGATGCGCTAAAGATTCAGAGGTCCCTTCATGCTTTAACCACCATTCCATAGGATGATGACGGGTTTTGCTCAATAACGATCCAAAGCAATGAGGATCAATGCATGTGCATTTTCATCATCTGATTCAGATGCCACCAGCACAAGGTTGATTTCCTTTTTCGGGTGTTCGGGTTCTTTAGCTTCCGTATCGGAGTGTGGCTCTTTTAAGACTTCTGAAAGCATGCTCCACACCTCATCCCGTTCAGATTTTGGAAGGCACTTCAAATTCTTAAACCTTGGGTCAAGTGCTGTAGCTGTCTTTAGAAATCTCACATTGGTACCTTCTTTGTGTTTTGTTAAATCTGCAGTGAAAGTGTTCTTAAAATGAAGAACATTTGCTGTGTCCAAGACTGCTATAACGTGAGCTATATGGCAGAATGTGGGTAAAACAGAGCAGAAGACATACAATTCTTCCCTGAGGAGTTCAGTCACAAATTTAATTAACGCATTATGTTTTTAAGGAGTGTCATCAACAGGAAGCATGTCCTCTGGTGATAGTGATCGAAGCATGAAGAGGTATACAAATGTTTAGCATATTCGGCACATAAATACCTTGCAACACCAGCTACAAAAGGGCCTGTCCTCACTTTCAGGTGACATTGTAAACAAGAAGCAGACAGCATTACCTCCTATAAATATAAAAAAACTTGTTTGTCTGAGCAATTGGCTAAACAAGAAGAAGAAATGAGTGGACTCATAGATTCTAAAGTATTAAATTGTTTTATTTTTGAATGCAGTTATAGAACAAAAAAAATTCTACATTTCTAAGTTTCACTGTCATTATAAAGCTATTGCACTACAGTACTTGTATGAGGTGAATTGAAAAATACTATTTCTTTTATTTATCGTTTTTACAGTGCAAATATTTGTAATAAAAATAATAATATAAAGTGAGAACTGTACACTTTGTATTCTGTGTTGTAATTGAAATCAATATATTGGAAAATGTAGAAAAACATCCAAAAATATTTAATAAATGTCAATTGGTATTCTATTATTGTTTAATAGTGGATTAAAACTGTGATTCATCACCATTAATTTTTTAATCACAATTAATTTTTTTTAGTTAATGGCGTGAGTTAAGTATGATTAACTGACAGCCTTAGTTTAAACTATTTGTGCTTTAATACCTCCCGGTATATGAGTGCATGTACTACATTAGATCTAGTAATAGCAGAATTCACTCTGGCATTCTGATAACATCTTTAATCTTGCTGAAAAGTAGGATAAGGCCACAGGGTTTTTTGTGAGAATTATCAAATTGGCAGATTAGCAAAGTGAGAGAGAATCACTGTGTTTGTTGCAGCGTCAAACATGAAGGAGGGAAAATGTTGGCTGGAGAAAATGATATAGTCACCAAAGCGAAGCACAGCTCTGAAATGGATACGATGAACTACAGCAATCTTCTCAATTACAGACAGCATTAAATCATTTAAATTAAAACCAGGAATGCCTAATTGTCAGATTGCTCATTCCTGAATGCTGTTTTAACTCAAATAGAAAGATGATACTGCAGTCTCTTTGCCTGCTTGGTTTCTCAGTTATAAGTGTTTTAATTTTGAAATCTGTTTTCTATTTAAGAGTTAGAAGGATTGTGGGGGAGCATCTACAGTACTCTGGAGTTAAATGCTAGAAAATGAATGTAGGATAGACATACAAATAGTAAACTACATTCAGATAAAGTGAGCCCTTGTGGTATGAGAGCTCCCTTTATATGCATGTGCGCGCACACACACACACACACAATTTATCCATTCTAAATCTTCCCATAGTTTTTTTTAGCATGACTAATATTGATTTGAATTAACATTTTTAAAGTGTTTAATTCACCTGCCCAGTCTCCTCCTCCAATTTTTCATAGAGTTTGATGCTGTAGTAATGGATTTTCTTCAGATTTATTCCAGGATGAAAGTAAGTTGTTAACCCAGCCTTGAATAAGAAACAAAAAACAACATATGAGTATTTCTGGAAATGCATTGTTTTCTCTCCCCCTTTCTAGGCAGCTTTTTTTCCAGATGTTATTCAAAAGGAACTGTCAGGAAAAGCAACACATGGCTGTACAAAGAAAAGCAACACATGGCTGGAGCCAACAGTTCTTTTTATTTAATTAATTTATTTATAAAAAAATTGTTTCGTAGTTTACCAGCACTCTCCTTCCATGCACAGATGTTTTTCCAACTGTCTTCTCTCATCAGTCAAGTCACAATATTTCCATGGTACTTGCTCTCTACTATAGTTTCATTCCTTGCTTAAACTATTCATTTTTCTACATAAATCTTTTGGATGAGACATAAAACTGAGTTCCCAACTAGCTGTGGTTTCTAAAACTCCTATAGTTCTTTCATATAGGCTACAGTACATGGGCCTTGCCAAAATATACTGCTGCTGGAGATGTGGGTCCCCCGGAGCCACACTGGCTCATATTTTGGGACAATCCCAAATCCTTTTGGTTAGAATAAGGCAAGAGGATTAATATAATAATGGATCCCTCCTGAAAAATTACTTCTCAGAACTGTGTTTTGGGACATATTCCATCATCTTAGAAACTTTCCAACTCACAGAGCAGAGCTTGCAGCCAAATGACTTACACTGCTTACGTGGAAGAGCAGACTGCCTCCAGGAACAGAAACTTGGCACAAGAAGCTAGCTGACCTAGCAGCTAAAAAACAGCTAATGTTTAAGAGAAGAGGGACGTCAGACACATTTGATAAGATTTGATCTAACTTTTTAGAAACCTTTGATTAATGTCTGCCAGCTGGAAACTGAGATGTTGCTCTTCTTTCCTATCCCTACCACTTTTTGTCCTTTTTCTTGCTTCCCTTCCTTCACTTTTTTGTTCTTTTGTCTGTTCTCTTATTTTTGGAAGGAAAAAAATCAATAAAATATAAACAAATAATAAAAAAGATCATGGAGTTTTCAAGAGGAGGGATATAAACACTGGTATCCTGGCTGAATCCTAATACAGGTGATTACATCCTGTCTCCCTAAAAGTCCTCTTATAATTTTTTCAAGAATGCGGACAGTTTCACTTTACACTTTCCAAATAAGCACATACGTAAAACTACTTTTAGTTTTGACATTTTTCAGTTTGCCATCTCTAGTTACTTTGCATTGTATATTTTTCTTAAGCCTTTAAGTTTTCAAATCAATGGAACTCAAATGAATAAGGCTAGCAGGTTTGGTTTTATTTAAAAACATCTTTCTGTTTGTATTGAATTTAATTTTAATGTTATTCCTATAACAATTTATACTTTGCCATAAGAAGCATATATAGCATCACTAAGATCAAAAGTGGTAATAGTTCAACAATATCTTAGAAATGCTCTGTCCAGGGACTTTATTCTGCTCTTGCAGGGGGATAGATTCAATGACTTTGAAGGAACGGTAGTTTCCCAATTTTCATTATGAGGATTTTCTCTTTTTTGGTATTTTAAAACTTATACAACAGTATAAACCCTTATCCCCAAAAAGAGACCCGTGGAAAACAATCTAACCTATGAAAACCATCCACCTAAACATAAATATTACAGTGGTGGTTACTGTGAATTATTTTTGTTACTAAGGCTTGGATCCATAAGTATCTTCCATATTGTTCACAATCTGAAAGTCTTTGTTTTAATTGTTTTGAGCCGGAACCTAGTGCAATTTTATTGCAGTTTTTGCAATGAATTTATGTCTTGATCACTTCTTAAAAATTAAGTCCTCAAGGTCTAATCTACTGTTTTGCTCAATAAAATGAAGAAATAAATAAATTATATCTTAACTCTTAAAACACGCATTTTTCTCTAGCTATTTACATGTATTTCGCTTGCTCTCAATTCATATCATAATCTTTGTACTGTCTTCCTTTATTTGTACAAACATTGCCTGATCAGTCTTTTGTTCCTCCCCTGGATGTATTTAATAATCTTCTATATACAGTAAAATTCAGTTGTAGTGATCACTGTTGGTAATAATAATTTAGTTATATGGGCCACAAATTACTTTCCAAAACCATTTGCTAGTGGCTCTGATGTGTTCACCACACAATAATACCCATACCCATGGGCATTTAGTTACAAGGATCAAGTTGGAAGTAATATCTTTGACCTTTTTAAATGTAGGAAGGAATTTCACACTTTTTGGAGTGCTATTTGGCTGTAGATAAAGAATGTTATTGGTTTCAAGAGTGCTATTTAGAGCCAATTATAACCTGACCAACCTGCTTTAGGATTACAATTCCGAGAAGAGTTTGCTCTATCTTTGCCAGATGGAGATTGTTCCTTTATATATGTCTGATTTGAGAAGGTAACTGTCTTGCAGATCTAGATGTGGTGACCATTTGCATATAAAAATCAAAACAGATATTGTCAAAATCCATCCTTATAAAAATTACGGAAGAATCCTATTATATGTTTAGTTTCTTGTATTTTAGTTCTGTTCTATTCTGGATTTTATACTGCACCCATTATCACAGCAGCATTCTGATGGAAACTGGCATTATTTCTTTCATCACATATTCACACAATCTGTCCCCTTACAGATTTGACCAGAACTCCTTACTATGACTTTATTTTCTTTGTGCTGTGATCTATTAGGTATTCTGTAATAATTAAACAGCATACTACTTTGAATTTTGCATGGTAAGAATATTACATAAAGGGTTTTTTGGGATGATACATGGTAAGCACTGCTTTAGCAAACAACTGTTCAAATTAAAAACAAAGGGTCAGATTCTGTCTAGACTGACTTACTCCTTGTGCAGCCCTAATGACTTCGGTGGGATTGCAGTGATTCAGGGCAGAATAGGGCTTGAAGAGATCTATGAACCTGTCAAAGGCTCAATTTTGCTCCCATTTCTACCCAGGCAACCACCACTTGTTTCAAAGGTGGTTAGATGGGTGTAAATATGAGCAGAATTTGGCCTGATAGTTGTGTCTCCTATTAACGTTAGAGTAAAATCCATGCTTTCTGTATTGTCTTTATTTAAATAAAATGAAAGTCAAGCAACTTTTTCACAGTACTGTGCGTAAAACAGCTAACACAATTTATATGAAATTTTGTAACACTGTTCCAGAGCTGAGAACTTGCAAGCTAAGTTTCAGCACTGAGAAACAACAGAAATACAATGGATTTAAACTGTGACCCTTAGTTCTAGCAATGCTGGCTGGACTATGAAAGAGAAAATCTGAAGCAGTATATTGTCTGAATTAAAATGTAAGCTCCTTCGGCTTACATAGCTCCATATATTGCTATATTGTCTGTAAAACTGTTATGAACATGTACCGCGCTAAATAAAATAAATAAATAAAAATATATTTTAAGTGCTGCCTAGTGTGGCATTACTACAGGCAAAACAGTTGTTATACGAGCCAGTATCTAGATGACATGAGCCATAACTACTGACAATAACTTTGATCCCTCTCTTTTTCAACTATGTCACTTTGAAGTTTTACATAATAGGCATTCCCTTTTGAACCTAAATCACAACACGATGTTCTGAAGCAGACTATTTTATTGTCCTACTGTAATACCACCAAATTCTGTAGCAGCAAGAACTTTTGACTATATGACAATCACAATCTTCACAATATGACAATCATCCTGTTGTGGGAGCTTTTTCTTCCATTTTGTCTGCCCCCTTACTACAGAATTCTTCACCTTGAAACTCTACTACAACCCATCAAGACCAAAGTGCTGGCAAGTAGTGTAACTGTTGCACCTTTATTCATCATATACATTTTGACAAGTTTCCATGACCCTTTTTTCATTTATGTCCTGCCCTCCTGTCCCATTTTTGGACATGTACACTTTTGGCCCAGTAGCAATTTTGAAATTTTTAAATATTTTTCTTTATTGGGTGCATTTGAACGATTTGTGAGTTTTTTCATGTGTTACAGTTGGAAGATATTCAGAAGAAAACAGGTTTTTTACACATTTTAAGTAAAGTTCAGTAGACAGAGAATAAGCCCTTTTAAAATAATTTACAAAATAAAGCAGATTTGAGAGAGAAAGGCCAACAGAAAGAAAGTTTTAAAATTGCAGAAAAAGGAAAAGAACAGAAATAATTTTAAAAGTGCAGGACAAAGAAACAAACAAAACTTGTTCTACTTGTAAACTGTAAAGAAAGCTTTAAAATTTGTATGGGTTTTACAATTAAAAAAAAATTTTTTTTAAAAGACAACAGCCATAGCTTTGTCATTGCATGAAGTTCACAGATAAGGCCATAGCCTCTAACATGGTAATCTGAAGAAACAGCTCCAAGCCCACTTCCTCGTCCTTTCCTGACTTTTCCCACCTTGATTTAAAACTGTCACGTTCTTTTGCTAAACACACAGTTTTTAATCTTATCAAATAAACTTTTAAAAGTTTACCATGAACTACAGACCAGAAGGATAAGAGAGCTGTTCTGGATTTCAAGGGAATAGTGATAACAGACACCTTTTTTGTGAAATAGTTTTGTAGGTAGCCATTCTTTGTTGGCTATCATGCTTTGGCATCAGCAAGCATTTGTCATACAGAAACTTTATGAGGCATTATTTCCCCCCATACAATGGACTATCAGAAACAATAAATAAAATAAAATTAACAAAAACATTTTGAGGGGCTACAGGCATGGAGATATTTTGTAGCAGCACCATCAAAGCAACAATTACATTTTTTTTGTTTTTGTTTATCATTACATTCAAAGGGCCGTAAAGAATTATTTTTATGTTTTCAGATAACACTTTACATTTTACTTTTATATAAGCTGTAACCCTAGATGTTTTACAGCATTAAATAGTGAGAAAATAGAGGTGTTATGACAACTAAAGCCCTATTGCAGAGTGCCTGGGGGAAATTAAAAGGCACAGCCAAAGTGGCAAAGGCCACAATTTAAGAAGGGTGCAGGGGCTACTTTGCGATGGCCCACATGAGCTACTGCCTATATTCCTAAACACACATGCACAAACACAAGGGGAACAGGACATCCATATGCCTTTTCTTGTTGACAAACTGTAACCTAACAACAGTATAATTCAATACTAAGGATGCAACCTACTTCCCTTTTCACAACCCCCTCACCGCAATATACTATGAAGTTTCTCCTCCACCTAAGAAGAGAGGCCAATGGTATTTTGAAGTATCAACCCTAGATTATTGGCTAAGAAAGTATTGCACAACCATTGCCTAAAAGAGGATGAGCCATTTGAACAGATCTGTTGATTAAAGATGGAAGTGCCATTTTCACCCCTCAAGGAAATGAAGAGGCTGATTTTCAGATACTGCTAATTTATAATTATACACAAAAACTTATTCTACGAGAAAAGGAAATGGATTGCATGGATTTTAAAAAGTTGCATTGTTGATTATATGTAATCTCATAGTTCTGGTGGACTTGATGGTATTGATCACCCTTGGAAAAACAAATTTCACAACTGGGTGTACTTTTTTATTGGTAATTTGTGATTTGTTAACTGGAATAGTTTACAAAGTAAACATTCTTATGTCTGGAAAGAAAACTTTGAGCCTGTTCCACATGATGTGGTTTATTAGGGAAGGCAGCACGTTTGTAGCCCTAGGAGCTTCCACTTTTAGTTTGTTACCCATAGCCATTGAGAGGTATGATTAAAAGGAGGTCTTATGATGCAAGTACAGGGTTTTTCCTACTTATTAGAACATGCTGGCTTATCTTGGTTTCTTTGGGTACCTTGCCAACCCTCCACTGGAATAATAACAATAACTCAGCAGACTGATCAACAATATTTCCTCTTTATTCCAAGAAACAGGTTGTATTTTGCATACGTATCTTTATTACTGTTTTGGTGACAACCATCCTTTATGTGCATATTTAGACACTGGTAAAGTCCAGTAGTCGTAATGTCACTAAGCATAACAACTCAAAGAGATTGATAGTACTGTTTCAGACATTTGTGATTGTAGTCAGTGTATTCATTGTCTGATGGGCTCCATTGTTTATTCTGAAGGGTAGCCGTGTTGGAGTGCATCTGATGAAATGGGTTCTAGCCCACGAAAGCTAATGGCCACAAGGACTCCTTGTTGTTTATAGTGTTGCTCATAGATGGAGAGTGCGCCATTTTATGCAAGGCTGATTGGTTCATTGCCTGGGCAGTCACTAATTCTGTGCTGCATCCCAGCATTTACATGATGGCTAGCAAGGAAATACAGAGGGTTTTCTTTTGCCTTGTTTATGGCTGTCTAGTGAATACCAGAGAGGCCAGATTTAGCCTGTTCAGCCCAAAGCAGATTACAGTCCAAGTAAGTCTATAGCTTTTTAGGATTTAATTACAATTTTTTTTCAATTTTCACACACTTAAATCATAGGAAAAAACATTAACCATTTTAAATTAGACTACCTATTTATCATATCACTTGTTTTGACTTGAGTTTTAAATTTTGTAAGAGAACTACCTCAGGAAAAATATAAAAGTAATACAAAGCTCAGGGTTCAATAGCCCGTGTCATCCTGTGCCCTTAAACAAAAATTCCTCCATGCTTAGGGAGACAGACCAATGGACTTTTGAAACATTAGTCCTAAACTATTGGCTAAAAGAGTATCACACAGTTGCAGCATAAAAAAGGATGAGCGGTTACAGACCTGTTGATTAAAGATGGAAGTGCCTAAAAGCCCCAGAACAAGCGGCTCATGAAGAGACATCATACAGGCGAGGTTATGGGAACTAAAGAAACAAGTATACTGTTGACACATAAGAATTTGAGATGTGTCTTGGGAGCAGGGCAACAGAGATTGCTGCTGTTGAATGTGATCACAAGGACAATGCGGAGGAGAAACACAAGGCCAAATCGTTGACCCAAGTTTTGTTTGAGACTCTGGACCCAGACTACGAGACAAACAATTCAAATGGAGGGTTGTACAAAGATGAGTCACAGGTACATTGTATGTAAAATATTTAGAAACTTGGAGGAGACTTGACAACGGTGGCTCAATTGGCTAGAGCAGGGGTTGGCAACCTTTCAAAGAAGAGCCTTTTTTGTGTGCGTCTTTGATCAAAATATTTTGAGAGCTGCATCACATGTGAAGCTACTTGTAGAGTTAGAATTTATCAACTAATAATAATTGAACATATTAAAGTTATTACTACTCACCAATACTTTTAATGCAACTTCTGTTGTTGCACATCTTTAGAGAGTTGCTCAATGTTTTGTGAATATGCCGTGATTTTCATTTTCAAGCAGGACTCAAGACAAACATCCTGCAGTTGGCTCCTCAGTTTGTTTTTGACAAAATTCAAGTGGGAAAACACTTGTTCACAGAAGTACGTTGAACCGAACACTGAGAGAAGCCCTTCAGCTGACTGTACGTATCCGGTAGACAATTCCAAACGTTGAATATAATCTGGTCTTGCTGTTTAAGGTCGCCCATTTCAGACCATTTGTGTTGTAGCCCCAGGGAGGATTTCTGCCTTTCCAGATTTTCAAGTTCAGTGACAAGATCTTTCAATTTTGAATTCCATAAATCCCTGTCTTGCAAGTCTGCTAATTCAAGTTCAAATTGCATTCTATCGATTCCTGCATATGCTGAAAAATTCAGTGTAGACGTGTCAGCTTCAAGCGGTTTCAACAGAAATGACAAAGTGGCCTTTTCCCTTCTGAACTCGTGAAATCAGTCAGCAAATGCAGCTTGCATTTTGATGACTGTTTCCGCAAGGAACCTAACATCAATGTGATAGTCATTTGTTTGTTTGTATTGCTTCAGTGTTGGGACATGCACTAACATGCCCATCTCAATGTCCCTAACAAACAAAGACAGCTTTCGTTCAAATGAAAGAACTTCTTCCAAAAGCAAAATTGCAGTATTTCCTTTTCCCTCTAGCTTCTGATTCAACACGTTTAAATGAGAAGTTAAATCCACCATGAAATTGAATTTCTGTAACCAGTGAGGATCCGTTAGCGCTGCATATTTAAGGCCCTTTTCTTGGAGGAACACCCTAATTTCCTCAAGACATGATGCAAACCTCACCAGGACTGCTCCTCTGGAAATCCATTTTACCTTGTTATAGAAGAGAATATCAGAATATTGGCTGTTGACTTCTCGAGGACGCTCACAAAACTGCCGATGATTGAGAGCGCTTGCCATTATTTTGTTAACAAGCTGCATGACCATGACCATTTCCATTACTTTTGAGATTTCCTCTGGAAACGATTGTGCACACATAATCCTGGTGGATTATGCAACAAAATGAAATTACATCGTGCTCCATACTTTTTCAAAGAAAAGAAAAGAAAAGAAAAGAAAAGAAAAGAAACCATTGTGTGCCCCCTTCATGCTCGGTGCTCCATCTGAAGCAACAGAAATTATTCTGTTGATGTCAATATCTTTTTGTTTCAGACTTTCAGTGACAGCAGATGCAATATCTTCACCCCGAGTTTGTTCTTTGAGTGGCATCAACGCAATCAACTCTTCTTGAGGACCTTGATCATTAACGTATCTGCCGAGTAAGGCAACCTGAGAAATGTCATCCACAATGCATGTCTCATTGCAGACAATAGAAAAACCTGGTGCTGATCTAATGTCACTAACCTGCTGGCTGGTTACGTTTCTGGCCATCTTAATAGTTCTGTCTTGCAGATAATGGCATTTCTCTAATTTTCTTAACTATTTCATCTTTGTTTTTAAAATTGCCGAAGAGGTCCTCAGATGTTTTAATGAAACATTCTTTCACATATTCTCCATCTGTGAATGGCTTCCCTCATTTGACGATTTCTTGAGCTGCTACGAAACTAGCAGTAGTGGTTCCACCTGGCGCCTTCATCCATTTAGCAAACGTAAATCTTGTTTGCTCTGCATTGTGTTGGAGCTCCTCTACTGCTTTTTTCCTCACATCACCAGCTGGATAGGTTATTTTGTTAGCCTCTAAAGTGCCACAAGTACTCCTTTTCTTTTTGCGAATACAGACTAACACGGCTGCTACTCTGAAAGGTTTAAAAATGTTTCTTTTCAAAATGTCTTTCTAGGTTTGATTTCTTATTGTTGGATAATTTCTCGTTGCAAATGAGGGACAATGGGAGTCCGGATGAACTCACAATAAAAGCGTAACACTCAGTCCAATCATTTTTAAATTCTCAATGTTCATCTTCTATCTTTCTCTTTGTGGTTGTCATTTTATTGATTGAAGGTATTTATCGGATCTGTTTTATTTCTGACTTTAGACTTTTTCAAACTGTTGGAGGTTGGAACATACTAGTAAAGACAGACCACATCCACTTCCGTTTAACAAGAAATTCCAGGAGTTTTATTGGTAGACAACAGTTGCCTTGGTAATGAGCCATTTGAATTTGAATATAAACAGGAGGGGGCTCCGGGCTGGGGCAAGGGATTAGGGTGTAGGAGAGGATGCAGGGTCTGGGAGGGAGTTTGGGTGCAGGAGGGGGTTCTGACCTGGGTCAGGGGGTTGGGGTGCAGGAGGGGGTACAAGGTGCAGGCTCTGGCCAGGAGCTCCTTACCACAGGTGACTCCTGGAGGGCGGTGCAGAGGGCTCAGGCAGGCTGCCTGCCTGTGCTGGCCCCACGCAGATCCCAGAAGCAGTGGGCTGCTGACAGGTCTCTGCGTGCCCCTGGCAGGGAGGGAGGCGGCTCTGCATGCTGCCCCCACCCCCAACACTGTCCTCAGAGCTCCCATTGGGGTTGGATCACAGAAACCCCCTTGGGGCTGCCAACTGATGTGCCAAGACTACTTCTGCCCCTGCTTTCCCTGCCAGCTTGGGACTCCAGCACCCTGTCTTGCGGAGCCAGACATGCCAGTCTACTCCAACACAGACCCAGGGTCTGAACCACATACCCCAAAGCTGCAGACTTAACTGAAAGCAACTTAAGAAGTGTTCCTCTCTTTAACACTCAGATGCCCAACTCCCAGTGGGGTCCAAACCCCAAATAAATCCGTTTTACCTCATATAAAGCTTATACAGGGTAAACTCATAAATTATTCGCCCTCTATATCACTGATAGAGAGATATGCACAGCTGTTTGCCCCCTCCCCCGGTATTAATACATCCTCTTGGGTAATTAATAAGTAAAAAGTGATTTTATTAAATACAGAAAGTAGGATTTAAGTGGTTCCAAGTAGTAACAGATAGAACAACGTGAATTACTAAGCAAAATAAAATAGAACACGCAAGTCTATGTCTAAGAAAACTGAATACAGATAAAAACCTCACCCAGTAAGCTTCCTTTTACAGACTAGTCTCCTTCTAGTCTGGGTCCAGCAATCACTCACACTCCCTGTAGTTACTGTCCTTTGTTCCAGTTTTTTTCAGGTATCCCTGGGGGTGGAGAAGCTATCTCTTGAGTCAGCTGAAGACCAAATGGAGGGGTCTCCCACAGGCTTAAATAGACTCTCTCTTGTGGGTGGAGACCCCCTCCTCTCTCCTATGCAAAGTCCAGCTCCAAGATGGAGTTTTGGAGTCACATGGGCAAGTCACATGTCCATGCATGACTCAGAACTTACAGGTAGCAGCCATGGTTCACATGCTTCCTTAAACGTCCTCAGGTAGACTTCTTATGTGGATTGGAGCCTTACAAGATTCATTGTCCTTTAAGTGTTTCTTGATTGGGCACCTAATTTGCACATTCCTTTCTCAAGAAGCTGACCAAATGCTCTACTAAGGCTACTTAGAAATCAAGCCAGTACATAGCCAATATTCATAACTTCGAATACAACAATGATACATGCATACAAATGGGATTAATAGATTCAGTAGATCATAACCTTTACAGAGATATGTGACATGGCAGATGCAGCATAAAACATATTCCAGTTATGTCATATATATTCATAAGCCTATTTCCATAAAACATTATGGGGGGCACCGTCACACCCTCCCAGTGGCAATTTGGGAATATCAGCCAACCTAGGCTCCACAGACCAGGGTTCTACTGCCACAGAGCCTTACACCAATATTCTGCAATGGGTAGCAGGTCCTGAGGTAATATATGTAATTAATGTACTCCCCTTTCCCTGCACTTCAGCAGAGAAGTAGGCTAAAGTATAGGCCAGAGCTCAGTCCTCTCATGATTTCTTTTTATAAAAATATTATAAAAAGTTAAATCACGGAGAGAGGCCTAGTAACAGACTCACATCTTGCTTGCTGCTGGCCCCTAGTGGTCAGTCATGGCATTGTAGACACTCCATTTTAGTCCCTCCCTCTCTGGGACTAGCAATAAATTCAACATAGGCTTCATATTAGAGAACACTCCTTTATTCAATAAAGAGTCCACCAAGCAAGAAAAGAAACCCCTTCACTTAGGGCTCTGGTCCCACTCTCGTTTCCCGAGTTGACACTTTATTCTAAACAGTCTCTGAAACTTCCTTTAAAGTGAGGAACTCCCAGCTCTCTGCCAGGAGCTGTGATACAGCAGTCTTTTCATCAGCATTATGCAAAGAACCCCCACCCCACCCTCCTCCCTGAAGCTGGTACTCAGCTTTCACCAGTCTTCTATTATTCTTATACAAAGAAACCCCCCAGTTCTCCTCCCTGGAGCTAGGTTGAGAGGAACAGCCTTTACTCTCTACAGGGAGACCACCATTCTCAACTGATTCTCCTCCTTGGGAAAACCCTCATTGAGATCAAATAAGCTTTCCATGAAGCCAGGTACTCATTTAACAATTAAGATTTTGCACTGTGGCACCAAAAGTGTATGTGTGTCAGCTGGACTCCTCAGACCTAGTTCTTCAACCATTTCCTCAGAATCAATTCAGCAACAACAGTCCGAAGAGCCCCATGGCCAGCAGTAATTGCAGTCCTGGTGTCCATAGTTGGTCATCTCCTCCGCTTTCAGCAAGATAGAGAGTCTGGATCCAATGTGGCAGAGGCTCTGGGACCCAGCTCTCACAATAGACACATCTTAGTCCTGTACTGTTCATCCACTGAGTCCACAGAGCAGTCTCCAAATCCTCTTATTTATAACCTTTCCCTAGTGAGCTCTGACTGACTCAGCTTTCAGACACTGATTTGTATGGAATCTGTTAGACTTCTAGCCCTTAATGGAAACCCTCTGCATAGCTTCAGAGACCGCTTACTGAGCATGCCCAGTAACTACCACACATCCCACCCTGAGATACCTCTGGGCCCTTCTCTAAGGGCTTGTCTACACTTGAAATGCTACAGCCCCTCCCTGAGAGGCAGTATCTAGATGAAAGCAGTCTTCTGTCGGCTTAGCACTGTCTACACAGGGGGTAAGGTTGGCTTAACTATGCCCCTCAGGGATTTTTCACATCTCCTGAGCGACACAGTTAAGCCTACTTAATTTTCTAATACAGACCAGGCCTCTGTGTTCTGCTTTGTTCTCTGCACATATACAGATGCCAGAGACAGAGGATTCAAGAAGAAATCCATGTCACCTCCTCACTGCTTCTCTCCCCTCCCTAGGCTAAAAAAAAAAAATGTACAATAAAGTATTGCTACAGTACAAGCATATGTGTTATATTACCACTTGACAGAGGGCCAATGCTGGTGTCAGAATGGGACATTAGGTTTGGAAGGAAGGACAACAATATTTTTGTTCAACTTAAGAAAAAAGCTGTTCTTCTAATTTATAGTGCTCTCTTGCATTGCTGTTTTACGTATAACAAATCTCCTTTAGAAGTAAAAATTAAAGTTTAAAAACCCAAACTATAGCCACATTTCTATAATAAATTTTAACAATTATTTTCACTTCTGTGGCATCATCCCTCCAAGAATCTCATAAGAATATGCTGGATCAAACCAATGGTCCATCTAGCCCAGTATCCTGTCTTCTGACAGTGACCGGTACTGGATGCTTCAGAGCAAATAAATGGAATAGGGCAATTATGGAGCAATCCATCCCCTGCTGTCCAGTCCCAGCTTCTGGCAGTAAGAGACTTTGGGACACCCAGAGCAAGGAGTAACATCCATGACCATCTTGACTAATAGCTGTTGATAGACCTATCCTCCATGAACTTATCTAATTCTTTTTTGAATCCAGTTATACTTTCGGCTATAACATCCCTTGTCAATGAGTTCCACAAGTGGACTGTTCACTGAGTGAAGAAGTACTTTCTTATGTTTGTTTTAAATCTGCTGCCTATTAATTTCATTGGGTGATTCCCGGTTCTTGTGAGACAAGGTGGGCAAGGTAATATCTTTTATTGGTTCTTGTGTTATGTGAAGTGGTAAAATAACTCTTCCTTAGTCACTTTCACCACTCCACTCACGATTTAATAGACTTTGATCATATCCCCACTTAGTCATCTTTTTTCTAAACTGAACAGTCCCAGTCTTTTTAATCCGGGGACTGCATATGCAAGCTGCTCCATACCCCAATATATTTTGTTTTCCTTCTCTGTACTTTTTCCAAGTCTAATACATCATTTTTGAAATGGGGCAACCAGAACTGCATGCAGTATTCAAGGTGTGGGCATATCCTGGATTTAAAACACTTTACCAACACTTATCCTACTTTACAGATAGGGAGCATGGGTAGTTTAAGGGTACGTCTACACTGCAATCACAGGATGCAATCACAGTCAACATACTCAAGAAAGCTTTAATCTAGCTATCTTGGGAGCCAGAACAGTAAAGCCATGCCAGTACAAGCTTCAGTGCAGGCTGTAAAAATCCTCCCAGAACCCTCGGTTATTTCTCGCTGGGCTAGCCCACACAGAAGCTCACGCTACCAGAGCTGCACTGTTGCACTGCCCATCTAGCTTAATTAAAGGTAGCTCAAGTGTCTTGGCTCAAACGGCAATCACAGAAGTGACTGCAGTCTAGATATACCCTAGGTGGCTCTTCAAAGGTCAGATAGTGAGTCTACCATAGATCTAGGAACAGAATCCAGTGCTATCCTTTGTATCTAGATAAATAATAGAGAAACTGATTTTCTGGAAGGCCATGGGGTGGGGGAAATAAAATCTTTGCTCTACTGTCAGGTTTTACAAGTCATCTGAAATCTCTTTTCGTATTTGAGATCTTAGTGATTAACTTAAAGATTTTTCTTACTGCATGCCAAGTAGATCCAGCCGTCAGTTCAGATTTTTCGAGCAGAATGACATCCTTCATGCCAGCCTTGGCCAGGTGGTAAGCAAGACTTACACCAATGCAACCACCTCCAATAATCACTGTCTCTGCTGTATCTTTCCATTTAGTTCCCAAGAAAGAAGATGGCTTTTCTTCCCTGGAAAAAGAAAGTCACAAACAGGACACAAAATTGATCTTTCATCTTCTCATCTAAGCTAGTAGTTAAAAGTTACCTTTAAAAATTGACCTTTATCTAGTCTCGTCTCCTGTATCTCACATGCCATTAAATTTCACCCAGTCACCCCTGTGTTGAGCCCAGTAAATTGGTTTAGACTAAGCATTGCAGTCCTCAGGAGACTAAACAGTTGTATGACACAGGCAGAGAACAGAAGAGACTGAGGTGTTACCAATGCCCAGTGCCCTTGCAATGGCAGGTAACTGATTAGGTTTGATATGCCAGATGATACCAGCTGGTAATCCATGCTCTATGATGCAGAGAAAGGTGAAAGAACCCTAAGGTCCCTGCCAATCTGAACTGGGGGAAAAATTCTTCCTGAATCCAGATCTGGAGATCAGTAAGACCCCGAGCATTTGAGCAAGACCACCAGCTAGGCATCTAAGGCAGAGGACCCTCTATACCAGTGGTGGGCAACCTGCAGCCCGCATGCGGCCAGACTGGGTAATTTGCTGGCAGGCTGCAAGACAGTTTGTTTACAATGACCGTCCTCAGGCACGGCCGCCTGCAGCTCCCAGTGGCTGCGATTTGCCGTACCCGGCCAATGGGAGCTGTGGGAAACAGCAACCAGCAAGTCCATGCGGCCTGCGCCGCTTCCCACAGCTCCCATTGGCCTGGAACGGCAAACCGTGGCCACTGGGAGCTGCGGGCAGCCGTGCCTGCGGATGGTCAATGTAAACAAACTGACTCATGGTCCACCAGTGGATTACCCTGATGGGCAGTGGGGCGACCACAGGTTGCTCACCACTGCTCTTTACCATCTCATAACACTAGATGATCTGGTGGTCCTTTCTGGCCTCACACTCTATGTCTGTATGATACTGGTTCACTCGGTCCAGTGCCCCATCTACAACAGTGGCCACCCTCTGATGTTTCAGAGGAAGGCAAAAAACAAAACAAAACAAAAAACCCAGCTTCTGGATCATTTTTGTGGCCCTCCTTTGAACTTTCTTTAGTATTTCTACATCTTTCTTGAAATGCAGACATTAATACTGGGCACAGTATTAGTAACAGCGTTACCAAAGCTGTGTACAAAAGCAAAATCACTTCCCTACTTCTACCTGATATTCACCTTTTGTAGCTCATGAAAGCTTATGCTCAAATAAATTTGTTTAGTCTCTAAGGTGCCACAAGTACTTTTCTTTTTGCAGATACAGACTAACACGGCTGCTACTCTGAAACCTGTCACCTTTTTATGTATCCTAGGATTGCATTAGACCTTTTACCACGGCTTTGAAATGAGAGCTCATGTTGAGGTGGTTACCTATGATGACCCCTAAATCCTGTTCTGAGTCATTGCTTTCCAAAACCAAGTATCCCTGTAGGTATAACCTGAATTCTTTGTTCCCAGATGTATTACCTTTAATTCAGCTTTGTTAAATCCATTTTGTTGGATTGTGACCATCTAACCAAGTAATTCAAAGCACTCTGTAACAGTAGCCTGTCCTCCTTGTTATTTATTACCCCACCAATCTGCAAACTGTATCAGCAAAGATATATATATCATGGTCTACTCTAAATCATCGGTAAAAATATTCAATAATGTTGAATCAAGAATCAGTTCCTGGTGGACCCCTCTAGAAACATCTCTCCATTAACTAAACACCGGTCTCCCTCCCCAGTGGCCAGTCTCCTTAGTGGAGGGAGCCGGGTCCGCCCCGCACAGACCGGGAGGGGGTGAGAGCTGTTAGTGAGATCGTTTTTGTCCATCTAAGGTGTACCCTGATGGTTCCACTTAATGCAGTTTTAAAAATCAGAATGTCATTTGGTACTAAACCAAATGCCACAGAGAAATCCAGGTACACTAAATCAACATATTTCAGAGTAACAGCCGTGTTAGTCTGCATTCGCAAAAAGAAAAGGAGTACTTGTAGCACCTTAGAGATTAACCAATTTATTATTTATTCATCCGATGAAGTGAGCTGTAGCTCAGGAAAGCTTATGCTCAAATAAATTGGTTAGTCTCTAAGGTGCCACAAGTACTCCTTTTCTTTTTGTAAATCAACATAGTTGCTGTAATCTTGTTCTTTTAAAAAAGGTAGCTCTTGACAAGACCTACCTTCCATAAAAACCATGCTAAACTGGCATTAATTATATTTTTAGCCTCTAATTCTAGAGTCCCAGATTAACCAGTCCATTATTTTGCCGAGGATTGATCTCAGGCTAAAATGGTCTGTTATTCCCTTTCTAAGCATTGGAAATGCCCTAGCATTCCTTTGGAATTTCCCTAGGTTTCTAAGATTTGTTAAAAATTAAAAGTAAGTGGCTCAGAGAGCTCCTTGGTTAGCTCCTTTAAGACTCTGGGGTGTAATTATGCAGCGCTGCCAGGAATAGGTTTAATTTTAGCACTAGCTGCTAATATGGATTCCCCTCTTCACCTGTAATGAAGCCAAAACTGTCCGACGCCTTTTCACTAGTATTTTAAAGGCTTCCTCGCTGTCAAACCCCGCAGACTAGTGTGATTCGAGGGTGCCTCTTTTCTGACAATTGCAGCACTTAACTTGCCGTTCAGCTGTTAAAACCATGAAGGGAATGGCTCGGGCAGAGTTTAGGGATAGGGAAGACCTATATTCGGTCAGCTCGCCCGCCCTCGCCTCTGTCACTCGGGGTCATACAACAACTGCGGGGGGAATAGCGCCTGTGCACAGGGAAGCCCTCGCCTCGCGAAGTACTTCCATCCGCACCAACATTTTCCCTCCAGAAAAACCCGAGGAGAGCGCGCGTCGCGAACCACCCCCACCACAGGCTGTAGCCTGCAGGCAGGACTCACCGCCCCGCAGTGCAGGAGCCGCTGCTAAGGGGGCGCGCCCAGCGGGGTAAGGCGAGCTCTCGACCTCGCAGCTGGGGTGGGAGCAGCCTCCGGGCTCCTCGCAGCATGGCGCGTGTCGGACCCTCGCAGGCGCTGGGCTGGGCTGGCTCACTCGGCAGGGATGGAAACGGTCTCCCTCCCCAGTGGCCGGTCTCCTTAGTGGAGGGAGCCGGGTCCGCCCCGCAGCGAGCGGGAGGGGGTGAGAGCTGCCTTGCGGCGGGGCGGCACAGAGCTACCCCCCAGCGAAGAACGTCCCTGCTGCCTTCCCTGTCAGCGAGTGTGAAGTTACATCACGTCGGAGGGGAAAGGGGCCAAAGCGCCGCGCGCCCGGGGCTCACACGGCATTGGCAGCCCCGCGGTGGGGCTAGGGTGGGAGGGTGTTGCCTATTCCGCAATGGGTGTTGGGCGCAGCCCCGGCCACCCAGGACCCACCCCCCATTCCGCCTCTCTGCCGGGGCTATAAAGGGGCGGGCGGGACGAGGCGCCCTGAGAGTCTCGCAGCGCCGCCGGCAGTCAGTAGCTGGGTGCAAAGGCAGCGCTCCTAACGCCCCGGAAAGATGCAGGCGCCGCCTGGCGGAAAGAGCCCCCAGCACGCCAAGAACAAGGTAAAGGCCCCGGGACTCGCGCCGGCCTAGGAGCCGCTGAAAGCGCAGGAAGTCCCCAGTCTGTGCCACGTGCAGGCGCCCTGTAGGCGCTGCGGGGACTGGAGCGGTCGGCCCGGCAGCTCCCTTGGGGGTAGCAGCGTATGGCACCTCCAGCTGTCCTGTGATATGCCCCAAGGAGAAGAGGCCGCCAAAGCTCACGCTGCCGCTAAGGGTTTGAGCCCCCTCACTTGCAAAGCCTGGAGAGGCAGCAGTGTTAGAACGAACAAGATCGCTTCGCTGATCTACCATGGGCGGGCACCATCCCCTGCTCCCACTCGGGGCTGCTGCTAGTGCATGGCTGAGGGAGGGGGTGGGAAATAGAACCGTCATGCAACTGAGTGGGGCTAAATCCTGCTCTGAGAACAGCAGCACGAGTCACCGCTCTGACACCGCCACCTCCTTCCAGGCACAGACCCTTTCCTCCCGGGGTATGGGAGGAGAGCCCCAGAATTTGAGGCTGAGAAGCAGTTTCTATAGTTGGCAGGTTCAACAGGCATTGTCACCTTTAGTAACAAAATTTGCAGGCCTTCTCTTTCCGAGGACTGTGTTCTTCAACTTTTTTTCATTTGGAGACCTCTAAAAAATTTCAAACGTGGGTTGCACCCCTTTGGAAATCTTAGCAATGTCTGCAGACCCCCCACTCACAGTAGCATGGGTAGGAAATTTAAAAAGCCTTAGTTTTCCATGATGATTTTGCTGGGTGAAAGCCCCACACAGAGATTGGAAAAAAAAATTTTTTTAAATAAAAATGTGGGTTTTGGGGGACTGGGGTTTGGACCTCTGCAATTGGCCTCAGGAAAAACTGCCTTGAATTCATTTTTAACAGAATAATGGCTTACAAGTTCACATTAAAGAGTATGATTTGATTTAACTTTTCACATTAAAACATAGTGTCCATATTTCATATTAACATGTACATGGTAGTTTGTAGTAGCTCGTAATTAATGCATGAGGTGATACGTACATTCACTGTTTCCTCCCCTTTAAAGTTTCAGCCGGCTGCTTCTTCATTAAACTTTTGAAGTGAACTCCCCCGGTGAAAGCTTCCTTGGCAGACCATGGAAACAGAGACCCAGATTATGATCTTCTACATCAGGGGTGGGCAAAAAATGGGCCGCATCCTGCCCATCAGATCTTTTAATCCGGCCCTTGAGCTCCCGCTGGGAAGCGAAATTGGAGCAGGGTCAGGGGCTTGCCTTGCTCCACTCCGCAAGTGCAGCAGCTCCGCATGGCTCCCGGAAGCAGGAGCAGCCAGGGGGTTCCGCATGCTGCCCCCGCCTCAAGCACCAGCTCTGCAGCTCCCATTGGCCGGGAACCATGGCCAGTGGGACCTGCAGGGGTGGTGCCTGTGGGTAGGGCAGAGCAGCATGGCCCTGCCTCCAGAGTGGGAAGAGGCCACTGTTTCCAGGAGCTGCTTCAGGTAAGTTCTGCCTGGATCCTGCACCCCTGAGCCACCTCCCCCCCCGTGCCCCAGCCCTGATTGCCCTCCAGATCTTTCATCCCAGCCCAGTGTACCCTCCTGCACGCCAAACCCCTCATCCCCAGCCCTACCCCAGAATCTGCACTCCCAGTCGGAGCCCGGCCCTTGTGCACCCCTTCCCCAGCCAAGAGCCCCCTCCATCCCAGCCCAGAGCACCCTCCTGCACCCCAAATCCCTCATCCCTAGCCCCACCTAAAGTCTGCACCTCCAGCCGGAGCCCTCATTCCCCCCTGTGTGCCCCCATGCTCCCCAATCCCCTGCCCCAGCTGGCCCTTCATACAATTTCCATACCGAGGTGTGGCCTTCAGTCCAAAAAGTTTGCCCACCCCTGTTCTACATGGCAGATTTACTCTTTGCTTGGCCAGGCCCATTCTAGGCACTCAGTTATTCATTTGCAAACAATAATGTTAACAAAGGCTCTGAACTTTCATAGTTACAACAGAAATTCACTAATGCCCATTAATGACTGGGAAACACCTTCTGAGTTGCTGAATTTTGCAAGTTGAGGCATGTTCCTGCTCACATTGAAATCAATGTCAAAACTTCCATTGCTGATTTTAGCTGGAGCAGTATCGGGCTCACAGTGCAAAAGCAAATCTCTCTCTTTTTTTTTTTTTTTTTAAATAGCAGGGACGCTGGATTATTCAATTTACTTTGTTCATTTATTTGGAAAATGTCATTTTAGTCTGAAATATTTATGCTAATAGTATGTAAATCAATGTTCTTACAGTATAATTTGTAGAACAAAGTTAATGTGAGAGCTTACTCAGATCTCTGTCAAAGCTGTGCTGAGAAATAATTGGTCCTCTTCTTTGTACACTCAGTTTATGAGGTGTGTGGATTAGTGAAGTGCTAATTACAGAGGTTTTACTTTACACCTCTCAAAGAGAAAATCTATCGAAGGATGGAGACTAAAAAGTGGAAAAAGTCTTCTACCAAGGGCTTTCAAGCCACACACACCTGTACTTGCACAAAGCTTTCATTTTCCTCCTGAGCTCAGATACTACTGCATAAAACAACAAACTGTATTATGCCATCTGGAAAGGGTAGATATGGAGGGTAATGTGGCTAGCCTTAACACACCCATGACTGTGTAGTCACTGTGAAAATGTCTGGGGACACCTGATTGGTTTTTTTTCAATAAAATACAAACAAATATGAGATCCAAAGGCAGAATCTAATATGTAGGGATATTGTGCAATTGTGGTACACTTATTAGAAGCCTTTGGGTACATAAACCAATGAGAGGAATATGAGACATCTAATATTTTCAGATACAACCAATACAACATTATCTTGCTCCAATATTGTTCATATTATAAAAAGAAAACTATACACATTTTCTTTGCACTAGCTTACAATTCAAGACAAGAGGCAGGGCAAAACATGCAAAAGCTGAATTTTTTTGTAACCTGGCATCTTTTTTAAACTTCTGGGCTATGCAAAATGGGCAAGATTCTCTTTGATTTTTACAAATGTGTGTGAACAAATCCAACCAAGTGAAAACAGCTTGCACAGAAAGCTAAAATAAGATTACATTTTAAGATGCCAGATATGTGTGTCAGTAAAATGTTACTTGCATGCATGCTTTTTTAACTGTGGCATGATACCTTCATTGTATCATTTTGTATCACAAGCGACTTGTGTTGTAGCATTTCCTAGGTGACCTTTTATCTCAGCTGAAGAGTAAATGAGTTACTAAAAAAGTCTGCAGCACTAGTGTTTCTCTTCCAAAAGTTAACAAATCTTTTGGGAGCACTTAGGGCCTATAATGGGTGGGATTTTAACCATTTACTTTCACAGGAGCATGACAGGACCCTTCACTTGTGATTTTTGGGAACAGTGCATTTTTCAGTTTTTAATAAAATTGTGATAATAGTCTGGAGCCTAGGTACTATATGTATGCTTATTATAATAAAATCCTACTTTTTTTGACAACTGACTTTCTGCCATTGTTTAAGCCTGAAAGATGCTTTAAAGAAACAGAATAACATGACGCTGCTGCTGTTTGCAGTAGCCCCCAAATTATGCTTGGCTGTTCCCAAAAAACAAAGAATGACCAAGTCCCTATCTTGAAAAGTGTGTAGCCTACAAAACTACAGTCCATCAACCTTTCCTCCTTTATTATTCAGGGTATTCTAGAACGTCTAGATGCTGGAGAAATTGTGATTGGAGATGGAGGATTTGTGATAGCTCTTGAAAAGAGAGGTTATGTAAAAGCTGGACCTTGGACCCCAGAAGCTACAGTAGAACACCCAGAAGCAGGTCAGTCTTCTGCCTCAAAGCATGAGGATTGAAAATTATAGCATAACAAGTGTAATGTAGATGCTATTTATGTACACAATCTTTTCTTAAAAACTTAATAGTCCTTATAACATCCTGTGGCAGCATGTTCCACAAGCCAGTTTACAATGGGTAGAAAAGTATTTCCTTTGAGACATTTAAAATGTGGTGTCCTAAATTGAATACAGGATATAGGAGTGCCAGAATAGCCTTCTTTATAACATTAGTTATTTTATAGACCTATTTCCTCACTCTAATCCTTCCAGTCTTCTTTGAGTCTCTTTCTTTGTATGGAAGCCTTCTCACAATGTCTTTTAACCAGGGCTTAAAACAATCTGACACTTGCTACTAATGTGCTGATAACCTATTTCTCATGTCTATAAGATGCTTATAACATTTATTAACACTTTATATGCTATCTATAAATATATTTTCTCGATATGAAGTGTGAACATTTCCTCTTCTGTGCAGTGTGGTGCCTCCTCTGCACTGTTGACTTTTGCTCCTCCACCCTACATGGTCATCTTACACAGAAAGTAGGTGTGGAAAATGGAGGAAGCAGCTGGCTGGGCCAGTTGGTATGAGAACTGCTACAGAGCTATCAAATCCCTCCTACCTTGTAAGGAAAGCACATAAAAGATGGAGGCCCTGGACAGGGGGGAGGAAAGAAAAAAGAACTGAGGAAGAAAGTGGGAGCCTAGGAAGAGAAGGAGAAGATGAGGACTAAGAAAAGGAGAACATGGGAGGGAGGAGATAGGGAGGACAAGGTTTTATTTTATTTTTTGTAGGGGCGAGAAATGTTACCTGAGCAGAGATTAGAGAGTTCAGAAATGAGCCCTAAATGCCTAAATGAGATGTGTAAACAACTTAAAATGCTATCATGGTACTGAAACCCTTGCAAGATCTCGAATACTATTGCTTGGTGACATGTGTGAGGTCAGATTTTGTCCACCTGGTGGGTTGAAATGAAAAATTATTTGAATGAGTTCTATAATGACACACTTTAAAAATACAGCACATCTTTAGCTAATACATCTCAACTATGACTGCAAAGAACTTTTAAATTATTGTCAAAATTCCTGTAGTTGCTAGAGGCCCCAACCACGATGGGGTCTATTGTGCTAGTCACTGTACACCGAGGAAGAAACAATCACTGCCTTTAAAGAATTTACAATCTAAATAGACAAGACAGGCAAAGGAAGTAACATCCCACTTTTACAAAAAGATTTAAAAATGTACAGTGAGATTGTGACATGCCAGAAGTCACCTAGGAAGTCTGTAGCCCAGCTGGGAATTATTGGGTGAAATTTGTTGGCCTTTGTTATGCAGGAGGTCAGACTAAATGATCGTGATGGTCCTTTCTGGCCTTAAAATTGATTAATTAAACCCAGTTATTGTGAGGTTTCAGGCCAGTGCCTAAACCATAAGGCCATCCTTCCTCTCTAAATATTGACAAATTTAAGTGCTTGGATCCTGGTTGTTTGGGATAGTCATCTAATTTGCATATTTATGAATTTTTTTTTTTAGTTCACCTGCATCACCAATTCCTTGATATTTTTTTTTTTTTTTTTTGTGAACTGTAGTCTGCTGGGGATGCCACAATCATAAGCAAAGAGCACTCGAAGCCTGTGGGGAGAGGTAGATAAAACAAGTCAAGCATTATTAAGGAGCTCTAAGAGAATGTGTGGTCTCTCTTATTGACCCAGACTCTTAGCAGAAGTTGGAACCCTTCAGGGAGATGCTATTTCAGCCTTGCTGACAGTCCATTGACCCATGGAGGATACAAAAGACATGGGAAAGGCTCCTGTGGTTAGCACAATCTAGGTTCTGGAGCTCATAGAATCCTAGAATATCAGGGTTGGAAGGGACCTCAGGAGGTCATCTAGTCCAACCCCTTGCTCAAAGCAGGACCGATCCCCAGTTAAATCATCCCAGCCAGGGCTTTGTCAAGCCTGACCTTAAAAACTTCTAAGGAAGGAGATTCCACCACCTCCCTAGGTAACGCATTCCAGTGTTTCACCACCCTCCTAGTGAAAAAGTTTTTCCTAATATCCAACCTAAATCTCCCCCACTGCAACTTGAGACCATTACTCCTTGTCCTGTCATCTGCTAGCACTGAGAATAGTCTAGATCCATCCTCTTTGGAACCCTCTTTCAGGTAGCTGAAAGCAGCTATCAAATCCCCCCTCATTCTTCTCTTCTGTAGACTAAACAATCCCAGTTCCCTCAGCCTCTCCTCATAAGTCATGTGTTCCAGTCCCCTAATCATTTTTGTTGCCCTCCGCTGGACGTTTTCCAATTTTTCCACATCCTTCTTGTAGTGTGAAGCCCAAAACTGGACACAGTACTCCAGCTGAGGCCTCACCAATGTCGAATAGAGGGGAATGATCACGTCCCTCGATCTGCTGGCAGTGGCCCTACTTATACATCCCAAAATGCTCAGCTGTACTAAGATAGCTGCAACTAAAGTTTCTGAGGCCAGAGAATGGTTGGCTGTATTCTTGTGATACACTTTTTTTTTTTAATAAAGTTAACACATATGTGCGCACGCTGACACACACACCCCCCTCAGAAGGGGGTGAGTCTTGAACATGTTTTGACTGTTTTAGAGTAGGGTACGATTTCCGCTGGCTCACAGGGGAACAGCACTAATTTTACCCTGTAACACAGGCACCAGCATACTATACTACAATGATGGGTATTACTGCACTAGAAGAGGGTGTGCTGTAGTGTCACACAGCAGAAACAGGATCCATAAGGAGAGCTAGCCAGAAATTGTTTAAAATTAGACAAAAATTGTGAAAATTGTAAAAAGCATTTTCAATTTTCTGACTAGCTGTATCAATGACCCTTTATGGAAAGCGTCTGATAGAAAAACAAACTAGTGGATCATAAAAGTTTTCTGAAGTAGCCCTTCGTTTGGAAAGAATGAATGACCTATTTTTAAAATTATAATTAAAAATAAATGCTGCTCACACCAGAGTGTTTTGACTGCCTCTGCTCAAAGGATGTGAGATTGAAACTTGATACTGCTAGTTGATGCAGGATTTGAAGAACTTTTAGAACTCTGAAGCTGAGCAACAAGCTATGTTCCTGACTGGTTCTTGTGTAATAGCTGGTATAAGCAGTGTTCTGTTAGAGCAGCCTCCTGGGTTATTCCAGAGTATGAGTGCAGGATTTTGTTTTTAATAAGAGTGGTCTGGTTTTTGTGCTCAGCACTGTCCTCTACTGAGTGGAATCAAACTTGACCATGTACATAGATACTCTACTCTCCTCAGGGCAGGAGTGCTACCACTGTACAAATAATAAATAATATTAAGTTTGGATAGAAAAGGGGGAATAGCAATTGCTGACTGTAAGAGGATGGTGCTTGGCAGTACACTAACATTTTCACATAAAATATTGCTTTTGTGCTTTTTAATTTCCAAGATTGATAGTTATTCCTGTGACAGGCTGGCTTGCCTGTGTGCTGGAGAGTTTGAGGCTAAGCCAGCCCTGATTACAAGATGAGCCCCACCTGAGAGGAATCAGGTGATTCTGATATAAAAGCCAGCAGGGAGCTGTAGAGAAAGGGTGGTAGAGAGAGTGGTAGAGGCTGTTTCATGCAGGAAGCCTGTTGGTAAGCTGAGAAATGCTCAGGAAACAAAAACCAGAGAAGCTATAGTTGGCTTGAAGACGCATCTGTAGGGAGCAAGACTGGTACCTACAGAGACATTGAACTTGGACCCAGCTCTGGGAAAGAGGGCTAGGAACCCCCCAACTAAGGAAAGAGACACTAAACTGGGCTTGGGACCTGGAGTGCCCGTATGTGCCTGGGGACTGAGTAAATTGGACCACAGGTGGAGAATATTCTAATTTTTCTTTAGCCTGTGTGGAGTTTAAGGAGCCCTGTGAAAGAGGGAAAAGGGGCATTCAGGCAGCAATAAGTGGCCACAGTGCTACAACTACTATTTTGTTTTTCACAGGCTAGAGCAGTTCTCTTATCTTCAGTATTGACTAATTTCCTGGGCAGTTGCTGTGTTCCCTTTCTCACACCGATCTAAGGGCTAGTCTACGCTAAAGCTGTAAGTCAATCTAAGTTACATTACTTAGGTCGACTTACAGTGGTGTCTACACAACACTGTGTTGATGGGAGACACTCTCCCGCCAACTTATCTTATGTTTCTCAAGAAGGTGGAGTACATAAGTCGATGGGAGAGCACTCTGCCATCAACTTGGTGTGTCTTCACCAGACCTACTAAATTGACACCACTGCATCAATCACAGCAGTGCTGATTTAGCCAGAAGTGTAGACATGCCCTTAGTCTGATCTCTTTCTGTACTTCCTCTTCCTTTTGCTGACATCTGCTTTCCTTTCCCATTCACTTTACTACCTTACAGCAATCCTGCTAAGTGACACTTTGTTACCCAGGATTTTCAGAACCCAAAGCAACGGTAACATAACTGTTTCTCTCCAGGTGGTGTCAGGAATAAATCAATGGGGACACAGTTCCTCTGTCTGATATGATACAAACCAGAGTGCTTTTACCTAAAAGTACTTTTTTTTATTAGATCTTAAGCACACACAAATATTGTCACAGTAGGTTCAGAGCATCTTTAAACTTTATATTTACAAAAGTTAAGATGGCCTTGAGGAATCAACAGCTAGGCTTCTGGGGGGCCCCTCCTTCTGTTTAGCTGCTGGAGAACTTAGTTATCAGATCCTTGCCCAAAGAAAACTTCCTCAGACTGCTCCAAAGCACACTTTCTAATTAAACTTTTTATAAATTTTCTCCAGACAAAGCCTATATCTCAAAATAGTCCCTGGTAGGCTAACAATTTCCCTAGAAACAGCCAATAACAATTCATTATTCTTCTTATCAGAAAAGCATTTCTAATTAGAAAAACAATAAAACTTACATGTCAGAAGTGCCTAAAACTGAGGTTAGCTGTCCAAATATTCCTTCTGTTTTCAGGGAATCTTAACTTCCTGTCCCAAACTCCCATTCTGATGGCAAAACTGCGAACGTGCAGCTGCATGGCTTTGCCTCTCAGGGCCCTAAAACTATTTCTAGTTATGTGATGTTTGGGTTTCAGCTGCCAGTGGTTGAACATACAAAATGGCTGACTGCAGTGCTGTCAAGTGCTGGGGTACATGCAGAAATGTCAATTCGGGGGCTACAGATTGGGAGGTCTGCAGTACAGCAAAAGATAGGCAAGGTGCCAAAGATTCAGTGAGTGAGCTTACTGGCAGGGTAACTGTAGGGTAAAAGATCCTCAATGGTTGACTAGACAGATCACTGACAGTCTCAGCAGAGGCTGTTTGACTGGCTAAGGAGACTGAATTATCTGCTTTCCCCTATAAATTGTCCCTCCAGGTTTAGAGGTAAATCAACAGAGAAGGTGGCAGTGTTTGCTGCAGATGCTGTACTTGCTCCAAAACTAAGTAGATGTCTTTTTACAATACCATTAATTCAGAACCTTTCCTAAGTTAACATAACCTAACCAATAAACATGTAACTGTGCAAGCAGGTGCTAAAATGGTAGCAACCATATCAAACTTTATTTTGCCTTTTTTAATATCTTGCAGTTCGTCAACTTCATCGGGAATTCCTCAGAGCTGGATCAAATGTTTTACAGACATTCACCTTTTATGCCAGTGAAGATAAATTAGAGAATAGGGGCAACTATGTAGCTGAGAAAATATCTGTGAGTAAAACACTGGTTTTAATGGTGATCTATGGAAAATGGATACTCTTCTCTGGTTTGAACACAGGTTTCTTTTTACAGCTTGTCAGAGTTAATTTAGTGATATTCAAGGGCATGGAAATAAAAATTCAAATCAAATGGGGGGAGTGTGGCTTGTGATTTCATAGTCTGAAGTGGTAGGAAGGACCTTCGGCTTACAATGGCAAAGGGAAAAAAATCAAAACATGGGTAGTAGTGAGAAGAGGGGGAAAGAATACGGAGTCATATTTTTATTCAACTTAAAGAACTTAGTTTATCTGGAATTATCTTACATGGGGTACATCAAGGACTGAATCCACAAACAGCAAGATAAGTGGTAACAGGGGATCCTTCAGCATCTGGAGAAAGGACCCAATCCTAGAAATTTTGACGAATCCCAGAGAAAATATGTGGATAACGAATGAATGTGTGCTAAGAGCATATCCTCTACAACACAGCAATAACCAGTGGATCCAAAATATTGATTTTGGTCGTAAATCTAACCCCCTCTTTAGGTGAAGAGGGGCCCTAACAGCAGAACTACTGTGATTGTGCTGCACAGGGGAGGAGAAAGATATTGTGAGCCCCCTGGGTATAGGAGTGGGTGTGGACTCTAGCTCAGGGCTCTGCAAGAGCCCTGTATAGCAAGTCTTTTGGGAATGGAGAGTTTGCCACTGTATGGTTCCTCTCATTCTTCTCCCTGTGAAGGGGGTCACATTGCCTGCTCGAGCCTTTGGTACGTGGAAAGGATTCTATGAGGGGAACAAATTCCTCCCCTCATCCCTGTGGAGATCTCCATGCCCTGAGAAATTACTCAGGTTAGAATCATAGAATATCAGGGTTGGAAGGGACCTCAGGAGGTCATCTAGTCCAACCCCCTGCTCAAAGCAGGACCAATCCCCAACTAAATCATCCCAGCCAGGGCTTGGTCAAGCCTGACCTTAAAAATATCTAAGGAAGGAGATTCCACCACCTGCCTAGGTAACACATTCCAGTGTTTCACCACCCTCCTAGTGAAAAAGTTTTTCCTAATATCCAACCTAAACCTCCCCCACTGCAACTTGAGACCATTACTCCTTGTTCTATCATCAGCTACCACTGAGAACAGTCTAGATCCATCCTCTTTGGAACCCCCTTTCAGGTAGTTGAAAGCAGCTATCAAATCCCCCCTCATTCTTCTCTTCCGCAGACTAAACAATCCGGTTCCCTCAGCCTCTCCTCATAAGTCATGTGTTCCAGTCTCCTAATCATTTTTGTTGCCCTCCGCTGGACGTTTTCCAATTTTTCCACATCCTTCTTGTAGTGTGGGGCCCAAAACTGGACACAGTACTCCAGCTGAGGCCTCACCAATGTCGAATAGAGGGGAACAATCACGTCCCTCGATCTGCTGGCAATGCCCCTACTTATACATCCCAAAATGGCCTTCTTGGCAACAAGGGCACACTGTTGACTCATATGCAGCTTCTCGTCCACGGTAACCCCTAGGTCCTTTTCTGCAGAACTGCTGCCGAGCCATTTGGTCCCTAGTCTGTAGCGGTGCGTGGGATTCTTCTGTCCTAAGTGCAGGACTTTGCACTTGTCCTTGTTGAACTTCATCAGATTTCTTTTGGCCCAATCCTCTAATTTGTCTAGGTCCCTCTGTATCCTATCCCTCCCCTCCAGCGTATCTACCTCTCCTCCCAGTTTAGTGTCCTCTGCAAACTTGCTGAGGGTGCAATCCACACCATCCTCCAGATCATTTATGAAGATATTGAACAAAACCGGCCCAAGGACTGACCCTTGGGGCACTCAGCTTGATACCGGCTGCCAACTAGACATGGAGCCATTGATTACTACCTGTTGAGCCTGACAATCTAGCCAACTTTCTATCCACCTTATAGTCCATTCATCCAGCCCATACTTCTTTAACTTGCTGGCAAGAATACTGTGGGAGACCATGTCAAAAGCTTTGCTAAAGTCAAGGAACAATACGTTAACAACAGGTTAAGTGCTGGGGCAGCATTTGGGGCCTAATTAACAAATCAAGGTTATCCTAAAGCCTCTGCATGTATCAGAATGAGATACTTAGTTCTGCTCTTATACTACATCATCAGGTCTTGCCCACTTAGACTGTCATAACTTACATTCAGCCTGACTTCATACTTCCATCCAGTTAATGATAAATATGCTGAGCCTGATTCTACCCAGAAGATACAAATAATTTCCAGTGGGATGTAAAAGAGTTGCTTATATCCCAAAAGGGGGGGGAGCATTGAGCCCTGAGTCATTACTCATGTTGTGGCACTGTGCATTGTTTTGACAAGAAGATCCCAATGTGGGAGTGTCTCAAAACAGATTTCAGAGTAGCAGCTTGTGCTCAAATAAATTTGGTTAGTCTCTAAGGTGCAACAAGTACTCCCTCTCAAAACAGAGTGGCTATACATTACTCTATGATCAGAATGTCTTCAAATGACTTTTTCTAACATTGCTATAGACGTTTTTTCTTAAATTCTTCTGTCCCCATTAACATTGGACCCATATTTTCCTATGTTTTTATTAAGTCATTCAGATTGAAGTGATTGAGTTTGCATAAAGAGGATGAATGCTTTAGTCTATTTTTTTTTTAACTTAAATCCCTGTTTCTGTTGGTTGGACATGCTTCCATACCTATAAGGAGAACCTTGCTGTTTGTTCAATCAATCCCAGATCATGACTTTTTAAACAAATTGTTGTTTTTCTGCCCAGTTTAATCTGTTTTCACAAATTCTCTTTGCACTGCTAACTTGGGTGTATGGGGTACTTGGCTTTCAGTCTACATTGATTAATCAATCATAAGTACTGATATCTGTTTTCTTTTATACACCTATTGTGATCGACCCAGGCCAGTTGGGTACAGCAGAGTAGTTGAAGGGAGATACAATGGCCACTGGATAAGCAGTTTTCTGTTCCCTGACTGACAGGAGCAGGGGCTGCTCCAGGCTAGGGTGGACACATGACTCCAATTAGCCTGCAAAGAGTCAGGTGAGGCTGTTAAACTAATGTGAACATCTGACTGTAAGGCCCCCTCTGATACTATAAAAGGGCTCACTCCAGTCTGGCTGAGAAGAGCCAGGGAGCGGAAGCGTGGTTGAAGGGCTGGGTAAAGAAGACATCCTCAAGCCATTGGAACAGGAGCCCTAAGGTAAAGGTGAAGAAGGCATTGAGAGGGAAACAGGAGAGCTGTGGGGAAGTGGCCTAGGGAAATGTAGCAACTCTGGCAGTGGAAGATCCGCTCCCAACAGCTGTTGCTATTCGGGTCCCTGAGCCGGAACCCGGAGTAGAGAGTGGGCCCAGGTTCCTCTCAACCTGCCACTACAGAAACGCCTCCTGGGAGGGGAAGACAGGCCCCTGTTAAGACAGGAGGCTAAACTGTTCTGGAATAAGCCCATAGGGACAACAGACTGTGCAAGTTATCTCACCAACCTCCTTGCTGGCTTATGATGAAAAGGGCTTAGTAGACTGTACCTGGCCCCAGAGAGAGATGGGCTACCTAGAGGGTCACAGTGAGCCTCTGAAGCTAGCATAAACCACCTGGAAGCGCAGGACCCACAGGGACAAGGTCAGAGCTCTGCCACACCATATATTTAAATTTGTTGATTTATTATTTTTACAATGGGATAATTAATGCTACACTAGTTAAAATTTATTTTGATTCTCACAGATGTATGTACAAGATCCAGCTTAGTAATTTGAGTTTCCAAATTATAATATACCAACCACAGACAAGCAACACTTCTCAATTTATAAAAATATATATAAACATATCCATATTAGGCTCTATAGGTGGTCTTTTGAACTGTAAAAAAGAATCTGTTTAAAACCAAACAGTTGCTTATAATAAGCATTATTTTAGAAGCAGAAAATTCATAGGAGGCACTTTTATATGTGGCTATATAAAATATCTTGATGGAGGTGTTGTCTGCATACTAACTACGTTTAATTATGGCTTGACTATGAGGGATCCAAAACATCTTAGTATGATGAAAATTTCTTGGAAATATGTTGTCTTTTTATATATAGTTAACTTACCAAAAAGCCCAACCAACCTTTAAATATCCCTACTGTGATGACTGGTGAGTAACCAGTCAGGTAATCAGTACAACAGGTTAACCAACAGACTTCTTAATGATCCATTGTGAGGTGTGAGAAACCAGATAGACTTGGTACTCTTTATTCTAGGGCCCTAAGCAGCTCCTCTGTGGGGGGGCCCCAGGCCTTTGTAGGGGGGCTGGCTTGGGCGGAAGGGGGAACCACCCCCAAGCACTCACCTGCGGTGCGGCTGCGGCCAGGTCTCTGCACTTCCCACCATGGGTGACTGCAGCCCTGGCCCTTCTGCGGAGCTCAGGGGCCTGGGGGAGGAGCAGGGGCTGGAGCAGCATGCAGCTGCGTAAGTGCCCCAAATTTCCTGGTGCCCTATGCCACTGCGTACTTTGTGTATGGGTAAGGATGGCCCTGCATTAGTTGGTACTTTAAAATGTTTTAATGAAACAAAGTCTAAAATTTTAAATTAGTTTTAGAAATAAACATGAAACTAATTATGGTTCCTAAGACTCATTTTTCTTCTGAAATGCAGGCATTTCTGTAGTAAATCAGTACTGATGTAGTCTGTTCTCATATTTTAGGGCCAGACAGTGAATGAAGCTGCTTGTGACATTGCAAAGGAAGTGGCTAAAGAAGGAGATGCTTTGGTAGCTGGAGGAGTCAGTCAGACACCATCATACCTGAGTGGCAAAGATGAAGCTGAGGTTAAAGCAATTTTTCGACAGCAGCTGGATGTCTTTGCCAAAAAAAATGTGGACTTCTTAATTGCAGAGGTAAATCCAACTGTAAAGAAACAAAGTGCCTTCAGTTGATGCAATTTACCAGCTGATCAAATTTCCTTAGAATTGAAGTCTCTAGTCAGTTTTTTGGGAATTCACATATATGTTGATGCCTCCTTTAAAATTTGCTACTGTGCTCTTATGCAAATAGTAGCAGATATATTTTTCCAAATACAATACTGGCAGACATTGCAGTGTAGAGTGCAACCGAGACCCTAACCCCAAATCTCTGTTCTGGTCTGTGCAGAAATGAAAGGGGAGGGTGATCCTTCTCTGGGGTGCTTTGTGCAGCCATTTACACAGAACAAATTGTACAAACATGATCTAAATCCCAGTAACGGAGGCGGAGGGTCTGATTCTATTAATCTTTACAGCAGTGTAAGCCAGGAATAACTACTGGAGTCAATAGTTATGCCAATGTAAATGAGGAGACTCAAGCCCTGAAATCTACCTGGGTGGGAGGGGTAGAGATTAAGGAGTGTGTAACACTTAGGCTGGGTCCTCATGCATAAGAAAATAGATTAGATTTACTTTCTTTCAGTATTTTGAACATGTTGAAGAAGCTGCATGGGCTGTTGAAACCTTAAAAGAATCTGGGAAGCCAGTCGCAGCTACCTTGTGCATTGGTCCAGAGGGAGACTTGCATGGTGTACCACCTGGAGAATGTGCTGTCCAACTGGTAAAGGCTGGTAAGAAATTTCCTCCTCCTCCATATAATCCGTAAAAAAAAAATATTTTTTTTAGGAGTACAGTAACATAACATTGTAATTATGTGCCTGAAAAATGCAACTTTAAGCGAATCTAATTTCCCCATAAGAATTAGTGTAAAGGGGAGGTTAGGGAGGGGGGGGTTTCCAGGGAAAAAATTTTCACCAGACAAAAGACTAGATATAAAAATAAAACTAGTCTTTTGTCCGGTGAAAATTTTTTCCCTGGAAAAGTAAGGGGTGTGTGTGTGTGTGTGTGTGTGTACTTCTACTGTGGGGGGGACCATGCAGGATCTTAAGAGATTCTCTATCTCCTGTCCTGCCACTTGATTTTGCTCTGATTGGCTTGTGGTCGTACTGGTAGTGTAGAGGTTGAATGCTTTACTTCCAAAGCACTCTGGCTATGAATTTTAATTGCTATTACATCATTGCCCAGTTCCTGGAAAGCCATGTAACTGGAAAGTTGTCTTCTTCACAGGTGCTTCTATTATTGGAGTGAACTGCCATTTTGATCCAGAGACTTGCCTGAGAACTGTGAAGCTCATGAAAGAGGGCTTGGAGGCTGCTAAACTGAAAGCACATCTGATGTCTCAGCCTCTTGCTTTCCATACCCCTGACTGTGGGAAGCAGGGCTTTATTGATCTTCCAGAATTTCCTTTTGGTAAGACCTAGTCCATTTTTAAATTTTTTTTTTTTAAATTAGTGATGTTTAGTAAAGAAAAAGCTGCAGTGGTATCCGTGCATGCAGTGGCATCAATCCATACACTATTGTGCAGAATTTCAAATTAAGGAAAGTCAGAGCAGTTCATATTAACCAAAATGAATTTTAGAATTCTAGAACTGTTGGGCTGGAAGGGATCTCAAAGTCCTCAAATCCAGCGCCCTGTACTGAGGCAGGACCAAGTAATCCTAGACCATCCCTGGCAGACGTTTGTCCAACCTGTTCTTAACCTCCAATGATGAAGATTTCAGTCTCCTTTGGAAGCCTGTTTTAGAGCTTAACTGCCCTTTATAGTTAAAGTTTTTCCTAATGTCTAACCTAAATCTCCCTTGCTGCAGACTAACCCACTACTTTTGTCCTACTTCTAGTGGACATGGAGAACAATTGATCAGTCCTCTTTTTTCTATTTATAACAGCCCTTAACTTATTTGACCTATCAAGTCTCTTTCCTCTCCCCCCCCCCCCCCCCCGCCCACCTTCATTTTTAAGGTTTTCAAAATCTTTTCTCATTTTGCTGCTCTCCTCTGGACTCTCTCCAATTTGTCTACAGCCTTCCTAATCTGTGGTGCCCAGAATTGGACATACTACTCCAGTTGAGGCCGCACAAGTACTGAGTAGAGCGGGACAGTTACCTCCTGTGTCTTACATACAATATTTCTGTTAATACCCCCAAGAATATTAGCCTTTTTAGCCACTGCATCAAACTAACTCAAATTCAATTTGTGATCTACTATAACCCCCAGATCCTCTTTCACAGTACTGCCACCTAATCACTTATTCCCCAATTTATAGCTGCACATCTAATATTTTTCCTTCCTAAGAGAAATACTTTGCATTTATCTTTATTACATTTCATCTTCTTGAATTAAGACCAGTCTCTCCAATTTATCAAGGTCATCTTGAATTCTAATCCTGTCCTCCAAAGTGCTTGCAACCCCTCCCAGCTTAGTGTCATCTGCAAATTTTATAAACATACTCACTCAATTTATCAAAAATATTGAATAGTATCAGACGGAGGACTAACGCAATTGGAACCCATTAGATACATCCTCCCAGTTTGACAGCAAACCATTCGTAACAAGTCTTTGGGGACAGTTTTTCAACTTGTTGTGCACTCACCTTACAATAATCTCATCTAGACCACATTTCCCTAGTTTTCTTATGTCAAAAACCTTACCAAAATCAAGGTATCACATTGACTGCTTAACTCTATCCATTAGACCAGTAACTTTGTCAAAGAAGGAAATTGGGTAGGTTGTGAAAAAAAACTATGCCAGATCTTGCTGGCTATTTTTCCTAACCCTCTTATTTTCTAGGTTATTACAAGTTGGTTGATAATTTATTCCAGTATCTTTCCAGGCATTGAAGTTAGACTACCTGATAGATATATAATGCCCTGGGTCCTCTTTGTTCCCCCTTTTAAAGATAGGTACTATGTTGGCCCTTCTCCAGGCCTCTGGGACCTCACCTGACCTCCATGAATTCTCAAAGACCATCACTAATGGTTTCCAGATTGCTTCAGCTAGTTCCTAAAGGTTCCTAGGATGAATTTCATTAGGCCCTTCTGACTTGAATACATCTAACACGCCTAAGTAGACTTTAATCTATTCTTTCCTTATCTTGGCTTGCGTTCCTTCCTCTTTATTAATACTAATTGTGTTGAGTACCTGGTCACCTTTTTAGTGAAGGCTGAAGCAGAATAGACATTAAACACTTCAGCCTTCTTGATGTCCTCAGCTATTAGCTCTCCTTCACTGCTAAGTAAAGGGACCTGCACTTTCCTGTCTCTCCTGCTCCTAAAGTATTAAAAGGTAATATGAAGAGATTCTTTTATGTCACTTGCTAGGTGTAACTCCTTTTGTGCCTCAGTCTTTCTGATTTTGTATCTACATGCTTGTGCTATTCTTTTGTATTCCTCATTACTAATTTATGCATGTTTCCACTTTTTGTAGGATTCCTTCTTGATTTTTTTTCAGACCATTAAAAAGCTCCTTAATGGCTTTTAACTAGTCGTTTTTTTTTTCCCCCTTTGTATAGCGATAGTTTGCAGTTGTGCCGTTTTAATATTGTCTCCTTGAGAAACTGCCAGCTCTCCTGAACTCCTGTTTCCCTTAGAATTCTTCCCATGGAGCCTTACCTGTCTTCTGAGTTGACAGTCTTTTTTTTTTTTTTTTTTTTTGTTCATTGTCCTTATTCTGCTGCTCTCACTCCTTCCTTTTTTCTTAAAATCATTAAATCTAACATTTTCATGATTTTCATCCAATTTGCCTCCACCTTCAGATTCATTATCAATTCCTCCCTGTTGGACAGAATCAAGTCAAAAATAGCTGTGCACCAGCTACTTTCTCCACTTCATGAAACAAAAAGTTGTCCCCAGTACATTCCAATCATGTATTGGAAATTTTTGTGTGTTTTTTGCTGTATTACTTTCCCAACAGATGTCTGGATAGTTAGTTTCTCCCCTGCCTCCCCCATTACTACAACGTCTTGTGTTTTTTGGATATTTGATGTTTGTTCTAGAAATGCCTCATCCACCTTCTCTTCCTGATTTGGTGGCCTATGGCTGACCCTTATCATGATATCACCCCTAATTATTATTATTTTTTTTTTTTACCCCCTTTGTATTTACCCAGAGTCTCTCAACTGGTCTGCCTCACACCTCCACCTGGATCTCAGAACAAGTGTATATATTCTTGATGTATAATGCAACACCTCGTCCCTTTTTATCCTGCCTGTCCTTCCTGAACAAGCTATGCCTCTCTATGCCAATATCCCAGTCATGAGATTTATCCCACCAAGTCATAATTTATCTTGTGTACTAATGCTTCAATGTAGGCACTACTTACACCGACGGGTAGGGTTCTCACATCAGCATAGGTAATCCACCTCCCCAAGAGGCAGTAGCTAGATCTACATTGGTTCAATGCAGCACTTCTGATCCCCTGCAAGTAACTTACGGTTTGGGGAGAAGGGAAGCATAGCTGTCTTCTCTTCGACTCCAGGCAGCAGCAGAGGGAACAAAGGGTAGGATAGAGGCCATCTGCCACGTGGTAGGTGGAATTGAATGTCTATTGAGCCTGGTATGTGACAGAGCAGCTGGCCACATCTGCTGTTCCCTAGCTCTCACTCAAAAAGCAGGTGAGAAGTGCAAGGGGCTATTGGTGTGTTTCACCCAGTTGCAGGTGAGTTTAAAATTATTGAAGTCTGTTTCCCCAGGCACAAAGTGGTTGGGTGATTTTTATTTTTTTTTTTCTGAAGTGCAGGCATTAACAATGGGTTTCTTAAAGCACTGAGATGCTATTACTCCCCATACATAGAAGCGGAGTAGAGTTAAACACTCATACTATTTTAAGAGGTACTGGCATTTTTCAGTAAAGATCAATAAGAAATTAAATATGAATAAAGCCTGTATTTTAAGTGTGACCTCTGATTTACACTTAAATACCCACCTAGTAGCTGGCACTCGATTTAGGGCTTTGTCAGATTAGAATTTGGCAGGCTTTATCCCTCTGGAACAAGGAAACTTCTGGCAAGTATGCAACAGAGGAGCATTCCAACACCTAAAAGCTGAAATGTAATGAAATATTGTATCAGTAGCGTCCAGACTGATTAACAGTGTTTAAATCTTTACTGCAATAGCCCAATTATGCCTGTGACATTGTACTTTGCACGTTTGCGAAATTAACTGTAGCTGAAAATGTAAAGCGATTTTACTAAATATCTGCTAAAACTAAATATTACAGTTAAAGCTGACACATATCATTGTAGCTCTGGAGCCAAGAATTCTCACGAGATGGGATGTGCAAAAATATGCAAGAGAGGCCTATAACTTAGGGATTCGATACATTGGAGGCTGCTGTGGATTTGAGCCTTATCACATCAGAGCAATAGCTGAGGAGCTGGCCACTGAAAGAGGATTTTTGCCACCGGCTTCTGAGAAACATGGTAGCTGGGGTAATAACTTGAGCATGCATACCAAACCCTGGGTCAGAGCAAGGTATGTATAATAACTATAGTACTTCGCTTAAATGGCACATTAAATATGCTCCCTTCAGGTGGCTTTAGCAGTCTTTCTTCTTGGGCAGACTGGCCATGGAGAGGAGGAGAAGTCCCATTTGCCTTCCTTCCCACCCTTAAATAGGATTTACATAAGGTGGGAATCCTTTGTTTCCCAAACGTGACCCACCCCCTTTCCCTTCCAGTGGAAAGTTACAAGAAGTCCCAGATACTGTTTAGTATCAGGTGACAAGACCACCTGACTCAGTAGTATCACAGCATCCATGAGTCAGTGGCAGTATGGAGCGTCTGCGGGAAGGCCAAGTCTTTTCACAGTCCATTGTCCTTGCTGATGGACTATCCCCCTTGTCTGGCTTTTCAATTGTTGTACCTGAAATGTTAGCAGTGGGAGTCGTCCCCCCCCCCCCCCCCCCCCCCATAGTAGCACAGTTGAAATACAGATACATAGTCAATATTCCTAACTTCAGATACAGAAATAATACAGGCATACACATTGGATAATCACATTCAGTAAATTGAAAAGGAGTACTTGTAGTACCTTAGACTAACAAATTTATTTGAGCATAAGCTTTCATGAGCTTTGTTTAGCTTCTAAGGTGCCACAAGTACTCCTTTTCTTTTTGCGGATACAGACTAACATGGCTGCTACTCTGAAACCTGTCATTTCAGTAAATTATAACCTTTCCAATTATATCTTAAAAGACCCATCTTCCATAAAGTACATCTCAGTTATGTCATATTATAAGCATATTTTCATAAAGAATATGGTGTGAAATGTCACAAATGCCTTATAGCATGTTAAAGCAATTAAATTCTTACACTTTAATTTGTTTGCCCAATGGGTCTTCTCAGACTACTTTGAGGATTGGTCTTGACATTTGTGCCCACCCCCACCCATTTGTGCCCACCTTGACATTTGTGCCCACATTTGTTGTTGGTTAATACAATTCAGTGCATCTGTATTGGTTTGGGGAACATATAACTAGAGGCCCCTTAAAATGAAAGAATTGTAATGTTTTGGTTTGGATTAACATGCAAGTTATTCATAGCAACTTCTAAGATATAGAATTAATATAGACTACCATGCTAATACCTATTTGGTAAGTGGCTTAAAATGTTGCTTTAAAAGAATAGAAAACACTTCTTTTAACACCGCCAATCTTCATAAATTTCTTCCTGTATCCAGACCTCACATTGAGCTAAAACTTATGCAAATGAATTAAATCCACTGACCATTTTGATCTAGTTGTTAAAATATTTTAGACTGTTATAACATTTCCTCAGCCTCATTCATTAAAAATATTAAACATTTTTCTTTCTTTAGGGCAAGAAAAGAGTACTGGGAGAATCTGTTGCCTGCTTCAGGCAGGCCATACTGTCCTTCAATGTCAAAACCAGATAACTGGGGAGTGACTAAAGGCGCTGCAGAGCTGATGCAGCAGAAAGAAGCAACAACTGAACAACAGCTGAAGGAGCTCTTTAAGAAACAGACGTTCAAATCCAATATAGTAGCTTAAGTATGAGCCTGAAATATGTATGGAGAATTTCCAAATGTGCTTGCATCACATGAAATAACTTGTGAAGACAAATGTCCATGTATCCATTTACATGTAATGGAAGAAGCTAAATGCAGACAGAATTTGATTGCAAATGAGATCAAATCTTAATAAAACACATTTCTATAAGACTGTTAGTGCTTATTCCTTCACCCACTTACTTCCCTTGTCATTCTCACATGAACAGAGAGCAACAATACCTGAAGACCAAAGGTGCAAACTATTAAATGTTTATTGGAGTGAACTTCCAGCAAGCAATGATTCAAATTTTCTTCCTCAGTGTCCCCCTTCCCAGCTCTAATGCCACAGAGCCTTGCCTGTGTCCCTGTCCCATCCCCCCTGCTTAGCAAAACACAATTCCAATTCCACACCTGCATTTCCTGTTCCCATTCCCCCCCCCTTACTTCCTGATTGACTACAGACTATATAGTAAAATTTGAGTTCTGCTTAGCCATACCTTAACCCAGTCTTAACCTATTGTAACACGATTATCTAACCAATTATCCCACCACCTTAATTGTTTCTGTCTGCTGTATAATTAATTTTGTTGGGTGTAAACCAATCACAACCAGACAGATTATACAGACAAACAATGGGGATTATAGTGATAGAACAACAAAGAAATAAGGATTTCATGCCCTAGCTATTGATAAGTGAGTTCTTGCCAGACAGGATGCCATCAAACTAAGTTTTCTTTAAATCTTGTAGGCTCTTCCCTTTCTCTAGAGGCGATAGATTGGATCATCTTTTTAACTGCCCGAAACTATCTTATTTCAGTGTGACTAGTTTGGAATGTAAGGATGTGACCATTTGCTTCCCAGTTTATGGCTGCCTCTGCTGCTTAGCTAAAGGCCTTAGCCTAAGAACAGGGCCTCAGACTGTCACAGTGAGAAAGGGTCCTACACAGGCAGACAGTGATTCTGATTCTTTAGAAATTCATTTAACAGAAGGTAGGGAAGGCTGATGTATTAATAATTAAGCTACCATTAGGGTTTGTTTAGTGCTGTTGTTTGGTAACATGATGGTTTGAAAGGAGTACAGTGCTAATTAAATGTTCAGAGAACAAAAATTATAAGTAAATTTTTTTTACTCCAGTTTCCAAAATAAAAATGTCAAAGTGCAATAGACAGAAGTAGTAATGGTATTAACCCAGCATGCCTAAAACCATATGAACTAAGAGCTTTTAAAAAAAAATTACTATGAAGGGATAATATACCTCCAGTAAACCATGATCCAGAATTACCTCCAGCTTGGTGGCACTCAAACTGAAGCTCCCCCTAGTAGATGACACTTCTGAAAATTGTCCTGTGTTTGGAGGGAGTAAAACACCTCCATGGAAAGTTTTCACAATGTGACTCTCTCAAGTAGAGACACCCCCCCCCCCCCCAATAGAGAACTCAAGGGGCAGGAAAATTGGATAAACCTAGTTAGAAATTGGGTTCTGTAGTCCTCCAAAAAATTAAATCAGATTTCTGTCTGGATTCCAAATCCAAGCAGTATGGTTTTGGAAATGTGGGAGGAGCCTGTACAGCTGCTTTGAAACCCTCTATACCAAAACAAATGAGGTTGAAGCCAAAGCCTCTCCTCTGAATGAAATATGCCTTTAAATAACCTTTGAGCAACAGGCCCAGCAGATCATAGAAGGGAGAGTGGCAATCAGAGAGCTATTTAGAAATGGACTTCTTGGTCATGTAGCAAAGCTCTATGAGTTAATGTCAGAAGAAACAAAGCTCTGTGGAAACTTTAGACCATTCCAGATTTTTTAAAAAAACAAAAAAAAAAACACCCAGGACATTTTGATATTGAACTAGGGGAGAAGGGGCTCGTAGGGATGAGTGCATGCAAGCCCAGGAGAAATGTTGGCAAGATGATTGGCTCATTATGACAAAGTTCATCATCACCTTCAAAAATAATTTCGGATGCAGCCCTAGCACCAACTTATCCTTGTAAAACATGGTGACAGTTGAATGAGTCACTACAGCCTCATTAAGTGCATTCTGCAAACAATCGCTACCACCAGGAAAACAGCACTTCACAAATGACACCTGAGTTTCCATGGAATGAGTAGTCCAAAAGAAGCTTTTCATCACGTTAGTCACAATCATATTACTAGACTACAACTCAGAGTACCTTTTTAGTAGAGAATTTCAGGTACTGCTTTGAGCACCACATACACCTGGCAATAAGAGTCTGCAGAGAAACTGGTCTCCCTTCAGCATGTTTTTCAATAGGTTGAATCATAGAATCATAGACTATAAGGGTTGGAAGGGACCCCAGAAGGTCATCTAGTCCAACCCCCTGCTCGAAGCAGGACCAATTCCCAGTTAAATCATCCCAGCCAGGGCTTTGTCAAGCCTGACCTTAAAAACCTCTAAGGAAGGAGATTCTACCACCTCCCTAGGTAACGCATTCCAGTGTTTCACCACCCTCTTAGTGAAAAAGTTTTTCCTAATATCCAATCTAAACCTCCCCCACTGCAGCTTGAGACCATTACTCCTCGTTCTGTCATCTGATACCATTGAGAACAGTCTAGAGCCATCCTCTTTGGAACCCCCTTTCAGGTAGTTGAAAGCAGCTATCAAATCCCCCCTCATTCTTCTCTTCTGCAGGCTAAACAATCCCAGCTCCCTCAGCCTCTCCTCATAACTCATGTGTTCCAGACCCCTAATCATTTTTGTTGCCCTTCGCTGGACTCTCTCCAATTTATCCACATCCTTCTTGAAGTGTGGGGCCCAAAACTGGACACAGTACTCCAGATGAGGCCTCACCAATGTTGAATAGAGGGGAACGATCACGTCCCTCGATCTGCTCACTATGCCCCTACTTATAGATCCCAAAATGCCATTGGCCTTCTTGGCAACAAGGGCACACTGCTGACTCATATCCAGCTTCTCGTCCACTGTCACCCCTAGGTCCTTTTCCGCAGAACTGCTGCCTAGCCATTCGGTCCCTAGTCTGTAGCTGTGCATTGGGTTCTTCCGTCCTAAGTGCAGGACCCTGCACTTATCCTTATTGAACCTCATCAGATTTCTTTTGGCCCAATCCTCCAATTTGTCTAGGTCCTTCTGTATCCTATCCCTCCCCTCCAGCGTATCTACCACTCCTCCCAGTTTAGTATCATCCGCAAATTTGCTGAGAGTGCAATCCACACCATCCTCCAGATCATTTATGAAGATATTGAACAAAACCGGCCCCAGGACCGACCCTTGGGGCACTCCACTTGATACCGGCTGCCAACTAGACATGGAGCCATTGATAACTACCCGTTGAGCCCGACAATCTAGCCAGCTTTCTACCCACCTTGTAGTGCATTCATCCAGCCCATACTTCCTTAACTTGCTGACAAGAATACTGTGGGAGACCGTGTCAAAAGCTTTGCTAAAGTCAAGAAACAATACATCCACTGCTTTCCCTTCATCCACAGAACCAGTAATCTTATCATAGAAGGCGATTAGATTAGTCAGGCATGACCTTCCCTTGGTGAATCCATGCTGGCTGTTCCTGATCACTTTCCTCTCATGCAAGTGCTTCAGGATTGATTCTTTGAGGACCTGCTCCATGATTTTTCCAGGGACTGAAGTGAGGCTGACTGGCCTGTAGTTCCCAGGATCCTCCTTCTTCCCTTTTTTAAAGATTGGCACTACATTAGCCTTTTTCCAGTCATCCGGGACTTCCCCGGTTCGCCACGAGTTTTCAAAGATAATGGCCAATGGCTCTGCAATCACAGCCGCCAGTTCCTTCAGCACTCTCGGATGCAACTCGTCCGGCCCCATGGACTTGTGCACGTCCAGCTTTTCTAAATAGTCCCTAACCACCTCTATCTCCACAGAGGGCTGTCCATCTCTTCCCCATTTTGTGATGCCCAGCGTAGCAGTCTGGGAGCTGACCTTGTTAGTGAAAACAGAGGCAAAAAAAGCATTGAGTACATTAGCTTTTTCCACATCCTCTGTCACTAGTTTGCCTCCCTCATTCAGTAAGGGGCCCACACATTCCTTGGCTTTCTTCTTGTTGCCAACATACCTGAAGAAACCCTTCTTGTTACTCTTGACATCTCTGGCTAGCTGCAGCTCCAGGTGCGATTTGGCCCTCCTGATAACATTCCTACATGCCCGAGCAATATTTTTATACTCTTCCCTGGTCATATGTCCAACCTTCCACTTCTTGTAAGCTTCTTTTTTATGTTTAAGATCCGCTAAGATTTCACCATTAAGCCAAGCTGGTCGCCTGCCATATTTACTATTCTTTCGACTCATTGGGATGGTTTGTCCCTGTAACCTCAACAGGGATTCCTTGAAATACAGCCAGCTCTCCTGGACTCCTTTCCCCTTCAAGTTAGTCCCCCAGGGGATCCTGGCCATCCGTTCCCTGAGGGAGTCGAAGTCTGCTTTCCTGAAGTCCAGGGTCCGTATCGTGCTGCTTACTTTTCTTCCCTGTGTCAGGATCCTGAACTCAACCAACTCATGGTCACTGCCTCCTAGATTCCCATCCACTTTTGCTTCCCCCACTAATTCTACCCGGTTTGTGAGCAGCAGGTCAAGAAAAGCGCCCCCCCTAGTTGGCTCCTCTAGCACTTGCGCCAGGAAATTGTCCCCTACGCTTTCCAAAAACTTCCTGGATTGTCTATGCACCGCTGTATTGCTCTCCCAGCAGATATCAGGAAAATTAAAGTCACCCATGAGAATCAGGGCATGCGATCCAGTAGCTTCCGTGAGCTGCCGGAAGAAAGCCTCATCTACCTCATCCCCCTGGTCCGGTGGTCTATAGCAGACTCCCACCACTACATCACTCTTGTTGCACACACTTCTAAACTTAATCCAGAGACACTCAGGTTTTTCTGCAGTTTCGTACCGGAGCTCTGAGCAGTCATACTGCTCCCTTACATACAGTGCTACTCCCCCACCTTTTCTGCCCTGCCTGTCCTTCCTGAACAGTTTATAACCATCCATGACAGTACTCCAGTCATGTGAGTTATCCCACCAAGTCTCTGTTATTCCGATCACGTCATAGTTCTTTGACATCACCAGGACCTCCAGTTCTCCCTGCTTGTTTCCAAGGCTTTGTGCATTTGTATATAAGCACTTGAGATAACCTGTTGATCGCCCCTCATTCCCAGTATGAGGCAGGAGCCCTCCCCTCACAGACATTCCTGCCTGTGCTTCCTCCCGGTATCCCGCTTTCCCACTTACCTCAGGGCTTTGGTCTCCTTCCCCCGGTGAACCTAGTTTAAAGCCCTCCTCACTAGGTTAGCCAGCCTGCTTGCGAAGATGCTCTTCCCTCTCTTCGTTAAGTGGAGCCCGTCTCTGCCTAGCACTCCTTCTTGGAACACCATCCCATGGTCGAAGAATCCAAAGCCTTCTCTCCGACACCACCTGTATAGCTGCTGTACAAGGATTTTGTCTTTAAGACAGCTTCAGACAGATGAAGAAAGTATCCAAACAGTTTTTATGCAGATTACTTAAAAGCCTACATTTAGATATATTTGCACCACACTGCAAACTTTCTCATCTTAAGTCCTGCTGAAAGGCTTTCTCCAGAAACCAGGAGGACATAAGAACTTAGAAACAACATGGGCCATATCTTTGGCTACAGTTAAAGTGTACACAGCACAAGTTAGGTGCATGTGCTGTGGTGGCTTAAAGCAACTTTTATACTCTCTTGATCCATTTATAGGCTCTGTACAAGGTCCTTTTCCTGGTTGAAGTCAGAACTGTCTCAGAGGCACTTTGATTTAGAAGAGCTGCAAACTGGCCAGGGGACCGAAAAACACAGTCAGTTTGGTATGACATAAGGGAATCCTGGCAGCAACTACTCTACCAAGAGCTCCTCCCTGGGCTTTTTATGTTGTCCTTAGGGCCAATTTGGACTGGCAGTACTATGAAGCAATCATAGCAGAGAATCTTTGACCATGCCCCTGGAACTCTACCTGCTCAGGAGTCATACTGACTCAGAAAAATTCTTGGTGTTGGGTAAAGCAAGCCACAGCTTCATACAACTTGTCATTGCCAATTCCAACAAGGTTGAAATCTACATATGGGTCAAACGTATCCGAGTCCCTTTTGAATCTTGGGGAGCTGACAGATTGGAGTGACATCTTTGCATCCCAGCCAGTAACGACTAATGATGGAGTATGCACTCCAAGGCATGACTCGTAGTTATCAGTCAAAGAAATAATCCAGCAGCGTTCACCACACATTCTTGCAGGATTGGGTGCTGCAGTTGGATCTGTGTGACCAAACTTTTGTGCCTGTGCAGAGCCCCATTGACTTCAGTGAGAATCTGCACAGGCAAAGTGTCTGCCAGCATGACTCAGTCTATAAAATCGGGTCTTAGTGGCAGGGACTGCCTTTTCTTATATGCATGGAAAGCATCAAAGACAATGTGGGTGCTACTGCAAAACAAATAATAAGAGAAGCTTTCTCTATATCCATGGCAAACACACAGTGAAGTTAGATTAAAAACATAAATACTCTTGCTAGAAGGTTGCAACATAACACTACTTTATTTATTAGAATTCAGAATAACACAAGAACCCCAAAATAGAAACGAAAAAGTAGGCTGCTCCCTAAAAAACAGAGAGGTACAACTCATTCCACTTTACTTTAGGCTGGATGGCTGCAGACTGATTACATGCTTCCTACAAAGCCTTGAGTCTGCAAACATGACCAAGAAACACCCTCCCCCTCTCCCCCACCCCGAATTAAAGTGAGAGATCACAACTGTAACAGTGGTTTGAGCATTGGCCTACTAAACCCAGGGTTGTGAGTTCAATCCTTGAGGGGGCCATTTGGGATCTGAGGCAAAAATTCAGGATTGGTCCAACTGTAACACAGTTTTCAATAAACCACAATCTGTGCATGTGAAAGGTCAAGGAATAAGAGCCTAGAGTTCAAACAAAGGAGGAAGCTGCAAACAGGAAAGACTTTAAACGTTGGGAGGCCAAAGCCTCAATGGAAATGTGTTGACTCATATGTATATGGGACCAAAGCTTCTGGCATTAAAGATGCATCTCTCAGTGACTCAAAGTCTGGGAGAATCACACCTCAAGCCCAAGTGGGACTCAGTGAAGAGTGAATTCTTGACAATCCAGCTGACCTTGAAGAGGATCAGTACACCACTCACATATACTGAACAATAGCGCTTTGAGGAATCACCCAAGAACATATTGAACATACTGACTGTGTTCACTACATTGGCTGAAAAACAAACCAGGGTACTGGAATTTAAATACATTCTCCTCTTAAAAACAATACATACAACTAGGCTGCTAAATCCTAAATAGGCATCTAAATAAGTAGCCTGGTTTTCTAAAGGGCTCAGCAACCACAGGTTGCTACTGAAGTGAATGTGAGCTGCTGAGTGCGCTGCACATTTGAAAATCAGGCCACTTATGCAGGTGCTCAAATATCATTTTAAGTATCTAATCTTGGCCAGATTTTAATAGACACTAACCATAACAGGGAAGCCAGAAAACAATGCAAAGGACCTTTGAAGAGCAGGAACAATGAGGAGGATGTTGAGTCCCTGTGGGAATTCTGTCATTGACTGCTCCGAAAGGACCCAACCATGGTATGAAAAGGTGACCTGTGGACCTGGCAGTTGGTTTGTGCATGACACACGGCTATCAATACCTTAAAAATATCAACAAAAAAACACCATTCAGAGCTTTGAGAGTTCTTGGCTGGTCTCATACTAGAAGCTCAGATCCAGGAGAGGGAATCCAATGTCTTTGGTATCTACAGAATAATGCTTGCCTCGCAGAGTGTTGCGAAGTTCTTAGAGATTCTCAGATGCCATGGTATGTGCTATAACAGTGAATATATTCATTACAAATTATTGTTGTTAAAAGTCCATCCTGATCAAGATTAATCTAGAAATTTTGGACAACATAGCAATGTCATTTAGGCATGTGACTCCTCCACCCCTCAAGATTTCTATGATAGCAAAACCCCTATGGCAAACATATAAAACTATAAAAGTGGCATAAAAGTGCTTTTGCTTGTATAGCTTATTTTGCTCACTGAGCTGCCAAACTCACTTATTTTGCTCACTTACCCTACACTAGGAGGGGTTTGGTGGTATAGTGATACTTGGATCGCTATACTGGCGAAACTTGTAAGTGTGGACTAGGCATAAGTGACTGTAGTCCATGATTATTTGCAAAACTCAAATTTGTTTTCATTTTATGCAACTAGATATACTTATTATGATCCATACCAGTGTTTCTCAAATGCGGCCACTGTGGCCACATGCGATCACCAGAGGGTTTCCCTGCGGCCACAACAGCTTCCTGAGTGTTGATGGCGGGGGAGGGAAGCAAAGCATCCCTTCAGGTGTCAACACCCAGCTCTGGCTGCAGGGTTTTGGGCGCTCACCCCCAGCTCTGGCCATGCGGCTCTGGCCTTTGGCCATGGGGTTTCATTTCAGGGTCCAGCCCCTGGCCACGTGGCGGCAGGCTCCAATCCCCATCTCTGGCCATGCTGCGCCGGCCCCGGGCCCCGAACCCATTGGCAGCTGCTGGCCCCAGGCACCAACCCTCACCTGCATGCTCCGACCCCGAGTCCTGGCTGCTGACCCCAGGCACCGACCTGTAGTCCCAGCCACACGGCACCAGCTCCAGGTGCCAATCCCAAACCCCTGGCATGCAGCAGCAGGTACTGGCCATGGATGCCGATCCCCAGCCCCGGGTGCGCAGCAGCAGGCGCTGATCCATGGTCCTGGGTGTGCGCCGATCCCCAGCCCTGGGTGTGTGGCAATGGGTGCTGGGTTTGGCCTCATGGCAGAGGGCACTGACCCCCCAGATCCAGGCACACAGGCCCAGGCTTCAGCACCCAGCTCTGGGCTCTGGCTGCATGGCGGGAGGCAGTGGCCCTGGGCTCCCAACTTCTTGCCCCAGCCACGCAGCTCCTGCTCTGATTGTGGGCACTGACCCCTGGCTGCACAGCAGGGCCACTGACCCCTGGGCGCCAACCCTTGGCTCCAGCTGCACAGCTGTGGGGCTCACCACCCACCCTCCTCTCTCTTGGCCCCACATCCGTGTACCCCTCCCCATCGCCCCTGGACCTCACCGCTTTCCTGGCCCCCCATCTCCCCTTCATCGCCCTGGGGCCCCACTGCCTCCCCCGGCGCACATCCAACCCACCATGTCCCACTGCTTCCACCTCCATTCCCCTGCCCCACCACACGTCCAGGGCTTCATACTGATATTAACAAACATGCAAGTATCACTTTTCACAGTCTTCCAGATAGCTACTAAGTGTCCTGTGAAAAGTGGTTGATATTAACAAACCTACAAATATTACTTTTCACAGTAATATTTTTACTATTGAGTCTGCAAAAAAAACCCTACATAAATAAATGACGATGTGGATGAGTATATGTGCTATTTAATTGTTTTTCCTAAAGTTAATCAAGTATTTTAGGGAAAAGTGTCAGTGCGGCCACCAGCAAGTGTTGGTAGCCACACTTTGAGGGCACCAAAAAATTTGTTGTGAGAACTAGGGTTGCCAGGTGTCTGGTTTTCGACTGGAATGCTCTGTCAAAAAGCGACCCCGGCGGCTCCAGTCAGCATGACTGACCGGGCTGTTAAAAGTCTGGTCAGCAGTGCAGCGGAGCTCTGTGCAGCTCCTGGAAGCAGTGGCATGTCCCCACTATGGCTCCTACGCATAGGGGCAGCCAGGGAGCTCCGCATGCTGCCCCTGCCCCAAGCGCCAGCTCTGCAGCTCCCATTGGCCAGGAACTCTGGCCAATGGGAGCTGTGGGGGTTGCGGCTTGCAGACGGGGCAGCGTGCAGAGCCACCTGGCCGCACCTCTGTGTAGGAGCTGGAGGTAGGACATGCTGCTGCTCCCGGCAGGTGCCTCAGGTAAGCATCACCCGGAGCCTGCATCCCTCACCCCCTCCCGTGCTCCAAGCCTCTGCCCCAGCCCTGATCCTCCTCCCATCCTCCGAACCTCTCGATCCCAGCCCAGAGCTCCCTCCTCTCCTGTACCCCAAACCCCTCATCCACAGCCCCATCCCGGAATCTGCACCGCCCAGTCAGAGCCCTCACACCCCCTGCACCCAAATCCCTCAGCCCCAGCCAGGAGCCCCCTCCTTAACTCCAAATCCCTCATCCTCAGCCCCACACCAGAGCCTGCACCCCCAGCCGGAGCCCTCATCCCCCTGCCCTCCAACCTCCTGCCCCAGCCCAGTGAAAATGAGCGAGTTAGTGAGGGTCAGGAAAGCGAGTGACGGGGGGGAGGGGGGAATGGAGTGAATGGGGGCAGGGCCTCAGAGAAGGGACAGGGCAGGGCGGGGCCTTGGAGGAGGGGCAGGGCAAGTGTGTTCGGTTTTGTGCACGTAGATGGCAATCCTAGAGAGAACCCCGATCCAAACTGTCCAGTTTACTTTCATTTACCTGTGCAGTAATTAGTGCATTTCTAAAATATTAAAAAGCATTTCTTCAGAATTATCACTTGTGTATAACTTCCTGAAAGTCCACCCAAACAGATCACATGATTTCCACACAAACTGTTTTTTCCAATAAATTGAATACCATTAATCTTTTCATCCACAAGGTTTTTTAAAACATATCCAACACTGCCACCTTGAGTTTTTATATGGTTACAAAAGGGAAGAAAATGAATTTCAAACTGCTTTTCATGTTTGCATATGCAGGCAGAGAGACTAATGTTTTTTAATTGAAGAGGTTTCATTTGAAAACAGAATCACTTATGTATTTTTACTGTGCAAGGAAGCATTTTCTTTAAAAGACCTATCATAGGTAACTAAGTCCCAAACCATGAAGCCTTTGGTTGTTACTTTCTCCTTACTTTGCCTGCCTCAGAAAAACCACATGGTCAAGTCAGCACTTCTCAAAAAAAATAAAAAAAATACCAAGACGTAATATGTCAATCAGACTCACTACAAAAATAGATTTTAATTATAAAGACGAGGACAATGGGGAAAACATGAAGTGAAAGATCTTTTAACAATAGGCAACTGGGTAACAAACTCTATTTACATAAATAAACAAAACAAAAACTACAATAAAATAACATTATTTAGGTTGCAAATGCAAGTACTTGGAAGTCAGTAGATGCAAGATTTAGGGGTTGCCCAAACAACCTTCATTTTGTTCCCTTGTGAGTTCAGCCTGTGCACTGAGTCCTGTGGAAAAAATAATATGTGATCATACAATTAAACACTGTACCATACTGCATACACACAATGGGACAGAATTAAGGTGATGAGGTAAGAATGCAGTGATGTATGTTTTCTGTGGAGAGTCCTGAAACTGGAATTTCTCCCTAATCCCCTGGCTGCCCCTGGAACTACAGAGTGAATCAGGACCATTTTCTTTAAAGCTTCTTCTGTCTTTCTTAATGACTTTATGTATGTTAGGCTTCTAGTCTCAGACACACTATTATTGTTCCACCCTATTACTATTATTATACTACATCTAAATATTTAGTATGACTGGTTCTGCTGGTTCCAGGGATATATGTGTTTGGAGTTATTCTCTAAACTGACTATGCTGTTGTCTGGGGGGATTGTGCTGGGAGGTTTGTAATAATTGTACAGGTGGTGAATGAGAGGTATGTGTTCTGGTGAGAGGGTAGGTGTGTTTGGGTCTATTGTGTGTGCTGATTGTAGAGTGTGGATGGTTGTGTTGATTTGTGTCTAAGGGGATTGTGCTGGGACATCTGTGTTGATTTGTGTAGATGGCAGCTGGGCCCACAGGTGTGGCAGTTGGGCCAAGTAATCTACCATCTGTGCAGTGTTCTTCATATAACTAACGAACCTATTGCATTCAAATTAGCTGTACAGCGAGGGTGGTGATTGGGTGAGTTATCTGATATTACAATGGTCCAGGACTCTCTGCATGGCATAGATACATGCCTTGCTGTAGCTGTACACTGGATGGGTGTACTTTGTAAATCAAAATGGCTGAGAGCTTAAAAATTGGATGGTAACAAACTATGGAACCCAGTGATGATTCAACATGGTGATAGTCTGAACAAAAGAGCCCTCAACCATGCTTGCAGCTGTTTCCATTGCTTCACATTAACTCTAAAGACATAACAGGCTTCAGAGTGACACACATACCGAGTGACATTTCTGGAATATTATTATGTAGATTAATATTCAGATTGTTGACTGGAGAGACAATTAACTTTTGCTTGTTTGAGATGAATGGATTTGATCCATTCCCTTTGCATTGTTATGGCAGCACAGACGGGACAGAAAGGTAACTTAAAGAGTCAGCTAAGGATACTCCTTATATAAAGGAATCTCCATGTGACACAAAACTGGCACAGCTGGCTCTATATTACCTGTTCCTCCCCATCTCTTGGCATAGCTGGTATTCCAAGAGTGTAGGAGTGTGGCCAGAACACCTTGCACTCCAATCATCTTGGGCTAGCAGAATGGCCCCTAGTAGGCTGTTACCAGCTCATGTAATTTAGAGCAGCCCTGAGGCAATGCTGAAAGGTTGTATCAGGAAGATGGTCACTGCTCTTTATAGGGAAAGAGAAGGCAGGTATGTGTCATAATGCCCAACACACCACTCCTTGGGTCCTGTGCGGAAAACAGGTTGGCCAGACAAGGATCTGGCCCATGTTTTTTTCACCTTCATGAATGAATCAAACAGAAAACCTCAGCTGTAGGGCAAAACTGATTAATTATTTTAATCTTGCAAATAAAAGTAAAAAAATCATGGGTCTGATTCTCTGCTGTCTTGCATCTTATATAGTTATTTATTACTTAGTAAAGTGAATGTAAAATGCACATAAATCAGAATTCTCCACTCCTGTATGCCACGTCAGTCTACTTTTCACCGGTGTAAAAGACTATACAGATACAAGGCAGTGCAGAATCAGGATATATAGGTATAGCTAAATTAACTATAGCAGGAACATTAAGAACAGGGTACATTGGTGTTCCCTATTATGTACTTGTGTATGCATTCATTGTTTGGTTTAATAATCTATCTAGAACAATATCTGGTTTAATAAAATGACTCGTTAACAATCAATTATTTATTTAAAGCTTCAAGAAATGTGTGGGTAACTTCCTATTCCATTACACTTCTGGCTAGCTGCAGGTTAATAAATCATAGCTTTTCTTATTCTTGTCTCCTAATATCCTGGCTTCATTCCCAAATGTAATACCAAGCTGTGTGTTTGGGAGCTGATAAATTTACTCAGGTACTCTATCTTACCACACCTCTGGCCATTCAGGGGAGCTTCACACACACATCTCTTGAAAGATACTTCCAATTTATTTTTTACTTGTTTATAGAGTGTATACACATCAATGCTACTATAGAAATAGTAAAAACAATGTACATTTACTATGGAGTCTCCCTACAATGGCATATTTGTTATAAGCTTCTGTGAGCTAATGCACAAAATTCATTAAAACAATTAAGTCTGTCAGTCACAATTCAACATTTTCTTACGTATGAAAGTTGCAAATAATATTTTCTTCGTGAAAACCTGCTGCCCCTCAGTGGTTTCTGGAAGAAACAGCAGAATATTATCTATCAGCAAAATAATAACAATGCTCAACTCAGAGGCCCGGGCCAGTGGTCTTTTTTTAATATATACATCAATTCTCAAATTATTTATTATGTCAAGGAACAAGCTCACAAGCATAGAGAACCAACAGTGTTATTAAATTAATTTGGTTATGTACTGTGCTTGGCACATACACCCCACAACTGGTGTCTGTCATCCCCTATTTTTGAGTGATGTTGAATTTAGGGCCAGATTGTGGTTTTAAGTTATGTCCTGTCTTGGAAATGGTGTGGGTGGGAGTGCACAGAAGAAATACAGGGCCTGATTTTTAGCAATGAGCAGCACTGATAACAACAGCTGAAGTCATTGAGAGCTGCAGGTATTCAGCACGTCTAAGAATCAGGCCATCTGACTCAGAATTCTTCCTAGAGCTTCTAGGATTCCATTCATGTCTGTGGACTGGCATGGAGGGAGGCAAGGTCATTAACTCACTTTACCTCACCCTTTTTTAGACAGGGAACAAAGCCAGTGCTCCACACCTGCATGGCACCCAGCCTCTGCACAGGGGGGTGAGAGATGAAGGAACACTTCTTACACTCTCCCCTCCACCTTGTAGAGTTACATAAGAATGGGCACAAGCAAGCCATTAGAATGAATTCTCCTGAGGAGAAGAACCATTTATCTGTAAAGCACCATGCACAATTTTGGTGATGTATAAATACATAAAATAATACTATTAATAAATAATAATTATACAGTATAATTAATACATCCCAAGGCCAGGAGGGGCCATTGTTGACCATCTAGTCTGACTTCCTGTATAGCACAGGCCACAGAAATCCCCCAAAATAATTCCTAGAACGGATCTGTTAGAAAAACATCCAATATTGATTAAAACAGTGTCAGTGATGGAGAATTCACCATGACCATTCGTCAATTGTTCCAATGGTTTATTACTCTCACCATTAAAATTCTGCGCTTTATTTCCAGTCTGAATTTGTCTAGCTTCAACTTCCAGCCACGAGATCATGTTATACCTTTCTCTGCTAGATTGACAACCCCATTATTAAATATTTGTTCCCCATGTAGGTACTTCCAGACTGTGATCAAGTCATCCCTTAAACTTTTCTTTGTTAAGCTAAATAGATTGAGCTCCTGAGTCTATCGCTATAAGGCATGTTTTCTAATCTTTTAGAATCATAGAATATCAGGGTTGGAAGGGACCTCAGGAGGTCATCTAGTCCAACACCCTGCTCAAAGCAGGACTAATCATCCCAGCCAGGGCTTTGTCAAGCCTGACCTTAAAAACTTCTAAGGAAGAAGATTCCACCACCTCCCTAGGTAACACATTCCAGTGTTTCACCACCCTCCTAGTGAAAAAGTTTTTCCTAATATCCAACCTAAACCTCCCCCACTGCAACTTGAGACCATTACTCCTTGTTCTATCATCAGCTACCACTGAGAACAGTCTAGATCCATCCTCTTTGGAACCCCCTTTCAGGTAGTTGAAAGCAGCTATCAAATCCCTCCTCATTCTTCTCTTCTGCAGACTAAACAATCCGGTTCCCTCAGCCTCTCCTCATAAGTCATGTGTTCCAGTCCCCTAATCATTTTTGTTGCCCTCTGCTGGACGTTTTCCAATTTTTCCACATCCTTCTTGTAGTGTGGGGCCCAAAACTGGACACAGTACTCCAGATGAGGCCTCACCAACGTCGAATAGAGGGGAACGATCACGTCCCTCGATCTGCTGGCAATGCCCCTACTTATACATCCCAAAATGGCCTTCTTGGCGACAACGGCACACTGTTGACTCATGTCCAGCTTCTTCTCCACTGTAACCCCTAGGTCCTTTTCTGCAGAACTGCTGCCTAGCCATACAGTCCCTAGTCTGTAGCTGTGCATGGGATTCTTCCGTCCTAAGTGCAGGACAAATCAACAAAGGGGGCGGGTTTGCATCAAGGAGAAACACACACAATTGTCACAAAACTTGTTGAACCTCATCAGATTTCTTTTGGCCCAATCCTCTAATTTGTCTAGGGCTCTCTGTATCCTATCCCTACCCTCCAGTGTATCTACCTCTCCTCCCAGTTTAGGTCATCTGCAAACTTGCTGAGGGTGCAATCCACACCATCCTCCAGATCATTTATGAAGATATTGAACAAAACTGGCCCAAGGACCGACCCTTGGGGCACTCCAATTGATATGGCTGCCAACTAGACATGGAGCCAGTAATCGCTACCCATTGAGCCCGACAATCTAGCCAACTTTCTATCCACCTTATAGTCCATTCATCCAGCCCATACTTCTTTAACTTGCTGGCAAGAATACTGTGGGAGACCGTGTCAAAATGGTTGCTAAAGTCAAGGAACAACACGTCCACTGCTTTCCCCTCATCCACAGAGCCAGTTATCTCATCATAGAAGGCAATTAGATTAGTCAGGCATGACTTGCCCTTGGTAAATCCATGCTGACTGTTCCTGATCACTTTCCTCTCCTCTAAGTGCTTCAGAATTGATTCCTTGAGGACCTGCTCCATGATTTTTCCAGGGACTGAGGTGAGGCTGACTGGCCTATAGTTCCCAGGATCCTCCTCCTTCCCTTTTTTAAAGATGGGCACTACATTAGCTTTTTTCCAGTCGTCCGGGACTTCCCCCGATCGCCATGAGTTTTCAAAGATAATGGCCAATGGCTCTGCAATCACATCTGCCAACTCCTTTGGCACTCTCGGATGCAGTGCATCCGGCCCCATGGACTTGTGCTCGTCCAGCTTTTCTAAATAGTCCCGAACCACTTCTTTCTCCACAGAGGGCTGGTCACCTCCTCCCCATGCTGGGAGCTGACCTTGTTCGTGAAGACAGAGGCAAAAAAAAGCATTGAGTACATTAGCTTTTTCCACATCCTCTGTCACTAGTTTGCCTCCCTCATTCAGTAAGGGGCCCAACTTTCCTTGACTTCCTTCTTGTTGCTAACATATCTGAAGAAACCCTTCTTGTTACTCTTAACATCTTTTGCTAGCTGCAACTCCAGGTGTGATTTGGCCTTCCTGATTTCACTCCTGCATGCCCGAGCAATATTTTTATACTCTTCCCTGGTCATTTGTCCAATCTTCCACTTTTTGTAAGCTTCTTTTTTGTGTTTAAGATCAGCAAGGATTTCGCTGTTAAGCCAAGCTGGTCGCCTGCCATATTTACTATTCTTTCTACACATCGGGATGGTTTGTCCCTGTAACCTCAATAAGGATTCTTTAAAATACAGCCAGCTCTCCTGGACTCCTTTCTCCCTCATGTTATTCCCTGAGGGAATCAAAGTCTGCTTTTCTGAAGTCCAGGGTCCGTATTCTGCTACTCTCCTTTCTTCCCTGTGTCAGGATCCTGAACTCGACCATCTCATGGTCACTGCCTCCCAGGTTCCCATCCACTTTTGCATCCCCTACTAATTAATCATTCTTGCGGCTCTTCTCTGAACTCTCTACAAGTTATCAACATCTTTCTGGAATTGTGGACACCAGAACAATGCAATATTCCAGGAGCAATGTTAGGATATAGATATTCAGGCCTGTCTGCAAAGGCCTGTACTTTAAGAATTTAGGTGTATTCTTATCACTTGGCTAGTTATAGAGGTATAAAAGAAAGAATCAAAATCACTGTCTGCCAGTGTAAGGTCCTTCTCTTACTGTGACAGTCTGAGGCCCTGTTCTTAGGCTAAGGCCTTTGGCTAAGCAACAGAAGCAGCCATAAGCTGGGAAACAACCAGTCACATCCTCACATTCCAAACTAGTCATATTGAAATAAGGTGCTATTGGGCTGTTAGGAATACAATCCTGTCCTGACAGTGTCTATCACCTCCAGAGAAAGGGAAGTGCCTAGAAAATGTAAAAGGAAACTTAGTTTGATAGCATCCTGTCTGGCAAGAACTCACTTACCAGTAGCTGGGATGTGAAATCCTCACTTCTGTATTGTTTTGTCATTATAGTTCCCACTTTGCTATTGTTTGTCTGTATAATCTCTGTCTGGTTCTGTGATTGTTTCTGTCTGCTGTATAATTAATTTTGCTGGGTGTAAACTAAGGTGGTGGGATATAATTGGTTACATAATCATGTTACAATATGTTAGAATTGGTTAGTTAAATTTCAGGAAAGTGAATGGTTAAGGTATAGCTAAGCAGAACTCAAATTTTACTATATAGTCTGCAGTCAATCAGGAAGTGGGGGTGTGTGTGTGTAGGGGGAAAATGGGAACGGGAATGGGGATGGGGGTGGGTGTGTATGTGGGGGAAATGGGAACAGGGAATGGCGGTAAGGAAATTGGAATCATGTTTTGCTAAAGGGGAAAATGGGAACAGGGAATGGGAGTAAGGAAATTGGAATCATGTTTGGCTAAGGGCAGGAATGGGAACAGGGACACAGGTGTAAGGCTCTGTGGTGTCAGAGCTGGGAAGGAGGATACTAAGGAAGGAAACTAGAATCATGCTTGCAGGAAGTTCACCCCAATAAACATCGAATTGTTTGCACCTTTGGACTTTGGGTATTGTTGCTCTCTGTTCATGCGAGAAGGACCAGGGAAGTAAGTGGGTGAAGGAATAAGCCCCCTAACAAGCAATTTCACCGGTGCCAAATATAGAGGTAAAATAATCTCTACTCCTCATTCCCCTGTTTAACCATCCCAGGATCACATTAGCTCTTTTGGCCACAATGGGAGCTCATGTTCAACTTATTATCCAGCACAACCCCCAAATCTTTTTCAGAGTCTCTGCTTCTCAAGATGGATTCTCCCATCGCATAAGTATAGCCTGAGTCTTTGTTCAGTAGGCTCCATTACAGCAAGATCCTGGGGAGAGAAACTCCTATCTTTCTCAGCCCTGGTCTACACTACAGGGTTAAGTCGAATTTAGCCGCATTAGGTCGATTTTATAATGAATGCATCTACACAAGCAACCCCGTTCCATCGACCTAAAGGGCTCTTAAAATTGATTTCTGTACTCCTCCCTGGTGAGGGGAGTAGCGCTAAAATTGACCTTGCTGGGTTGAATTTGGGGTAGTGCAGACGCAATTTGATGTTATTGACCTCCAGAAGCTATCCCAGAGTGCTCCAATGTGAGTGTTCTGAACAGCACTTTCATCTCCGATGCACTAGCCAGGTACACAGGAAAAGCCCTGGGAACATTTGAATTTCATTTCCTGTTTGGTCAGCGTGGCGAGCTCAGCAGCACAGGTGACCATGCAGTCCACCCAGAATTGCAAAAGATCTCCAGCATGGAGCGAACGGGAGACACTGGTCTGATGGCTGTATGGGGAGAAGAATCTGTGCAAGCAGAACTCTGACCAAAAAGAAGAAATGCTAATATATATGCCAAAATTGCACAGGGCATTATGGACAGAGGTTACAACAGGGACACATAGCAGTGCCGCGTGAAAGTCAAGGAGCTCAGGCAAGCCTACCAAAAGACAAAGGAGGCAAACAGTTGCTCTGGGTCAGAGCCCCACACATGCTGCTTCTGTGATCAGCTGCATCACATTCAAGGGGAGGACCCTACCACTACCGCACCACTGTCCATGGATACCTGCAAGGGGAGAGTCTCACGCAACTGGGAGGAGGATTTTGTGGATGAGGAAGAGGAGGAGGAGGAGAATGCGCAGCAGGCAAGTGGTGAATCCGTGCTCCCCAGCAGTCAGGATCTCTTCATCACCCTGGAGCCAATACCCTCCCAAGGTGGGATCCCCGACCCTGAAGGCGGAGAAGGCACCTCTGGTGAGTGCACATTTGTAACTACAGTACAAGGTTTAAAAGCAATAGTGTTAAATGTTTGATTTGCCCTGAAGACTTGGGATGCATTTGCGGCAGTACAGCTACTGGAAAAGTCTGTTAACGTGTCTGGGGATGGAGTGGGGATCCTCCAGGGGCATCTCCATGAAGCTCTCCTGGAGGTCCTCTGAAAGCCTTTACAGAAGGTTTCTGGGGAGGGCTGCCTTATTTCGTCCTCCATGGTAGGACACTTTACAACACCAAGCCAGTAGCAAGTAGTCTGGAATCATTGCAGCACGAAGTCCTGGGTCCTGGGTTTTGGTCGCATTCAAGCAACATTTGGTCTTTATCTTTCTGTGTTAGCCTCAGGAGAGCGATATCAGTCATGGTCACCTGGTTGAAATAGGGGAATTTTTGTAAGGGAACAGTAAAAGGACCCCGTTCATGCTGGGCTGTTTGCGCTTGGCTAAAAGGGATCATCCCATAGCCACGCGTTGGGGTTGGGGGGAGGTGTGTGCTGTACATCCACCTGAAAACTGCAGTCCCTCCTTTTAAATAGCAAACCCAACCGGCATTGCTTGCTAAGGGAAAGGAGGACGCTGCATTTTGAAAACATTCCCACATGTTATGAAGGCATTAGAAGCCAAACCCGCATACCCTTTGGCTTACCATGGCTGCCTGGAAACTGAATTCTGTTGCCCAGCTGTGTGTGATGTGTCACCATACCGGCAGGTGCTCGATATAAAAGGCAAAATGCGACCTTGTACCTAAAGCACATGTGCTGTCTGCTGTGAATTGCTTGATTCCTTTTCTTCTCAGAAATGTATCATCTTAAATTTTACTCTCCCTTTTTATCCCCCTGCAGGTGCAAATGTTTCTATCCTCCCTCTATCATCTCTGTCCCTGAGGTTATCGCAGATTAGAAGGCGAAAAAAATGCACTCGTGATGACATGTTTTCTGAGTTCATGCAGTCCTCCTGCACTGATAGGGCACAGCTGAATGCATGGAGGCATTCAGTGGTAGAGTCCAGGAAAGCATTACATGAGCGCGATGAGAAGAGGCACGGGGGAACAAAAGGACATGCTCAGGCATCTGGTGGAGCTGCAGGAAAGCCAACAAGAGCACAGACCGCTGCTGCATCCAGTGTACAACCGCCTGCCCTCCTCCCCAAGTTCCATATCCTCCTCACGCAGATGCCCAAGAACGCGGGGAGCGAGGCTCCGGGCACCCAGCCACTCCACTCCAGAGGATGGCCCAAGCAACAGAAGGCTATCATTCAAACAGTTTGATTTGTAGTGTGGCTACAATACACAATGTGCCTTTGTCCTTCCCTCCTCCCACCCTACCCCACTCGGGCTACCTTGTCAGTTATCTCCTTTTTAACAAAAATTAATAAAGAAAGAATGCATAGTTTCAAAACAATAGTGACTTTATTTCCTTTGCCAGATGTAATCGAAGTGGGAAGGGTGGTTGGCTTACAGGGAATTAAAATCAATGAAGGGAGTTGCATCAAGGAGAAACACAATTGTCACGAAACTGGTTTTCAAAGCCTCTCTGATGCGCATTGTGCCTACCTGTGCTCTTCTAATCGCCGTGGTGTCTGGCTGTTCAAAATTGGCATCCAGGCAATTTGCCTCACCTCCCACCCCACCATAAATGTCTCCCCCTTACTCTCACATATATTATCAAACACACAGCAAGCAGTAATAACAATGGGAATATTGGTTGCGCTGAGGTCTAACCTAGTCAGCAAACAGCACCAGCGAGCTTTTAAACGTTCAAAGGCACATTCTATCACCATTCTGCACTTGTTCAGCCTGTAGTTGAACTGCTCCTTACTACTGTCCAGGCTGCCTGTGTACGGCTTCATGAGCCATGGGAGCAAGGGGTAGGCTGGGTCTCCAAGGATAACTATTGGCATTTCAACATCCCCAACAGTAATTTTCTGGTCTGGGAAGTAAGTCCCTTCTTGCAGCCGCTCAAACAGCCCGGAGTTCCTAAATATGCGAGTGTCATGTACCCTTCCCGGCCATCCCACGTTGATGTCGGTGAAACGTCCCTTGTGATCCACCAGTGCTTGCAGCACCATTGAGAAGTACCCCTTGTGGTTTATATACTGGTTGGCAAGGTGGTCCGATGCCAAGATAGGGAAATGTGTTCCGTCTATTGCCTCACCACAGTTAGGGAAACCCATTGCAGCAAAGCCATCCACTATGACCTGCACATTTTCCAGAGTCACTACCCTTGATAGCAGAATGTCAGTGATTGCATTGGCTACTTGAAATCACAGCAGTTCCCACAGTAGATTTGCCCTCTCCAAATTGATTCCCGACTGACCAGTAGCAGTCAGACACTGCAAGCTTCCACAGGGCTATTGCCACTCGCTTCTCAACTGTCAGGGCAGCTCTCATCTTGGTATTCCTGCGCTTCAGGGCGGTGGAAAGCAACTCACAGACTTCCATGAAAGTGGCCTTACGCATGCGAAAGTTTCGCAGCCACTGGGAATCATCCCATACCTGCTAGACTATGCGGTCCCACCAGTCTGTGCTTGTTTGCCGGGCCCAGAATCGACATTCCACTGTATCAACCAGCCCCACTGCAGCCAAGATGTCCCAACTGCCACATCTCATGCTTTCAGGAATGTCTGTGTCCATGTCCTCCTCACAATCGTCCTTGTGCTGCCGTCTCTTAGCCAGGTTCTGCACATACTGCAGTATAATGCGCGAGGTGTTTACAATACTCACAACAGCAGCGGTGAGCTGAGCGGCCTCCATGCTTACCGTGCTATGGCGTCTGCATGGGTAACCCAGGAAAAAAGGTGCAAAATGATTGTCTGCAGTTCCTTTCACAGAGGGAGGGAGGGAGGGGAGACTGACGACATGTACCCAAAACCACCCGTGACAATGTTTTTGTCCCATTAGACATTGGGAGCTTAACCCAGAATTCCAATGGGCAGCAGAGACTGCGGGAACTGTGGGATAGCTTCCCACAGTGCACCGCTCCATGAGTCGATGCTAGCCATGATAGTGAGGATGCACTCCACCGACTGAATGCGCTTAGTGGGGACATACACAATCGACTGTATAAAATCGATCTCTAAAAATCGACTTCTATAAAATCGACCTAATTTCATACTGTAGACATACCCTTAGGCACTTACCTACACCTATTACCACAGTACTGAGTACCCCACAATCTTTTAATGTATTTATCCTCAAAACATCCCTATCAGGTAAGCAAGTACTATTATCCCTATTTTACAGATGGGAAACTGTGGCACAGAGAAGCTAAGTGACTTGCCTAAAGTCATACAAACTCTGTAGCAGAGGATGGTTTTGAACCCAGATGTGCCAAGTCCAACACTTGCACCTTAGCCACTGGCCCATCCTTCACTTCCTATGTAGTGACAGCAAGGATTTTTGGAAGGAGGATTTTTGAAAGCACTTCTTCACTATAGTGGCATTAAGAATATTTAAGTGAAGCTGTTGGCAGCTCACTCCCCTTATTCAGCACGATAAGGATCCTGCATGAGACACTGGCAGATGCTCATAAACCCCTTCTGCATTGGATCCCTTTCCACCCAGCATCCAATTATCTCCCTCTTGTTTCATGACCTCCTTTTTCTGCTTAAGAGACTGTGAGCCTCATTTTCACTTTAACTGAAGATGAGTGTAATTAATGTGAATTATGCAGAGCTTTTTGTTGTATTTTCCGTTTCAGTTGAACCTGGAGCTGAACACCCCTCCAAAACTGGGGAAAGTTTGATACAGATCTCAATGTGAAGTTTGCAACTCAGGCCCATTGTTAGCTTCAGACTTCTTTGTCTGTTAGATAATTTTACTTACTTCTGCTCATATAAACATCTCTATCAATATAGTTTAAATTTTGAGTGTGTGGAAGAACAACAGCAGAGGAATCAGTTCTTAGGCAAGTCACTTGTAATACATAAATAGCTCAGCTGAGAGCATAACAAAGGCTCGTTGTACTATTTCACAGCAGAGCCAAATATGTTCTTGAAGCAAAGTTTGTTTACAATATAGTTGCATATATTTCATACATAAAATAGGTGGTCCTATTGTATTCAAATATGTTTTCCTTTAGCGTCTGTGAAGAACACAGTTATTTTTATTTATTTATATTAATAATAATAGCAAATGTATGTTAAGATTGTTTATATTTGATTGGATCCCTCTCCATCTCCTCTTGATATGTCACTGCTTGTCTAAAGCCTCAATCCTGCAAGAGGCTTTGTGCAGACACAAGGGTCTGCCTGTGCAGAGCTCTTTGAAGGATTAGGAATTTAGATTATAAAATCCTTGGGGCAAGGGCTGTGTCTTGGTATGTTTTGATATAGTGCCTAGCATTGATCCTGATTAGAGTTTTTGTATATAAATAATATGTGACAATGCAAAAACTTCACTTTCAAATACAGTAAGGAAAACCAAACATGGTGGGCTGAGAGATTCCTTGTTTTAGGTTTCCTAAGAATAGAACAGTAGTTTCAATTATCCAGCAAAAACTTTGATATTCAAGATATATTCTAAGATGTTTAAAATTTCCACAGCCATCACTCAGAGCTAAAATGTTATGCCAGGATGATGTAAGTGCAGACCTCCAAAAAACTGAAAATCCCTGTGTACTAACAAATCTGCAGAAGTGATTCTGAATCCTCCTTTGGCTGTAGGAGAACCAGATCTGCACTCTCCCTGATATGAGATGCCATTTTTCAACGAAGGTTTGCTCCATAATCCTTTTCCTTCACCATAGAGTGTATATTATCACACTGTGCCTGCCTGACAGGAAGTACACTTATATGTGTGGTTCAATAACAAGGCTAAAAGGCATAATCCAGTACAAGGGGGCCTGATTCTTCAGTGCTAAGTGGTCATTTTGCATTGATCTGGCCGTGCAATATGTCCAAAACCCTGGCTTAGATGGCCCTGGGAGGATTCCCCTGTGTAGGGATCCTCTGTTGGTATAGGGCCACTGGTCACCTCCATCCTCACTCCTGATGAAAGGGCTATGTCTATATTGTGTGACAGGGAAGTCTGTCCCCTTAAGAGTAGTGGTGCCTAGGGGTCAGCCTACCCCTGTCATGTGCCATGGTCCTTAAGATTTTGGGAAGTCTGATAAATACAAGGACCTAGGAGATATTGTTAGAGAAGAAGTGGTCCTGGGAATAAGCAGTGTTTGGGAGGAAATCCTGATACTATTAATATAAGTGCCTGGGACTACAGCCTTGCAGAGTGAGCTGGGCAAGGCTCCTCTCTTTCTGCCATTTGGGATAAGCTTTAAAAAGGAGACCAGCACATCTTGCTGTCTCCTCCCCTATAGTAGAAGAAACACCAGCAGACAGCTTGCCTGTTGAATCATCTGAGGACTGTGATAAAGGGGCCAACTGAAGGAGAGCTAGCTAAGGCCTTACAGCTGGTCTAAGTCACAAACCCCAGCTCTTCGGAGTAGAGCTAGGGGCCGTGCCTAAAGTGGGAATGGTGGGGCATCACAAGCGATTGTAGACATGGCCAAGCACTGTCTTATCAATGCTGCTGCACCCAAATTATGATAGATCTCCCATCCTCAGCCCCTCCCCCTATACTTTTTTTCAGACCACTGTAAGCACAGGCTGGTGATGGTTGCCTTAAGGGGAAAGACAATGAGACTATCTGAAATACAACCCCAGCTCCAGGAAGAGGACTGGGGAAGGCTCTTGTCTGAAGGAGGGAAACCAGAAGGACTATTTGAAATATAGCCCAGCTGGTGCCAGAGAGGCTGGAGGAGCAGCTTTGAGGAAGTTCCTCAGTAACTGGCTAAGAAGAAGCTGCAAGGAGCCACACATCCAGGGTGGGAATAGCAGAGTCTGCAGACCTGTGGAAGACACTGACAAGCAGGAAAAAGGTAGGAGCAGCCCAGGGAATTGGTGAGGGATTGACAGAACAGTCTTTAGCTGCCTAACAAAGGGTCCTGGGTGGGAACCCAGAGAAGAGATTGGGCCTGAGTTCTCCTACCTCTCTCCAAGTAATAGGGGAAGTACAGGCCTCTGGATTAAAAGACACCAAGAATGATGAGTCCCAGATGAGGGCCAAGGGCCTGGCACAAAGACCATTAGACTCTGGTTCTTTCTGTTTTGGACTTTTCTATTAACCCCAGAAGGGGACTGGACTGAGAGGTGACCTGGCGGAGGGCTAGTCTATGGAAGATGCAGACCACTGTGGAAACAGGTGGATGGACAAGGGGCGGGGGGGCTAGATTGGAACAATCCCTACAGTGCAGTGTCCTGACATGAGTTATCAGTCCCCACACTGCACTGCTCGACACCTGCCTGAGGTTTGCAGTTTGGGGGGCAACACTACCGCGAAGTGCAGCCCCTGCTGGCACTGCTTCTCACCTTTGCAGTTTGGAGTGGGGGGAGGCAATGCTGCCGTGAAGTGCAGCCCCTGCTGATACCACTCTGTGCCTACCCGCCACTTGCAGTTTGGGGGGGCAACGCTGCCTCCTGCCTCCAAAACTATGCCCATGTTAAAAAGTGGGGGGCACGACCTAACCCCACCCCTGTAGTTCCAGCACCAATGCCCCCCCCACTTCTACAAAGGTTCCAGGACCCTTGCTAGCTGTTCCAAATATCCTATTGTATTATCAAGCCAGCTAGCTCAAAGCAGTAGTAGATTAGGGGTGCTCCCAACCAAGTCAAACACTGGGTCTTCATTGAACAAGAAAATTGTCTCAATGTAAACATCGCTAGGCTACCAAGGATTAATAAAAAGTCATGCCCTCCAGACATTCACACACATCCATTAGCAAAAGCTACTCTATGGGTTTGGGACAGAACCAGAGATAAAACCAGTTCTTTTCCCTCACCAAAGACACCCAATGTAAATAATCCAGATCTTAAACCAATTGTGAACCAGAAAGCTTAAAAGTTTAGGAGAACCATGGAATACCCATGGTTGGCCAGCTACTCAGTAAAGAAACTTTTCTAACTTATTTAGAGATCAAGATTAACTTTAACTGGCCCACTCTCCCCTGGTACCAGTACTTTCAAGTCAGGCATTATCTTTCTCAACTTTCTAGAAAACCTGTTTTATACAGAAAGCTATCTTAAATAGAAGCGATGGAGTCTGGTCAATTAGGAAACAAAAATGATAACAAATTTATATTCATTTTTGCAGACAGCTTTCCTAACAAAGAAGTTTCTATATATGACATGCTGGGGAAAAGATATGGATAGCAAATTACCCCAGAGGAATGTGGTTTGATTTGGAAAAGAGGACCAGCAACCTCAGTCTGTAGCACAATAAAAGAAAATTTCTTTATGGTACTATTTAAATGGTACCTCACGCCAGTCAAGTTAATGTATATATCAGGGGTGGCCAACCTGAGCCTGAGAAGGAGCTAGAATTTACCATTGTACATTGCCAAAGAGCCACAGTAATATGTACTGTTTATATACATATATGTATATGTGTGTGTGTGTATATATATATATATATATATATATGCACACACATAATCATTATATAAGTTGATAATGTATATTTATTATACATTTATAATGTATAGTTAACAATAATAACAACTTAATCTTTTACTTAGTGGGACTTCTGGCAATCTTTGCTTTCAACAATTCCCTTGAAGTTTGGTTTGTGTTCAGCTGTGCTCACACGCAGCAGTTCTCTTAAGTGGCTGTCTGTCAAAACGGATCAGTGCTTGTGTAACCCTTCTGCCCATCAGTGTTGGGAGCAACAAGGGCTGGGTTCAGTATCTAGGGGTTCCGTTTCAATAACACAATGCAAAACCGGCTCGAGCCCCCACCAGCAACCCAACAGTCACCCCACTCACAGTTTCTGTCCTTGGTCACTGCAGCCCCAGAGTGGTTCTTGAGTCCAGTAACCCAACAGTCACCGCTCCCACAGTTTCTGTCCTTGGTCAGTGCAGCCCCCAGAGTTCAGAAGTTCATCTGCAGAGTTTACCTCCCAGCCTGGGTAGAAGTGGAGGGAGGTATGGGGGCATCTTACATGCTCCGCTGCTTGGGTCGATGGCTGATTGCCACGCCTCTCCATGGGGTTCTGCTGCAGTCCTCACTGTCAGATGCGCCTTTCCGCCAGCCGTCCAGCTAGCCGCTCCCCAGTATGTCTTCAGGGCTCCCCCCCCCCACTCAACACAGCACTCAGTGATTTCAGCTCTTAGTAACTTCAGCTCTTTAGTCTCCGACTCAAAGAATACTTTCAAGATAACACTGAACAGCACACTGATACACATGTAACCCTTCTGCCAGGCCAAGTTGATAGCAGCAAAGGCCAGGTTCAGTACACAGGGGTTCCCTCTCATCAAAGCAAATGCAAAACTGGCTTGAGCCCCCACCCAGTGTCCTGGGAAAATCTTACACACCCCCTGGGCACCTCAAAGAGACAATACTTCCCCTCTCGCAAGCACAGAGTCTCGGTGTAGCAGAGAATCTTTAATAACATGAGGTAAATGACATCAGTGTTAAATTGGGGAAACACCACAACTAATGTTCATTAACCAAACCATGAGCAAAGACCCACCCCAGCAAATTGGGCCATATCCTTTCCCTCGGGTTCTTGAGTCCCAGAACCCAAACGTCTCTTGAGTCCAGCAATCCACAAATCACCCAAAGTCCAAAAAGTCCAGCCCCAGAGTTCAAAAGTTCATCTGCAGAGTGTTACTCCCCAGTCTGGCTAAAAATGTGCCTGTGTGTGGGGGAAAGAAGTAAGGGGCACCTTACGTGACCTGAAGCAGACTGCCCCACAGGGCTCCGCTCTGCACAGCTCGCTGTCTCACAAACGCTCCACTCCGCCGTCTCACAAACAGCTCAGCTCTGCTCTGCACAGCTCGCCTCACCGTCTCACAAATGCTCCGCTGTCTCACGAACGGCTCCACTCTGCACAGCTCGCCTCGCCGTCTCACGAACACTCCACCAGCCTATCCACGAACAGCACCACTGTACTCTAGATCTTCCGGCTCCCCACTACTTGACACAGTGCTCAGTGATTTCAGCTCATAGTAGTAGGAGCCTTAGTGCTGGTGCACCATAAGGCCAAAGTGAATTCAGCACAGTACCTGTAGCAAGACTCTTAATAAACCCAAAATTAGCTCTGACATTCCACAGTGGAGAGAGACAGAAATGCAATTGGTGTTTCAGGTCCTCACAAGGGCGGGAGCCCACACCATCAGGTACTAATACCTGTCTCAAGCCTCTCTCCATTCACAGAGTTTTGGAACCCATGTCCCTTGCCTACCGAGTGCTACTTAGTTGATGGTGAGTCCCTCCATCATAACAAAAGGCCAAGTACAGTTCCAAGCATAATCAGGGTAATAACAATTTATTCTTCCTGCCCCAATAACAGAGACACTGGGGATCCCACAACAGCTAAAGTGACCATTTGGGCAGTTATGACCTCATTCTAGATGGGGTGGGTGTGCCTATGCAAATGAGATCAGCCCCTGAAGTTCTTTTCCACAACTTGCCACACCTCACCACCAGATGTCAGGGTGGAGCTCATCCTGACTCTGCTTACACACAGATACCCTCCCACCAACAGCACAAGAAGAAGAACTCCACATGGACTCCTCCTTAGGGTTGAAATGACAGTCTGGACCTATACAAAGAACGCTTCCACCAACGTACACAGGCAGAAATTGTGGAAAAACAACATTGCTTGCCTCATAACCTAAGTTGTGCAGAATGCAATGCCATCCACAGCCTCAGAAACAACCCTTACATTACAATCAAAGAGACTGATAAAGGAGGTGCTGTTGTCATCATGAACAGGTCTGACTACCAAAAGGAGGTTGCCAGACAACTCTCCAATACCAAATTCTACAGGTCACTTTCCTCAGATCCCACTGAGGAATACACTAAGAAACTGCACCATCTACTCAGGACACTCCCTAAACTAACACAGGAACAAATCAAGATACCCTTAGAGCCCCGACCGGGGTTATTCCATCTACGACCCAAGATCCACAAACCCGGAAATCCTGGACACCCCATCATCTCAAGCATTGGTACTCTCACTGAAGGACTGTCCGGATGTATGGACTCTCTACTCAGACCCTACACCACCAGCACTCCCAGCTATCTCCGTGACACCACTGATTTCCTGAGAAAACTACAATGCATTGGTAATCTTCCAGAAAACACCATCCTAGCCTCCGTGGATGTAGAGGCTCTCTACACAAACATCCCACACACAGATGGAATACAAGCTGTCAGGAACAGTATCCCTGATTGATGCCACAGCACAACTAGTGCTGAGTTCTGTGACTTTATCCTCATGCACAATTATTTCAAATTTGGTGACAATATATACCTCCAGACCAGTGGCACTGCTGTGGGCACCCGCATGGCCCCACAATATGCCAACATTTTTATGGCTGACCTGGAATAACGTTTTCTCAGCTCTCGTCCACTCACGCCCCTTCTCTATCTACGCTACATTGATGACATCTTCATCATCTGGACCCATGGGAAGGAAACCCTGGAAGAATTCAACCACGATTTCAACAGCTTCTACCTCACCATCAACCTCAGCCTGGATCAATCTACATGGGAGGTCCACTTCCTTGACACCACGGTGCAAATAAGTGATGGTCACGTTAACACCACCCTATACCGAAAACCCACTGACCTCTATGCCTACCTTCATGACTCCAGCTTCCATCCCGGACACACCACACGATCCATTGTCTACAGCCAAGCGCTGAGGTACAACTGCATTTGCTCCAACCCCTCAGACAGAGACCAACACCTACAAGATCTTCACCAAGCATTCTCAAAACTACGATACCTGCATGAGGAAATAAGGAAACAGATCAACAGAGCCAGACGTGTACCCAGAAGCCTCCTGCTGCAAGACAAGCCCAAGAAAGAAACCAACAGAACTCCACTGGCCATCACATACAGTCCTCAGCTAAAACCTCTCCAACGCATCATCAGTGATCTACAACCCATCCTGGACAACGATCCCTCACTTTCACAGGCCTTGGGAGGCAGGCCAGTCCTCGCCCACAGACAACACGCCAACCTGAAGCATATTCTCACCAGCAACTACACACCGCACCATAGTAACTCTAACTCAGGAACCAATCCATGCAACAAACCTCGATGCCAACTCTGCCCACATATCTACACCAGTGACACCATCACAGGACCTAACCAGATCAGCCACACCATCACCAGTTCATTCACCTGCATGTCCACCAATGTAATATACGCCATCATGTGCCAGCAATGCCCCTCTGCTATGTACATCGGCCAGACTGGACAGTCCCTACATAAAGGATAAATGGACACAAATCAGATATTAGGAATGGCAATATACAAAAACCTGTTGGAGAACACTTCGATCTCTCTGGACACACAATAGTAGATTTAAAGGTAGCCATCCTGCAGCAAAAAAACTTCAGGACCAGACTTCAAAGAGAAACTGCTGAGCTTCAGTGCATTTGCAAATTTGACACCATCAGCTCAGGATTAAACAAAGACTGTGAATGGCTAGCCAACTACAAAAGCAGTTTCCCCTCCCTTGGTGTTCACACCTCAACTGCTACAAGAGGGCCTCATCCTCCCTGATTAAACTAACCTCATTATCCCTAGCCTCATTCTTGCTTGCATATTTATACCTGCCTCTGGAAATTTCCACTACATGCATTCGACAAAGTGGGTATTCACCCACAAAAGCTTATGCTCCAATACGTCTGTTAGTCTATGAGGTGCCACAGGACTCTTTGCCGCTTTTACACATCCAGACTAACACAGTTACTCCTCTGATACTCTTTAGTGATTTCAACTGTTAGTAGGGGGGCCCTAGTGCTGGCACACTCAGAACCACTTGCCCAAGATAGGCCTAATGCTTAGACCTTGGTATCAGTGATTTCAACTCTGCAGCATGTAATAAGACTCCAAAGGGAGTCAAAATTAGCTGTTATTACACAGTGGAGGATGAATCAAAGTGGTGTTTAGTGCCCTCAGAAGGGGGCCTATACTATCAGGTACACATACCTGTCCCCAGCCTCTCTCAGTTCACTGGGCTTTGGAGCCCATGTCCCTTGCCTAGCGAGTGCTACTTAGTTGGGGATGAGTCCCTCCATCATAAAATGCCAACTACAGTTCTACTGTTCTTGATTCACATATCCAGGATAACAACACTTTATTACTCCTGCCCCAATAACAAAGAGACTGGGGATCCCACAGCAGTCAAAGTGACCATTTGGGCAAGCAGTCCCATCATGCTAAGCGGGGTGGGTGTGCCCATGCAAACGAGATCAGCCCCTGAAGTCCTTTTCCAAACTCACCACCAGATGTCAGGGTACAGCTCGTTCTGACTCTGCTTACATCTGGATTTCACATATCTGAGTGTCGAGAAAACAGACTCACAAAGATAGGTTGAGGGAAACATTGAGATTAATTTTAGGGCTGCACCTCTAATGCTGGGGTATTTATCCTTTGGTACAGATTTCCAGAAAGTAAGGGTCCCCTCTAGGGGAAAAATGTGTGAAAAATCGGGACAGGAGGTGGGGGGGTAATAGGAGCCTATATAAGAAAAAGCCCCAAATATTGGGACTGTCCCTATAAAATCGGGACATCTGGTCACCCTAGTCCCCTCTGTCTTCTGAACAGATTTCAATTTGTCATCTTCCAAAAATTCTATTATTTCCATCTGGGATGTTGCTTCGGCAGTGACTAAAGGCGGCTTCAGACAATCAGCTTCAGCACTAAAAGGGTCAATCAGAAATCTGATCTGAGGTCTTTTCTGCTGCAAATCTTGGAATCTTTCCTCAAAACTGTGCTTTAGCTCTTTAATCACACTCGCATACTTAGTTGTGCTCCGTTTTAGGGGTTCTGCTGCATCTTCTTTTGATCTGGCTCAAAGCTGTGATATTGAGGGAAAGTGTGTCAGCTCTCCCTCAAGCATTTGTTTGGGAAACAACTGCAGTTTGTTCATGAACGCAAATACGCCTTGCACTAGATCAGACAGCAACCGGAATTTTCCTTGTAAGTCCACATTTAGTTTATCCAAATGTAGCAGCATGTCTGCAAGAAATGCCAAGTCTAGAACCCATCCAGGATCTATAAGCTTGGGGTGTATTCTGTGCTTCTCCTTCATAAACAATTTTACTGGTTCTCGGAGCTTGAAAAAACAGGAAATAACTTTACCTCTTGAGAGCTGTCGAACTGCGCAGTGAAATGGCAAATCGGCAGGGAAGTCGTCTTCATCCAGTTCTTCAATTACATTTTGAAATTGTCTGTGATTGAGTGCATTTGAGAGACTGAATTTTACAATATGCAAGACAGGTTTCATGACGTGATCAAATTTGAGATTTTTAGATACCAGTTGCTCCTGATGAATAATACAGTGAAATGTCCAAAATTTGGAAAAGCTCTCGTCAGACTTACAAAGCCCTACTAATCCATTCGCAGATCCCCACATGGACAGAGCCCCTTCTGTTGTAATGGCAGTGAGCTTCGGTAAAGGGAAGTGACTTTTCGTAACTACCTACATCAACACTTCCTTTAGATCTCATCCGTGCATTCTGTCCTTTAGCCCTGGTCTACACTAGGACTTTAGGTCGAATTTAGCAGCGTTAAATCGATGTAAACCTGCACCCGTCCACACAATGAAGCCCTTTATTTCGACTTAAAGGGCTCTTAAAATCGATTTCCTTACTCCACCCCTGACAAGTGGATTAGCGCTTAAATCGACGTTGCCGGCTCGAATTTGGGGTACTGTGGACACAATTCGATCGTATTGGCCTCCGGGAGCTATCCCAGAGTGCTCCATTATGACCGCTCTGGACAGCACTCTCAACTCAGATGCACTGGCCAGGTAGACAGGAAAAGAACCGCGAACTTTTGAATCTCATTTCCTGTTTGGCCAGCGTGGCAAGCTGCAGGTGACCATGCAGAGCTCATCAGCACAGGTGACCATGATGGAGTCCCAGAATCGCAAAAGAGCTCCAGCATGGACCGAACGGGAGGTACGGGATCTGATCGCTGTTTGGGGAGAGGAATCCGTGCTATCAGAACTCCGTTCCAGTTTTCGAAATGCCAAAACCTTTCTGAAAATCTCCCAGGGCATGAAGGACAGAGGCCATAACAGGGACCCGAAGCAGTGCCGCGTGAAACTGAAGGAGCTGAGGCAAGCCTACCAGAAAACCAGAGAGGCGAACAGCCGCTCTGGGTCAGAGCCCCAAACATGCCGCTTCTATGATGAGCTGCATGCCATTTTAGGGGGTTCAGCCACCACTACCCCAGCCGTGTTGTTTGACTCCTTCAATGGAGATGGAGGCAATACGGAAGTAGGTTTTGGGGACGAAGAAGATGATGATGAGGAGGTTGTAGATAGCTCACAGCAAGCAAGCGGAGAAACCGGTTTTCCCGACAGCCAGGAACTGTTTCTCACCCTAGACCTGGAGCCAGTACCCCCCGAACCCACCCAAGGCTGCCTCCTGGACTCAGCAGGCGGAGAAGGGACCTCTGGTGAGTGTACCTTTTAAAATACTATACATGGTTTAAAAGCAAGCATGTGAAAGGATTACTTTGCCCTGGCATTTGCGGTTCTGCCTTTGCAAAAGGTTTCTGGGGAGGGCAGCCTTATTGCGTCCTTCATGGTAGGACACTTTACCACTCCAGGCCAGTAACACGTACTCGGGAATCACTGTAGAACAAAGCATTGCAGTGTATGTTTGCTGGCATTCAACCAAAATCCGTTCATGCGGTGGGAGGAGGCAAAATGCGACCTTGTAACGAAAGCACATGTGCTATGTATGTAATGTTAACAGCAAGGTTTACCCTGAAAGAGTGTAGCGACTGTTTTATAAAATGTGTCTTTTTAAATACTGCTGTCCCTTTTTTTTTCTCCACCAGCTGCATGTGTTTCAATGATCACAGGATCTTCTCCTTCCCAGAGGCTAGTGAAGCTTAGAAAGAAAAAAAAACGCACTCGCGATGAAATGTTCTCTGAGCTCATGCTGTCCTCCCACACTGACAGAGCACAGACGAATGCGTGGAGGCAAATAATGTCAGAGTGCAGGAAAGCACAAAATGACCGGGAGGAGAGGTGGAGGGCTGAAGAGAGTAAGTGGCGGGCTGAAGAGAGTAAGTGGCGGGCTGAAGACAGGGCTGAAGCTCAAAGGTGGCGGCAGCGTGATGAGAGGAGGCAGGATTCAATGCTGAGGCTGCTGCAGGACCAAACCAGTATGCTCCAGTGTATGGTTGAGCTGCAGCAAAGGCAGCTGGAGCACAGACTGCCACTGCAGCCCCTCTGTAACCAACCGCCCTCCTCCCCAAGTTCCATAGCCTCCACACCCAGACGCCCAAGAACGCGGTGGGGGGGCCTCCGGCCAACCAGCCACTCCACCACAGAGGATTGCCCAAAAAAAAGAAGGCTGTCATTCAATAAATTTTAAAGTTGTAAACTTTTAAAGTGCTGTGCTTAAAGTGCTGTGTGGCATTTTCCTTCCCTCCTCCACCACCCCTCCTGGGATACCTTGGTAGTCATCCCTCTATTTGTGTGATGAATGAATAACGAATGCATGACTGTGAAGCAGCAATGACTTTATTGGCTCTGCAAGCAATGATTAAAGGGAGGAGGGGAGGGTGGTTAGCTTACAGGGAAGTAGAGTGAACCAAGGGGCGGGGGGGTTCATCAAGGAGAAACAAACAGAACTTTCACACCGTAGCCTGGCCAGTCATGAAACTGGTTTTCAAAGCTTCTCTGATGCGTACCGCGCCCTCCTGTGCTCTTCTAACCGCCCTGGTGTCTGGCTGCGCGTAACCAGCAGCTAGGCGATTTGCCTCAACCTCCCACCCCGCCATAAACGTCTCCCCCTTACTCTCACAGATATTGTGGAGCACACAGCAAGCAATAATAACAGTGGGAATATTGGTTTCGCTGAGGTCTAAGCGAGTCAGTAAACTGCGCCAGCGCGCCTTTAAACGTCCAAATGCACATTCTACCACCATTCTGCACTTGCTCAGCCTGTAGTTGAACAGCTCCTGACCACTGTCCAGGCTGCCTGTGTATGGCTTCATGAGCCATGGCATTAAGGGGTAGGCTGGGTCCCCAAGGATACATATAGGCATTTCAACATCCCCAACAGTTATTTTCTGGTCTGGGAATAAAGTCCCTTCCTGCAGCTTTTGAAACAGACCAGAGTTCCTGAAGATGCGAGCATCATGCACCTTTCCCGGCCATCCCACGTTGATGTTGGTGAAACGTCCCTTGTGATCCACCAGAGCTTGCAGCACTATCGAAAAGTACCCCTTGCGGTTTATGTACTCGGCGGCTTGGTGCTCCGGTGCCAAGATAGGGATATGGGTTCCATCTATAGCCCCACCACAGTTAGGGAATCCCATTGCAGCAAAGCCATCCACTATGACCTGCACATTTCCCAGGGTCACTACCCTTGATATCAGCAGATCTTTGATTGCGTGGGCTACTTGCATCACAGCAGCCCCCACAGTAGATTTGCCCACTCCAAATTGATTCCCAACTGACCGGTAGCTGTCTGGCGTTGCAAGCTTCCACAGGGCTATCGCCACTCGCTTCTCAACTGTGAGGGCTGCTCTCATCTTGGTATTCATGCGCTTCAGGGCAGGGGAAAGCAAGTCACAAAGTTCCATGAAAGTGCCCCTACGCATGCGAAAGTTTCGCAGCCACTGGGAATCGTCCCAGACCTGCAACACTATGCGGTCCCAACAGTCTGTGCTTGTTTCCCGAGCCCAGAATCGGCGTTCCACAGCATGAACCTGCCCCATTAGCACCATGATGCATGCATTGTCAGGGCCCATGCTTTCAGAGAAATCTGTGTCCATGTCCTGATCACTCACGGGACCGCGCTGACGTCGCCTCCTCGCCCGGTATCGCTTTGCCAGGTTCTGGTGCTGCATATACTGCTGAATAATGCGTGTGGTGGTTAATGTGCTCCTAATTGCCAAAGTGAGCTGAGCGGGCTCCATGCTTGCCGTGGTATGGTGTCTGCACAGGTAACTCAGGAAAAAAGGCGCGAAATGATTGTCTGCCCTTGCTTTCACGGGGGGGGGAGGGAGGGAACGGGGGGCTGACGATATGTACCCAGAACCACCCGCGACAATGTTTTAGCCCCATCAGGCATTGGGATCTCAACCCAGAATTCCAATGGGCAGCGGAGACTGCGGGAACTGTGGGATAGCTACCCACAGTGCAACGCTCCGGAAGTCGACGCTTGCCTCTGTACTGTGGAAGCGCTCCGCCGAGTTAATGCACTTAATGCACTTAGAGCATTTTCTGTGGGGACACACACACTCGAATATATAAAACCGATTTCTAAAAAACCGACTTCTATAAATTCGACTTAATTTCGTAGTGTAGACATACCCTTAGAGACACAGTATCGAGGAGTTCTTCCCTTACAACTCAGTCGTCAGACACAGTGCGGACAAATACCAATAATAAGGTTTATCCTGTGCATGGCATGACTCATCCAAAGCGATGCTCAAATATTCACACTGCTGAAGTTGCAAGTGCAGTTGAGATTCGATGTCACTGTTCAGGTCAGAGATTCTGTGTTCTATTGTGTGGTGTGAAAGCTGCAGGCCAGAAATTTTCTTCTGTAGATTCTTGTTCTCTGGTGACAGGATTGAAATCACATCAGTGAGGCATGTTTTTATAAGCTCTCCTTCAGAGTAGGGCTTTTTTGCACGGGCTATGTGCCAGGCCACATAATAGGAGGCTAACATTACAGTTGGCGATTGGTGGCAAATCTGGTGGAAAAACTGGGCTTTCACATCCGTTTGTTTTTTCAAAGTTTTCAGTTTTAAGGTGCAGAGTTCAGAACCTTGTGGGAATTCTTGATCCATATGTGCATGGCTCGAAGCGAAATGATGCTGCAAGTTTGAAGATTTGAACTTAGAGATACACATCTGGCAAAGAAGACACACGGCCTTACCATTATGTTCAATGTAAAAGTACTTATTCTCCCACTCCTGTTGGAAGCCTCAATTTTCATCTGTGTATTTTCTTTTCTGTTTGCACTTGCCTTCCATTGTTAAATGGTGTAAGAAAAATGTAGATTAAAAATTTCCACACCACCTAGTCACCATGAGCTTTATTCAAGGAGACACGGGTGCTGGCCAGGGGGTGCTGGATCCCTGGCTCTCTCCCAGGCCCCACCCCCACCCTGCCTCTTCCCATCCCCTCCCTTGAGTGAGCCGTGTCCTTGCTCCTCCTGCCCCCTGCCGTCACAAAGCAGCTGATCACGGCAGGCGGGAGGCACAGGGAGGGAAGGAGCGGAGGGAGGGGTGAGGCTGCACACCGCGTCCTCTTTTCTTCCCGCTCCTCCCCAGAGCCTCCTCAACGCCGCAGAACAGCTGATCGCTGCGGGCGGGAGGCACGGGAGAGAGAGGAGGAGGCGATGATTGGGGGGGCCACTGGCGAGCGGGAGATGCTGGGGGATGGAGGGAGGGGGCTAATAGGCCTGACAGTGGGTGCTGAGCACCCACCATTTTTTCCCAGAGTTGGTTCCTAGCAGGAGTTGCATATTATCTTCTGAAGAGCCACATGTGGCTCCGGAGCCACAGGTTGGCCACCCATGGTATATAAAGATAGATCAACGGTTCTCAACCCATGGTCCGTGGGCCACATGTAGCCCAATTAGCACACAGCTGCAGCCCAGCTGAGTGCTAAAAAAATTCAAATTTTGCCGCTCTGGGGCTGGCTGAGGGGGAGACAGCATCTGGCAGCCTGCAGGAGGGCTCCTGCCAGCAGGAGGCTGGTGGTGAGTGCAGCATGGGGGCAGGGGGCAGGAGAGTGGGTCTCTGGGCAGGTTTGTTGGGGGAGGGGTTCTGAGCTGTGAGGGGGTGGGAGATGCTGGGAATTAGGAGTTTGTGGGATGCCAGGTTTTAGGTGGGGCTCTGAGCCGAGGGTCTTGGCTGCCAGCCTGCGCCTGGCGCTCCACTCCTGGCCCAATGCAGGGGTCCCAGCTGCCCACCCCTTAGGGTGGGGGTCCGGAGCCCGGCTGCCCAGCCGTGCAGAGGGTTGTGGGGTCTGGCTGCCTGGCCCTGCACCGCAGGGTTGCGGGGTCCCGGTCCAGCTGCCTGGCTCAGTGCAGTGGGGTCTGGCTGCTGGCTGCCTGGCCACGCACTGCAGGGTCCTGGGTTCCAGCTGCCCAGCCCTAGGCTGTGGGGTCCCAGTCCGGCTCCCTGGGTCCCCACGGTGGGCTCTGGCAGCCAGCTGCCCTGCCCCATACCGTGGGGTCACGAGGTCCGGCTGCCCAGCTCAGTGTGGCAGGGTCCAACTTCTGGCTGCCTGGCCCCGCAAGGTGGGGTCCAGCTGCCGGCTACCCAGCTTTGCATGGTGGGGTCCAGGTCCAGCTGACAGCTGCCTGGCCGCGCACCATGGGGTCCTGGGTACTGGCTGCTCAGCCCCTCACCCAGGGCTCCCCTCGTGGCCCCCTCTGTAGAGGGGTCTCCAGTTGGCAGGAGGGGGCTGGGCATAAAGGACTGTAGGAGGTTTTAGGTGGAGTGTGCTGTGGTTCTCAACCTGCGGCCCACGTAATATACTGATAAACAGGTTGAGAACCTCTGATATAGATAGATAGATTTACTCCTGGGGGGTTTCTGCACCACTGCGCATGTGCAGAATTTATGTCCTCTGCAGATTTCTTTGCTTCCCTGGAGAAAAATGACTTTCTGAAAGAGAAGCAAAGGGAAGTCACAAGAGTGGTCATGTGACTGTCCCCAACAGTATGTTTCAGGTGCCCAGGGCAGCTGGCAGAGAGATAAATCACTGTAGGGCACAGAGCGGGACTGGGGAAAACTCAGCTGGTGGCTCCTACCCTGCGCCGGGCTCAGCTGCTAGTCCTGGCTGGGCTGGAGAGGACGGGATTTCCTCTTCCCCTGCATGGCATCCAGGGCCATGTCACACTCACCCCCAGATTTCTCCCCCGGCTGTAGGAAGCTCTGCAAACATCCCTCCCCCGTCCTTTCTGCACCCATCACTCGTAAGCTGCAGGGGGAAGGGTCACTGTACAGGGAGCTGCTCCCTCATCCACCGATCGCCCGTACATACAGACCCCCTTATACCCAGACCCTCCTGCTGAGCCTCACCCACCCCGCATCCAGAACCCCTCCTGACAAGCCCCACTCCCCCTGCACCTGGACCACCCCGATGAGCCACCCACACCCAGATAACCACCCTACTGAGCCCCAACCAGCTGCACCTGGATCCCCACCCCACTGAGCCCCACTCCCCCAGCATCTGGACCCCCCTCTGAGCCCCCCCATGTCCCACTGCTGAGCTCTATCCCCCCACACACCCATACCCTCCTACTGAGCCCCAACCACCTTCATCTGGACCCCCCCTGCAGAGACCCATTGCTGTTGCACCCAGAACCCCCCCAAAAAGCCCCTGTGCATCCAGATCCCCCCCACACCTGGATCCTCCACTGAGCCACCCACACCCAGATTGCCTCACACAGAACCCTATCAACCAAAACCTAGATTCCCCCACACTAAGCCCCTCCACACTTGGATCCTGCCTTGCTGAGCTTGCCTGCCCACACCTGGTGCACCTGGCATGGAGGGGCAGGACCCTGCAGGGGTGGCAGCTTTGTATAATTTTTGGTGGTGCCCAGAACGGGTCCAAGTCCTGCCCCTCCCACACCTGCCTAAGGCTCTGGGAGGGAGTTTGGGTGCAAGAGGGGGGGTGGGGTCGGGCTCTGGGAGGGAGTTGGGCTGCGGGCTCTGAGGTGGGGCAGGGGTGCAGGGTGGGGTGCAGTGCTTACTTTGCGTGGCTCCCGAAAGCCACCCGCACCCCCCTCTGGCAGCAGCTCCTAGATGGGGGACCATTGGCCACAGCTGGCAGAGTCAGTGCTCGGGGTGGGAGCAGCACGCGGAGACACCCACACCCCCAGGGGCTGCAGGGACCTGCCGGCCACTTATGGAAGTGGAGCGGGCGGGCAGGAAACCACCTTAGCCCCGATGCACTGCCAATGGTGGTGGTGGGTCCCCTGGGCCCTTTTAAATTGCTCGGGGACGGCAGGCAGGGCTGCTGGGGAGGCATGCAGGGGCAGCAGGTGGGGCCGGGGGAGAGACCTGGCCCCAAACTTTGTGGAGCCTGGGCACCACAGGCCCATACAACTCGCCGCCCCTGGGGCAGGCCCGGTCCTTGCGCTGCGTCAGGGTTGGATGCAGCCTCACCATTGAGTCCATGTCCCGGGTGGAAGCTGCACAGTGATCTCCCACCTCTGTGCAGCCCATGGCCTGTGCTCCCCAATGCTATGCTGGAACCTTCACATTTAGTTGACAAATAAAATTTGCAGAATTTTAAAATATTGTGTGTAGAATTTTTAAATTTTTGGCACAGAATGCCTTCAGGAGTAATAGATAGATAGAATGGGGATAAAAAGAGAAATTGTGGTGAAAGAAGAGATTTTATGCATGTATGGTGGACATGTCCAGTTATTAGAGAGTGTTGGAATGCAATCAGTAATCAACTATCACAAATTGTTGGATATTTATTACCAAATTATGTATCAAGGAGTAACAGAACAAATAAACATAAAACACTGGAATATTTTGATCAAAGAAATTAAGTCATCTCAGAATCCATGTCATCTCACAATCCAACTTTTCTCCATTTAATGGTTTGTGATGATATTAGAAACCTTCCTTGAACAGAATGCTATCATTTATTTGAAAAAGGATTGCTTTTCAATAGTACACTTTTCAACTTTTGGTTTGATTTCTATAATAATAAACACTTTGCTGAGTAGTTTGCAAAGTTTATAGTACAAATACTTACAACTTATGTACGTTTACCACATTATTCAGGTGAAATCACTGTGCCTATTTGTGACATTTTGAACAAAATATGCAAGTTAAAAATCAGTGATACAGAATACTAATTAAGATTAAATAGACAGATGTAGTATAACCAAAATAAGATCATTTTAATGTCACTCATCTTGAATTTGATTTCTTGGCTGGGAATCTTAGAATGCAGTGTTCCTTGACTGATTAGACAGATCTAAAAGCTATATGCAGCACAGATAGATCTCAGTCAAGAAACACGCTTCACCTATCTTGGAACTTCTGGGTTTTATGCTATTTTTAATAGATGCCATTTGCCAAACTCAAAACGAGGCCTCCACACTATTAATTGCAGACAGCGTATCTACCTCTAATCAGATAACTGAGTCAATGATGGCTATTCTGCAATGTCCTTACTTCTCTGTAATGGATACAGTCAGAAATTTGTGCATCCAAATCCTTTTGTAATGACAATGTTGGTTGCATCTACAACAGGCTGTTATGCTCACCTCAGTCAATAAATGTAATGACACTGTCTGTGGAATCCTGCAGAGGCTAGATGGCATTATGAGTGGCTCATGTAGTATTAAAATGTACAGGAATTATGAGTGGCTCATCTAGTATTCAAAGCTTTTCTCCCTTATACCAAGAGAAAGACATCGTAGGCATTTACAGCCAATGCCAGGATCATGTATTAAATCAACACTGAAAGCAGCATTTAGTCTAGTGTTCTCTGCCAAAAGGCAGGCTGGCTGCGGAATTCATCACTGTAATACATATAGCTGCCTATCTTCTGAGCAAAGTCAGTATCTCAGCAGATTGTCTGAGCAGTAATTACAATGTCCAGCACAAATGGTACTTCAAGAACTTTATAGTTTAATTCCTTTTCTGCAAATATGGAATGGCTCAGATAGACCTGTTTGCAAATGTCAACAATTTTGTCTAAAGGAGGAAAAAAGTTATAGTTCTCTGGCTGATGCCTTCTTCTTGAACTGGATGCAAGAAATTTCTGTTTTTGTTTGTCCCCATTATGTCTGCCCCAGAGAAATCTCTGAACAAAAAATTGTCCAAATGGCTCAAATTTGTATGTAGACCTGGTATAACTTTGCAGATACATCAGTTGTAGAACACATTCCATTAGTTCACAGTGTTAACAGCAGTCAGGATTTCAGGGCAAGCTGTTCCTTTGACCCCTCTCCAGACCCTCCAGGGGCATGCTTTTCAGGTGACAGACCCACCACCTGCACGTCTCTCAAAGTGGAATTCCATCCCATCTTTAGATTGGGTCCCCAGATTTCAGCACCCCTGTTTACCAACTCTCTCTCTTCAGCAGCTCCAACTGGGTTTGGCCCCTGCTACAGACTTCCTTCTGAGGGCTGTGAACAGGAGGTAAACACAGGGACTCCAAACAGATTCTTCAAAACACAGCATTACTGATTTATCCATATGAACATAACCAACAGAGAGGAAAAGGGTTAAAACAACAAAAAGGCCTATCTGCATATTATCGATCTTAAGCTTAGCATTTCCCTTAAGCCTTAGGTAGGCCTGACTGAGTCATGGTACTCCAATATCTGGGAGAGCAGGGTCACTGCCTCCTTCTGATTCTCTCAGATTGAGGAATGATGCTTTTAACCCCTCCCAATACCTTTGTTTCATTTTTCCCACTTGGAATCTGACCACCACACTGGGTTATCAAACAGGCTGTTGATCAGAGAATGGTAGGGATAAACCTTCAAAGGAGCTGACACCAGGACTGAGTTAACTCTTTGCATCCATGTAGCAGACAGCATGATAGTAATTGGATAGAAGTACACATCATATTAATAAAAAAATACAGGTATTTCCCACATTCTTCACAGAACTGAATGTAAAGAGTTGCACACAGGAAGCGATATGCAGTGTACAACAACTTACTGGTCCTCCAAAACCTAGAACAATGCTGCATATTTTGGAGCACCATCTATTGACACATTTTTCTATATACGTATATAGAACTATATTTCACTTGTAGAGCATTCTCTTAACGCACAATGGTCTTTACATCATATATATCTCTATTGCTGAGATCTGTAAGGCTGCTATCTGACACTCTTCGTACATTTACTCAGTTATTCCTGTGACTCAGCTTCTGGGTTTAATGCTTAATTCAGGAGAGTAGTTCTACAGTCTTTTATTTAACTAGCTGTTCAGACCCATCTCCTGTGAGTGTTGTAACTGCTAGTTAATCTTCCAAAAGTAGAGATTTATGCTACAATATTTGAAGAAGGAAAAGAAGAAATCGTGGTTCTTCCAGGGGTTGTCAGCATAGATCCATACTTCCTAACCTCTGTCTCCACTTTTTAAGAGTCTAAGATACAGATTCTTATTAGGTGGAAGGAACTGAAGAGGCTCAAGCCTGCAGCTCCTTATATTACCACATAACCAAATATTCAATAGAGGGTGAGAGCATGTGCATGGTTCTAAGTCACTACTTTATATGAGGTTCCAGTTTCAATGTAGAGGGTCCATACACACTTAAGAGCGAAGTTCTATGTAAATTAACAATATATTTGAATAATCAATCACTGGTAATTAACCTTTTTATCTTTCAATATATGCAATTCTTCACCTCCCCAATCTTATTCCTCCTACCAATTGGAAGCAGGCATCTACATGAAGGGAAGTCTTCATGTCATAACCTTCTTCTCTCAGTAGGAAATGCATCCTCATTAGGACAGTGATGATGAGTGGTGATGGCAAGTCATATTGGCAGCAGGCACAACCATTCAGGAGACCATTGACATTATGAGTCTATGCCCTTGTGGGATACAGCCACTCCAGACAGATAACTAATTGCCTTCTATGACGAGATAACTGGCTCTGTGGATGAGGGGAAAGTGGTGGACGTGTTATTCCTTGACTTTAGCAAAGCTTTTGACACGGTCTCCCACAGTATTCTTGCCAGCAAGTTAAAGAAGTATGGGCTGGATGAATGGACTATAAGGTGGATAGAAAGTTGGCTAGATTGTCAGGCTCAACAGGTAGTAATCAATGGCTCCATGTCTAGTTGGCAGCCGGTATCAAGTGGAGTGCCCCAAGGGTCGGTCCTTGGGCCAGTTTTGTTCAATATCTTCATAAATGATTTGGAGGATGGTATGGATTGCACCCTCAGCAAGTTTGCAGATGACACTAAGCTGGGAGGAGAGGTAGATACACTGGAGGGTAGGGATAGGATACAGAGGGCCCTAGATAAATTAGAGGATTGGGCCAAAAGAAATCTGATGTGGTTCAACAAGTCCTGCACTTAGGACGGAAGAATCCCACGCACCGCTACAGACTAGGGACCGAATGGCTCGGCAGGAGTTCTGCAGAAAAGGACCTAGGGGTTACAGTGGACGAGAAGCTGCATATGAGTCAACAGTGTGCCCTTGTTGCCAAGAAGGCCAATGGCATTTTGGGATGTATAAGTAGGGGCACTGCCAGCAGATCGAGGGACGTGATCGTTCCCCTCTATTGGACATTGATGAGGCCTCATCTGGAGTACTGTGTCCAGTTTTGGGCCCCACACTACAAGAAGGATGTGGAAAAATTGGAAAGAGTCCAGCGGAGGGCAACAAAAATGATTAGGAGTCTGGAACACATGACTTATGAGGAGAGGCTGAGGGAACTGGGATTGTTTAGTCTGCGGAAGAGAAGAATGGGGGGGGATTTAATAGCTGCTTTCAACTACCTGAAAGGGGGTTCCAAAGAGGATGGATCTAGACTGTTCTCAGTGGTAGCTTATGACAGAACAAGGAGTAATGGTCTCAAGTTGCAGTGGGGGAGGTTTAGGTTGGATATTAGGAAAAACTTTTTCACTAGGAGGGTGGTGAAACACTGGAATGCGTTACCTAGGCAGGTGGTGGAATCTCCTTCCTTAGATATTTTTAAGGTCAGGCTTGACCAAGCCCTGGCTGGGATGATTTAGTTGGGGATTGGTCCTGCTTTGAGCAGGGGGTTGGACTAGATGACCTCCTGAGGTCCCTTCCAACCCTGATATTCTATGATTCTATGGTAACAGCTTTATATCCATTCTCCCTTCTCTGAAAATGATTTTTAGCAGGAAGAGGAGATGGTTTGTAGCATTCAAGTATACATTTCATTTTATAGAATTTTAATGTAAACTTCTGCACAGCATTATAATGCAATGCAGATCAGACTGTGGGTAGATTTTATTAGCCAGTATAGGAGCTATAATTTCAATTTTTTAAAATTCACATGACTATTTTTGTGGTTTATATTTGAATTTTCTTTGTGATTTGTGGTTTTCCCTTTCTAGTAATAAATGTTCTTGACTGATTGTGTAGACTTATGGTTGTGGCTAACTGTATTGTTTCCTCTTTCTTGAATGTGTTCCTGTGCTCTAGTAAAATCTTGGTGTTACAGCATCGATAGACATACCATAGATAGAGACATTTTCTTTATAATTTTGAGGAATCAAAATAATTTGGGGTGTAATTTCTCATTACTGTGGGTCAAACCAAAAGTGAATTTCTGTGGGACTGTTTTGTAAAATTAGATTTGTCCAGTTACAAAGCATGTAACTAAGCATCTAAGCATGCACAAATGTTGTTCTCACTTTTTGCACTTGAAAAACTTATAATCAGCTACTTTTTAAAGCTTCAGACTTGCCATAGTCCTCAACGCCTAGTACCTTTGAGATGTCTGAAGGAATTCTGTTTACAAATAACTAAAGGCCAGATGGTGGCTGGCCTTTACATGGCCTCTCCCACCCCATGCACACCTAAGAATTGCAGTTGCTGTAATGGGTGAGTGAAAGAATTGATCTGTGAACCACCAAATGGAGGAGCAAGCACCATGATTCTTGACTCAACCAACCTACAAAGTCAGGAGAACACTCCTCATATGAAGGGATGTAGCAGAGGGTGCCTCCTGGAGACCTGAATCACTTTCAGTGTGAGGTGGTATCAGTTGTCTCTCTAATTACAATTTTGGTTTCAGTTATACTTCTTAGTATATATATTCTTATTGTATTAATTAAACTCAAATTATACCCTAATCTGTTCCCACTCCTGTGTTGTGTCTAAATTTAACAGATTTCATTTTCATATTTTTTCCAGCTTTCCAAAGAGGGATTCTCTAGCATCTTGAATGCTGCCAATATCAATTTCTTGCTTTAAGCCCATGCCATCTTTTATTAACCAAAAGTCTCTGCTTTCAGAAAACAGTTGTGGGCATGATAAAATAGGTACTTAAAGAGTCCTGGAATGCATTGATACAGCCCAAGTTGAAAGATGTGCCATAAGTGGTCACATCAAAGTGTAAAAATGTTGCTATCTACATGCACTAAACCATCACAAGGGCAAACAACCACTTCATGCAATCAAGTGCCCTGCCTCACTGTAGACGCACCTTTAGAAAAGTTGCTAAATTCTATAAAATATATTTACAAACAGTAGATTTAAGTTTGCATTTTATCTTACTTGCATTACAATTTGAACCACACTAGCAACACAACCTGTTCAAAATTGTTGTAAAACATAGATATGCCAGAACTTAACAATTCTTCAAAACAGAGGCAGTTTTAAAAACAATACCTTCACTGCTACAGTGCTTCATACCATTTGATTGACTAGCCCTCTAACTACAATAGCATAACTGGTAAACATAGGATGTGACAATGTGGACATAAATGACGTTACAACAGCATGGGAGACTGGAAGTGTTTGAAAATTATTTAAATTCTCCCAGTATGCTAGGCTTCCTAGACAGTGATGGGACTTGGGTTTCTCAAAAAGACTTAGCATTAGAACTAGCTTACGCAAAGTTTTTAAACATTTGGATTCCATTCAAGAGGATGTAATTATGGTTAAGCCTTAAGCACTTTTCTTTCTGTAGGAGTCACAAATTAGGTGATAGGAATGTTTAAGCAAACATTTTAAAGAACATTTCTGCTGTTTAGGGCATTAATAGACAGACGATGATTTATCCAGGTGTGGGTGAGATCACTGTACAGTGGTTCACATTACTCATTTCAGGAAGGACCCTGAGGTTTGTGATAGGCAATTGTTATTCCTCTCTGAGGGCACTCACAGGTGGGGTTCCACAGGGTTTCATCCTGACACCTCTCCTATTCAACATTTACTGTATATGAGGCTGCTAGTGGAGATTATGAAAATGTTTTGAACCGTACTAACATTAGTATGATGATAATACTCAGCTTTGTGTCTCCTTCTCACTGAACCTGGATTCTGTAGTTTTCTTTTAGAGTAGCAGCCGTGTTAGTCTGTATCCGCAAAAAGAAAAGGAGTACTTGTGGCACCTTAGAGACTAACAAATTTATTTGAGCATAAGCTTTTGTGAGCCAGTGCATGCATTTTCTTTTTGTAGTTTTCTTGTTTTCTTAGTGCCTGGCTGAATTAGGATCCTGTCTGAAAACTAGCTGGCACAGGCTCAATCTGGATAAGTTGTAGATGATACTGGTGGGCAGGAAAAAACATATTGAGGAATCTATGGAAGTTATCTCACCACTACACATTACAATGAGATAGCAAATCTAGCTTTTAACTGGCTTGCCAGCTCAGATTCTTTTTAGATATAGCACTGCTCATAGATTCCCAGGTGACAGCAGTGTCTCAAAGTTTTTTTTTTCATCTTTAGCTGGCCCTGGGATGATGATTATTAATTATTTGTATGATCATAGCACCTAGGTGTCCCAGTGATGGACCAGGACGCCACTGTGATATGTGCTTACAAATGCAGAACAGACAGTCCCTGCCCCCAAAAGTTTACAATCTAAGTATAAAACAGAAGACGAAAGATGGAAACAGACCGACCGATGGGGGCATACAAGGAAAAAATGAGACAGTATTGGTCAGCATGACAAGCTGTAGTGTCAGGACACCGGCAGCCTAACTGTTGTCAAGGAGTGAAACCATTCCTTTTCTTAAGATACGATTTTGACTGAATTCCTACTGTTGGGTCAATCTTGAGTTTTTCCTTTTTATGGTGATACATCCCTCTCTGAGTAAGTCCTCAGCACTATGTCCATCAGGGATCACAAAGACCTGAGATACTGATTCCACAGTTTTATTGTCTCAAAAGAACTAATACTAGTAGGAAGATTGGATATATTTACTGGTATGTATTACACATTGACATTTTTTCATTTGTGCATTATTAAAGACAAAATCAGATTGATATTTACAGTCATCTCCTGAAGAGTTTCTTTCTGAATACCTGACAGAAACAGTCTATAGCTTTCCTCTCTGGACACAATTTCACATTGGAAGCTATGTTTGATTTATAATTGTTGAATTGCATTAGCATTTAACCTACATGATAGATAGAAGTTACCTTTTATTGGAGTATCTGTCTTTTCGAACCAGTTTTTCTCTGAGATGATGTTCTTCCCTCCTAGCTTTTATATTTGGTATAGTCATGTTTTCCACACCACTCTGCATGTGTCTGGTCCAATGGTTGAATGCAAAGGAATGCATTTCCTTCTGCATACCTGATTTGGAGTACAAAACTTATATCATCCTCAGCCTGACTGTCTCTGGCTGTTTGCTACTGAGTCAACATTTCCCTCACTTTTCCCACCAGCTCTAAGTTTTGGCATTCAAGAAGTCACCATAATTTTCCAGGGTCCATGAGATGGCTTTGTACAGTGTCTTTGGTCCTCCATGTTTGGAGAATGTTCGGGTTTGTAGAGGCTCTCCTCAAACTTTGTTGTTTCCAAATTTAGGACTTTTTTAGAGACTCCTAGGATTCCTGTCATTAGAGAAGGGATCATTTTAATTACTTATTCTGCTTCTCTGACAATTGTGAAAGTAGAATGAATTATATTGAAATTATAATTCATTAAAGAAATGCCGCTTGAAGAGTTTGTTGAAATATAGTTGTCAGGAAGAGAAACATTAAGGAGTGTGAGACAATGGGTCCTCAAACTAATTAACTTAGAGCTCCTACTGAGCTAGAAGATTGGTAAACGTTAGTATGCAAATAAGATATGTATGTATATTTGTCAGTTTCTGCTTCCTTTTGTCTCTTATGTTAAATTGGCTTTGGCTTAATTGTATAAATAAGTTAGCATGAGCCTCAGAGAGGGGCTCATATATCTGGGTGCATTGGCAAAGCGCTTTGCTAATAAACAGAGTGGTCTAATGAATTATGTGAGTCCTGAATCTGACTTTGACACAATCTTGTTTGAGAAGATTCAGGACTCATGTACCACCTCCCATCAGATCTAAAAGGGTGGGGGCAACATTTTTCAATTACTTCATTAATTTTCTTAATGGTCTTGCCATATCATATAAATATTTTGGGGCCTCTATTGTTGTTGTTACATTTAAATTTGAGGAGAATTCTGTTTCCCGCTCATCCAGGAAGTGAAATGGGACATTCTAAAGGGCACCATGACACTGGCAGTAGGTCTCAGAATGAGGATGAATTCTCAGTGCCAAAAATCTTTGAAAGCTAGAGATTTCACCCAGTCTCATACTAAGGAACTGAGACTCAAAAAGCAGGAATCCAGTCAAATGATATCAAAGGAGAAGCAGAATTACAGGTGATTAGTTATTTCTTTTTTTGATGTGGTCCTTACAGTACAATTGTCCAGTTTAGATATGGTATGTTGTGTATTTGGAATTACTTGAAGCTTCAACCAATGCAGAATAAAGTTGCCCACCTTTAAGTAGGGCAGGCAAACATGAGCACGTAATTGCTGTGCCTTGGTGCTTTCAGTTTACATCAAGATATCATCTATAAAACTACCCAAGACTTGGCTATTTCAAAGACTGCTTCCATCCCCAAGTCCTATCACAGAGGCTGCTATCTGCCATAGTGCTTTTGCTACCTATCCACGGACATGAGGCAGGATGGAGGTGAGCATTCTTGCTGGAGGTCCCTTGACTATGGAAATTATCCTTTTGAGGTATTCCAGCACCTCAGTTTGATGATTTTACGATGTCATGCAGGATGCATTTATTCAATTTCTAGTCAGGAGGAAGGGAGGGAGTACCAGCAACAGACTTTATTTGTCTCAGTCACTGGTAACAGGGGTTTGTTATTAACTTGTGTAATAGTTGCCCAAGAATCACAATGAGTAATTCAATATAAGGAAATAAGATAACCTACATAAAACACCAAACCCTTTCCCATTTCTCCAGGAAAGACTGTATTTGGGGCATGTGAAGAGTACAAAAAATCCCAAGCCAACTCCACCCGCCATTAGTGAATGTGGCTTCATTATTGCAACATGGGATTTACATGTCCTTCAATGCCAATTAAATCCTTTCCTGGGCTGGGTGACTGAAATCGAAAAAACAAGGGAAGGAATTTTGGAAACGAAAGGCTGTGTGAGAGCTAGGACAGTGGAGGAGAAAGTGAAACGGCAGGATGGGTTAGTGATTAGTTGCTTGTCCCTTTGACTCCCCAATGAGGGGAGAATCCCCTGACGTTGTTCTGGGATTACAGATTTGTGGCAAGGAAAAACAGGATGATGTGCCAAGAAATGGAAGAGAAGCTAAATCGTGTGACCCAGCGAGACAGTGGGTGTTAAAAGACAAAAAGAAGAGTGAAAGTCGAGCTGCCCCAGAACTGGCAGAGATGGAGGAATTGACCCTCCTCCTTTACTCCCCATTATCCCAGAGGTGGCCGCACCCCATAACACTTTCGCCCGGACATTCCATCCGCCAGAGCCAGTAGCTGTGGAGTCAGGCGAAGGGATTGACTTCGAATTACCCCTCGCTGCAGGAAAGGCGAGACTCCAGTTAAATCCCCCTGACAGAAGCGATTAGGAGGGTAACGTGTCGATCAGGCCTCAGCCGACACAGGCTCTTTTCTCCCGAACTGTTGCTCTTCTTTTATTTCCCTCCAACTGCGCCTGCGCCTGCTCCCAGGACAAGCCGACCCCAGCTCCCCCTCCCCTTGGCCGTTGGGCCGTCGTGACTCTGAACGGCGCACGTGCGGCTCCTCGCGCCCCTCAGTTGAGCCTGACGTAGGCTACGGACCGGTGACAGCTGAGGAAGGGGAGCGGGAAGAGCATCCCCGTGGAGCAGGGGGAGCTCAGTCTGGCAGCGTGGGGGAGGGGAGGAGCGGGCGCCTGCGCCCCAAGCCGTTCACAGCAGAGGAGCCGGAGGAGGGGTGGGGACAGCAAGTAGCCAGGGGGCGGGACAGGGCCCTAGGGCGGGTTGAGATGCCGCAGCGGCCGCGTCGCTTGTAAACAGAGCTTGCTTCTGCCCACGTGATCGTGCGAAGTACCTGTACTGGGAGCTGTATTGTCCGCGGCGGCGCCCGCCCGGTGCAGGACGCTACCACGGCGGGAGGCGGGGCCGGCGCAGCCCGCGTCGCGCGCGCTGGGCAACGAGCCGCAGCAGGAGGCCGAGCTCGCGAGCGGCTGTTTCCCCCCCGGCCGGGCTCCGGCGCATCCTTCTCCCCCAAGATGGCTGAAGGCGGGCAGTGAGCCGGCGGTGGATGCGGATGCCTAGCGCGGGCGCGTAGCGGGACACCATGTCCGCCTTCGCTCTGGAGGAGACGCTGGAGGCGGACTGGGTGGCGGTGAGGCCCCACGCCTTCCTCGAGGGAGAGAAGCACAAGTTCGCGTTCATCGTGGCCTGGAACGAGATCGAGGGCAAGTTCGCCATCACCTGCCACAACCGGACTGCTCAGCGGCAGCGCAGCGGCTCGCGGGAGTTGCGCCGGGGCAGCCCCGGGGGGCCGGAGCGACGGGCCCCTGCCCAGGCCGGCGTCCCCGCGGCCCGCCGGACCCCGGCCTGCGGGGCGGACTCCAGCCCGGCCAGGAGCTCCTCGCATCCCCGAGCGGACTCGCTGCTCCGGAGCTCTGAGAAGGGCGCCGCGGCCGGGGCAGAGGCGATGCTGAAGAGCCCGCTGCGGACGAAGGCCAGTCCGGTCCGGAGGCCGCCGCGCAGCACGGAGGCGGCGGCGCCGAGCCCAGCAAGTGCGGCCGAGGAGATCGAGGTGCTGGAGCTGGTGAAGGATGAATCCGCGGCCCCTCTGCTCTTGCTGCCGGGACCCATCCAGCAAGGTACCGAGCCGGCCGCAGACGCGGACTCCCCGGGGGAGGAGTGCAGCTGGGCCGGCCTCTTCTCCTTCCAGGACTTGCGGGCCGTGCATCAGCAGCTGTGCTCGGTGAACTCGGAGCTAGAGCCCTGCCTGCCCGTCTTCCCTGAGGAGCCCTCGAGCATGTGGACTGTGTTGTTCGGGGCCCCGCAGCTGTCCGAGCAGGAGATGGACGCGCTGTGTTACCAGCTACAGGTTTACCTGGGCCATAGCTTAGACACCTGCGGGTGGAAGATCCTCTCCCAGGTGCTCTTCACCGAGACCGACGACCCTGAAGAGTACTACGAGAGCCTGAGCGAACTGCGGCAGAAGGGCTACGAAGAGGTGCTGCAACGTGCCCGCAAACGCATCCAGGAGGTGAGGCCCCAACACAGCTAGGACCCCTCTGCTTAGCCTCCACTTTGTGTCACTCCCTGTAACTCTGCTACCCTCCTCACCACCCGTACAATTGTACAAGTTAAATAGAAAACCAGTGTAGAAAAGGAAAACTTCACTTTGGGTGCAGCCAAAAGGTAAAACTTCAGAGATGGAAAAACTGGGCTAGACCTTGCTGGAGCCAGAGCCATATTTGGATTGTTTCAAGTGCTCATTGTGTCAGGGGCCAGACTTCTGTGATGTCCTAGGAGCAGCTAGATTCTAAACAGTAGAATTTAGAGGTTTGTGGATAAAAATTTGCTGGATCTGGCAAGACCTACATGCCAGATATATGTTTTTTGCATTGTTCTTGCATCAGGAAGTGTTGGAGTCTGGATTTTTCTGTTTGAGTGAGATTAGCAACATGTGTTGTCTAATTTGACAGTACAGTTTGGGAGCTTGAGGTAAAAACAATGTAGGCTCCAACAGATTTTGGGTACACATATGTGTCTTTGCAGTGCTAGTGAGCAGTGTGTCGATTTTTTTCAGTAGAATTGGAGTTGCATTTCTCTTTAGCTAGAAGAATTTTGGGATTTAAAAAAGACCTGGTTCAAGAAGAATCTACTTTAGCGGGGAGGGATAGCTCAGTGGTTTGAGCATTGGCCTGCTAAACCCAGGGTTGCGAGTTCAATCCTTGAGGGGGCTGTTTAGGGATCTGGGGCAGAAATTGGGGATTGGTCCTGCTTTGAGCAAGGGGGTTGGACTAGGTGACCTCCTGAGGTCCCTTCCAACCCTGATATTCTATGATTCTGTGATACTTTGTGTTGCTGTTGTGCCAGTTTGCAAAAGGGTCTACATTTTTAATTTATTTTTTTTTATAGTCCACTGGGACCTGCTATTTTTGTTTTGTTTAGAGGGTAGAATTTGGGGGACTGGAGTTAAAAATACCAGGATCCAGGTACAAGATTTTGTTTCTCCAGTGCTATTGGGCTGAGATGCATCAGGATCCAGATTTTTTCAGTGTTAGACTATTTTTTATTTAGGTTTGTACAGTGTTGGCCAAAAAGCTGCCAAGCTCCAGATGCCAGATCTAGGTTTTAGCTAACATCAAGTGCTGGCATGCAATGGGGTCTGAACTTTTAGTGCCATAGGAGCAGCCATACTTCATTCATGTCATAGAATTTGGGTGATGGCCAAAATAGGATAGATCCTACAGCATCCAATTGCTGGATCTGGGTTTTTGTTGCAGTGATGCTCAGATTTGTGGAGGTCTGGATTTATTTTTGTGGAGGTAGCTAGATTTGTTCTCTTCTGACCGTACAGTTTAGGGTCTTGGGTCCATAAATAATCAGGATTCAGGGTAGATCCAGCTTTCACCCAGTGAATGGAGTCATGGAGATCCACAACATGTTCATTCTGAGGATCATGCCATGATGTTGAGTCATGACTTTCACTACAGTGCAGCATTTTCATGCATTGACACCTCATTACAAGGCTGTCAGAATTCATAATTGTGATTTTTGTGGCATTCTTTCCACAAGGGCCAAATTCATCCTTGGTATTAACTTAATTGGTGATATGTCGCTGATGAATTTGGCCCAATACTCCTTTTCTCATTTGACTTTCTTGTCTGCAAGAGAGGAATAAGAAGCAGCCTAGAGACTCTTGGCCATTTGCCTAGCACTCTTTTTGTATGGCACTGTGTAGTACAAAAGAGGTGCCTATGAGACCAGTGGCCTCTGAGAGCCATGTGTAAGGCCTTGAACCTTATTTGGTGATAGAGCCATTGGTTCAGTGTCGCTGCCCTACAGTTATCTGAGTCCTGATGAGTCTCCATGTACGCTGCTTCTCCACCAGAATCCTAGGCAGAAAAAATTAGGCAGCCGAATAAGCAGTCTTCTGTCAGATTCGGGTGCTATCAAGGTCTTGCATTCTTGATGAATGTGTATAATTTGTTGCAGACAAAATGGCATGGCAGCATGTGTGTATTTGACCACAGTACAATCTTTCCTTTCCATGGTAACTGAACTAATTGTATACCTAATGTCTGTACAGTTGTATCTCTGTCAGTGCCTATTGTGTAAATCAATCCATCTTTAATTAAAAAGTGCTTCTTGTTTAAGAAAGGAGACCAACTGGTTGATCTGCTCTTTCACTTTTGGCTCTCAGGTTTCTGCATCCGTACCTGTTGAAGCAGCTTGCTTGGTAATAGCTTCATTTTAAACAAATAGTTTATATCATTTGGCTTTGTAATTTTAAGAAAAAAAAGGAATAGATGATGGGGTATCCAATATTTGTTAATAGGTAATTCTGAAGATAGAAGTTCTCTATGCTTTGGACACAGGCTTGGCTCTTCCTCTGAAATGTAAACCTGGAGGATCACATTTCATATATTCTCTTTCAACTTGCCTTTTCCATCTGTACTTGAAATCTACTTATCATTGGATAGGAATATTAGATTTCTGCAGTTTTGTATGGCTATAAGTGCTTTGAGGGGCAATGCTGAGTGTTTTCAGCATTGGGCGTGGTGTGTGTGTTATGAAACCTGGTAAATGTAGATGGTTTTGGTTAGTGTACAAAAGATTTCAAACAGTACTTAACATCTTAAAACATTTTTAAGCCTTACATTTTTTCATGTAACTTTTCATAAGATAAATTCCATTGTGCACTTTAAGATGCTATTTTATTATTTCTATAATACTTGTAATATCCATAGGTGTAAATTCTATTAATTTGAAGGGAGTATGGGGTGAAGCAATCTGAGCAAAAACCATCCCCTTTGTCTTCATCGTTGTAGTGTCCCACTCTTTGCCATCTGTTGCTTTTCATAAGTGCCACAAGATCCAATTGATCTTTACAGCAGTTAATAATTGGTGCTGTTAGTACTAGGCATCTTTCTTTTCCTGAACTGTAAAGTTTTAATATACCATAAGCATTTCTCTCCACTTGCAGTGACTCTGTTGTGCAACAAAGATCCAAAATAAGAAAGACAAAAATAGGAAAGGTGTAATGTTGTACAGGAAAAATATAATCAGCATTGTAAGGATTTGATTTTTATCGGTTAATGTCAATAAATGTCAATTTCACATAAACTGCTGAAAAAATAATTTCCCTGGATGATCATTGAAATGTACAGTGAGACAAAATAAGAAACATGCTGCTTGAGAGCTTTAGAGTTCTAAGAATATTTCCTTTGTATATTTTGATGTGATAATTTGTTTTAAACTATAAAGCTTTTACTTCTTGAATTTCATTATGTCATTAAATAATTGTCTGACCTCCTCCTCCAATGTCCCACAACTGTGAACATTTAAATAAAAATCAGAAAAAAGGTTTAAATATGAACAATGATATTATTCATGGAAATTATATAAAAATCAAATTCTGCCAAGTCTATTTAAAATTATTTTAATAATTTGTTTTTCTTTTGGTGAAAAAATGCATTTAACTATAGAAGTAAGAGTGTTTTTGCTGGTATAAGCTGTATCTACGCTAAGTGGGTTTGCTGTATAGCTATACCGGCAAACTTCTGGAGTAGACTAAGCCTTGCTTTACTCCCTCCTGCTTAGCCAGTTGTGAAGTGGAGGATCTGGAGAGATGCCTATACTACATGCATACTGCATCTTCTCTTTTATGGGGTCCTTCAGTGAATAGTATCTTTGCTTTTCTCTGCTGCTGCTCCTATCTCTTCTTAACTTCAGCAACATGAAACTGACTCTTGACAGTTGCACTGCTGCAGGCAAAGCTCTGAATTGTGTTTGAGAAACTGGCTAGAACTTGTTAATTTCATCCTGCTGCTGCTTGGTAAAATTACTAACAGCAGTTGAAGGGACATTGCAGTAGTCTACCTGCAGGTGCAGGAAGATCACTCTTCATTTGTTTACATTCTGTTTATATTTGGGTTATTTTCATGACCTTAAGATCTAGGAACAATTTTAATGAAAGCTTAAAGTCAGAAGGAGTTAATGATGTAATTCTCTTATCTGCTGTGGCTAGTTTACCACTGTTTTGGAGCTAATAGATTTTATTGTAATCTCTTCCCCAATTTAGTACATACGCAGAGCGCTTTACTGAGCAACTGGTTAGTCTTATAAATCTTAATTTTTCAACTCTTGGTTTAATTTTGCTTTTGATTAAAAGTGGTAGACTTAAACAAATCTGTCAAGTCTTATGTACTATTGATATAAATAACAAAGTTTGCTATCACTGAAAAAAATCCTCCCTATTTGCATACATCTTGTATTTGATAATAGTGCATATTGTTAGTCATACTGTTTTCTTTGTAGAGTCAGTGAATTTCTATTGTATGTGGTTGGCTTTTTACATGGCCATAGAGGAGAGAAACAAACAAAAAGTCAAGTCACAATATTGTCAGTGAATTATTTCACATTTTGCAGTTGATTAGATTTAACAGTGTTGCTTCAAAGGGATGCTGTCAATGTAGAAGTTAATTTGTCAACGTCGGTGTAAAACAATTCAAATAGTAGTTAACAACTTGTAGGATGCTGTCTCATGCACATTTGAATGTTTTTGCTTCTGCTAAAGGCAGCGTTCTACAGTGATAGCAGTATAGTGAGAAAGTGATGTATTTGTATGATAATTCCAGTAACTTAAAAACTAAACCATAGTTATTTGACTATCATGTAACGCCAATATTTAAGAAGGGCTCTATAGGTGATCATGGAACTTACAGACCGGTAAGTCTCACGTCCGTACCGGGCAAATTAGTTGAAACAATAGTAAAGAATAAAATTGTCAGACACACAGAAGAACATAAATTGTTGCGCAAAAGTCAACATGGTTTCTGTAAAGGCAGATCGTGTTTTACTAATCTGTTAGAGTTCTTTGAGGGGGTCAACAAACATGTGGACAAGGGGGATCCAGTGGACATAGTGTACTTAGATTTCCAGAAAACCTTTGACGAGTTGCCTCACCAAAGGCTCTTACGTAAATTAAGTAGTCATGGGATAAGACGGAAGATCCTTTCATGGATTGAGAACAGGTTAAAAGGGAACAAAGGGTAGGAATAAATGGTAAATTTTCAGAATGGAGGGGGTAATTAGTGGTGTTCCCCAAGGGTCAGTCCTAGGACCAATCCTATTCAACCTATTCATAAATGATCTGGAGAAAGGGATAAACAGCGAGGTGGCCAATTTTGCAGATGATACTAAACTGCTTAGATCACTAGATCATTACCTGTTAGGTTCACTTCCTCTGGGGCTTCTGGCATTGGCCACTGTCAGTAGACAGGATACTGAGCTGGATGGACCTTTGGTCTAACCCAGTATGACCATTCTTATGTTCTTATGACTGCTACTAACAATTTGGATTTAGCTTTGACATAAATGTATCTGTTAAATATGTAGCCATTCCACTCTGTCTCTTCTCATAATTCAGTGCCCTGCTGTTTAAAGTCGAACATTGCCTTTTTATATCCATTCTGGATTATCAAATAGTTTGTGTATAGAATCATTGTTGTGATTGAATACTGCAGAAGGTAAAGATAAATCCTGTCTAGGAACTGTAATGGTTAAATCTGAAAGATTTGCAAGACTTCTTGTAAGAGGAATAAAGCATACTTTTTGTTTTATACTTCTCTTTGATTTGAAATTGATTTGAAATTCAGAGACTTCAAATCTTGGCTTCTTTATTCATTATTCTGAACCTTTTATATGACTTTCTGTGGTGGTAGTCATCAGTTAATAGGGTGGTATTTTTTTTTTTTTCAGTTGAAATAAAAGGGAGCAGAATAAAGCCAGCATTGAGCACTTCGAAAATTGCAGATGTAGATGACTGACAATAGATCTCAAATACTTGTTGGTGATAGTTTTATTAGAAACCAATATTGTTGTTCTGCAGTCTTGATTCAACACTGAATATTTGAACAAATGAACGTGAAACCACTCAAGGTGAGTGTGATGGGTTGGATCACAGAAAACCCCTTGGGAACTGCCAACTAATGTGCTGACACTACCTCTGAGCCCGTCTTCCGTGGCAGCTTGGGACTTCAGAACCTTGCCTTGTTTGAGCCAGACATGCTAGCCTGCTACAAACACAGACCTAGGTCTGAACTACATTCCACAAACTGCAGGCTTAGCTGAAAACAGCTTGAGAAGTGCTCCTGTCTCCAACACCCAGGTACCCAGCTTCCAATGGGGTCCAAACCCCAAATAAATCCATTTTACCCTGTATAAAGCTTATACAGGATAAACTCATAAATTGTTTGCCCTCTATAACACTGATAGAGATGCACAGCTGTTTGCCCTCCCAGGTAATAATACATACTCTGGGTTAATTAATAAGTAAAAAGTGATTTTATTAAATACAAAAAATAAGATTTAAGTGGTTCCAAGTAATAACAGACAGAACAAAGTGAATTACAAAGCAAAATAAAATAAAACATGCAAGTCTAACCCTAATACAGAAAGGAAGTGATTACTAATGAAATCTCACCCTCAGAAATGTTCCAGTAAGCTTCTTTTACAGACTAGCCTCCTTCTAGTCTGGATCCAGCAATCACTCACACCCCTCTGGTTGCTGTCCTTTGTTCCAGTTTCTTTCAGGTATCCTGTGGGGTGGAGAGGCTTTCTCTTGAGCCAGCTGAAGACAAAATGGAGGGGTCTCCCACGGGCTTACATAAACTTTCTTTTGTGGGTGGGGACCTCCTCCTCTCTCCTATTCAGAATCCAGCTCCCAGATGAAGTTTTGGAGTCACATGGGCAGTCACATGTCCATGCATGACTCAGTTTCTTACCAGCCAGGCCACATTCCCATGAAAGCTCAGATGTGGATTGGCATCTCCCAGTTCATTGTTAGCTTAAGTGTTTCTTGTTTGGACACTTACTGAGAATAGTCTTTTCTCAGGAAGCTGACCAACTGCTTCACTGAGGCTACTTAAAATTAAACAAGTACATCGCCAATATTCATAACTTCGAATACAAAAATGATACATGCATACAAATAGGATGAATATATCCAGTGGATCATAACCTTTTCAGAGAGATGTTACATGGCATATCTAGCATAAAACATATTTAAGTTATGTCATATTTACTTTCATAAGCATATTTCCATAAAGCATTATGGGGTGAAACATCACAGTGAATAATGTATCTTAGTTAACATCTGCCAGTTTTTTGGTACAGTATTCTATATGGAATTAACCAGTGGCCTCATTCTGTTGTCCATATCATAATTAGGTTTGGCAGAATTTGATTTTTATTTTATATACATTTTGATGGATAATATCAATATTTATTTTTGAGCATTTTTTATTTATATCCATTTAAATTTTCACAGATGTGGGAAAGGAGTCATAAAATAATTTGACAGCTTGAGATTGAAAAAGTTAAAACTGTATAATTGTTAAAATACAAATTGTCAACATCATATGTCAAACATACAAAGTAAATATCCTTAAATTCTCAAGCAGCGTTTTCTTTAGCCATCTGTACATTTTGATTGTTGATTTATGTATGTGATGAAATCAACATTTACCAAGAATCTAATCTTTCCAAGACCAATCATAATGTGCACTGATCAGTACCTAGTTGGGAGCCTTATCCAGAGAGGATTTTTTTCCAGAGTTGTCCTTACTCAGCTGTCTTTTTCACGTAGGGTATACGTTAAAGCGCTGCCGCAGCAGTGCTTTAACATGGCTGTGTAGTCGCAGCACCAGCCCTGGGAGAGAGCTCTCCCAACACTATAAAAAAGCCACCTCCAGGAGGAGAGTAGCTACCAGCATTGGGAACACAGCTCCCTGCGCTGGTGCACTGTCTACACTGCCACGTTACAGTGCTGAAACTTGCAGCGCTCAGGGGGTGTTTTTTCACACCCCTGAGCGAGGAAGTTGCATCGCTGTAAAGTGGCAGTGTAGACAAGGCTTTAGTCTAAGTTAGAGTTGCTGTCTGCATACGGGCCCATTGGCATTTTTTTTCAGTTTATCATGTGCTTACAAGCTTACAAGTGCCTTAGAGTCAAAACTCTTAAGATCTAGTTTTCCACCTGACTCATCCTGCAGCTGTGTAACACAGCATTGAAGGTACTGTGATGATATCGTAGATAAATAGAAATCACAATGGAGTAACTTTCCCATCTTGCAAACTAAAAATGCAAATGCATCAACACTTCTTTCTTTTTCAAAATGAAGATCTCTGCACTTCTGAAATATCAAGTGTATTTTGTTTAAAGATTAATGTGTTATGTACAAGGTGTATGCATGTGCCTTAAAATGTTATCAATTAAACTAAAACATTTTAATGTTGAGAGTGAGATATTAACTTGAAGGCATGGAAAAGTTTGACTGAGGGAGATATAGAGCTTACTCTAAGGGAACATTATAAAGAATTATTGAGCTTTAAGTAAAACTTCTGAAGTTCTGCTGGAATTATTTTGTCCTTTTAAGTAGCAGTCTTTTGTTGTTTTTAAAAAAAAAAAAAAAGTTTCACCATTTTGCCTTCCCTTCCTACATTTTGTTGTCTTTACATTTCACTTGTTTATATATTGCTCTTCTCTTTTACTTTTGTTTTGTGGGCAGAAACAAATTTGAAACAATTTTGGTCTTTGAAGCAGTAATATCCTATCTTTTCTCAGCGGTTAGGGTTCTTGTAAATGTGATTTTGCTTTCCGCTGACAAAGTAGCGTGTTGGGGAAAACAACACAAGAATGAGCTTCTTTAAAAGTGTACAAAATTAATAGTTTTAGGCACTTCATTTGTAATAGATGAATACATCTTTGAAAGAGCACTTTCCCGGATTCAAACCTCTAAAATTGACTTATGCTTAGAAATCCTCGTGCTTTGGGAGGCTTGTGACCATAGGTTAATTGGAGTTCTGGCTTGCTGCTCTGAACTGTTGCTTTCTTGTTCCCAAGCATTGTAGGGTACTTGGGCCAGGTCTACACTACAAACTTACATCAGTATAACTGTGTTGCTCAAGGGTATGTAAAATCCACACCCCTGAGCAATGTAGTTACACCGACCTAACCGCCGATGTGGACAGCGGTATGTCAATGGCAGAGCTTCTCCCGTCGACCTAGCTACCACCTCTCGTGGAGGCTGATTAACTACACTGACAGGAGAAGCTCTCCCATCAGCATAGCAGTGTCTTCGCTACAGCGGTGCAGCTGCGTCGCTGGAGCACTGTACGTGTAGATAAGCCCTTTTCTCTAACAAAGATTCATAGAAAACTGGACAATGTTGCATACATGTAAAAAATATTAAAAAATGTTTAACATTTATATATGGTGCTTCTGTGGATGGACTTTGAAAAAAAGAAATCCTTTATTTCTTTATTGCTTTTACTAAAGATAATCATGGGTACTATTTTAATCTAAAAAACAATAGAATGTGCGTAATACCATACGTATCCCAAAGGAAAAAAAGGGCTTTATACGTACACTGAAAAAAAGGGTACCTACTCAAAGACTCTGGGCTCCAATTTAAAAATCCCACATTAAAAAGAACACTAATGTAACAAAAATGCAGCAATACCATTCAGTATGGTCTATAACTAGTGATCCAGAAAGTTTTAAAAACCAAAATCACTTTCCTTCTTCAGTAATTCCCCCTCACTATTCTGGCCTCTTTTCAAATGCCTGGGGAAAAAGATGAGCTGCTTACACAGCAGTAATATACTATCAAAGCAGGTTATTTAACTGTGTAGACTGTGAGTGGGGAGCATCTTGATTTTTGTGCACTGGGGACTTTATTACTGACCTTAGATCAATTTTAATTATTTAGTATTCAGTGTCAAAGTTTGAGTTTTTCATGCTCCTAGGTTCTGGTCATAATAAATATGCTGAAGTTTTTTTTATAGTGATACTAATCTAGGCACGTGCAGTTGGATCACCTTAGTGTGCCTGAATATAGAGGGGGTGGATGTCTACGTAATATACACTTTTTTGGCTCAGGACCAGAATTAGGACACTCGCTATGTCTACACTGGCAGAGTTACATCGCCAGCAGCTACAGTGCCGCTCAGAAAGCACTGAAGGGAAACCGCTGTTGTGTGTTCACACCATCAGCTGCCTGAGCAATAGCGTGTTCACGCTTGTGGCACTTGCAACGGTATTTGGAGTGGTGCACTCTGGGCAGCTATCCTGCAGAGCATCTCTTCCTCTTCTGCTGCTAAGAGTTGTGTGGAAAGGTGGAGGAGGTTGCAGGGCATCCTGGATTCTGTCCCAATGCCCTATGATGCTTTGCTTTGCATCCTAGCAATCCCTGTGCTTCCATTCGCATTTGGTGCCATCTTTCAGTGGTTTGTGTACTGTATGCTCTGCCTCTGCGGTCTGCAGGAACGGATCCCGCGTTGCTGACCAATATGCTGCTTTCTCTCACTAGCACATCACGAGTGGCAGTGGAGTAATTCCTTAAACTACAAAGGCAAGAAGAGTTCGACATGGATCTCGCCAAGCATAGTAGCTATGACACGAGATTGCTTGTGGCATTCATGGAGGCGTTGACCACAGTGGAACGCCGCTTCTGGGCTCGGGAAACCAGCACGTTGTCATGCACGTCTGGGATGACGAGCAGTGACTGCAGAACTTTCAGATGAGGAAAACCACATTCATGGGACTGTGTGATGAGCTCGCCCCAGCCCTGCGGCGCAGGGACATGAGTATGAGAACTGCCCAGTCACTGGAGTAGCGCATGGCAATTGCATTGTGGAAGCTGGCTACTCCAGACTGCTACCGATCGGTCGCTAACCAGTTCGGAGTGGGAAAGTTGACCATTGGAGTCGTGTTGATGGAAGTGTGCAGGGCCATTAATCTCATCCTGCTCTGAAAGACTGTGACTCTGGGCAACATGTGTGACATTGTGGATGGCTTTGCAAAAATGGGCTGCCCTAACTGCAGGGGGCGATAGATGGCACGTATATTCCAATTTTGGCACCACACCACCTAGCACATTAATCGGAAGGGGTGTTTCTCAGTGGTTCTCCAGGTGCTTGTGGATCACAGTGTGCGTTTCACAGACATTAACGCAGGCTGGTCCAGAAAGGTGCATGATGCACGCATCTTTTGGAACACTGGCCTATTCAGGAAGCTGCAAGCAGGGACTTTCTTTCTGGACCAGAAGATAACCATAAGGGAAGTCAAAATGCCCATTTTGATCCTGGGAGAGCTTGCCTACCCCTTAATGCTGTGGCTTATGAAGCCATACACAGGGCATCTTGACAGCAGCAAGAAGCGGGTTCAACAACAGGCTGAGCAAGTGCAGAATGACTGTTGAGTGTGCTGCTGTCCATTTAAAGGCTCGCTGGTACTGTCTATATGGGAGGCTGGACCTGGCCGATGACAATATTCCTTTGCTTATAGCCACATGCTGTACACTCCATAATATTTGTGAAGGGAAGGGTGGAAGCTTCACTCAGGGCTGTACTGCTGAGGCTCAGCGCCTGGAGGCTGAATTTGAACAGGCAGAAACCAGGGCTATTAGAGGGGTGCAGCGCAGGGCCATAAGGATCGGGGATGATTTGAGGCAGCAGTTTGAAGCTGAAAGCCACTAATATTTGTTGCTATGTTCGGGAGTGCAATGCTTGTAATGCTAGGAGGTGATTGTGATTGGTGCAGACGATGCAGTATGAAAGTTTAAGAAAATTGCCTGTTGCTTTGCAGGGCTCTGTTTGCTTTCAATTAATGGAATACAGATTGCTTTCAAACCAAAACAATTCTTTTATTAAAAAACAACAAACGGAGGAGAGAGACAAACAAAAACCACATCAGCACTGTGGGGGAAGGGAGGGTCCCAGGAGGAGGTGCAGTCCAGGATGGTTAGATTTGTGTATGTCCAGATATCCTATGCAACCTTGTCCTTTGGAGTACAGTGCAGCGGGTACTGAACTTCAGCAGGACTCAACTGTAGAGGGATGGGTGTCGAGTGCAGTGGGTACTGGGAGTCCACAGGGCTGGACTGTGATGGGGGAAGAGTGGAATGCAGTGGGTACAGACTGGAGCTAGGAGGTTGATAAGAGTTGGTTGGCCGTGTCTAGAAAGGGTTTTGCGACAGTGGCTGCAGGGAAGGGCGGGCATGGAGCTGCTTGGTTTGCAGTGCTAGTAGTGCTTGAAACGTGTCTGCTTGGCGCTCCATAACTTTTAAGAGCTGCTCCATGGCTTCGTTCTGGTGCGCCACGTTCTTCTTTCAGTCCCTCTTCTCGGTGTCCTGCCACTGCTTTAGTTCTTGTTTTTTGGCTGCGGAGTGCACCATGACGTCACACAGAAAGTCCTCTTTAGTTCTTCGTGGCTGCTTTCTAATTTTGTGCAGCCGTTCAACCTGATAACACCCGATAACAAAGAGGGTGGCTGGGCTTCCGAGGTGATAATCTGTGAAGCCAAAATGCAACATTTTACAGAAGCAGTATTTTTTGCAACACACAGACCACTAATTCAGTGATTTAGAACACAGCCACTATTTACATACCTGTCACTAACTGGCTGACCCTAGGCGAGCACACATGAGCCACAAGACCCCCAAAATGGTGAGTAACTGCAGGGGCAGGGGAAATCGGTGTTCCAGAACCATACTGTACACTGGGCACATTCCTCTTGGGGAGAGCCAGCGCTTTAGGGGGGGCTTTATAATCATTCCTGTACCCACATTTTCCACAAGCTGTGTTCGTTATGGAAGATATCTCACTGCTGAGGGTAAGCAGAGAATCAAGGGCGGGCCTTCTCCAAGGCTGCAGCTTCCACCCTGGCCCTTATGCAGCTCGCTTGTGTGCGACAATGGTCCCATCCCCAGTGACGGCAGAATGGCAAGGGAAAGTTACCCTTAATGGGGCAAGAAACAAAGCAGCTCTGCCAAAGAACCTGCGGCAGCGGATTGCCCAGTATCTCTGAGAGTTCCATGGAGATCTCTGAGGCAGATTCCTGTGAAGTGAGGGAGTCCATCAATGCCCTGTTCTGCCACTCAGACTAGGCATATGGTGGTACGCGCATCATACAGATACAAGCCTGCTTTCTCCAACCATCCTGCCCCCAACAACTTGCTTCAGCGATTCCCAGAATCAAATCCACTTACCAGGGGCCGCCTCTCCTGTTTGCGCTTTGCCAAGCTCCGACAGCTGTGACTGACTAGCCTCCTCCGGGGTAGAGAAGAGCATGCATCTCTGACCTCTGAGTTGTCCTCTGCCTCTGGGTCCCCCTTCACATCCTTGTCCAAGATTTCCTCCTCCTGACTTGGTCCATTCTTGACTGGCACGCGAGCCACCAAGTATCCACAGAGGCCCTTGCAGTGGAGGTGGGGTTGCCACCGAGTATCGCGTCCAGCTCTTTGTAGAACCTGCAGCTCGTGGGCGCAGCCCCGAGCGGTGGTTTGTCTCCCGTGCCCTGTGGTAGGCTTTCTGCAGCTCCTTCACTTTGACCCTGCACTGCAGTGTGTCCCAGTCATGGCCCCTTTCTGTCATGCATCGTGAAATCTGTCTGTAGGTATCATAATTCCTGTGACTGGAGTGCAGCTGGGACTGGACAGCCTCCTCTTCCCAAATTCTGATGAGGTCCAGCAGCTCGGCATTGCTCCAAGCAGGGGATCGCCTGGTGCATGGAGCAGGCATGGTTACCTCGAAAGATGCTTGGAGACCACTGCATGAGTCACCAAGCAAACAGGAAGGGGACTTTCAAAATTCCCAAGGAATTTAAGGGGTGGGGCTGATGGTTGAACACCGGAGGACAGGGCAATAGAGTTCAAACCGATGACCAGAGAGGCGAGAAGAGGCATTGTGGGACACCTCCCGGAGGCCAGTCGCAGCACTGTAATCGGCCAGCGTGTCTACACTGGCACTGCAGCGCTGTAGCCCCGGCACACAAAGCTCTATACCTCTAGGGGTGTTTTTTTTTTTTACAGCGCTGCAACTGCGCAGTTTTTGCTCACTAAATGGCTTGGCAGTGTGTATGTTACACCAATAAAATAAAAACCAGCAGGATCTTATTAAAGGTAAAATACCACATTTATTGTGAATACAGAAAGAATCATAGTAAGCAGTTAGTTATAGCTATAACATTCCATTCAATCTCGTATTTATTCACACATTCATTCATACAAACACACACACACAGGTTCTGCAAGGTTGTTATCATAGTTACCAGCCTTAGAGTTGCTCATGCCAAGCCACTGGCCTGGTGGCCTGGACATGAGGAGGGAGCAGGGCTTTGTCAGATGCTCATCTGATGCTCCTGGAAGTTGGTTTGCAGAATCGGACCCCAAAATTCTCACTTTCTAGAATCCATTTTTATAGGAATTTCTTCCTATGCCAGTCTGTGGGAATTGCTTCATCATGCTGTTGCTGAATCAATCAGCAGATGGCACATTCCTGACGGCTCCGTGCTGCCATGTGTTATCTTGTTCTTTGGTTCTCCCATTCTTGAGGCTGTTGGGTGGATTCCAGTCTGCCCTCCGGGGGTCCTCTGGTTATTTCCACTTGACGTCTTCTTCAGCCGATGGACACTGGATTCATAGGCTGGCACCTCCCTGATCATTCAGTTATTATCCACATCAAGCATCCATCCACATACATCCTCTATCTCTATTTTAATCACAATTGTTAATACAACAAAAGGGTGGGGAGTCTCTGGGTGCTGTTTCTGTTGTTACAGAGTATTGCTTTGAGTCTCTCTCTGTGTGAATTGCTTTGAGAACAGACTCTGTCTTAGAATGTACTAACGCAATTAGCAGCTTGGAAGTTTCACACATAGAGGGAGAGAAACAGTACCAAAAACCAAGAGACCTCTTAATTAGTAATACCCTCGAATTTAAACTACAGGGAATCAAACTCATTTGTGATTTTAATACAGAATTTCTTTAATATGATCCAACATGTACACCGCGGGAGTTACACTGCAGAAGCTGCTTTACTGTGCAGAAACTTGCCAGTGTAGACAAGGCCTCAGTTGCTTGGTGTTCCTTCTCTCTTTCCACCTATTGCTGTGTTGCTTCCTGTCCTCTGCTTTCTACTTTACTTCGTCTCTCCCTCTCTAGTTTCCTTCCCTTATTCCTAAATCATCTTTTTTTCCCCTCTTTTATTAAATGTCCTGCAGGGCTTAGCTTTAAAGTCAGTCCTTTCTAAGTTGCTTACAAAATCCCGTTTTTGTTTTGTCGTCTTCACAGACTCCTATCTCTGAGATATTGCCACATAGGTAGGCTCTAAACTAGACAGCTGGTTCTTTCCAGTCATTGCATCTTTTTTTTAAACAGCCATTTCCCTTCATAGTGTGTCTATAGTATGCTACAAATGGCCAGCAGGGCTTAGCTGTTATATCTTTTTATAACTGTGATGTTGCTATAATAGAGATGGAAGAGCCACTGAAAAAGAGAATCTTGTAAATGGCTGGACCTGGCAGTTCTTCATAGGCCGCTGTGTAATCTTTGCCAGGACACATTTTGTACATCCTTTAATCTAGTAGAGTGGTCTCCAAAGTGGGGTGCATATACGACCATCCTTGGGACTGGGTGGCAGGAGGAGTGCCGCCGAAGGAGCACCGCCTGCACGGCGGCAGCAGTGCTCCTGGACCTTTGATTATTCGGTGGCATGCCAGCGGCAGCTCAGCTCTCCTCGCTCCGTCTTTGTCGGCACCTCTTCTTTTTTTTTTTTTTTTTTTTTTTGTTTGTTTCCCTGGAGCTGGCCCTGGGGGTGCGCCATTCAAAAAGTTTGGAGACCACTGATCTAGTACACTATTGTTGGTACAATTCCAGTCTGTTTAAAATAGCTGCTTTTAGGATAGAACATCTGCAAAAGTATAGGCTTGATCCAGTTAACTAATAATTTTATGGAATTCTCTTGCTTTTCAGGTGACATTTATGACGAAAGAATATAATGTTGGGAGAGGAAAGGTTCATTCTGAATTTCTTCAGTCCCACCCAGATTATCCTCCAGATGTTTGGTATTTTTGTTCAGAGAGATTTTAGCCCCCATACTAAAAATAAATCTGCAAAAAGGAGGCTGTGGATAGGATAGGTGGGGTGCCTTTGTTACGGAAATTTAACATAGAATGTATACTATATAAATGGCTTGAGCGCTTTGTTTAAAAGTCAGGCAACTCTTTTTAAACATGGCTCCACACCCAATAACTTCTTACAATAAGAACAATTATTTTCCACAAAAATAAGTCTGCATTTCAGGTCTTGGGACCTGCTAATTTTACTGTGTAGCTTTTAGTGTCATAGAGCCACTACAAATGGCAAGAAAATCAATTCTTTTTGAATTTTGTGATTGTGATGTGTGTACAACATTTTATACAGTTTTGGGCAGCTCCAGTACTCAAGAGATGTCAATAATTTAATGTTTGAATGTTATTTTTTCTGTCTTTTTAGAGAAGAGCATCAAATGACTTAAGGGGGCAGCATCAACTTAAAAAAAAAAAGACAACCTTTAGGACTGTCACCATATAGTGGTTAAAGGAGAACTAGCAGATCTGTGGCCTTTCAAAAACATTTTGATAAAGTCCCTCACAAGAGGCTATTAAGGAAACCTAATAGATGGGGTAAGAGAGAAAATACCATATATTTAAAAACTGAGAAGGAAAACAGGGTTAGTCTGTCACTATTAACCTTTTGCCGTGTTGAAAATTGGGTGCACAAATGTTTGGTACCAGGACCAGTGTTCAGTGTATTAGTGATCTAGGAAAGAGGGTAAATCCACAGTTACAGATTTTGCAGAATTATTTAGGCTCATCAAGATGAGATGACTGAAACTGAGAAATCTTAACAAAGACAAGACACCTTGGAACAATGCACTTGAACTACTCTCGTACTTTGTAGGATACTAAAATTCACAGTACCAGTCAGAACAAAGATCTCAATGTCAGCGTGTGTAGCTCAATGAAAGCCCTTCTCAGCTTGCAGTGCTATTTAAAAGCAAACAATATTATCATGTAAAGACTGGGATGGAAAATATTATACCACCATTATATAAATTGATGGAATGCCCTCCCAGAACTTTGGAAACTGAGATGTGTTGGTGTATAGGATAGTTTTCAAGGATAGCAGTAGAAGTGCTATTACTTGAATTACCTAAAACTAGGCTGTAAAAGGTACTGGAAGGAATAGTCCTCTACTAATTAGAGGGATAGACTAGATGACCTAGTAGGTCTCTCCGAGCCATAACTGGTATGAATTAATGAGGGTAGGGCTCTTTTCTTGTTAAAGTATATTGTCTAAACTTGCAGAGCTACTGAAGTCAGAGGAGGGTGGATCTAGACTCGGGAGCGTAGACTAGGGAAGTGTTTGACAATATTTTAAATGGTTAATTGAATTAAAACAAATAGGACGTAAATTCATCCTTGGTGTAAATGGGTGCATATCCACTGAGCACTGTGCAGCACTAACTTTTCCCTTTAATGTCCTTGCAAGCATCTCTGTGCTCATCTCTTGACTTTCATCCACACTCCTCCCTCCTCAGCATAGGTGATGGCTGTGGTAGGGTCATGTGTTTGGTGTTTCTTTTATTTTTGGGTAGCAAAACTTTTCAACTGGTGCAATTCCATTGGTAGTAGCAAGAGATCTGATGTGGACAAGGATCTGATGACAGCTGGTGTTTAACAGTGTTGCTTAAATCTGCTTTGAGAAGGTCTAAATGACATGGTGTTAAACGCTGGTGGCCACATCTACACTAGGACTGTCAGTAAAATAGCTTACACGAATGTTGGCCGTGGTGGACATTTTTTTGCAATCAAAATCCTACCATAGAGAAGACCAACATTTGTTTCTCCCCACATTCTGTTCATTCTTCTTTCCTTTGTCCTGTGCTGTTCCTTTGTCTGTTGTGTTGTCTTCACAGTGAAACTTACTGAAATTTAAGGGTTTTTTTGCAGTTCATGGCATAGGCAAACGCTGTCTGTGCTATAAAATAGAACTCTGACTGAAGTTGTGTTTCAGCAACAGGTTTCCCCTGAATGGATATTGAAAAATGGTACTAGTGTCATCTTGGCAGTATTGTTTGTTACCATTTCAAAAAGCATAACTGAAATTGTTTGTTACCATTTCAGAAAGCATATTTTCCAAAATGGTACTGAAAAATGTCTTCTCCGCTCAACATGAGCATTTAACCAGGTTCTAGTACTGATTCCGGGGGCCTTCTGCTGACAACCGTTGTTGACCGCCTTAATCAGAATTTAATCAGAATTTCCTGGGGTTTTAAACTTTTTTTTTTTTTAATAATTGCAGCATCCCTGTAAATGGTTTTATCCCTAAATTGATGATCTCTGCTCTTAATTTTTTGGCCTGGGATAGATATATAAGGTGCAATTGAAATGTTTTATTACCACTCATTTGGGATGACTTGTAGGTCATTGCTACAAGTCATCCTAAATGAATGCCAACAACATCTTTTGTGCCGTACCACTCAATGCTGTACCAACTGCATTCTATCCCTTTTGGCTTTAAAAAGTCACATACTACTGTTCACTACTGCTAGAAACAAATGCCTTGTAATAGTGAAAAGGCAGGTTTTCCAGTCTTTCAGAGATGTAGTATTTGATTCTAGCTCTGATGCATTACAAGACTGGACCTTAAGTGTAACACTGGTCAAGTACTAATTGACATTTGACACTTCAGGCCACTGCAATTTCTGTAAAATTCCATACTTTATGGAATGGATGTGGCATTGTGGCTTGCTTTTTTTTTTTTTTTAAGTTGGTGTGGGTGTATGGTGGTTAGACACTGTTCTGGAATGTTGCAGTAGTCCTGGCAGAAATAGATTCGTGGGACTGATGCAGTTGAGGTGATTAAAAGCAATTTATCACACACCTCTTATCTCATTGTTCAGTGTGGATATCACCCCTGCCCCGGGTTTATTTTTCCATAACATTCCCTCCCCCGCAACACCAAATAAGCAAAATCATGACCCTTGAAACTCTCCAAGTTTATTCTGTGGCACTTCATTCCTTTGGTACTAATTTAAATTGCTGCTATCAAGAAAGCTGTACTCTACAGAAGTGATTGCAAGATTGCTAATTATATGGAACTTGACTGTTTTGAGTGGGAGGAAAAATGTTGTGTGCAATATGGGACTTCCACAATTCCATGCACAAGTTTAGCCTTTTATTAATAATAATAGTTTCTAAATTTTGTCTTCTCTGAATGTTCATATGTAGATCATGTACTGTTTGGTTTATTTTTAATTCATAGAATCATAGGGTTAGAAGGGACCAAAAATGTCATGTAATCTAATAATTGGTTATTTGTGATATAACAATAGTTGCTGATAACTAAGAAGATTTCAGTTGGGAAACTTTTTCATAAATCTTTTAAAATTGGGTCACACTACTTTCTTCTTAGGGTAGTTATTTCATATTTCCTCTGTTTGAATATGGTGTTGTGGAACCTTGGAACCATATAGGAAAGCTGTGACCATTTTGGGGTGGGCACACAAGGTCCCGCTTGTAGCGCTAAGCATTTGATGCTCAAGGCTTTAAAGTAGATGTGGTCCCTGTAACCAGCTTGGTTTCTCCTTCTCCATGGCTTTCAGAAGAGGAAACTCAGCTGTGCCCTGAGTCTGGCTTTGCCATACCCTTCTTGCCTTGCCCCCCCCCCCCCCCAACTCTGTCTTAATTTAGTTTTAATAGATTTTTTTCTATCCCAGAGTTAAGGAAAATCTTATCAGTGTGGTGATGTGCATCTAGGGTTGCAGAGCAATTATGGTTTGGGGCTAGTATTGTGGCTCCCATGAACTAACTGAAAAGTGGTGGAAGAGGTGCATTTCTTACCTTTCTGTTTTCTGAAAATCAGACGCCCAAATCTAATTTCTGATCTGTCTAACTAACTTCTGGACTTGTGTTTGTTGGGCCAGGCCTACATGCCCGGGACCTGCAAACAACAGACTTCATGTTGTCTTAATAAAAAAAGTCCTTGAGAGTGAAGTCCTTGGATGCACCTGAGGACAGAGGCCTTACTGTATATTTATCTGTAAATACAATTAAGTTTTGGCACTTGAGAATAGTATTGTCTTTTTTTTCCCCCTTGGCTTACATGAGATATCCTACACATAATGTCTTTAGGCCAGGAGTTAACATGCTTTATGTTACAGCATAGATTCCCCAATACTGAACTACTTCCGTCTCTCAAATTCCTGGTCTTTTGGGACTTTTAGACCTGATTCTTGCAGGGCAAGTTCTTCTGGATTTATAAGGATCTGAGTAGAAAAGAGTCCTTTGCCAAACCCTTAGGATAAGATGTTACCTAGAAATTTTTTTGGTTCAAAGTGACTGTCTCCACTGATCATTGTTAAAAAACGTATTCATTAGTGACTTTATTTTTGTTGGCTTGTTTTCCAACTTTCCAAATGGAAGAATAGGAGATCTTGGATACTCTGTTTACGTTGAAATAGAGTGTACTCTTCCATCCCCTCTGTTTTTCTCATCAGAATACATAGTATTAATACATCCCAACACAAATAAATACCTGATCTGTCTTCATTGCGTTAGTAATAGAAAAAGTATGTGACTGTTCCCAAACAAGGACTAGTTATATGAGTGACCTGCATAACCTGTTTAGGGCTTCACCTTTCTGAGTAATGTGCTCAAACCAAGCAAATGGCAGGTTTTTATTGGTCCTTGTATGGTATGATAGTGTTAGTCAAGATTGGGACAGCTGCGTTATGAGGTGAGTTATGCAGGTTAGCCAATTACCATCTTAAAACAAAAATACTTGTACTATGCTGTCATGGATTTGCTTATTGGCCTTCAGAGAAGAAATTTGAGGTACATATTTTATTTATAAAAGATGCTTGGTTTTAACCTGACATTTTTTGCATTGCCTGTAAATTGCTGTAGTGACTGTAAATTATGATTGGAGTTAGCAACTTAACTAAATAGAATAATTAACTGTGAACCCCGTCTGGGGGCATGTTTTTGTGGTTTACTGCATCACAGTAGTATTTTTAATAGTAAATATTCTACTCTTTCAGCTTCTGTAGCCTCCTTGTCCAGCAGTTCATTTTTTCCTTCTATACTGTCTGCGGTGATTTGGCTATTACTGTATTTGTACTGTGATAGAGCGTAGGACTGAGCCCCCATCAATGACCAACGCCACATTATGCTAGGCAGTGTACATACACATAATGAAAAGCACTGTTCTTACCTCAAAAGCTGTCAGTCTTTAAGTATAAGACACCACAAAAGGTGAATACAACAGACACACAGAGATCATTTTTATAAGTTTTTAAAGGGTATAATTTCTGAGGCTTGTACAGCTGGACTCATGTATATGCCTTTTTAAAGGCAAAGGGTTAGAATTCAGTGCCAGTTTATTTTTTTAAAAAGCTCTCAAACATTTTTAAAACACTTTTTACAGTGTGTGGCAGAGTCAGTCAAAATTAGATACTAGCCAGCCCATTAGGCATTGATCTTTCAAACCAGCGGCTCAGAGTTGTCAAAATTTTTGTAGGCATCACAGCAAAGGAGGGATTTGAAGGAGAGTTCAGTGGCTTTGGGTGTTTACAAGGAACTTATGCCATGTATATAGGGCTGCATGGGAGAAAGCATGAATGCATGTGTGCATGGAAAAACTTTGCTTGCTACTTAGTATTTTCATTTATTTTTCGTAGTTTTAGTTATTCTAAATATTTGATAACGCTCCCAATTATTTGAATTATATTTTTGTTTTTTTTTATTTTAATCAACTCATTCTTTGTACTAAACAGCATCTCATAAATACTAACCCCTGCCATATTGCTGTTCAAAGGCCAGGTGAAACAAGTGGACCCTGCAGCATACTCTAAAAGCTGACAAATCTGAGGTATTTTGGACCAGGGTAGGAAGGGTATTCTAGAGTGTCCTGGCCCTTATGGAGAATACCCTGCAAGTCCCATCCCCGATTTCATGTCCGTGTCTTTGCTGATTGCAACGGTGGCAGTGTATCATGAGGAAAGAGACAGTTTCTCAGGTAGGCTGGTTTCAGGCTCTATTGGCCTTGTAGGTAAAAAACATCACCTTATAAAACCTGTCTGGAAGCTCCTAGGTAATAGTGCAGGTTCCATAGCACACGTATCATGTGCTAAGACTCACCATTTATCATGTGGATGGCCACCTTCTGCACCGACCTAGAGCTTCCAAATCAATTAAAGATGTATCCCACTGTAGAATATCTTGCAGTTGTCCAACCAGTTAGGCCACTGGTGTATTGAGACTACAGCCTGTCATGCTGAACAGTATTGTCTCATTGCTTCCTTGTACTCCTCTGTCTGACTCCGTCTTGTGTCTTGTAAATGTATTAGACTGTAGGCTCTTTGGAGCAGGAAATGTCTTTTGTGCAGGACCTGCCACTATGAGGTCCTGGTCCTTGACTGGGGCTCCTCGGTGCTATAGTAATTCAAAATAATAACCTTAAAGTTACAAACGCATCAGGGCCGGATTAACCCAGGGGCTTTAGGGGCTGCAGCCCAGTGCCTCAGGCTAAGGGCCCCTCCCTGCAAAAATAAATCCATAATTATATACAATTCAGTGGTCACCAACCTGTCGATCGCAATTGACTGGTCAATTCTAGAGCCTCTGCCAATCCATTGTGATCTCCAGACCATTAAAAGTCCAGCGGCACAGCAGGGCTCAGGCAGGCTGCCTGCATGCCATGGCCCCACGCCACTCCTGGTAGCGGCCAGCTGCTGGCATATCTCTGCGGTCACCAGAAGCAGCTCCGCCTGCTGGGGTGGGAGGCAGCTCCGCGCGCTTCCCTCCCGCCCCCAGCACCGTCCCCGCAGCACTGGGGGCGGTGCTTGTGGACATGGGCAGCACATGGAGACACGCTGTCCTCCTCCCCCCAGGAGCGTGCAGAGACATGCCAGCAGCTGGCCACTTTCGGGAGCAGCATGGGGCTATGGCAGGCAGGCAGCCTGCCTGAGCCCTGCTGTGCTGCTGGCCGGGAGCCACCTGTGGTAAGCGCCTCCTGGCTAGAGCCTGCACTTCACACCCCCTTCTGCGCCCCAACCCCCTGACCCAGGTCAGAATTCCCTCGTGCACCCAAACTTCCTCCCAGAGCCTGAACCCCTCACCCTCTCCTGCACCCCAACACTCTTACCCAACCTGGAGCCCCCTCCTGCACCCAAACTCCCTCCCAGAAAGAAACTAATATAACAGCTGTTCTAAGGTAAGAAGTAGGCTATTTTGAATTAACTTACATTTCAGTCTTAAAACATGTAGAATATAGTTAACTACAGGACAGCTTTGTTAATTAAAAGTCAAGTTTAGTATATCATTAATAGCCTCAATGCCATAATTGTGATCATTTTGTTTTAAATTAGGAAAAAGACTTGTATACAGGGCCCCCACAAAGTCTAATAGCCCCAGGCCCACAGGACAGTTAATCCGGCCCTGAAAGGCATGGATGTTGATAGCAGAATCCCTATCTCCAAGTCTGGTGAGGCTTATGTAGTAAGAGTTTTTTGACCATCCCTGCTACTTCATCTTCTAAATGCAGTAGTTGATGGCCAGAATAGGGGACCCTGTGTGTGACGAAGGCAAAAGTAGTTTACCAGTAATCTTGATTCCATATAATTGAAGACTACTATTCTGGCCAAACCTATTCTGTACTGGCTGTGTGTGTGGCTTCTGTTGTTGTTGTTTTTCGGGGGGGCAGGAGGGTGGATTAATGGGATGTCTTTTGGTGGGTGCAGAGGGTGAGGGAATACAAATAACTTTAAACATTAGAACATGCATACAGTTTCCAATCAAATTTTAATTGCTGCTAATATTGTATCTGAGGTTTATGTACCATTGGCTTTGGAAATGATCTCTGGGGCTTGTGTGTTCAGTCGTCCTGCTGATCTACAAGGACTTGGCAACAAAAGGAGAGAACTCTTTGAAGCTGCCACTGTTTGGAGAAAAGGGTAGGAGTATCTAGCAGTTGCTTTAGTTTGAGTAGTGCACTCCTGCTTTTGTAAGTTTAAAATGATAGATAAAGCTAGGCAGTAGTTCAATATGCCTCCGTAATGAAAAAAAAACCTTTAAAATAACATCAGGGATTCTTCCTTCTTGAGAGGCAAATCCAAAATGATAGGCAGGATTATGAAGTTTCCGAGGACATTGCATTCACTCATATGGCACCACAGTACTCTTAAAGTGTTTGTGTTTTAAATAACAAGCATATATGAAATCATAAGTGACCTAAAGAGTTGTGTTTGTAACACTTTAGCATCTTAAGTAAAACATCTAAATCTATGTGGTAATGAAGACAATAACATTCAATATAGTGTAAAACAAAGGAGCAACGCTAAAGGCCCTGATCCAATATTCATGGAAAGCCTCCTTCTGACTTCCGTGGTTTTGGATCCGGCCCAAGATTAAGAACAGCACATACATGTTTGCACAGACCTCTGTAATTCAGTGCAGTGCTTTTAAAGCTTTAATGGCAAAGCATTTGATTTTTTTAAATTAAAGATGGAAATAATCTGCTATATTTTCAAATGCATGGACTGTTCAGTTGAAGGCTTGGGTTTTTCTGCCAGACAGACCCTATCTGCATAAGAGTTACCCAAGATGGAGATTCATTTAGTTGTGAACAGTGTAACACAATGTAACATCTGTAAAATCTATCCTTTGAATACTGCATTTATTTTTAAGAGTCAACATCACTCAGGCCTGTAAATTCAGAGGTTACTCTTCCCCTTGCCACTTACTTCAATTAAAACAAATTTATGAATGGTTGCAAATTTTATACAGAAGTTAGGCTATTCACACACTGCAGTAAATGGACAGCTAAAGTAACACTGATTTGCTTGTGTACAGTTAATTACAGGTGTTAGGGGGAAAATATATCAACATTGTGTGACACATTTTATGTTAACCCTCTTACAGCTGTGCACTTTTTATGCATTAAGTTTATTTTGGCAGTCACCGAACTCTTCCAAGGCCTACGTCTTATAGAAAAGTACTTATTGAATTTTATGTGCATACATAGTTTTTCTTCTTGATAGTGCCTGTGGGAAACTTTCAACATGTACAGTTAAACTGTCTGGTAGACTGTTTTCTATTGGTATTTAGAGGGTCTAAGTGGCCTTATACTATAAATGGATTCAGACATTAAAGAGAGACTGTGGGCTTGTCTACACTGGGAATTTTTGTCGTCAAAACTGCGATAGCGTACACACTGCAACACACGCTTTTTTTGGAAAAAACCCTAGTTTTGGTGACAAGAAACTTCCACCCCTGTGAGAGACTTTTGTCTTTCCCCTCCCTTTATTGTCGACAAACAGCCAGTATAGGCACCACAGAGTTATTTTATTTTTATTTTTATTGGCCTCCAGAAAGTGTCTCACAGTTCCCCTGCTGCTGCTCTGGTCAGTGGTTTGAACTCTGCTGCCCTGCAGCCAACCCGCCACTCCCCCTTGCAAGCCCCGGGACTTTTAAATCTCATTTCCTGTTTGCTGGCTTTGGAGAGGAGCTTCCCAGGTGAGCATGGCTGGCTATCGCCCCAAACGCGCTCCTACTTGGGCCACCGTTGAGTTGTTGGATCTGATCAGTATATGGGGAAGGGAGTCTGTTCAGTCGCAGCTGCGAGTGACCCGTAGGCATCGGAACACATTGGCAAATTTCTCAAGGCTTGTGTGGAAAGGGCTATGATCGGGACACGCAGCAGTGCAGAGCGAAGATAAAGGAGCTGAGGCAGGCATACCATAAGGCCCGGGAGGCAAACAATCGCACTGGTGGTGCACCTAAGACCTGCTGCTTCTATAACGAGCTGAATGCTATCCTTGGTGGTGACCCCACCTCCATCGCCGATTGCCCTGAGGATTCTTTGCAGGCTGCTGAAAGAGGGGGTAACCCTGAGGCTGAAATTGTGGATGAAGAAGTCGAGCTAGAAAGAGGTGGGGTCGCCCGGTGGGGCATGCAGCCAGGAACTTTTCTCCACTCCAGAAGTGCTCAGTGGGGAGCAGGAAGCAGATGAGACTCCGAGTAAGTTGCTGTGGCTTGGGTAGGGAATCAGAAAGTGGGAGGCAGGTTAGTGTGTAGCTGATCTGCATGGCCAAGCATGGTGTCGATGGACATCGAGACCTGCAGGGAATCCTCTAGAGAGAGGTACTTGTTAATCCTCTGCCGCAGATTCCAAGGGATTGTAGCCTTGTTAGGTCCCCCATTGTAGGAAACTGTACCATGCCATCCAGCAATCACTGGAGCTGGGACCAAAGCGGCACATAGCTGAGCTGCATATAGACCGGGATGAAAGCCTCAAGCATTCAAAAGCTGAGTCCGGGTTTCCCTAGTCACCCTCATCCGCTAGATGTCAGCCAGCAGGTTGGCCACCTGTGAAAAATAGTGGGATAATTTTAGAATGAGTTCCCTGAAAAGCTGCCCTGCAAGCTGAGACCTTTTTGTCTGTATGCACAACCGTCTTCCCCCCACTCCTGGAACTCACCATGATTGGGATGCTTGTGGGGGTGTGTGCCTGCCTAGAGTCTCAGAGAGGAAGTGATTTCTATTAGCAAAAGGCCCTTTTAGTAAAATGTTTCAATCATTTGCTGGAATGTAACAATCCCTCTCCTGTTCATCAAAGACCTTGAGGAACACACCACGCACCCCTGCCAACCGGCTGCGACAATAGGAAAAAATCCTAGGTGCAGCAAAGAGGAGATGTTCTGCGAGATGCTGTAGCGTGACGAGAGACAGAGCAGGACACGGAAAGAGTGTTGAGAAGCTGAAAGGTAGGAGAGGAAAGAGAGTGCTGCTTTTGCTAGGCAAGCGACAGAGAGGATGCTAAAAGTTATGGAGGATCAGACAGAGAGGCTCAAGTCCCTGATATAGCTGCAGACTGAGCAGATCCAAGTTCAAGTGCCTCTGCAGCAGATGCACAGTTCTTTGCCAACCATATCCCCCTCTATGCCCACACATTCCTTTTCACTCCACAGCACTCCTGAGTTTCCCCATCACTCCACCCCCCTCACAGCTTTTGCAATGATAGCTGGAGCTACACACACTTTTGAGGTTTTACCCCTTTTAATAATAAATAAGGCTAAGGTATTTAATGGTACAGCGTTTTTATTCAGTGTTCTACAAAAGCGTACAGCAATCAATTCACTCTCGGACACAGGCTTCTAAAGCATTGTGTTGCACGGATCTTGGGCCCCAACATTGTACATGGATGCAACAGGGAAGCAACTCCAAAGCAGGTTTGTTAGTGCCCCTCCCCCCCATTGTCAAAGTGGTTCCTCAAAGCCTCTCTGATGTTAATAGCAGCCCTCTGGGCTCCTCTGACAGTCCTAGCATCTGGCTGTTCAAACTGTGCAGCCAAGTGCTCTGCCTCAGTGCTGTACACCTGAGCAAACATTTGACCCTTAGATTCACACAGATTATGCAAAGTGCAGCATGTGGCTATGACAACGGGAATATTATCCTTGATAAGGTCTAGCCTGCCTTTAAACACCTCCAGCGAACTTTCAGACGTCCAAAGGCACGTTCGACTACCATGTGGCACCTGCTCAGCCTGTTGTTAAAATGCTCCTTGCTGATGTCCAGGTGCCCTGTGTAAGGTTTCACGAGCCAGGGCTGTAAGGGGTAAGCGGGGTCTCCCAGGATTACTATGGGCATTTCCACATCCCCCACTGTGAACTTGTGGTCTGGAAAGAAAGCCCCTGCCTGCAGCTTTCTGTACAGGCCACTGTTCCTGAAGATGCATGTGTCATGCACCTTTCCAGACCAGCCTGCATTGATGTCCATGAAACGCCCCCGGTGATCCACAAGCACCTGCAACACCATGGAGAAATATCCCTTCCTATTGATGTATTCTGAGGCAAGATGGTCTGGCACTAAAATTAGAATTTGTGTGCCATCAATAGGCCCGCCACAGTTAGGGAAACCCATCTCTGCAAAGCCATCCACTCTGTCATTCACATTTCCCAGAGTCACGGGCATATGCAGCAGGATGCAATTTATTGCCCTGCACTTGGAGTAATACAGCCCCAACAGTGGACTTTCCTACTCCAAATTGATTTGCAACTGACCGGTAGCAGTCTGGATTCGTCAGCTTCCACACACCAATTGCAACACCCTTCTCTACTGGATGGGCAGCTCTCAACCTGGTGTCCTTGTGCTGCAGGTCAGGGGCCAGCTCAGCACATAGCTCCATGAAGGTTGCTTTACTCATCCTAAAGTTCTGTACTCACTGGTTGTCATCCCACACCTGCATGACAATGCAATCTCCCCAATCAGCTCTTGTTTCCCTAGCCCAAAAGCGATGCTCTACCGTATTCAGCTGCTCTACGAATGCACAAAGCACTGATACGTTGCTGCCGTCCATATCACACTCGGGTGACTGCGATTCAGGCTCTGCTAACTTTGCGAGTAACTCTGTGAGTAACTGTGCTGCCATGCACCATGTCCTCACGACAGCTAACAGCGCATAGGAGAGAAGTGCGGGATCCACCCTCTCACTGCAGATGCTGGCACGCACTACAAAAGAATGACAATTGGAAAAACGGCACGAAAGAAAGCCAGCGACCTTTGGAGGGGTGGGACACAAAGAGGTGCATGATGGTACATTTTGCATATCCCAGAATGTGCTGCATTCTGTTTCCGCATTCCCACAACATCTAGCGACGGATGGTGTTGCCAGGTACTGTGGGATACGTACCCACAGTCCATTGCTCTTGCTGTCGACAAAGGTGCCCTGAATGTGGACACGATCTGTCAACAGAGGGAGCAAATATAGACACACTTCGGTAACTTTGCTTTTGTCGATTTTTCCCTTGTTGACATTAGTTTAATTGATAAAACTTCCCAGTGTAGACAAGCCTTGTAAATGGGAATGAAGGTAAGGTTTAGTTCTTCTTTGAGTGGTTGTCTACACATATTCAATTCTTGGTGTGCATGCACCTCATACACGAGACTATTCTTTTTGGTCAGCAGTGTCCATTGATCAGCCTGCGTCCTAGATGCCTCATGTCCCTCTACCCTAGACTACAGAGGGGGGAGCAGGCAACCTTCCCTTAGTTCAGAGGCAGGCAAACTTTTCGGCCTGAGGGCTGCATCAGGTTTCTGAAATTGTATGGAGGGCCGGTTAGGGGAGGCTGTGCCTACCTAAAGAGCCAGGCATGACCCTGGTTCTCCCCGCCCCACCCTCCCCCCCCGTTTCTTGCCCCCTAACGGCCCCCCGGGACTCCTGCCCCATCCACCACCCCCCGCTCTCGGTCCCCTGACTGTCCCTGGACCCCCTGCCACCCCATCTGAACCCCCTTCTTCTTCCTGACTGCCCCCCCTGGAACCACTGCCCCATCCTACCACCCCTTCTCCCTGACCGCCCCTGGACTCCTCACCCCTGACTGCCCCCCCTTTAAGACCGGACCCCTGCCCCATCCACCCACCTGTCCCCTGGACGACCCCTGCCCCCATTCAACCCCCCTGTTGACCACCCCGACCCCTGTCCACGCCCCTGACCATCCCCTGAACTCCCCTGCCCTATTTTCAACCCGCTCCCTGCCCCCTTACTGTGTTGCCTGGAGCACCGGTGGCTGACAGCACGGCTGCACCAGGACAGGCAGCTGTGCAACACAGAGCACCGGGTCAGACCGGGCTCTGCAGCCTCACTGCCCAGAGCATAGCGCCAACGGCTCAGCGAGGTGAGGCTGTGGGGGGGCGGGGACAGCACGGCAGGGGCTGGGGGCTAGCCTCCTGGGCCAGAAGCTCAGGGACCAGGTGTGACGATCCCGCAGGCCGGATGTGGCCCGCAGGCTGTAGTTTGCCCACCTCTGCCTTAGTTCCTTCTTACCACCTTTATAGAACCCCTGCAGTGTCTACTTTTCTCTTTGAAAATAGCTAGTGTTAGTTGTTAGGTCTTATAGACAATAAAGGTTTTGACATTGTGGTGTGTTGGGGTTTATTTTGGTTTAGATAAGTTTTTTTTGGTTAGGCTAGACATGACATCCCCTGTGCTCCCCACCTCTCTTCCATAGCTTCCTGCAGGGGTGCTACTAACATGACAGAAGCTAAATCTCTCTAGGATTTAAGACCTATCCCTCATGTGAAGCTTTGCTGGCTAATAACTGGCACTCCTGGTGCCTTCTCTGCTTAGGAGAGGGACATATCCCCAAGCAATGTTCCATATGTTGCTCCCTGTTTGGGGGACATCTAGACCGTTTCTAGCCTTTGTAGAGAGGGTTATGGATCAGTCAGTATTCTCACTGAGGTAGTCTAAATGGGGTCTGCAACTATATAAAAACATGGTACGAGTTAGTCAAGTCAGATCCATCTATCCACACTAGAGCTCATTCCACTAGAGATCAGGCAGCCTCTACTGCCTGTTTGAAGAGCGTCCCTGTTTCTGAAATCCATAGGGCAGCTATGTGGAGCTATGTTCACACCTTATAGGGTATTAGTCTTTGGTAGTGGCTTCCAGATTGGATGCCTGTTTTCATAAGGCTGTCCTGCAGTCATTGTTTAATTAGAACCCCTAGTATCCATCTCCAAGCAGAGACAACTGGTTCTTAGTCATCGAGTGGAATCCATAGGGACAATCACTTGAAGAAAGAACAGTTACTTACTTTACAGTAACTGTAGTTCTTCAAGATGTGCTATCCACACCGATTCCATGACCTCTCCCCTTCTCTGCTTCTACGAGTTCTGTTTCTGTGCGATTCTATATTGGTGAAGGAACTAAGGATTGTTTGGCCTGAAGCATCCTTTATGACCTTGAGTGGCTGGGTTTAAGGGGATCTAGGGTGCAGGTGCAGCCCCAACAAACACTGCAAGCCAAAGAGAATCTGATCTCATGCTTGTGGAGTGCATGCGCACTAAGAGTGGAATCCACATGGACATCACATCTCTAAGAATGACCATTACTGTAAGGTAAGTAATCCTTCATCATGGATTTTCGAGATACTTTATTTTATGCTATCGTTTTTTTCCATTTATGGGTTTATATAGTAATATAAGCACTCTAACTTTGATTTCATATACAGCTATTATATACGTACCTATACTTTCAGCATTCAAAAAGAAAAGACAAATTTAAAGTTCTATAAATTTGAGTCTCAGCCCTTCACTTAGCATTTATCCACCAAAACTTCCTTCTGCAGGATTACTGTGTGCTTCCCAGAATATCACAGAGCACTTAGATATGCCTTGAAATAATAATAAACTACAGTATAGAATAATTAGTAAAAGTTACATTCATGCTGTTGAGTTCTTGATGTAAGACTGCTTATGATTCTTCCAGAAACAATGAAAGAATTAAAGTTACTCTTATTTCCTTCCTGTGGGATTGACATTCTAGAATCTTAAAAGGTGGAGACATTTAAAGTAGTGCCCAGCATAAGTACAACAAGAAATAAGGCTGCTTTCTTTAGTTCTCTGACAGAGGGAAGATTGCTGTGCCAAGACTATGGGAGGACTTTTTAAAAAAGTGGCAGGCAATAGAAAATTTGGGGCAAGTTAGAGGTGAAAGAATGGCATTGGCAGAACTGAGGAAATGAGTAAAGAATGAGACGGAAAGGAGTTGAGGGAGGGGGTGGCTTTTCTTTAGCGACTACACTGTCAGGAATGTCCATGCTGTTGGAGTTAAGACGTCACTTACTGGATCAGAGACACGGTAACAGTTCCTGACACCACAACTTGGTTTAAGGTATACTTGGCATGCTTGTAGTTTGGGGGTTTCATTTTAAAACTATAAAAAAAAAAACTAGAAGATATGACTTAGTTTAAGGGGAAGTTAAAATAATTTTGTATGTATGGGTCAGAAAAAATGTAATGTGTGATATAAGCAGAGTATAAGCTTTTGAAGCAGTAACACAAAAATGAGCTTTGATTTTTTTTCTGTGGCTGATAATAAGGCTAATAGGATAATCTGCTTTTTGTGTAGATACTTGGAGACATCCCAGGTAAAGGGTAGGGGAATTGGTGTGGTTGGTTGGTTGGTTTGTTTTTGTTTATTTATTTATTTATTTATTTTAATCATTAGCTTTAGCTAATCAGTAAGTGGCTTTCTAGATATGGGCAAATGAGTTAAGTTGTATGGCCTGACCTGCCAAGGCATGTACACGAAATGGTCTCAAAGCAGGCATATGAGATAAAAATTTAACGTAACAAATTTGTGAAAGTTTCTGTTTTATCTGACTGACTAGGATTATGTACAGACAGTATTTTAAGAGAAGATTGTACAAGTGGTCACTTTCTTGAGGAAACAGTTTTAGGTTGATTTAGGCCTCAAATTTAGGACTTGTACAAAGTTTACAATACATCCACAACTTTTTTTAATTCTAATGAAAACTGTTTGGGGACACCTTGGATTTTATTTCACCTTCCTCTGCAGCATGGAAGTGTAGGTCACTTGCCAGGATCTTCTGGGTATCTCTCAATCATTTCCCTGTCACTGAGGGGGAGTTGGGTGTTTGTGTATCTTGGTTCCCCCTGTTCTTTGCATATAGTAGTCTCATCTCCAATGGGCAGCAATACTTTGGTCTCATTTCAGTTGGGTTTAGCATGTGTATGCTGGGTGGTGCGGGTGGCCTGTGATACACAGGTGTTTGGACTAGATGAGCTAGTGGTCCCTTCTGGCCTTAAACTCTTAAGACATTGTTTGCTTCATTTGTAACCTAGATAATAAAACGTGCTAAAGCACATGAACCAGAAAGTAAAATGGACTAGAAATGTAGGCCACTGTCCTGCAAGCTGCGCCACACAGGCAAACCCTTTCACCTGTGTGGAACTGCAGTGACTTCATCAGGGCTCTTTGGGCCCCTGAGGTCCCCATATGTGGAGCAGCTCGAAAGGCCAGGACTTAGATTGTAAGTCCTTTGTGATAATGCACTTGTCTTGTGTTTTCTGTGATGCATCTCTCATCTTTGTGGTATTAAAAAATAACAACTAGAAAAATCAAAACCTGACCTCTCTCTTTTTTTTTTTTTTGTCTAAATGGAGTGAAATGCAATAAGTAAATGGCATAACTGGTGAAAAGTAAATCAGACTTCATCCTCCTAGCTCCACTTATGGCTATGTCTCCAGTGCCATTGTGTTTCAGGAAACTCTTGGAAAGCAGTGATAACCTCAACTCTGGATGTTCAGTAATCAAAGGGCTGTTCAGACTTGACTGGCTTAGTTCCTTCCTTAGTATGGTAAGCTGTGCCATGGAACTTTTCATGTCTAAGTGGATTTTTTTGGGAGGAGTCGGGGGGATCAAATTTGTTAGCAGGAAATTTTGAAGTAATATTTCTTTTCTCTTTTTATATAGCTGTTGGAAAAACACAAGAATACAGAAAGCATGGTAGAGCTGCTTGAACTGTATCAAATGGAAGATGAAGCCTACAGTAGTCTTGCTGAAGCTACCACAGAACTGTACCAATATCTACTACAGCCATTCCGAGATATGAGGGAACTTGCAATGCTCAGAAGACAGCAGATCAAGGTACAAACGTTTATCAAGAGATAAGCTATGATTTCTATTTGTATATAAAATAGCAGTGTAGGTTGACACCAAGCCTGTTACACCTGAATGTGGAATTTCATGTTTTAAAATCTGTTGTTGCTTGAGAACCTTCTGTCTGTATTAAAATATCTTTAGAGCAGTACATTTCTAGGTCTCCACTTCTTTCCCTCCCCCCACAACTTCTCCCACATCCACACATACTTATTACCTTTCAAGGTATTCCTACAAGCAGTAAAGAGAGGATGGGTAGGGAAAGATTTTTTTTTCTCATTTGGGGGAGTGCTAAAACACTACAGTGAGTAGAGTCATAAAAAGTACCTAGACAGATCATTTTTTCCCTTGCAACCTGCACTGCAAGCTTTTCAACTAAACAGTACCAGTTTCTTCCTTTATGCTCAATCAGAATTGTGAGTACATTGAAGAGTAAGCTGTTGTTGTCTTAAGCCTGTACCTAATGCATGCAGCTAGTCATCATTTTGTTTAATTTTATGTGCTTGTGACCATTTTAATTCCACGTTTAAGTTCTTATTTAGTATGTGACGTTTACTGTGTTATGGCTTACTGGAAGTATTGACTAATGTGTAAAAAAGCTAAATGTGCTTTCTAAAATCTGTTACTGTTTAATTATTTAGTGAGATTATTTTGGAGAGTGACGACCCCCCTCCCCTCCCAGTGACTACTGGATTGGAGAACTTGGGTGGTACATAGTTGAGTCTAATGAGGTGAATGTATGTATGTTAAGATCTTTTCCTAATTTGGAAAACTTTGAGTATGCAAGTTGGTCAGCTGGACTTGTGAGAGGGAAAGATGCCATCTCTTGTTTTACTTTCATTGGTGGAAAGAAAGCAGTACTTGTATCTGTGATGACAGATTGTGTTCATCTTGGTAGCTAGAGTAGAAGACTTGGTTTATAAATTAAACTTGTTGGCAACAAAGTTATTTATACTAACTCTCACAGCATATGGAGTTCTAGAAGGCTTAGAAGTGGAATAAAACTCCACTGGGTTGCTATAGCTTCTTGGAGCTCCTTCTCAGGCTCAGTAGAACACTCAACATCTGAATGCCAATAGGAGCTGTGGGCACACAGTACGAGTACTACAGCAGTTTGTCTAAAGAAAATGGATGAAAGAGGAAAACTAATAAAGTAAGCTTGCATGAAACCCAGCTTCTGCAGTCAAGCATGCCTACAGAATAGTTTTAAATAAATGTTAAAGTTTAAAACAATTTAAAAATCATATTTTTATCAGGATATCAGGTGTAACTACAGGTGGTACAGCTAGTGACACTGGCAATTATGGTTGCCCCACACTGTCCATTAAAAGACCCTGTTTTCAGTTGCTTATAGCTTTTTAAATTTAAACTGTTCAGGCTGAATCCTTCTGTGTTGGGAGTTCTGCCTTGAGCTAAATTTATTTTAAAAAAAGTTTCAGATAAAACAGTTGAGCTCTTTCAGGGAATGAGACTAGGAAAAAAATGTTTTGCCTTTAATCTTTCAGATTTTGCATTGGGAAAATCTAGTGCCCCAATGCTTTGGAGCAAGGGGTTGAAATTTGGCTGGGAGGTTGCCCTAGTGTCAGGGATGTAAATTTTTCTGTTGGTGTGAAACTCTGGTGACATTTTAAGCCTTGGGAAAAATATTATTTCACACATGCTCAGTAGAAACTTTAGAGTTGTGCAGCTCAATTCTTTAGTGATTCCGTCTGCACTGGTCATGCTCCGTCTCTTCACAGCACCTATCTGGAATTGCTGGTGCATGTACCATCTCCACAGAGTGACTGAGCAAATTCTGCAGAGACTGAGCACGATTTTTCCTGCAACTGCTCATCCCACCAGAAAGTGAGAACAGACATTTGCATGGCACTTCTGTAGCCGGCATTGCAAGGTATTTACATGACAGATAAGCTGAATATTTCTATGCTGTCCCTTCATGCCATGGCCACATTCCAGAGGACATGCTTCCATGCTGAGGACGCTTGTTTAAAAAAAAAAAATGCGTTAACTAAATTTGTGACTGAACTCCTTGGGGGAGAATTGTATGTCCCCTGTTCTGTTTTACCTGCATTCTGCCATATATTTCATGTTATAGCAGTTTTGGATGATGACCCAGCACATGTTCATTTTAAAAACACTTTCACTGCAGATTTGACAAAACACAAAGAAGGTACCAGTGTGAGATTTCTAAAGGTAGCTACAGCATTCGACCCAAGATTTAAGAATCTGAAGTGCCTTCCAAAATTTGAGAGGGACGAGGTGTGGAGCATGCTTTCAGAAGTTTTAAATGAGCAACACTCCGATGCAGAAACTACAGAACCCAAACCACCAAAAAGAAAATCAACCTTCTGTTTGTGGCATCTGACTCGGATAATGAAAATGAACATGTGTCAGTCCGCACTGCTTTGGATTGTTATCGAGCAGAGCCCATCATCAGCATGGACGCATATCCCCTGGAATGGTGGTTGAAACCTGAAGGGACATACGAATCTTTAGCGCATCTGGCATGTAAATGTCTTGCGACACCAGTTACAAAAGTGCCATGCAGATGCCTGCTCTCATTTTCTGGTGACGTAAATAAGAAGAGGGCAGCATATCTCCTGTAAATGAAAACAAACTTATTTGTCTTAGCAATTGGCTGAACACGAAATAGGACTGAGTGGACTTGTAGACTCTAAAGTTTTACATTGTTTTGTTTTTGAGTGCAGTTATATAACAAAAAAATAAAATCTACATTTGTAAGTTGCCCTTTCACGACAGAGTTTGCACTACGGTACTATTTCTTTTATTTATAATGTACACTTTGATTTCAATTACAACACAGAATACAATATATATGAAAATGTAGAAAAACATCCAAAATATTTAATAAATTTGAATTGGTAGTCTATTGTTTAGTAATGCAATTAAAACCGCAATTAATTACAATTTTTTTTAGTTGCAATTAATTTTTTTGAGTTAATCGTGTGAGTTAACTGTGATTAATTGACTGCCCTACTTTTTATATTCTTTTCTTTACCCGAAGGATCCTAAAATGCTTTACAAATGTAAATTTAGAGTTCATAAGCTTTTTGGGATGAAGGGATCTGCTGAGCTGGGATTTGAATGAAGAGAAGGTGGTGATATAAAGGACTGAGGCAATGAGGAATATAGGAAGATACAGCAAAACTCTGTTTATCTGATCTAATTGGGATGGGGCCAGATGGGATAATCAGAAATCCAGATAAACCAGAGAATGGGAAAGTGCAATGCTGCAGTGCCATCTAGCGGCCACAGGAGAGATCGCCCTCAGTGTGCTGATAGTCTGGTTAACACACAGAGCTGGTTAATGGAGGGTCAGATAAACGGGGTTCTGCTGTATATAGAAAAAGGCACATTAAGTGAGAAGGAACATACAGAGAGGGGCACATTGTGTGACCAGGATAGAGTGAAGGGGCAAGGGAGGGATGAAAGGTGTTGGGCAGAGTTTGTGTTTGAAATAAAATTGTGCAGGGTATTGAGGACAAGGAAAAGTGACTTAAGCGTTAGGGAAAGATAAGGGGAAGCCAGAAAAGGGACAAAAGTTTTTGTTATGGTATTACAGGAATTTTGCAATCCAGAGTTTATCTGAATTTCTTGACTGAATGGAGTAAGTTGCTTTTATGCTTCTGTTGCTGCTATTTCTTCCACAGCAGCAGTGAGAAACTTACATGATGCTAGTCAGGGGCTTTTGCTATGGCAGTATCTGCAGAGGCTGCTCCCCTACTGCTGCTGTGGGGCACTATGGTATGGGGTAGACTATGAAATGTTTGTCAAGTCTTGCTCCAAATTAATTACTTTTAATAAAAGGTCATATGTACCTGCTCTTTGTGACAGCTTTATTGATGAACTGTACTACGGTAATATACAATCACACTATTGTATGACCTTGTGCAAATCTTGTGTACATCATGCTTAATTCTGATTTTTGTTAACTCACATGAACTCTGCATGGAATATTGGAAATCAAAATTTGTCCTCCCGGAAGGTGGTGTTGACAGATACTGTGCAGCAATTGCTTATTCAGTTCAAACTCACTTTGCACCAAAGACCATTTTCATCAGTTTAATTGTCTTCCCTTTATTAGGGCATATTGTTTGAAATCTTTCTTTAATAATTGGTGATTTAGAACAGATTCACAAGTGTAGATTACCAAGCAGCGGTCTTACATTCAAGAGACGGAAGAACAAACAATCTTATTCTTACACGCTCTATAAGAAACTGGCTGACCTTTACTGTAGTAAGTTGCTTGTGTATAAAACATTCCGGACAAAATTTGGACCGGGTATAAGCAGGTGAAACTCTTAAGTGGATATAGTTTTATCTCCTTATTCCATTTGGCCACAGGTAGTTGAATACTTGCTCTTCAGCCTATTGGCTGCTTTTGCTCATCTTTCCAGTTGTCTAATGCTATAAGTACCTGGTTCTTATGCTTTCTTGATGACCTATGCAAAAGTAAGCTCTCAAAATGGAATCCCAATTATTTGGGTTTTTTAATTGCCAGCCTTATTGGAATAAAATGTTGAAATGTTCTCTCTTATCTGTCTCAAGTATGTGTTCAAAATTGTGTGTATATGTATACGTCGAAATAAAACCTGTATGGGCAATGTAAACTGATGCTATTTAAATATTAACCCAGTCATTTTCATCTACAAAAGGCCCGTAGAGCATCATAAAGCACTCTGTCATCTTTAAACCCTTCCCTCCCCGTTTTCAAGATTCCGAATGACTAACAACTTATGTATAGAATTAAGTTGAAATACATTTTAAAGATGAAGTGAAAATTTTATCTGCTAATGCCTGAGTTTAGGATTCTGGGTTTTTCACGCAACAGTCAATGAAATTATAGTCATCCTGAGCAGCAGTTCTAGTGATTTGTCTTTTCCAGGAAAAATGCAGAACTCTGAAGTAGGACCATGGAAGGTAAATAAGGGTTGAACTGATGTTAACAGCTTCAACTTCCTGTGTGTTTATTTAGTTTCCCTATGTATTAAGGATTTTGAGGTCTTAATGTTTAAATGTGAGGGGGAGGAAAAAACAGGTCCATTAAAGGTTTGTAATAAACACTACATTATTTTATAGGCCTGTGAGGGTGGAGTAACATTATAATACCTAGGTTTCTTTGTCAGTACCTTTACAGTATATTTGTGTGTACTATTTAAATAATATATTTATGTAATTAAAGATGATATCAGATAGCAAATTAAGTCTGTGCAGGCAACCGTAAATCTTGAACTTCCTAATGTTTAAGTGTTTAGCTTTCTAGCCTAAATAACATTCTCTTAACGAAGGGTTTTTTAATGAAGTTTCCTAGATTTCCTGAAGGCAGGAAAAAGTACACAATAGAACTTGTTTTTACAACTGTAACAACCCCTTATCATGCATCAACTTCAGGATTTGAACCCTGAACCTTCAGCGTTGACTTCTACCACTCAAGCTACAGGACAAACTGTTAGTTAGTAGTAAGAGAAGTCTGTCATCCCATAGTGGGGGAATGGGCTGTCAGGCACTATGTTCTAGGCTAGGGCTAAGGAATGGTTGGCAGGAAGATCTGATCTGTCTCTTGATCCTTCCCCCAATGCCTGGTGAGTTGAGTGGAGTTTCTGCTCCAGTGGGGGCAATGGGCTGCTGGATTCTGTAGTTGGTTGTGGGAAACTTGACTACACATGCTCTTGGATGTTGGGAGAAGCTCCAGCTGCATATGTTACCATGAGAGGGAGTGAGGGAATGAGCTGTTAGGGCTAGGTGGAGAGTTTGCAAGAACAGGGGAAGAGTGTTTATGGGGGCAGGGAGCCTAGCCTGGTTCCCTGAATGAAGCTGGCCTTGGGGCACTGGGGTGATGTGCTGGGTTTTGGGGCAGGGGAACTAGCTGAATTCTTCTTCAAGTAGATGCAGATGTGTATGCCAAGTAGGTATGTGCATGCCCTGTGTGCTGGAGCTGGAGACTTTTGCTTAACAGTACCCATAGAGGGATGGTGCTCATGCCTGTAGCCCCTCATCTGGCTATATGAGGCAGTGCCGCCCTGATCCCCCTCAGTTCCTTCTCATCACCTATTGGCTGGAGTTGGAGTTCTGTGTGGTTTATCTTAGCATAGTTTTTTACTGTATATAGTTAATAGGTAGCTAGTTAGTAGCGTTATTTTAAAAATTATAGGATGTAGTATAGTGGTAGTGTTCCCCGGTGATGCCCTCACAGAGTTCAAGAATTGCCCTTTGTGTGGAGTGGCGATTCCTAACTGTGACCCCCCACATGTGGTGCTTGCTCTGTCTCAGCGAAGCCCACCTTAAGGAGCGCTGTTTGATCTGCAGATGATTCAAGAAGAGGACTCAGGTTGTGCAAGACTTTTGCTTTAAGTATTACCTGCTTGACCCAGGCCATGAGGCCTCACCCAGTACCGAAGCTCTCCTTGGATTGCATATCACCCTCCAGCTTGGAAGGCGCTGCTGCCTCCTATTCTGGGTCAGGGACCTCTCAGAAGAGGTGCAGGAGTTGTTTTCTCTCCTCAGCACCAAAGAAGAGATCATATAAGACCAATTAGGAGTCCTGCAGGTCGTGAAGCAACTCCCGCTTTCTCTAAGAAGAGCGCAGCCTGGCATGGTGCCAGCTCTGATGCGTGGGGTGGTGCGCGCGCCTCCCTCAGCATAGGTTGGGGATGGCAGACACCCTGTATTGTCGACCTCTGGTTCTGGTCACTGGGCATCTGTTGAGTCCGGTACCGATGGGAACAATGCCGGTACCGACGGTGTCAGTGGTGTCAGCGTATCAAGCGGTGGTGGACCTACTCTGCCTTTTGGTCCCATCCTCACCGCTGGTCTAAGACTTTGCAAGGCTGGCACCCGCAGTGGCTCCCCTGTTGGAGTGTGCTGCTGAAATCTTGTCACCACACCACAAAGTACCCCTACAAGGGTTGATATGAGCAGAGTACTAGGGACAGTACAGTGTTCTTTGGTACTGGGCCCTCCTTCGGCACTAACACAATCATTGCCACAGAGTCATTGCCGTGGAGTCTGTCGCTGCCCTCAACCTTGAGGCACACAGGCACTCCGGTACCATTGTTTGCACTGGGACTGACCTTGCTAGCGGCACTGACCTTTTTAGTACCATTGTTTCTGACTATGCCGGTGGCACCGATTCTGACCTCGTTCTGGGCTATGGATAAGTAGGATCGTCTGTTGGCTCCTTCTGAAGTCGCCCCTCTGATGTTTCCTAGATCCCAGGACTCCTATGCTTCAGAGTTGGGCTCCTTATCCTCTCGCTCCACTTCACCTGAGAGAATCTGGAGGTCACCAGTGGACCAATACAGCTACCAAGGTTGGCTTGTGCCATGAGGTCAGGATGAAGGCCCCTGGCCCAGCACCTACTGGCTACCAATACCTTACACGTACTAATTGCCCTTTGGGCCCAGTGGGAATCCCCTCACTCCTGGAGGTCTTGCTTGTCATCAAATTCAAGAATGAGATCCTCTGCTAGTGCGGCATTGGTGGCTGCAGACCAGCTTCAAGTCCAGATGCCTGCAGTTCCCCCTTCCTGTGGAGCCACCAGTGTTTCCTCATGTGGAGCAGGATCTCCCTGTAGTCCTTGTCCTCATCCCTGAATGATGTGGTGTTGCCCGGTTCGTACTCCCCTTTCATCCCAGAGGACCTCAGGGCATACCAGGACCTGTTATGTTTAGTGGCCTCGTCCCTAGGTGTTCAGGAGGAGTTTTTTTGGGAGAATACCCATACACTTGTGGATATTCTCCAAACCTCTGACCCTGGGAGAGTGGCCCTCCGTTAATGAGGTGCTCCTTGAGCCTATGAGGGCTCTTTGGGTTACACTGGCCTCGATACCTCTGGTGGCCAAGTGCTTGGAGAAGCACTATTTTGTGCCAGTACAGGGATTCAAAGGGTTTTATTTCCATCGGGCCCCAAACTCCCTGGTGGTCATGGCAGTGAACGACAGGGGTCAGCAGGGCAGAGTGAAGTCCTCCCTCAAGGATAGAGACTTGAAACACCTAGATCATCTTCTTGGCAGGAAGATATCCACCTAATCATCACTGCAGATGAGGATCACGAACTAACAAGCCCTGCTGGCCAAATACTGCCTTCCTCAAGTGGTCAGCTATTGCCAAATTTGAGGAGCAGTTGTCCAAGGCTTCTTGAGATGAATTTTGGGTGTTTGTTCCTGCGGGCTGCTTGGTGACAAAAACATCTTTGCAATCCACTGTGGATTTGATGGACACTTTGGCCAGGACTATGGCCGTGGCAATTATAAGGAGGGCTTTCTGGCTCCAAAACTTGGGGATTGCACTGGATATCCAGCTAGCTATTGAGTACTTGCTGTTCGATGGCAGGACCTTGTTTTTGGAAAAGACTGATGGAACCTTGTGTTCCTTTAAGGATTCAAGGGCTACCATCAGATCTCTGGGGGTGTATACACTCTGTGTGAGTAGAAGCCATTACAGGGCACAGCAACAGCAGCCCTATAGGCTACATCACTTCTTTGTGCAGTCCTTCCTCCTTCTCCCCACTGAGATAATGAGACTACCCCAGGAAGAGATACAGGTCTCTCAAGAGGAAGCACTCGAGCTCTGGGCCCGGTTGCACTGCCCACCTTCTTTCGGTGCCTGCTAAGCACCCATTTTGATTCACTGATCTAGAGCACTGTTCCAGTTTTTTCCCCTCCTTTGTTGTCCCCCTGTTCCTTTGGAGACAGGCTGGCTCATTTTTATGATGCCTGGGTCTCAATGATGACGTCTGATGGCTGGGTTCTAGGTACTGTCAGATTTGGCTATGCCATCCAGTTCCTCTCAATGCCTCCTCCCCACCCTTCTCCCAGTCCTCCTTCAGGACCCCTCTCAGAAGATACTGTTCTTCTAGCATTGGGAGCAATGGAGGAGGTTCCACAAGAACACCACAGTCACAGGTTCTACTCCTGTTTTTTCCTGATGTCGTCGAAATCCAAGGGTGGGATGAGACCCACCCTCGAACTCTGTGGACTCAACAAATTCATCTAATATGTGAGTTCAGCATGGTCACTCTTTCTGTTATCCTCCCTACTTTGTCTAAGAGTGACTGACTGGTTCATGGCTGGTCTCCAGGCACCAGGGGTGCTCAACTCCTGCTCCGCCCCAAGCCCCCCATGCTTCATCTCCATCCTGTCTCTTCCTGCCCAGTTCCGCCCTCTCCCCTGAGTGTGCCCCATCTCCACTCTCCTCCTCCCTCCCAGTGCCTCCGGCAAGCAGCGGAACAGCTGATTCACAGTGGGTGGGCAGCGCTGAGAGGGAGCAAGAGGAATTGATCAGTGGGGCTGCCAGCGGGTGGGAGGCTGCCGGTGAGTGCTCAGCATCCACTAATTTTTTTCCCTGGGTGCTCCAGGAGTGGAGCACCAATAGAGTCGGCACCTATGACTGGATTCACTGCTCTGGACCTTCATGTGGCCATTCTGCCAAGTCACAGGAAGTATCTTCGCTTTGTGGTAGGAGTCTGCCACTTTGAGTACACGATTCTCCCATCCGGCCTCTCTCCTGCTTCCTGCTTCACCAGATGTATGGCAGTGGTCATGACCTACCTCAAGAGGAAGGGGATCCATATCTTCCCTACCCCGACAACTGGTTTCTGAAGGGCAGCTCTAGGGAGGAGGTTCTCACCCATGTTGAAACCACACTATGATCACTTGACCGTTTGGGACTTGTTCTAAACACCGTGATGTTGACCTTGGCCCCCACTCAGCAAATAGAGTTCATTGGGACCCTGTTAGATTCCACAAAATTGAGGGCGTTCCTGCCGACTGACCACTTCCAGGCGCCTCTCAGCAGTTAGGAACATATCTGATGAGAGCACAGGCAATGTCAGTGGCATTCCTCAATGATATTTCCATATTGGATGTTTGTAGGTTGGCCACATGGTCGCCTGTGCATACATTTATGGACCATTTTCGATCACCGCTTCTTTTGGAATGGATGCTAATGTGGGAAGAGCAGTCCTGCAGTCTTTGCTCAGGTAGACTCCCAGTCCTGCCTCTGAATGGGGGTACTGCTTGCTAGTAACCAGCTTGGAATACATGTCTACATCTGCTAGAAGAAGAAACAATGGTTATGTCAGGGTTCCCTCCCCACTCCGAACTCTAGGGTACAAATGTGGGGACCCGTATGAAAGACCCCCTAAGCTTATCTCTACCAGCTTAGGTTAAAAACTTCCCCAAGGCACAAGCCACCACCAACTGAGTTAGACAAAGATTTCGGAAAAGGACCACTTGGAGTTCCTGTTTCCCAAAAATATCCCCCCAAGCCCCTGGGGAGGCTTGAGAGTAAACAAGGTGAGCACAGACCAGACTCTTGGGTTTTTGGGACACTGAAAACCCCAATCAGATTCTTAAAAGCAGAACTTTTATTATAAAGGGGAAAAAAAGTAAAATAAACACCTCTGTAAAATCAGGATGGAAGATAATTTTACAGGGTAATAGGATTTAAAACACAGACGATTCACCTCTAGGCAAAACTTTAAAATTACAAAAAAACAGGAATAAACCTTCCTCTTAGCATAGGGAAAATTCACAAGCTAAAACAAAAGATACTGTAACGCATTTCCTTGCTATTACTTACTATTTCTATACTTTTAGATGTATCATTCAGTAGGAGCTGGATTACTTGCTTGGTCTCTCTCTTTCTCTCCGGAGACAAACAAAAACCTAAGTCTCTTGTTTACAAAAACAAAGTATCTTCTTTCCCCATTGGTCCTTCTGGTCACTTGCCAACTAGGTTAATGGAACTGATTAACCCTTTACAGGTAAAGGAGGGATTTTATGCCTTAGCTTTATGTTTATGACAGGTTACTTACTGTAACTGTGGTTCTTCAATATATAATGCAGACGTATTCCATGACCCACCCTCCGTCCCCTCTGCATCAGAGGCTTTCCCTGGACGTTTGTTGTGAGGGAACTGAGGGAGGTCAGTGTAGCACCACCTCAAAAAACCAGGAGAGGGGCTCTAGGCATGAGGTGTGAGCACTGCCTTTGTATGGGTACTGCTAGACAAAAGTCTCCAGCTCTTGAGCACACACACACCTACCTGAAATACATGTCTGTATCACATCTTGAAGAACCACAGGCACAGTAAGTAACCCTTTCCTTCTCTCATTCTCCCCACCCTCTCCCTAGTGCTACAGCTTCTCTGGCGATGTCCAGGAGCTCCCAGATCAGTTGTGGGCTGTTTTGTTCTTTTCCCCCCATGTTAAAATAAAATCTTCCAATTGTCTCATTTAGAAGCTGTTAGCACCTCTATGGTTTGGTGTATGGACTTGAAATTGGGCAGGGAGTTGACCTGGTGTTAGAAATGTGCTTTTGCCTAAGTTATGAGCCTTTGAAAAATCTTGATTTACACCTGCTGAGTGAAGACTTAGTGTGACAGCCACATGCTGTAAGGAGCCTGCCTGCACTGAGTATGCTCCTGAAGAAGGTTGCAGGGGCTGCTCCCAGCAGAATGGAGAAGCATTTGCAGGGGAGACACTCTCTCTCCTATGCTCTCGTTGTTCCCCTTGCTGTTGTCCAGGCAGCGTGGAGGAAGAGGAGGAAACATCTTGACTGGAAAGCAGAGGGGTGAGAAGTGTTGGTGGCAGAAGGAATGTGCAGACGTGAGATGGTGAGAAGTAGCAGAGGGTGTGTGTGACGTTCCCCTCTGGTGTTATCTGGACTGGTGATCTGCTAGATCACTCCAATCCTTGACTCTGGGAGCCAGCCTTACCCTGCTCTGCTGTGAGAACCCCCATTCCTGGGCTGTTCACGCACAGCCTCTGGCATGTAAGCTGCTCCCAGCTACTTGAAACCGAATGACACTAGCCAATATCTCTGGTCCCAGACATAACCCTAGGAACTTCCATCTTGCAGTGTCCAGTTATGCCTGCTGGACGCTGGAAGCTTATAGGAATTTGTCAATTTAACAAAGAAATTGATATGTACGAGGCTTGTTATCCTAAGGGGAGCCTCTGACATGCTTCAAACCAAATGCATTGCTTCAGGTAGAATAAACAAACAGATATATTGACTATAAAGATAGATTTTAAGTGATTATAAGTCAAAGCATAACAAGTTGGATTTGGTCAAATGAAATAAAAGCAAAACGCATTCTAAGCTGCTCTTAACACTTTCAATGCCCTTACAAACTTAGATGCTTCTCACCACAGGCTGGCTGGTTGCCCTTCAGCCAGGCTCTCCTCTTTGTCAGTGCTTCAGTCGCTTGGTGGTGATGTCTGTAGATGGAGGTGGAAGAGAGAGGAAGAGCATGGCAAACGTCTATCCCTTTTATCATGTTCTTTCTTCCCTCTTGGCTCTGCCCCTTCCCCCCCTTCAGAGTCAGGTGAGCATTACCTCATCACAGTCGCAAACTGACCAAAGGAAGGAGGTTGACTCACTCGAGAGTCCAACAGATCCTTTTGTTGCTGCCTAGGCCAGGTCCTTTGTTCCTGTGAGGCTGGTCTGGGTTTGTCCCATACATGTCCTGATGAGGTGTGGTCTGCCTCTCTGCTCTTGGAGAGTTTTTGCCTGGGCTTATTTTAAGCCATGAAGACACATTTTCAGTCTCATAAGTGTATACATGGAATTATAACCTATAACATTACTACAACATTACTGTAACAACAATTACTATAAAATCACTAGAACAACAATGCTTAGTGCATCATGAGCCTTCCGAAGACACCCGACATGACAAACTTTACATTGGATACCACACAATCATTTTATAAAGATGAATATGGGTGTGTAGGGTGTTCCCATGAGGTACAGAATATCACACTGTGGTTGGCCAGGAACCATGGGATGGGGTCAACAGATAGGAAGAAGTGACTGAAACTGGTTTTGGGGCAGGGTAGGGGTGGGTGGGAAGGGCGGTTGTAAAAGAAGCAAGGAGGCAGGAGCTGGGTTGGAATAAATAGAAGAGCTGGTGGACAAAGACAGGCTATGGGGCACACGGGCTTAATGGTCTAACCACCAGAGTACACTCTTCAGAATCTGAAATGTTGCTGATGGAACCTTAATTTGGCCTGTGTGTGTGCACATTATGATGATCTTTTATTGTATGATCTATTTCCCCATCCCTCCTCTCCCCTGCACCCCAAACCCTTGCCTTATTCAGTGCAGAGGATGAGAACCAATCAGGGTTGTGTAGTGAATGAGACTGTCTGTAGGAACCCTGCTTCATTTGTTGCAGAAGTTGGAAGGTGTGTAGTGAATGAGATGGGATTGTAGGAAGAAAGGATGGTCTACTGATTAAGGAAATTAAGTGCCACCCTGAAGAATTAGATTCTATCCTTGCTTCTGCCACAGAGTTCCTGTGTGATGTTGGGTAAGTCACTTAAACCAAACTTTTCACAGACCGTCATTAATTGAGTTCCTCATTTCATGGGTGCCCAGTGTGAGACACGTGTGACCAGATTTGCAGAAGTCCTAAGCCCTTGCAACTGGAACTGGAGTCTTACGTGGCACTTTTCCTCAGTAGATCTCAAAGTACTTTACGAAGGAATTCGGCATCATGGGGATACCACCACCTGTTCTCACAGGGATGTTGTGGAGATAAATTCATTAAGGTTTGTGAAACACTTGGTGAGAGCATGATAGAAATGCCCAGCAGGAAACTAACAATTTTGTATTCAGCACAGGGTTTGGATGGTATATGTTAAATAAGATTGGGGGGCATGCTTTGAATCAGTAGGATAAAAAGGAATATTGATTAACTGCACATTCACTGAATGAATCAGTTGCAAAAATAGTATATGATCATGTCACTAAAGACAGAGACTGCTGCATCATAATTCATAAACACAAGGGGACAGAATTAAGTTGCATGGACAGCGTTAATTCTGGCAGTTCCTAATCTATGGGCACTTGACTTTGCAAGTTTAACTTTCTTAATGTAGCGTTTTGAATATAATTTTATATACAGTTTTATGTTCTTTCTTCTTCATCTCCATTTCCAAGATAAACAGTCCTAATCTTCTCACTTTTCATGAGAGCTCTTTCATACCCTAATCATTCTCCCCTTTCTCTGATTCCCCTCCGCTTAATTCCGCAACAACACGTTTTTGAGATGGTGACCACTACTGCATACAGAGTCCATATGATGGTGCAACATTTAATTATACAGTGGAGTTATAATATCTTCTGTATGAGTCTACACTTCCATTTGTTCATCCTAATATCTTGTTAGCTGTATCAAGTCAGGAAAGGGATCTGAGCATTATTGTGGACTGTAGTGGAGATGTGGACTCTGTGTGCTTGTAAAAAAAAACAACCAAACAAAACAACCCAAACAAATTTAGAGCTCCATAAGGTATGAGAAGTTAAAGGGAAAAATTTGATTTATCAATGTTCAGTTCCATCTTAGCATTCAAGAAGTTAAAGCGTAAAAGCCCAAGTTCGTTTCAAAGTTTAGATAACTTATTTAGACTGGATAGGGAGTGTGTAAATACATTTTTGGAAATATCTTTGGGAGTATAGTTATGTTACAGCTGGTTCTACAGGTTTTTAATAATAGTCTTTGGAGGGAGGATGGAGCTGAAATACAGTCTCACTTGCTGATATATCAACCAAGCCAATGTCAGGTCTGAATGGTGTTCTGGTAGCAGGAATGCACTGAAGTAGCTTTGATAACTTTTGGTCCAAAACACCCCCTACATATTAAACTATATATTTTTTTCTTCAGTATACTGCCTTGTATCATAGATATACTCTGCTCCCTCAACTTGCTTTCATTCTTTCGTATTACCTTAACCGCTGTTGGCACATCTTATTTATCCTTTTCTACCCTCTAGTCCTGGGTAACTCGTGGTAATGCTGGTGGAGGGAAGATGAGCAGGACAGCAAATTCCCACTTCAGGCAGTAGTGTGGCCTGGCCAGAGTCTATTTCCTGTCACAATTTTGCCCTTATTGCATTGACTGGTTGTGCAAAGAAGCTGGAAAAGTTCAAAAACCAAGGGAAGGGAGGGGGAAGATTCCTAGCTGAGGGAGATGTATATAGTATGAGATTTCAGGAAAAAGCCACGGTTGCAGGTCCCATTTCTGAAATCATGGTGCCCATAGCACACCCACTTTCTCTTCCCTCAGCACACCTTAAAAACAAAAACAAACTTTGAGGACTTTCCTGGGGAAGTAATGACATACTTTTCAGTGCAAGGGCCCTGTCTTCCTTGTTCAATCCCATCTGGCCCTAGGAGGGAATAGGAACCTGCTGTTACAGACTGACAATATCCTGAACAGACCTTATGGAATTAAATAAAGTTAAATCTTATTGAATTAGAATTAATACCTTTTGGGGGTACTTTTGATCAAAAATGCAATTGTTTATGTGTTGTTGTGGCATTGTAGAAGATAGAAAATGCAGCTTTTTTTCCTCTGGTGTTGATTCTCACTTTGCAAGCATAGGAAAGAAGAAATAAGGTGGGGAAGGAAAAAGGGGCGTGTGTGTGTGTGTGAGAGAGAGACACAGTCTCACATTCCTGGTGGTGGTCAGGATTTAGCTGAATCTGATAGAGGTGGCAATATCATCTGGGTCCCTCTTGGCCTGCTCTGGTCAGGACATCTCTTGGGATCAGGAAGACAAAGGCCCAGCGATGTTAATCCCAAGAGACAGCGGGAGGTAGTAGCATGATGGTGAAGCTCATTTCTTCACCTTCTTTCAGTCAGCATTTGTCCCCCTTTGCTGCTGCTCTGCCAATTTCCCTTTTTTCTTTTTGATGACCACAAAAGAGAGCAATGGGCATAGTAGTTCATTCTAGCATTATTTTGTCTACCAGTAGGCCTGATTTCCAACACATCAATTATGGTTTATTGACTCTCACTTTTTGTATTTGCCAGGCATGATCTTAATACAGTCCTTGAGTTATATCAATAGGCCTTTTTGTTTGGAATAATTCAGTCTCACTTTTGCACCTTTTCCGATCAACATTTTTTGTTGATAGGTTATTGTGACATTTTATACACTTTATTTCACTTTTCACTCTTGAGCTCACAATTAGGATAAATTTGTAGGGTAATTATTTCAGTTCCACTCTACTGATACATTAGGCTGTCAGAGGCAGCAAGCTGTTTGGTGACTCACTTGAAAAAATTGATTGAGCCAGGAAGCATAGGTTCTCAATAAGTTGCAACTTCCTTAAAAGGGAAAGACACCATCAATCAAATCTGTCACTCCAGAGTGTTAACATTCAGTAATAAGTGCCTTGCTGACTTGTTTCTTCTCTGGGATTAATTCTCCAACTTTTAGAATAAAATGTTAATCTCAGACCCCTTCCAGAAAAATCAGGTTTAATGTAAAATGCCTTTTTAATATGAAAAGAGGCTATGCGAAATTGGCATGATATTACTCAATATATTCTGCTCCCAGGGTATATTCAGAATTGATGTGCAAAATTTGTTTTGCTTTTTACTCCTCATAGCACTTCAGAGCCAGAATGTTTGAGGAAGAGTAAATGTATTCCATTCTTGTACATGAACAGAATTGTTTACAAGCCTACTGAGTGCAATGGCAGTACACTGGTATTGCAGCAGGGCACAATATAAAGGCAAACTTGTGTAAATAAAGACTTTATTTGTCCTGTAGAAACTCATAGATTCATAGATACTAAGGTCCGAAGGGACCATTATGATCATCTAGTCTGACCTCCTGCACAACGCAGGCCACAGAATCTCACCCACCCACTCATGTGAAAAACCTCACCTATGTCTGAGCTATTGAAGTCCTCAAATTGTGGTTTAAAGACTTCAAGGAGCAGAGAATCCTCCAGCAAGTTATCCGTGCCCCATGCTACAGAGGAAGGCGAAAAACCTCCAGGGCCTCTTCCAATCTGCCCTGGAGGAAAATTCCTTCTTGACCCCAAATATGGCGATCAGCTAAATCCTGAGCATATGGGCAAGATTAACCAGCCAGATACTACAGAAAATTCTTTCCTGGGTAACTCAGATCCTACCCCATCTAACATCCCATCACAGGCCATTAGGTCTATTTACCATGAATATTTAAAGATCAGTTAATTACCAAAACCATGTTATCCCATCATACCATCTCCTCCATAAACTTATCAAGTTTAATCTTAAAGCCAGATAGATCTTTTGCCCCCACAGCTTCCCTTGGAAGGCTATTCCAAAACTTCACTCCTCTGACGGTTAGAAACCTTCGTCTAATTTCAAGTCTAAACTTCCTGGTGGCCAGTTTATATCCATTTGTTTTTGTGTCCACATTGGTACTGAGCTTAAGTAATTCCTCTTCCTCTCTGGTATTTATCTCTCTGATATATTTATAGAGAGCAATCATATCTCCTCTCAACCTTCTTTTAGTTAGGCTAAACAAGCCAAGCTCCTTGAGTCTCCTTTCATAAGACAAGTTTTCCATTCCTCGGATCATCCTAGTAGCCCTTCTCTGTACCTGTTCCAGTTTGAACTTGCTACTGGTGGAAGAGTCAGCTAGGGAGGAAGAATAGTTAATGTATAGAGTACTGGACTGCGAAATTGGATTTAATTTCTGGCTTGGCCAAAGACTTTGGGAGCTTGGCAAGTCAATTAACCTATTCTTTGTGTCAGGCATAAGGGGGGAATTGAATCCACATCCTAGAGTACTTTAATCAGTGAGCTAAAGGTTATAAGCTAGGCCTCCTCCCCCTTAAAACCCCTCCTTCAAAGCATTTTTTAAAATAGTTCTCCTTGGCTTTTGTCAAAATGCAAAAAATCTAAACAAAATTGTCTTGAAATGGGTTGAAACAGAATGTTTTGTTTCAACATTTACTAAAATGTTTTTTTTTTCCTTTTCTTTCTTTTTCTTTTTCTTTTTTTTGGTTTGGTAGACACTTTTGTGAACTCCACACATTTTCTAACCATTCAGGATCAACTGAAGCTGCAATTTTTGACAAATAAGTAATTTGCTGAAAAATTGTGCCTAGTTCTACCTCAGAGTACAACTTGCATTGACTTCAGACTGCAAACCTTCATTGGTTGAAGCATTTAAGCTATTTTGACTTGTCGAAGGTGGCTTTGGTTGCAACGTAGTATGGGCTATTCGTTTACTAATTTGTTGTTTTGAGTTTCTGTTCTCGCAGTAAGAATGTTAGTGAGACCCTACACTTGTTCTTTTTCAGCATAAATGAGCATTTAAAGTTTTTTTTTTCCCCATTTAAAAAAAAATCATTTCTATTCACCCAGGTTGACTGCAACTAGCTGCCATTGACAGAATTTAATTTGTTGATGTTAATGATGGACTGATTTATTTTCAGATCTCCATAGAGAATGATTACCTAGGTCCCAGGAGAATTGAGAGCCTACAAAAAGAAGATGCAGATTGGCAGCGGAAAGCCCACATGGCTGTCCTTTCTATTCAGGATCTTACTGTTAAGTACTTCGAAATAACAGCCAAAGCACAGAAAGGTAACCATTTTCCACTGTCTTATTTTTTTCACATAAAGGTTATTTGAAATCGAAGTTGAATTTTAATAGTTCACTTTTCCCCCCTTTTTTAAAAAAAGTATCTGAGAAACTACAGGCCTCTTAGTTTGACCCTAGTTATATGCAAGGTCTTGGAACAAATTTTGAAAGAGAAAGTAGTTAAAGGCATAGATGTTAATGGTAATTGGGATAAAATGCAACATGGTTTTACAAAAGGTAGATTGTGCAAGACCAACCTGCTCTCCTTCTTTTAGAAGATAACTGATTTTTTAGACAATAGCAATGAAGTAGTTCTAATCTACCTGGATTTCACTAAGGCATTTGATAAGGTTCCACATGGGAAATTTTTTATTATATTGGAGTAGTTGGGGATTAGTATGAAAATTGAAAGGTGGATAAGAAACTGGTTAAAGGGAGACTACAATGGGCCATACTGAAAGGTGAATTGTCAGGCTGGAGGGAGGTTACTAGTGGAGTACCTCAGGGATCAGTCTTAGGACCAATCTTATTTAACATTTTTATTATGGTACTTGGCACAGAAAGTGGAAATGTGCTAATAAAATGTGCAGATGACACAAAGTGGGGAGGTATTGCCAATATAGAGGAGGACTGGAATATCATACAAGAAGATCTGGATTCCCTTATAAACTGGAGTAATAGAAATGGGATAAAATTTAATAGAGCGAAGTGCAAGGTCATGCATGTAGGGACTAACAAGAAGAATTTTTGCTATAAGCTGGGTATGTATCAGTTGGGACTGACAGAGGAGGAGAAAGATCTGGGTGTATTGGTTGATCACAGGATGACTATGACCCGCCAATGTGATGCAGCTGTGGAAAAGGCTAATGCAGTCCTAGGATGCATCAAGCGAGGCATTTTCAGTAGAGACAGGGAAATGTTAGTACCACTGTGCAAGGCACTGGTGTGACCTCATCTGGAATACTGTGTGAAATTCTGGTTTAAGAAAGATGAATTCAAACTGGAACAGGTGCAGAGAAGGGCTCCAAGATTATCCCAGTAATGGAAAAACCTACCTTATGAGAGGAGACTCAAAGAGGTGGGCTTGTTTAGCTTAACTGAAAGAAGGCTGTGGGGAGATATGATTGCTCTTTATAAATACATCAGAGGGATAAATACCAGGGTGGAAAAGGAGTTTTTTAAGTTAAGCACCAATACAGACACAAGAATAAATGGATATAAACTGGCCATCAACAAATTTAGGCTTGAAATTGGATGAATGTTTCTAATCAGAGGAGTGAAGTTCTGGAACAGCCTTCCAAACAGAGCAATGGGGGCAAAAAACCTAACTGACTTCAAGACTGCGCTTGATAAATTTGTGGAGGGATGTTATGATGAGACTGCCCTCAATGGCATGTAGCTGATCTGTGACTGATAGCAACGTCGCCAACGGCCAGTAATGGGACAGTAGATGGAGAGGGCTCTGAGTTACTACAGGCAAATCTTTCCCAGGTTTCTGGCTGGTAGGTGTTGTCGACATGCTCTGGGTCTAACTAATTACCATATTTGGGGTCTAATTCACTGGGTTAGATTGGCAGAGACCCTGGGGGGTTTTCATCTTCTTCCGCAGCATGGGGCATGGGTCACTTGCAGGTTTAAACTAGAATAAATGGTGGATTCTCTGTAACTTGAAGTCTTTTTAAATCATGATTGAGGATTCAGTAACTCAGCCAGAGGTTATGGGTCTATTAAAGGGTAGGTGAGGTTCTTTGGACTGCAACGTGCAGGAGGTCAGACTAGAATCGATGATCACAATGGTCCCTTCTGACCTTAAAGTCTGTGATGTGCTTTTCTTTCCCTTAGAGGAAACTAGAGCTTTTATTCCCCCCCGCTTTCATCCTGTTTCTGCCTGTCCATCTCTCTCTTTAATCAGTCCTCCTTCTTGAACAACCACAATAGCAAACAAAAATGCCCCCTCAATGCAATCGTGTTTGTGCTCCTGCACAGCAGCACTTTTTGTGATTAGGCAACCCCCATGCAGACGAGAATTCCTGCAGGATATTCTTCTTTTTCAGGCAGGTGGCAACCATAATATCAATTTTGTCTCACTCTTTCATCTGACTCAGCTTTTCTTGTTCCTTTCTCTCATCAGTTAGACCTTACAGAACTGTAAGAATCTTGTAAACCTATGTTATCTTGCTACACTACTGAGAGAATACTTTACCCAGGTTCATCTGCAAAAGGTATCTGCTGGTTGGAAGTCTGGCAACTAAGGCCTTTTCTATATTAGAAAATGCACCAGTTTAACTAAATCAATTTAAAAGTTACTCTAGTTAAACCCTAAAGTAGACATGCTTAAATTGGTCTGACTCTTCCTTGTATTGATTTAGCTTAAGTCAGTATCTTACCAATGCAAGCTACACTGATTTAAGCAAGGGTTAAACTTGTTTAACTACAGTGAATTTTTAAAGACCTCATTTAGTTAAATAAGTGCACTGTGTAGTATAGACAAGACTTTAAGTCAGAAAGCATGTTAACTGATAAAGAAAAATGTTTTCCTGTGACTTACTTGCCATCAACGAAGGTGAAGTAGTTAGAATGGTCCCTTGAAAAAATGTGTTAATTACTTAACGTTAAACAATCTGTTCCACCTTGTATTTAGTTGTGACATTCTGAATAGGTTTCCCAGACCTGAAGAAGAGCTCTGTGTAAGCTCAAAAGCTTGTCTCTCTCACCAACAGAAGGTGGTCCAATAAAAGATGTTACCTCACCCACCTTGTCTCCAATATCCTGGGACTGACATTGCTACAGCACTGCATCCATCCATCCCTCTGTTGTCTCTTGGCTTATATTTAGATTGTCAGGTCTTTTGGGCAGCTCTTTTTGTTCATATTTGTACAGTGCCTGCCACAATGGGGTCCTCATCTATGATTAGGGCTCCTAGGCTCTATGGTAATTCTAAGAATAATAAAAATAAGGACAGATTTTGTTACTGAGTGAGGAAGCAAGGTGTGAGTAACCATGTTACTAGCTTACCACTCAACAGCTATCCCTTATTGAGGGTACCACTGCTTTAAACACCTGGGCCCGGTTTTAGGCCTAAATTTCTTTGAGGATCTGGGGCCTGGAGACTGATTGCTTCATCTGTGAAATCCTGAATTTCAGCCAGTTTTGCTTAGCAGAAGTGTTCAAGTAATGTCATGTAATTGCCCTGCATAGTTTAAATCAGTGAATGGTTTTCTGTCTCAGCCCAAGTAGTGGTTGATGCTCAAAATAAATGAGTCCTAATCTTGATCAGGCAAGGGACTTTTGCTATCCTGGAAGGTTCCTGAAGAAGTTCTGTTTCATCTGGTTATGACCAGGTCTTCCTGTACTCTGTATGGTTAACTTGAACCTAATTCTGTAGCAAGGAGCCTGGATTTTCCAACAGCTTCAAATTTTAAAATAAAATGTTTTTGTTACGTTAAATACACAGTCTACAATATTCACTATGGTGTTCAATTTAATATTAAAGTGTAATTTTGTTGCCCCATAATTCTTAATTTTCTTAGTGTTGCAGATTTGTATTGAACACACAACTGCACTGTAGAAGTTAAGGGTAGCTGGAGGCTTTGGTAGGTAGAAAATGACATTTGGGATTCTTAGCAGTTGGGAACATATGGAAGGCAGTTTAGAATTTTAGGCTAAACACATCAGCTGGATATTTCTGTTAAATCAGGGGCCTCAACCTGGAGGTCATAAATAAATATTGGGGAGTCGCAGTTATGTTGCCCCTCACTTATTGCTATTTGGGGGCAGATGGTGGTTCCTTCTGGAGATAGTTTGTACCATTGTGCTAAAATGATTAGTAGTGAAATAATATCGGCATTTAGATTGCCATTATAAGGGCTCAAAGATAACACTCAATAGGTAGGTTTCAGAGTAACAGCCGTGTTAGTCTGTATTCGCAAAAAGAAAAGGAGTACTTGTGGCACCTTAGAGACTAACCAATTTATTTGAGCATAAGCTTTCGTGAGCTACAGCTCACTTCATCGGATGCATTCAGTGGAAAATACAGTGGGGAGATTTATATACATAGAGAACATAAAACAATGAGTGTTAACATACCTTAAGTGATCACTGTCTTTACAGTGTGTATGTTAACACTCATTGTTTCATGTTCTCTATGTATATAAATCTCCCCACTGTATTTTCCACTGAATGCATCCGATGAAGTGAGCTGTAGCTCACGAAAGCTTATGCTCAAATAAATTGGTTAGTCTCTAAGGGGCCACAAGTACTCCTTTTCTTTTTACTCAATAAGTAAATGTGGAAGCTTACATTTATTTTAAAGATATTATTCAGGCTGTTTGCAGACTTGGGTCTCTATCATTCATTTGGAAAGTTTTCTTTACAACCAGTAAAGCTAAAATGTAGGGCCCTGGAAGTATCATAGAATCATAGCCCTGGTCTGCACTGGTGGTGGTGTGTGTGTGTGTGTGTGGGGGGGGGGTGTCGATCTCAGTTACACAACTTCAGCTATGTGAATAACAGAGTTGAAGTCGATGTACTTAGATCGACTTACTGTGGTGTCTTCACTGTGGTGAGTCTGCTGCTGCTCCCCTGTCGACTCCACCTGCGCCTCTCGCAGAGCTGGAATCGATGGGAGAGCGCTTGGGGGTCGATTTGTCGCGTTTAGACTAGATGCGATAAATCGATCCCCGCTGATTCGATCGCTGCCCACCAATTCACCTGGGAGTGTAGACATACCCTTAGATATGTAGGATTGGAAGGGACCTTGTAGGTCATCTAGTCCGGTCCCCTGCACTGAATCAGGACAGAGAATTATTTAGATCAGAGGTTTCTAGACTTTTCTTATTTTATACCCACTTCCAGATCAACCAGCTGCTTGCGTACCCCCAGTGATGCTGTGAATATAAGAAAGGTGACCATTTGTATCACTGTTGTTACCACTGTTACACAATTTCCATAAATCTGGTACAAAGTATGGCATATAAGGCATCAATGGAAAAGTTATGATTTGCTAAGTATGATTATCTTCTTTATATGCATGTCATCTTTGTATCTGAAGTTATAAATTTTGGCTATGTACTTGTATCTTAAACATGTATTGTATTCGTGGGTGACTTTCCCAGATAGCTGTCTTGCCCTAATGTAAACCTATGTCAGAGGTTGTCAAACTGGCACTTGCGAGCTGCATGTGGCTCTTTCTACAGTTAAAATGCGGCCGCCCCTCCTCCCCCTTTCTCTTCGTACCAGACTGGGGCAGGGAGCTCAGGGTTTCAGCCCCATGAGAGATGCCTTCCCGGGGTTGGGTCTTCAGCAGGAGTGGGGCAGAAGCCCCGAGCCCCAGCAGGCACCTCCCATGTGTCTGAAGCCCTAAGGCACTCCCCCCACCCTTGTCCCACCACAGGGCTGAAGCCCCAAGACCCCTGCCACAGGACAGAAGCCCCGAGCCCCAGCAGGTGCACCTGGTTCTCAAACTTTTGAAGATTATTGTGTGTGGCTCGGAGGGTCAGTAAGTTTGGCCACCCCTGGGCTATGTATTGATGGCCCATTAAGATCACTCCACTCTCTCATATGGCCCATTGAAGAAACTCATCCCTCTCAGCAGGTCTTCTTGTGGATGCCTCAGACAGTGAGGAGCCAGTGGCCACCCCATGTGATTCAGCAAAACATATACGGACATGTGATATGTTCATGTGACCCCGGACTCATTCTTGGGCTAGTAACGTTCCATACACAGGCTGTGGGCTTTCTTTGGGACAGTAAATTTCCATGCACATGGCAAAGAATAGAAAAGACACATGAGACAACTCCATTTTGCTTCTTTCCTGCTCTCTGTGCTGTGGATTTACAACTAAAAGGAGCATCTTGAACTATGGACTGAGGACCTTCCAATCTTTTGGAAGTTACCAGAGACTTTTGCAAGCCAGCAGTCTATTCCATCACTGCTACAAACCTAATATAAGGATTTTCTAATAATTTTTGTATGTATATGATCTGTTAACCATTTATAACTCTCTTCTTTTATTAATATATCTTCGATTAGTTTACTAAGGATTGGCTGACAGCATGATATTTTAGTAAGATCTGAAATACATATTGACCTGTCAATAAGTGTCTGATCCTTTGGGATTAATAAGAACCTCACATATGGTGAAATGGGTTTTCAGTAATTTCTCAATATATTAGACTTGGCTGTCTGGATGGAAGCCAAGGGCTGGAATGCCTAAAGGGGACTGTGTATTGGCTTCTGGTTAACCAGTGTGGTACTTGGGAAGCTGTTTTATTACTAGCTTGGTGAATCTAATTATAGAATATACCACCAGCTTTGGGGATTGCCTGCTCTATTTCTTGCAGTCTTCCCTGAGTGTGGCATTCTCAGTGTGGTCCATCCCAGGTACCCTGTCGTACACACTTGCAGATCTACCAGCTGCCCATGTCCCCTACCCTTCTCCGCACTGATAGTGTGTGTTTTCTTCTTAACTCTACCTGTTTTTAGCCATTTGTCCATATTTCACTGTTACGTAGAGATATAGTTATAGTGCGAAGTAGGCAACTGAAAAAAAGCCCCTGACAAAGTTCTGAGCTCAGTTAGATTGGACAGTTTCTGGGCAACTGAACACAGGCTGTTTGATTATTGGAGGTGATGGCTCCCTACATCAGTATATCTGTGTTCTCATTGTAAACTACCATATTTTATATAACAAATTCCCACAGAGTTTTAAAGCTTTGTCTGGTTAGCCTATTAGGAAAATGCAGTAAATAAAATAATAAATCCACCATTACGTAATTTCTCCCACATACCCCACAGAGATGTCTGAGGGAGGAGGTGTTCCAGGAGGTTTGCATATTCTTGTTGTTTATTTTAAAGCCTTAGATTCTCTGTCAGTGGGTGGCTTTTGTGGCTGGAGTATGATGATAAACCTGGAAACTTAACATGGCGAGTGCCTCAAACAAAGTAAACAGAAATTTGAAACAAACTAGGATTCTAAAATTTTACTAAATTTCAAACTGTCTGCAGTGGTCAGGAGCAGAAGTACATTGGAGACTGACAGTTCTGGGGAGATTATGTAGTTGCAGAAATCGTGCATCATGTTTAAGCTCCTGGAAACTTATTTTCATAATAGCTATTACTATTACAGATTACTATATTACTATTGTTGATGTGTTTATAGGAATTGTGATAGCGTTAACAAATTGTATATGAAATTTGACAGCACATCAAATTTTGTGTATTTTATCTGTATTAACGGAGCTCTGTTTTTCTTTTACAGCTGTGTATGATCGAATGCGGGCAGATCAGAAAAAGTTTGGTAAGGCAGCATGGGCGGCAGCAGTAGAACGTATGGAAAAGCTGCAGTATGCAGTTTCTAAGGAAACACTGCAGCTGATGAGAGCTAAGGAAATCTGTTTGGAGCAAAAGAAACATGCACTGAAAGAAGAGGTAATTTCTCAGACAAATCTATTTAAAATTAAAAATATTGGGATTTGTTGTGAATTAATTCTGAGTTTAATTTTCTTAAAGATTTTTATATAAACATTTATAAGGCTATTTACAAAAAAATCTCTAATTTTTTACCATTGCAGAGGGAGATGCTGTCATCAGTCTTGTTGGGCAGATGGCAGCAAGTTGCAATGTAGATATTGTATTGTACCATTTTCCTTCCATATTTTCTGGTACCCTGTGTTGTCTCCTTCCTTGTACTGTTTAATAAGCAGTCTAGAAACTCTTTGAGAAGACACGTTTTAGTAATCTTAAAATTACTGACAATCTTAGTGGAGCAAATAGAATGGGAGTGTGGAGGGGAGGAGTAGGATCAGAAATCTCCTAGTGTATAATCTCAGCACATCATTGTTCCAAAGAGCTCTTGGAGGCCTGAGAGCAGCATTGGATCTACAGTGGCTCAATGTACATCAACATCTGAGATCCAGAAAAAGGTGACAGTCTCCCCCCTCCCCCCAACAAAAACAAACCACCAAAAATTACTGTCTATAGGGAGTGGGGGTGGGGGGAAATGGTAGCATACTTGGTGAAAGCTGCAGAAGCAAGAAGCTTTGTTTTAGGTTTTCATTGTCTATGTGGAAAATTCTTGCTCCTTCAACTTTCATGAAAGATGTTACTCACTTTGTTTTGATGATGTTTGTGTGTTTTACTATAAATGACTAGAATTCTACTGAATTTCCAATTTGCTTCAACCATGGATATGTAAACCTGCCTCTTTCTCTCTCAAGAAGTATTTAAGCCTGTTTCACTAGCCAAAATGATTCCAGAATCATTGAATCATATAAATGATTAATATGTGCACAAACAGATTCTTCTAACTTTGATTTCAACACAGAATTTTCCATGTGAACAAATCTCTATATTGTAAAATCATATTATCACTTTTATCACAAATTAGCGCATTAAAAAGATAAAAACAAAGTAGCATTGTTTGGATGCCGTTTCTATGTTGGAAAGTGCAACAAACCGCTCCTTGGACTTAAACACTTATGCCTGATTTATTTTTGGCAAATTCAAATTTTTCTCCTCAGTTTTTGAATCCTTGCATCTAAATGGGCTTCTTATTGTGTGCTTTATCCACAAAACTTATGATGGTCTCTGAAGTCCCATAGTGTAATCATGGCGTTATTACATGGTTGGCCAGGACCAGTCTGCTGCTCCTTTACTGTGGTAAAAACAGTCATACAGTATATCTATAGTCTGTCTCTCTATATGCATATGAGCTAGGGAATAGGTGGAGTAATTAATATAGCCCTTACATGCAACTTCTAAAGTTTTATTTATTTGTAACTGTCTGTTGTATTCAGGGAATAGTAGGATAGCTGGCATGTAGCTGACTAATTCCTGTAAATCTCTATGGATAACTAAAAAAGGTTGCTTAAGGGATTGTGTCTTAACATTTTAGAAGTTGTGACTGGAAATCCTGTTAAGGGTGTTGTCCTTATAATATTTCTATCAACGTTTTCATCGTAATGATACATTCTTTTCACTCTTCTTAAATAAACTAAATTAAAACAAAACTGTATATTGCCTTTTCCTATATACAAGTTGGAAAAAGAGCACTCCAATTCCACAAAGATATGTGTTGAAAAAGCCATTTTAGAAAAGGTGATAGCTGTTTAAATTGACCACGTTCAAATAAGCCACTGTTGAAGGTAATGCAGTCTCTGCTTTTAAAGCCTTGCCTAAAATAGCATCATCAGTGCAGGGAGCTGGACTAGATGACCTCTAGACAGCCTTTCATGCCCTACATTTCTGTGATTAGGGCCATAATACACCACTGATGCAGCTCCACTGGTATTAGCCTTGGTGGAAGCTGTACTGTGGTAAGGGTTCATGGATTTTTACCACCATCTATACCTCTGCTTCCATTTTTGCTACATTGGTGGAACCTTACCAGTATCAAATTGTGAATACTTATTTGCCAGTGTATCCACAGTCTTGGAATTTATGAATCAACACCTGGGGCCTCTGAATTGGAGACAAAGGGACAAGCTAGTCTTGTTTTTTTGTTTTTGTTTTCACCTCATAGTTAAAGCGTAACCCTTTTCTGTTGTGGTCTGTAAGAACAGCCACATCTTTACATAACTAAATTTCTGTTTCTGCATTGTACCTCCTAAATTCCATCTGTGGTTGCTGTGCTCATGCGTTGTTTGAGAGGAACTATGTAAAGAGTCATCAGAGGTAGACCAGATTCCATTTTATGGACTGGTTGCCAAGTCTTGTCATCATGATGGCAAACAGAAATGTATTAAATCACAGTGAGCGCTCCCTTTCTCTATACATACGTAAAATTGTTTGGATACATGGAAGAGTGTTATTGGTCAATGCATTTCCACCAGTGTCTCATTGCAGACTTTTTACTTATTGCTGAATTCCATAGACTTGACCTGCTCTGTAAATAGTTTGTTTATAAATCTGTTACAAGATTATTTATAGAGAACATTGCATCAGATTATTATAAGATCCCTCACCAAAGACTCCTAAGCAAAGTAAGCTGTCATGGGATAAGAGGAAAGGTCCTCTCCTAGATTAGTAACTGGTTAAAAGATAGGAAACAAAGGGTAGGGATAAATGGTCAGTTTTCAGAACGGAGAGAGGTAAATAGTGGTGTGTCCCCCAGGGTCTGTATTGGGACCAGTATAATTCAACGTGTTCATAAATGATCTGGAAAAAGGGGTAAACAGGGAGGTGGCAAAATTTGTAGATGATACAAAATTACTCAAGATAGTCAAGTCCAAAGCAGATTGTAAAGAATTACAAAGGGACTTCACAAAACTGGGTGACTGGGCAAGAAAATGGCAGATGAAATTCAGTGTTGATGAATGCAAACCAATGCACATTGGAAAACATAATCCTAACTATATATATAAAATGATGGGGTCGAAATTAGCTGTTAACGCTCAAGAAAGAGAGCTTGCAGTCATTGTGAATAGTTCTCTGAAAACATCCACTCAATGAGCACTGACAGTCAAACCGAACAGAATGTTGGGAATCATTAAGTACGGGGTAGATAATAAAACAGAAAATATCATATTGTCTCTCTATAAATCCATTTTGAATACTGTGTGCAGATGTGGTTGCCCCATCTTAAAAAAGATATATTGGAATGGGAAAAGGTATGGAAAAGGGCAACAAAAATTAAGGGTATGGAACAGCTTCCATATGAGGAGAGATTAATAAGACTGAGGCTTTTCAGCTTGGAAAAGAGATGACGAAGGGGAGATGTGATAGAGGTCTATAAAATCATGATTGGTATAGAGAAAGTAAAAAAGGAAGTTACTCCTTCTCATAACACAAGAACTAGGGCCACCAAATGAAATCAATAGGCAGCAGGTTTAAAACAAACAAAATGAAGGATTTTTTCACACAACACAGTCAACCAGTGGAACTACTTGCCAGAAGATGTTGTGAAGGCTAAGACTATAACAGGATTCAAAAAAGAACTAGATAAATTCATGGAGAATAGGTCCATCAATGGCTATTAGTCAGAATGGGCAGAGATGCAAAACAATGCTTTGAAGTGTCCCTAGCCTCTGTTGTCAGAAGCTGGGAATGGGTGACAGGATGGATTACTTGATGAGTCTCTGTTCTTCTCATTCCTTCTGAAGCACCTGGCATTAGCCACTGTCGGAAGACAGGATACTGGGCTAAAGGGACCATTGGTCTTGACCCAGTATGGTTATTCTTTTGTCCATCCAAAAATGTAGAAATCAGCAAAGCAAAAGGTGAAAGCAACAGATATCTTTTTAAAAACCTTGTAAGATATATACTTTGTAGATTATTGACACATTACATGAAAGCAAAATCATTTCCTTTCTTTTCTTTCATCCTGGCTGATGGGGAATGCTGTTTGTCTTTTCATGCCCATTAAGATGTTGGATGGGAGGGGGAACTCTACTTGTCTTTTCAGTCACCTTCTAGATTTTTATTTTTTTAAAACCGTTTTTAAGTTCCCTACTGCATAAAACTGTTACCAGAGATCTCCAAAGGCTAGTGATATGCTCCTGGTCTTTTGGCTCACCCAGTGCCCTGGCTGACCACAGCATACATCTTTTGAAGATGACCCTTCAAGACTGCATCTTTGACCAAGGGCTCAGGCTCTCATCACATTTTCCTCTGTGGTCTGAGTTTTATTTTCCTTCTTTCTGGAAGGTCCTGATTGTGACTGTCCCCAAAAACAGTCATTGATCGAATTATGTTAACACAGTGATTATTTGATGTAGAAAGTCAGAATCTAAATCAAAATAAACCATGACAACAGCCTAGGGAAAGCCTATTTAGCAGGAAAAAGATCATTATTGTGTATTACTTAATCAGGATAAGTCTTGCATCCCAGCAACACTTGTGTGGCTTTGTGTTTAGTGGCCTTACCACCAGATAGCCTTGTCTATTTCTCTTAAGTGTGCAATCCATCATTAGCAGCAACAATGTGAGCACTTTGTCCATATACAGGCAATATTTCTCAGTTACAGCACTGTAAAGAAAGTTTATTCTCTCTTGCATATGCTTAACTTTAAGTTCCTGTTCACTGCTTTGATGAATAGAGGTGAGATTACTCAAGTGCTTAAAGTTAAGCATGTGCTTAATGGCTTTATTGAATTGGAGCCAGAGAGATTAAGTGATTGCGTAAATTGATGCCGGACATTGGTGACAGAGCAGAACCCAGGTTGCTGGAGTTCCAGTCCAGTTTTAAGTCTTTTCTTACTCCAGAAAGTTTTTCCAGTTTCTTTTCACTGTGTTAGCCAGCTTGAGATTCTACACACACATTACCATTCCTACCATGAATGTCATCAATTCAGCAAATATTCCAAATTGGAGGGCAGATCAGAGAACTGCCAAATTACTCTTTAGTTGCTAACACTATGTAATTTTTAACAATGCTGATTTTCTTTCTTAAATTGATGGACGTTATTAGCACTAATTTTATCACTTCAGATAGTTAATGAATGGCTTGTGTAAACTTTTAACGTAAACAGTTTAAAGGAAAAATATACTGTGGATACATGTCTGGGCAAGTTCCCTTCTCAGGTAGTGACACAGTATAAGTTCCCTGGTATGCTAGAAATTTGGATGATAAAGAGTAGGTTTGGTGCAATTGTGACACTTCTGATACAGCGCTTTCCTTTTACAATGAGAAATAATTTCTAAATGCCAAATACCAGGCTACACTGTCTGACATAAGAACACGATTTCTGTGTTCTATACCTCTCCCCCTCTTTTTAGGGGAAGAATCAAGCCTGTTATCCTGTTTCAGAGTATTTTACAAGCTATTAATTGTTTGAATGTGACATCAATGTCCCACTTGTTCTGTTGGCCACAGTCAGGAACTTAATGTGGATGCCCAGTAATAGACTGAAATAATGTGTCTTGGTGTTACTGTGGTATGCGAATTACAAACTATGTTTTCATAGTTTAGTGTGTGGTCAGGCTATGCCTGCTATTGTAATGAGAGTAGACGGTACTACTTGCAGCTCATCAAATTCACTGCCTTGTGAGGTGAATTTGGGAGGACGTAAGGCTAAGGGAGCAAACCATGACAGAAAAGCCCCACGGCCTTGTGGGTGAATTTGGGAGAATGTAAGGCTATGAGAGTAAACTCAGTCAGAAAATCTATAGTGGAGACCCAAAGGCAGTCAGCTACTAATATCTTAGTATCTTTCTGCCAACTCCTGCAGTGGATCAGGTACCAGATGTATTGGTTCTTCCTCTCTTCTGGATTTCACCAGTGATGCTGAGAGGGGTGTCCTGATGCATAGGCAACTCAGGGCCTCCATGTCATCTGCCCAGGCTTGCGACCTGCAGAAGTACTCCAGCTTCACCTCGAGCATCGACACAACACAGGAGGCAGCAGTTCTAAGCTCTTACTCAATTGCTGTAGAGTTGAGCACCTGGGGCTGTCTCAGACAGTGGGAGAGATCATCGTATCTCACTGGACAACTACCGCCTGCCATAAAACTGGGCAGCTCCCAGACAATAGGGTGGTGTTCCTCCACAGTCTGCCTGCTTCAGTGGGTGCTTGGAGCTTAGAGTTTTATAACATGACAAGTGAACTGTAACCAACACACCAGGCAAATCAAGTAAAAGAAAGAAAACATCCTTAAAAATAGGGTGCTGGAACGTTCGCACCATAACAACCAGATTATCTGAGGACCTTCAAGAAATCAATGATGCACGTAAAACTGCTGTAATAATGAGCTGAAACGACTCAGTGTGGATATTGCATCACTCCAAGAAACACGGCTAGCATTAAGTGGCTCTCTCAGGGAAAAAAACTACACATTTTTCTGGTAGGGGAACAGCGTTGAAGAAACGCGAGAGCACGGAGTGGGATTTGACATCAAGAATTCACTTCTGGGGATGGTTGAGCCACCTATAAATGGATCAGAGAGAATTTTTGGCACTATGCTTGTTCACATCTGAGGGCCCAGTCAACCTTGTGATTGTGTATGCCCCAACGCTCTCCTCGTCTTCTGACATCAAGGACCAGTTTTGTGACCAGCTGAACACCACCATCAGCAAGATTCCGAAACATGAATATGTTTTCCTGCTAGGGAACTTCAATGAAAGGGTGGGAGCTGATCATGAAGCATGGACCAACTGTCTTGGTCAACATGGAACTAGTAAGATGAATGGAAATGGTCAGAGACTGCTAGAATTTTGTTCCCATTACAACCTCTGTGTAACAAACACATTCTTCCAGACAAAGCCACAACACAGAGTGTCTTGGAAACATCCCAGATCTGGCAACTGGCACCATTTGGATCTTATCACAAGGCGTACCAATCTTAACGCTGTCCTCATTACCCATAGCTACCAAAATGCTGATTGCAACACAGACCACTCTCTGGTATGCAGCAAGGTTAGACTTAAACCAAAGAAAATACACAGATCTAAAGTAAAAGGATGTCCTTATATTAACATCAGTGCCATTGTGGACCAAGAAAAGTCACAGCAATACAAAAACATACTCCCAGAATCCCTTGACTCCAGTGATTGTGCCACAAGTGCCCAGCTGAAATGGGAGCAACTGAAGAATACAATCTACGATCAGCCCTGTCTGTCTTTGGGAAGAAGAAAAATAAGACTAACGAATGGTTTGACACATATGCCAGCGCGTTGACACCAGTCATAGAGGCCAGATTCACAGCCCAAACCAACTACAAGAGAGACCAAATTAAAACACCTTACAAGCATTGAGAGTGGCAAGAACCAAGGTAAAACAAACTGCTTGACGCTGCACCAATGACTATTGGCTGCACTTATGCGAAAGCATCCAAGTAGCAGCTGATGCAGGGAATGTTAGTTAATGTTAAGATGAGCTATTAGCAGCAGGAGAAAAAAAACGTTTGTAGTGATAATCAGGATGGCCCATTTAGACAGTTGAAGAAGGGGTAAGGATACTTAACTTAGGGAAATAGATTCAATATGTGTAATGACCCAGCCACTCCCAGTCTCTATTCAAACCCAAGTTAATGGTATCTAGTTTTTATATAAATTCAAGCTCAGCAGTTTCTTGTTGGAGTCTGTTTTTGAAGCTCTTCTGTTGCAAAATTGCCACCCTTAAATCTTCTACTGAGTGGCCAGAGAGTTTGAGGTGTTCTCCTACCAGTTTTTGAATGTTACGATTCCTGATGTCAGATTTGTGTCCATTTATTCTTTTGCATAGAATCTATCCTGAATCATAGTGCAGCTTCAGAGCTTAAAGGTCTACTAACAACATGATCTTCTCACTGAGACAACTACGAGAGAAATGCAGAGAACGAAAAAAGCCCCTTTACATAGCCTTCGTTGATCTCACAAAGGCGTTTGACCTTGTCAGTAGAAGTGGATTATTTGCGCTTCTGGAAAAGATTGGCTGTCCCCTCAAGCTCTTAAGCATGAGTTGATCTTTCCATGAAAACACGTATAGCACAGTTCAATACAGCGGCTCAGTCTCTCTGCCATTCCAGATTTGTAGCAGAGTTAAGCAAGACTGTGTACTTGACCCAGCTCTGTTTGGGATCATCTTCTCCTTGCTACTAAAATAAGCTTTTGGTTCTTCAACTGAGGGAATCTACTTGCACACAAGATCTGATAGATAGCTGTTCAATCTTACAAGACTCAGATCTAAAACCAAGACTCTGGAAGCCCTTATCCAAAACCACCTCTTTGCTGAGGACGGAGCAGTTAATCTCTAAAACTTTATGGACCGTTTTTTCCAAAGCCTGCCAATAAGCCTAAAAAAGACTAACATAATGTGCCAAGGAGTTGAGGAAGCACCCTCTATCAAGATCAACAACTATGAACTTGAAGTAGTGAACAAGTTCACATACCTGGGCTCCACTATCACAGTTAAACTTTCACTTGAAATGGAACTCAACATCTGCATTGGAAAAGCCACCACAACAATGTCTAGACTGAGCAAGTGGGTATGGCAAAACAACAAACTGACAGAACACACAAAGATCTGTGTTTATCGTGCGTGTGTTGTCAGCACACTTTTGTATGGAAGCAAGATATGGACCTTATACTCTCATCAGGAAAAGAGGCTCAACAGCTTTTATATGCATTGCCTTTGTTGAATCTTTGGCAGCTCTTGGAGGAAGAATCACCAACACTGAGGTGCTCAAGCGGGCCAGCATACCCAGCATTCAAACACTCCTCAAACAGAGATGCCTCTGCTGGCTTGGGCATGTGTGCTGAATGAATGATGGCCGCATCCCAAAGGACATCCTCAACAGTGAATTGCCATCTGGAAAAAGACCCAAAGGGCAACCAAAATTGCATTTCAAGGATATGTGCAAGTGAGACCTCAAGAAATGGACATGGATGTGGACAACTGGGAAGATCATACTCAAGACCGCAGCCTTCGGAGACAAGAGCTAAACAAAAGTCTCTGGAGTTACGCAAGGAAGTAGTCCATCTTAGGAGAGGAGAAAAGAGCTCACAAAAGGCAGAGCCCAAAGGGTTGAAATATCTTTAAATGTTGCAGATATGGCAGTGATTGTGTCTCTCTCGAGTGGGTCTCTTCAGCCACAGCTGCAGCTGCCATAAAACTGACTAAATTCTTTACCTCTCAGGGCTGTATACCCGTGGTCTCTCGAGACTGAAAGATGCCTACTAATTCTCAGTTGCAGTGTTTCACTACAATATAAGTTTCAGAGGAACAGCCGTGTTAGTCTGTATTCGCCAAAAGAAAAGGAGTACTTGTGGCACCTTAGAGACTAACCAATTTATTTGAGCATGAGCTTTCATGAGCTACAGCTCACTTCATCAGATGCATACCGTGGAAACTGCAGCAGATTTTATATACACACAGAGAATATGAAACAATACCTCCTCCCACCCCACTGTCCTGCTGGTAATAGCTTATCTAAAGTGAGCAACAGGTGGGCCATTTCCAGCACAAATCCAGGTTTTAAATGTGTAGAACCTAATTTCTCTGTAAGAGATGCTCCAGTCATATCAGGCTGCTAATTATATATACAGAAATTTATTCAGTAAAATACAGTAAAAATGTTTGAAATTTCATAATGTTTAATAATATTCTGAATACTTGATTAGCAGTGAAATGTTTTTACAGGTAAATAATATAGATTACAAGGTCAGAAGGGACCACTGTGCTTATCTGGTCTGACCTCCTGCATAACACAGACCATAGAATTGCCCCAAATTAATTTCTGTTTGAACTAGAGCATATCTTTCAGAAAAACATCCAGTCTTGATTTACAAATCTCCAGTAATGGAGAATTCACCTCAACCCTTAAATTGCTATATGATTGATTATCCTCACTATTTAAAATGTGCGCCTTATTTCTAGTCTGAATTTGTCTAACTTCAGCTTTCAGTCATTGGATCTTATTATACCTTTGTCTGCTTGATTGAAGAGCCCATTGTCAAAGTTGTGCTTCCCATGTAGGTACTTCGACTCTGATCAAGTCATCTCTTACCCTTTTGTTAAACTAAACAGGCTGAGCTCCTTGTATCGACTGATACAAGACATATTTTCAAGTCCTTTAATTTTCCTCGTGGAGCCCACTCCATTTTATCAATACCCTTCTTGAATTGACACAGTATTCCAATAGCAGTCACACGAGTGCCAGATAGAGGTAGTATACAACTGCCCTACTACTGCTCAAGATTCCTTGTTTCCCCAAGGATCATAAGTCCCCACAGCATTGTATTGGAGACTTATGTTCACCTGATTATTCACCATGGCCCCCAGGACCTTTTCAGAATCATTTCATCCTGGGATAAGGCCCGTCAACATGGGGGACTCTAATCATATCACCTTCCTTTAATTCTTCATTGAGTACCATATCAGCTGTTCCATTATTTTCCTGGAATCAGTGTCAGTCTGACAGGCGCGGTCATCCCACTTATCATTTTTAAATACGGGGAGAATATTAGGTTTTTTTCTCTAGTGTTCTAAGAGGTATTGAAAATCAGCATTAATGTTTTTAAACTGGGGGATGCAAATAATGTAAACCTGCTGATTTTAAAAATATCTAATTTTAGTAGCTGTTTTTAATATCCCCCTGAACTACTATTGGAGTAGAAAGTATTTCATCCTCATATATGGCTACATCTGGCTTTTTTTTCAAATTCAGAACAGATATTTATTGAACACTTTTTTTGCCTTTTCTACATTATTTTTCTTAGATGCAGGTGTGTATTTCATGTAGGTGCGCATATGCACCCAGCACCCTGAAGCCAGAGAATTTTGCCTAGCAGTACCCATAGGGCTTGCGCCAGTGCACTGTGGCCCTGCCTCCTCCCTGGCCATATGAGGGCAGCACTGCCTCGAACCTCTTCACGGCTGGAGGTGAAACTTGGTATAGTGTTTTCACCTCACATTTTTAGTCTGTTTTCTGAGGGTTTTTTCCTCTAGATCAGTGGCTCTCAATCCACGGCTTATGTGACATCCTCAGGGCCATACAGGTAGTATATATATTTTATGGGTGCGGTCCACATGGGACAGAGAGAGCTGCATACGCGGCCCACAGTGTTAAATAAGTTGAGAACCACTGCTCTAGATAATAGTAGTACCTTAGGTTTAGTTTAGTGTTATCATAGTGTTGTTTATAGTAGCTGGGTGCCATATGTGTTGCCTTTACCAGGGTTCAAGCATTGTCTACCATGAGGGTGCGGGGGAAATGGGACCATCCCCAATACTGATCCCCACGTGAGGTGCTTTTGTCTTGGTAATGGACACGTTAAAGAATGGTGTGCCATCTATAAGTCGTTCAAAAGACCGCATATTCCAGTTACATTACATTCACATTCATTAGCATATTTTCATAAAATCATATGGAGTGCAATGTCACATACTCTTTGCTGCGCAGTACAGAGGATAGAGTTTTTAGGGGTTGTGTTTGTCTCTTCCTAGGCCAGAGCATTTCTCCCAGAGTCTGAATTCCAATTTATTCAATCTCTAATGACAGACCCCAAGTTTCATCTAATCACAACAGCCCAAAACAGCACAAGGCTCCTAGGGCACATGGCCTCTTACACTTATGTAGTACAACATGCAGGGCTGCACCTCAGGCCCCTCCAGATGTGGCAGGATTCAGTGTACTTGCTAAGCCATCTTCATTGGGGGCCTGTGATCACGATACTATTTAGTTCTGATTTTGCTGAATTGTGACTGGATCCTCATCATTTGTGTAGGCGTTCTCTTTCTCAACCCTCAGTGACTCTGGTGTCAGATGAGTCTGCTCTAGGGTGGAGAGCCCACCTGGGGCCCCTCCAGATTCTGGGTCTTTGGTCCTTGCGGGAACTCTCTTTTCATATCAATGTCAGAGAACTCAGGGCTATGCATCTTGCCTGTCAGGTTTTTCTACCTCATAACAGAGGGGGAAACTCATTTGTTCTTATAGACAACACCACAGCTATGTTTTACCTCAAAAGGCAGGGAGGAGCTCACTCATCCGTCCTTTGTTGAAGCAGTTGACCTGTAGGAATTTTTGAATAGCCCATTCAGTCAACCTTGAGGTCTCTTACTTTCCACAGATGCAGAATGAGCTACCAGACGACCTGAGCAGGTCATTTTTTAGTCACCACAAATAGTCTCTTTGCCTGGATGTAGCCAGATGAATTTTCCAGCGGTGGGTGACTCCCCAGATTGACCTATTTGCAAACAACTTTCTGCTCCCTGCAAGGCCACAGTCCGGGCTCAATCACAGATACCTTTCTGCTACCCTGGACAGAAAAGCTATGCTTTCCTCCCGATCCCACTCCTACAGAGTGCTACTAAAGATTAAGTAGGACCATGCCTGGTTTATATTAATAGCCCCAGCATGGTCCTGCCAGCACTGGTTCCTCCACTCTACTTGAACTCTCAGTGACATCTCCAATTTCATTCCTGTTGCACCTAGATCTGATCTCCCAAGATTGTGGTCGTCTACTCCACCTGAACCTGCAGTCCCTTCACCGAATTGCCTGGAAGCTCCATCGCTAAATTCCAGAGAACAGTCTTGCTCAGAGCAAGTTTTTCAGGTCTTACTAAAAAGTAGAAACCCCTCCAACAGGACACCTCCTTGTCAAAATGGAAGCAGTTCTCTATCTGGGCTTGTCAAATCAGCATCTTGTCAATGCATTTGTCCATCCAACATATACTTGACTGTCTGCTGCACCTAAAATACCAAGGCTTAGCAGTTTTCTCTGTCAAAGTTCATCTGGCAGCTGTATCAGCTTTCCACCTTCACATAGATAACCGGTCTGTTTTTTCTAATGGTATGACAATCAGATTCCTTACAGGTCTGTAAAGGTTTTACCTTCAATTAATGGAGCCCGTTCCTCCTTGGGACTTGAACTTGGTCTAGTCTGGACTTATGAGACCACCATTTGAGCCTTTAGTAACATGCTCCTTACTACACCTTTCCTGGAAGGTGGTTTTCACTTCTGCCAGAAGAGTCTCTGAACTGCATGCCCTCGCTTCTGAACCATCATCTACAGTCTTTTTTAAGATAAGGTGTACTTACACCATCATCTGAGTTTTTCCTCTAAAGTAGTTTCAAATTTTAAACAATCAGTTTACTTACCCGTTTTTTTAAACGCAAACCACACACAAATAGGGACAAGCAGCGGCTACACACTTTGGATGTTAGACAAGCACTGGAGTTCTACTGAGACAGGATCCATCCAACTGTTCATGGCTATCGTGGACAGAATGAAAAGCCTTCCAATCTCCTCACGGAGAATTTAGTCATAAATGACTTTCTGTATCAGCGCTTGTTATGAGCTGGCAAATGTTTCACCAACAGACAAGCTGACTACTCACTCCACAAGATCTCACACATCCTCAACAGCATTCCTAGCGCAGATCCCTTTCCAGGACATTTGTGAAGCAGCAACCTGGTCATCGGTGCGCACTTTGTTCTTCTATTACACCACTACCCAGTAATCTAGAGACGATGCCAAATTTGGTGGAGCTGTACTACAATCCGTAGACTCCAATTCCTCCTCCTATATTATTTCTTGGGAATCACCAAGAGTGGGATGTACATGTGCAGTCACGCAAAGAAAGAATAGTTGTTAAACTTTCACAACTGTTTGAGATGTGTTGCACATGTCCATTCCACAACTTGCCCTCCTCTACATTGAGTTTCCAGGATGATTCTACAAAAAAAATGATTCTGAAAAAATTGTAGTCTTAATAATGAACCATTTTTTGTTGACGTTTCCACTATTTTCATCTATAATGGACCAGTACCATTGCTAGGATTCTCCTGTTCCTAATTAACTTCTTCTCATTGTCCTTTTCTGTGTTGGCCATAGACTTCCCCTTGTGTCCCATAGACTTCTTGTATCAATTCCTATGTTCAGTACTATCAACTTCTGTGTGTGTGTTTTGATAGTTGCCTTTGCTTCCTCTTTAAGCCAGGTTGATTTTTTTTTTCTGTAAACTTTTTCTTTAGCCTTCTTTCTGAATTGTGATTTTTGGTCATTTAGTACAAACGGTCTTAAACAATTTCCAATTATCATTCATATTTTTTGGTTTAAATTCTTTCTCCCAGCTACTTGAATCATAATTGTTTTCAGCTTTGTGAAATTGGCCTTTTTAAAGCACCAAATATATCTATTATTAGTTTGGTCTTGATTATTTTTGCACGTAACTAATGTGATCAAGTCATGATCGCTCGTACCTATGTTACACTAATTTTTAATTCTGATATCAATCAAGATGATGTCTAATATAGAATTCCCCTGTGTTGGATGCAACACTTTTTGAGTTAGGAAAGTATAATCTGTAATAATTAGACATTCCAAGGATGTTTTGTACTGGCAGCATGAGATTTGTTTTATATGTTGCTCAGATTGAAGTCCCCCATGATAAGTGGTTAAGGAACCAGTCTTCCTATTCTCTAGTGCAGTGTTTCCCAAGCAGTGTCCTTCAGCACGCTGGTGTGCCATCAGGCATAAACAGGTGTGCTGTGGAATTTTGGAAAAGTCACTTGTGGGGGTGAGGCGGGGGGAATTCTAATTATTTTAGTTAGTGTCAAAACCAGATTAAAATTTGTGATGTTGCTCTTTGGGTGTACGTGCGTGAGGCAGACACATCACACTATGCTCAAATTACCTTGCTGTTTGCATAGTATCACGTGGGAGCCATGTTTTCTTTTCAACGGTTAAGTTATCGTGGTGAATTTTGAATTGAAGACTCTAAAACAGACACATATTTGAAGAAAAGAGATTCTGGCGCCTCCATATCTACTTTCAGTGATGAAGCTGAATGTGAACTGAAAAGCAAAGTGGTGATCCAACACTACTCTTAAGAGCTATTTGCAATTTGGATTTTTGTGTACAGGTGAGCCATCTTTTCCTCTTCTGCAATGTCTTGTGTGTGAAGAGAAACTTTCAAACCATGCAATGGTGCCAAGTAAGTTAAAAAGACACCTTATAAACAAACATCTGTCCCTTGCCAACAAAGACAAATTATTTTTTTGAGCATTTAAAGGATCAGAATGAAAAACAAGTCCAAATGATGAAAGATTGTGTAACTGTTTCTGATACAGTTTTGGAAACAAGCTGCTTGGTTTCTGAGCTTGTAGTGAAGACAGATAAACTACACACAATTGCAGAAACATACATTTTATCAGTATGCAAAGAAATGGTGAGAGTTATGTTAAGTGCAAATTCAGTCAATGAAATTGCAAAAGTTCGCCTTTCAGATTATGCGATATGTCGCCACATTGATGACATGTTGGCTGATACTGAGACTGCATCCACAAATGTGGACTTGTTAGCCAACAGTTGAGCATGACCATTGATATCTGTTGATCCATCACTCTGCAATGCAAATTTTCCCCTTGATTTGATTTTTTGTTAGAGCAGTCTCAGCCAACAATTTGCCAAATTTGCAAAGGATGGACTGCACTTTATTTTAAAGTTTGTTGACATGTCTTTGGACTCCTTCTGGTTGATGGTGGCAGATCAGTACCCAGTAATGTTACACCGTGCTATCTCCATTCTGTTGCTGTTTTCAGCAATGCACCTGCTTAAGATTTTTAAGCCCAATTTGCATCAAAAACAAAGAGAGTGCCTGAGATTGGTGGAGCAAGAGCTCCAAGTTGCATTGTCCACATTTCCTGCCAGGATTCAATGATTCTGCGCACAAGGCAAGCTCAAATTTCTCATTAAATGTAAGTTTTCGTTTAATAATTTTAGCATGCCACGTACATTTTATTGAAGTCAGCGTACCTTAGACTGGAAAAGGTTGGGAAACACTGCTCTAGTGTGATCTGGTGGTCTAGAGCAGACACCAACTAATACCCCATCTTCTGCTTTATCTGTTAGGATATCAATCCTTAACTGTTTATGATCATTTTCTTCTAAGTTGCCAATGACTTGGAAACAGATAATGCCTTTTTGGACAGAGTGCCAGTCCATGTTTGTCCACTCTATGTTTCAGTCTTGTGTGGAAACATGCTTTTCTAGATTAATTCAGAAAACTCTTTAAAGATAATTTCAAATCAGTAAAAACTGGGAAGCCAATTTATGGCTGACTATTGATTAGAGTGAGGTTTTAATCCTTGAAGATGCTACCATAACTTAAATCTACTGGGAAGTAAAATTTTGTTATTTTTAATTAAAAAAAAAAAAGCAAAACAAAAAAAAACTTTCACTTTGTTTTGCACTTTCTCACGAGATGGCCCCACTTCCTGGTTGAGGATTTATAATATAGAAGCTGGATTCTCTTTCCTCAGGAAAAGAGGACGGGCAGACTAGAAAAATGCATCCAACTGAAGCCAAAATGTCTTTCTCTCCTGCCTCAGCTAGGAGGGGATCCAAACTCCGTAGACGCTGGCAGGGATTCATTTTGTTAGGAAGTTGGGTTTGGCTTTGGCAGTGACTGGTAGGTGGGAAGGAGAACCAGAGAAATCCAGAGCCTAGATTCTCCTATAAAATGTAGCAACAGATGAGAGATTCCTTTCGATATCAGCTGACTATGCAGTTCTGAACTCCTACCCCCACTTTCCAGCCAAACAGGATCTGGCTGCTATGCATACTTGCCTACTGTGGGAAATGGAAAAGCTTGGAATTTTCATTTTGGCTGTTTCCTGAAACCTCGTCTTACGTGTTCCTTTCTGATATATGACCGGAAAAATTGACATAATTGTTTTAAACCTGGAAAATTCTCTATTCTCTTACTTTACCTCCAAAACAATTAGGCTCAAGAACGATCAACTTTTCTACCTGACTAAAAAGGATCCAGTGTCCTCTTCTTCTCTCTTCTGTTCATTGCTGCAGCACTGGGTGTCCTGAGATTTTGAAGGGAGGCCTGAGAAATGGCACAAAAGCCTGTGGTTAGGCAGGTATGCTGCTTTATGTCAGCATCTAGGAAGGTTACCCACAAAGTGTGTGAGAGTGGAAAACATGGAGTAAAATATTTATATTTTATTTGCTGGAAGATTCCTCAGTTGTTGTCCCATTGAGAGAGAGAGAGATACATCTAGTCATTTTTTTAGTTCACCATGACCTAGACTGTCAATCTTAACTTCAGTTTTCTAGGTTTTGTTGGTATAACAGCCTCTAACAATTTTAAAACATCTTTGCATCTAAGCTAACACAGTACCGAATGGTTACATTAGACCTCTATTGCTCTATTTACAAAAACAAACAAACAAAAACATGAAATACAGAAACAGAAGAAACAGGAAGTTGGGGGTGTACCTCTCTCATCCTGAAAGAATGGACAGTCATAAACTGTAAGCTGATGTAATAGACCTCCTAGTGCTATACTGAAAATATGTTGACTATTACATCTGAAGTGAGAGTAGTCAAAACTTCTCCTACAGCATTGACAGTATTCAGTTCAACCATATTTACGATAATCTGAACTCTCTCTCTTAAAACTAGTTTTTGGCATGTTTTAATTTTTTTAAACATAAAGATGAATATCTCGGGCTTGGTTTTACTAGGATCCTGTAGTCATGTATCGTTCACTTTTTCTTTTTTTTTCCTTCCTCCATTCAGATGCAGAGTTTGCAAGGTGGTACAGAAGCCATGGCCCATTTGGACCAGTTGGAAGCTGATTATTATGATCTACAGCTTCAGTTGTATGAAGTGCAGTTTGAGATTTTGAAGTATGAAGAGCTGCTGCTGACAGCACAACTTGAAAGCATCAAAAGACTAGTATCAGGTACAGTACACATTTTATGGGCATAATCTGTGTTACCTAAGACAGTACTAATACTGAACTGTAAAACTTAGAATCAACCATTTTAGCATTCTTTAAATAAGTAAAGATTTAGGACTTTGAACATAAGTACAATTAAAATCAGTTGAAATCTGCATCGAGGAGAAGGAGGTAAATTTTTAAATCTTTATATATTGCTTTGTCTCCTTAACTTCAGTTGGAATCACATACCTAATGTCTTATGCAATATTGGGAAAAATTAGGGCTGGAAAGGAAGGAATTATTTTCTAAGTGTTCTTGTGTACTGCAGGTTTGGCTAACTTACAGGAGTTGTTGCTCTCAAAATTTCTGAAATAAGTGTTTAAGTGTAGCATGTGGCTGTCAAGGAGGTGTCAGGCAAATCAGAATCCTCTAGGTGAGCTTTTGACACATTATGAAGCATTTATGTTGCCATTGTAACAGAGTTTAGATCAGGGACACACAAGCTGTGGTCCCTAGACCTGATGTAGCTCACAAATCATTTAAAACCAACTCATAGAGATGGTGCAGGGAAATTTAGTGTGTGTGTGTCCAGCCTGGTCTTCTGAGTTTTCTTATGCTTATACTTTTACTCAGATGTTAGCTTTCTATGCTGGCTCAGTGCTAAAGGACTTGTGGAGGAAGTGTTCATCAGAAAAGTCACTGTAGAGCAGAAATTTTCAAATGTGCTCATATTGTGAGTTACATCTTGAGATACAGCACCTCATGGCACCTTTTCTCCCATTCACAGTAGTGTGGACTGCTTCTTCTCACATGTGTGATCCTATAACATCCTTATGGCAATTACTGTAATTGAGCCCATAGCGAAAGAGAGCTTAATACATTTTTAGCTGTCTTTTAATGAAATTTTGCAGTCAGCCTAGCCAGCTCTCTGCGGGCTGTGAGTAAGTGCTCAATAGACAATTCTTTGTTCACAGACTGCTTTACGATATGATTCTAGTTTTGATCCTGATGTTACTGCACAGTTTACTTTCATGCAGCTAATAGGGAACCTATCTAGTAAGAGAGACAAAGGAGGAAGAAATAGTTAAATCAATGTTCTTTGAATTAGTATTAGCAAAACTATAATGTTATGTTGACTTTTATATCTGGAAGGTTCACTGAGTAATTTGAAGGACCTTTGAGTTGAGGTACATTGTCACCGGTACTTGGATTCAGTTTGGATATTGAGATTATTCCACTATTACCAACTTTTCCACCAAAAGAACAGTGGACCTGCTGTAAAAGTAGTATACATCACTTTTTGCTCATGGTACACATAGGCAGATGATTACTGAATCCAAAAAATTCTTCATAGCTCAATGCTTAAGTTACCCCCAATTTTTTTAAGTTCTAAAAATATTCTTATTTCTCAATATTACACTTTTATATTAAGCCTTTATCCAAAAAAGCATAAAGGGTTTGGCTGACTTTATTGAATGCAACAGTCTGTGTTAGGAGCTAGCATTTTTAAATAATGTACAGCAACACTACACACAGGTTAGGACAGAATACTGAAAGAATACTGGTCCTGTTGAAATTATGGGGAAGTTTTAGTTAGGCAGAATGAAACTATCTATTTGTAATTTATCCAGCAGAACTAGTGCAGTTACTCTTGTGAAAAATACCATAGGATTTTTAGATAGTCACATGTGGTCAAGACCATCCTGCATCTCCTCTGCAACGTGGCATCTCTCAAAGTACAGTGGCCTCTAGCACACACGATTTACTACTGACTCAGAGAGAAAAATGCTATTTATTGGATCATCAATCCTACTTTCTTTATGGTTACGGTCAGAAAAGTAGCAGCCTTCTTATAGAACAGATCTATGTGATGCACATGTTAATAACCATTGTAAGCTGGAACTACTTTTTACTCCTGGTAGCTACATTCACTCTGTAGTGCTCTGAGAATGCAGTTGGATTCTGTTCTGATTTCTGAATCATCAGCAGAATTGAGTAAATTCTGGCTGACAATCTTTTATTGGTAATGCTAGAACCAGAAAAAACACAACTTTACTTCAAAATCCTAGCTTGAATGTCCAGGTTGGTAGTTAGGGAGGGGAAGAAACACTGTTTTATTTGTAAATGGAATACAGTTGCTCTGGTAGCTATTGAGACAGTAAATGGGATGGTGGTTTTTAGAGTTACCAACAGAAGATGTGTACTTGAATTCACAATCTGTAAATTAAGGCTTTTAAAGGGACAACATACCCAAACAGGCCAGCTTCATCTCTGCTGAAGGATTTGTGGTGGATGGAATGTCATCAATAGATAATGTGATAGTTGGCTGCTGGCTTAGTATTTTAATTTATCTGGCAAGTCTGAATGTTGTGGGACTAAACAAAAAAGGAATTATTTTAATTTGCATATTTTTCATGTTCTAGTTATAAGAGAGGTTCAGTACTTACCAACCTCACAGACATGTTTTAAAGGCCAAAAAGAATAGTTTGTTTTTCTGATGAAAGACACAATAGAATTGCAAGAGTTTTCTTTAAAATATTTGTACGTTTGCAGGTCCCCTTTCATGTCCCAGTTTTAACATTGAAATGCTTGTTAAAGATATAATTGAGTAGGGTAGATTTGATTTAAATCAAATTGATTTAAATCCTGATTTAAATAACTAGTCAGGAAGACTCGATTTAATCATAGATTTTTACATAAAAGTGCATTCTTGTTGGTTGTTATAACCTTAATACCTATTCTTCACAACTTAGAGATAGACATAGGTTTCATTTTTAGAAAGTACACACTATACATGTTTAAGAGATTTATTTTGAAAACTTTTCAGATTAGTTTTACAGCTATATCAGAAAATGAATGATTGTTTGGGTATTTCATTTACCAAAGGTAATTGAAGCAGATATTTCTGAAGTCATTGGGAGGTGAACTATCTCCAGTTCAACAGGTTAATCATTAATATTTGGAGGATTTTCTTGCCATGCTGTATTAGGAGGAGAACATCACCAGACAGACAGTTAAATTGTTTTATTTAACTAAAACAGCAACATTATGTATTCTGGATTTTTTTCTTGAACAGCAAACATATAATAAATATTTTAACAAAACAAGCATATGAATTTCTGAATTTAGTTTAACATTCAAGTTTTTTAAAATCAGGTTTGTTTTTGTTAAAATTGTTTTTAACTGAAATAGTTAAATGAAATATTTTAAAAAAATAAAAAATCAACTGTCAGCCAGGTCAACATGAGAAACCTAAAATATTGGCTTCTGCAGCTAACTGTCGTCTTCACCTTCATTTTCCTGTTCATAATCTGGAAAAGAAAAACAAGCTTTCCTGCTTTTTCAGATCCCAAATGGTTTCTTAATTTGGAATGAATTAGTCCAAAGGAAGAAAATATTCTTTCTACACTAGCAGAAGAAGCTATTGCTGTTAAAAGTGAGATTATCACTTCAATAGTCTCTGAATCCAAGCACTTAAGTGACTTCCACCAGTTCACTTGTGTGACTTTCTTTAGAAGATCATCAGCAAATATATATTTCTTGAATGGTTCACCCTTAGCTCTGAAGTTTGTTATAGTTGGTATTATGGAGGGATGATTGCTGGATGTCCATGTCATAGCCAACTCTTCTTCTTCAGTAGTTAAGGTTTGACCCTGGTACTGAGAATTGAGTATTGAGAATATTTGCAAGACAATGAGCTGGAGATAGCGCTTGTCCCATTCATTTTTTTAATGCTTGTAATTTAACTCTGTCATTTCATATTTCTCTTTTTAAGATCTCACTCAGTTCCTTCCAAATTTCAACAGCGTCAGCAATAAAACAAAACCTGCATTTTGTTCATGGCTATAGAAATAGGCTTCAGGGTACACAGCATGTGTTCTACACTTCTCTTAAGCCCAATGTTGAGAACTTTGGCTGTGACAGTGCCATCTATTTTTTCTTGATTTTGTTCACAAATTGTCATCAGATTAGACCAGTTCTTGATATAGTGCTCAAAACAGTCCACTACTGAGTTCCATTGCACGTCTTGTGGGAGAGTTAGCTTGGTTCCTCCCACTTTTTTCAGAGCAGCTGCAAAGTGGTTGTTACGGAAGTATTTTGCAATTTCAACAACATTAGCCTTTATGTCTGAAGTCTTTGGCTAGGAGGTGCATCAAACGAGCACGGCAACCCTATGATATTAGCTTGGGACTCTCTTCTAAATAATTTCTTCTCATCTTGGATACATTTGCAGCATTGTCTGTGACCAAGCTGCATACTAGACATTTGAATTATTTTTCAGTTTTTTTATAGCTTTTATTGCTACTTCTTATAAGCATTCTGTTGTGTGTGCATTTCCTGATGTATCAATTGTTTCTGTAAGGAAGACATTCCCTTCTTCTGTTGTCACACAAGCACATACAACAGGATCATTGTGGACATCGCTCCACCCATCAAGACTCAGGTTAACAATTTTACCCTCTAGACCTTTTGCACACTGCTCAATTTCTCTTTCATACACTTTATCCAGCAATTTGCCTGCGACATCTGCTCTGTTGGGTGGACTGTATCCTGGTCTTAATGACTGAACCATGTTAATGAAGTGTGGGTTCTCAATCGTACGGAAAGGAGAGAGTTTGTTGCGTAAACAAACCGGACAATTTTTTCATCCATTACCTCTTTTTGTAATCTGCTGGTTCTTATCACAAACTTATCTATGGTTGTTTCTCTTTTTGCTACAGGTGATATACTGTGGCTATGTGACATACATCATGTGACTGAAACACTATCATTGGCAGATAACTCTGAAACTATAGAAAATGATGGTGATCTTGAAGGTGGATAATCTTCAGAATCCTGTATGTTGAGGATGGATTCTCCTAAACAAAATAAGTCAATGCAGTTATTTAATTATCATACTGCTCATTTAGTATTACTCATTGCATTCACTGACACTCAGTACTACTTTAAAGGTGAAATTGTAAAAGGAAGATCTGCCTATTTCAGCTATTTATTTTTATCACAACTGCATCTAACATGATAGTACCATAGAGTAACAACTAAATTGTTTGCTCAAACATGAGAATTCAAGAATAGTCCAGAAGGAAGAGAGGCAGTTCATGAACTATTGGAACTCATTTACAAAACTTTTCTTAAACATTACATGAATATATTGTCTTATACTATAGAATTAGAATTTATAATCCCTATTCCATGATGAGATATCTTTGAGCTATAATGTATCTTTAGGTAGGTTTTTTCCCTCAAAAAGCATTTTATCAAAAAAATCTGATTTTTTTTAATTTTTATTGTTTAAATAATTGATTTTTATCCATCCTGTAATTGAGTCTGTCAGTTAATTTGTAAAATCCTATTTTACGACTCGGCCTCATTTAAAATGAAACCTGCACACAGAATTCTCTCTTTGATAGCTGCTTAAGAAAATACAGTTTTAGGTGAATCAGACATAAAATTTTGCAGGCTGATGTTTCATGAAGTGGTCCAGTGACTAGTGTTGGGTTTTGTTGTACATTGTTTTGATTTTAGAGTTATGAAGTTCTGTCCTTACTTGCTAGAATCACTTGTCTTCTTCTGAGTTGCTGTTTGTTAGAGGGGGGATATAGTCAGCACCAGGGGACAGAAGATGCTACATGCAGATAACACAGTAAGTGGCTGCTGCTTTTAAGATGGGTAGCCTCAGAGAAGGGAGGAGGGAAGCCCTTGCCCCAGAAGAATCCTTCAGCTGGGTAAGAGAAAGTTAGTTATATGCAACCAGAGTAGCAGCTTTCCTGAGAGGTGGCTGACTGCAGGAGAAATAAGAAGAGTGTGTTTCTAGGTCAGGGACAGGCAAACTTTTTGGCCTGAGGGCCGCATCAGGTTTCAGAAATTGTATGGAGGGCCGGTTAGGGGAGGCTGTGCCTCCGCAAACAGCCAGGCATGGCTGGGCTCCCGCCGCCACCTCCCTGCCCTCCTCCCACGGGACCTCTGCCCCATCCAACCACCTCTTCTCGCTGTCCCCTGACTGCCCCCCGCTGCCCCATGCAATCCTTCCTGACTCCCGCCCCCATTCAACCCCCCTGTTCCCCACCCTCTGACCGCCCCGAACTCCCCTGCCCTCTATCCAACACTGCCGCTCTCTGCCCCCTTACCACACTGCCTGGAGCACCCGTGGCTGGCGGCGCTACAGTTGTGCCGCTCGGCTGGAGCCAGCCACACACGCGTAGCACAGAGCACCAGGTCAGGCTGGGCTCTGCAGCGGCGCTGCTCCAGGAGCTCGCGGCCCCACCGCCCAGAGCATTGCACCAGCAGCGCAGTGAGCTGAGGCTGTGAGGGAGGGGGAACAGCAGGATAAGGGCCAGGGGCTAGCCTCCCAAGAGCTCAGGGGCCGGGCAGGAGGGTCCTGCAGGCTGTAGTTTGCCCACCTCTGTTCTAGGTGCTCAGGGCTGGGCAAATGGCAATAAGGTCAGCACTAAGTGTTCACTGTCCTTCTTGTTTGAGCCACCTGCACTGAACTCCCCTCCTGGTAGCATCCTTTGACCTGCCTGCAGCAGAGGATATAGAGGGGTTTAGAAGGCCTTTGTGTCTCCCTTACCCAGGCATTCACAGTGAAGGATTCATCACCTTTATTCTTTTTTTTTTTTTCTTGATAAGAGATTAGAGGTCAAATGTTCACAATGACACTCATTACAGCATTTGAATTCATTAGTGCTCCACTGTAGGCAAGAGAGACTATAGTGTGAAATACAAATTTAAAAATGATAGGTTGTGATAAAACCTTTGATAATGTCATTGTCCTCCTAAGTGTGGTGTCTTCAAGGTAAGCCTAACAGAGGTACTCACCCTGCCTCCAATGAGCAGAAGCTGTGTGACTACGAGCCCAGAAACCTCCTGATGGGAGGAATCTTGGGATCATCATGTTGTCTAATTTCTTTTTCATGGTATATATATGAGATATCTGAAGAAGAGTCACACAACGAAAACCTTAGGAAGTGGCGATACAGCTTGAACTTTGCAGTGGAGATCACAGGGGATGACTGTGCAGCATAAACTCTCCCCTCATGTTAGTTAAGTTCAAACGCTGTCAGGGGCGTAGTGTTGAGGTGACATGGGGTTATGTTTCCTTCACAAATTCCTGCTGACAGTTATTGTTAGTGGTATGTGAGCCAATAAAAATAACAGGAGGTACATAATTGTTGTGGATTTTTATGTTTTAGCTAAACTGTAGAGCCTTAGGAGGTTGTGCCACTTTAACACCTTGGCACTCAACTGTCATTTTTGTCAAGACCAGCTCTTCCTGCGCATTGTCTAATGCAGGGTTTAATGTTAAAAAACAAAACAAACAAAACCCACCAACTTAGTGGTTTATGTCAATCACATATACTGATTTGACTTCTTTTATTGCTGACATTTTATAAACAGAGAAGAGAGATGAAGTGGTGTATTACGATACTTATGAAAGTATGGAAGCCATGCTTGAAAAAGAAGATATGGCAACATCTATACACTTACAAAGAGAAGAGCTGCAGAAGTTGCAACAGAAAATCCGCCAGCTGGAAGCAAGGCGTGGACGTATTTCAGCCAAGAAAGCCTACCTCAGAAATAAAAAGGTAATATTAAATTGTACAATTCTTCTCTAACAGAGACTTCCCTTTTTAGTAAAACCACAGAGGCATCCAATCTTGGATGGGAGCCCACACAGGGAGACTCAACACCCAATAAACTGGGTTTCTTCAGGAACAGTAGCTGCACATAAGTATTCTGGGATAAGGGATATAAGATTCCAAGTGTTTAATGCTGCTTAAAATTATGGAGGTATCCGTTATAGTTCCACAGTGAAGGCTGAGGAGTTTTGCAACAGTTCAACCTCGTTCTGTAACCCACAATTACAACACTTATTCTTTGAGCGCACATTTCATTTTTAGATAATTTATAAATCAGTCTGTTAAAAATGGGTCCTTTAATAATTGTTTTAGTCTCTAGTAATCTTAATAATGGAAAAACACTCTTCAGACTTCCAGTATAATCAAAATGTCCTGAAACCTTTTTTTTGAAGAAGTTTTTGTTAGAGTTAAAATATTTATTTCTTAGTGAGTTTGTTTATTTTGGTAGCTGCTGCCGTTCTTCACAACTGAAAGTTTCTCTTTTAGTAGAGGTTAATGTTCTTCTGCAAAGGATTCCACCAAGAATTGTCCTCTTAAAATAGCTGTTGTTCACTATTCAGTGGAACATAGTCATCCCACAGTTAAGATGCCCTTCTCAAAATGGCTTCCATCTCTGGTTGTTCTCAGTGGATGGGGACCACAGGCTGCCCTTAGCAAAGATGGTCACTGTCTTCATTCACCTGCTGCTCAGTCATCCTCTCTTCTTTGTAACAGGATAGGGGTCACCATCTTTCCTTTGGGCAGCTTGCTTTCAGTCCCATTATAAGTGTGGAAATGCACAATTTAGAGCACTGAAATAACTTTAACTCTGCCCTATAGTGACACCATGTAATGTTACCATTAGGGCATTTCAGGATTTGGGTTCCCAGATTAGATTAAATTGACTTTTAAAGAAAAATTAGGTTTTTTCCCGCCAATTCAAAACAAGTCAGAAGACTTAAGTAGAGAAGTAACAGTTTTTCATGGAACTTTAATTTGTAATCAATATGTGAAGAGATTTAAGTTACAGTATGGATTATCTCTTTAATATTGATGATCTATCTTGAAAGATTAACAATTGTGATTCATGCGCAGAATTGTTGCAAATATGGATTATGTTTTCAAGTCATGTTAGATTTCGTTTCTCTGAATGACTTGTTTGTAGTTCCCTTAAAGCCCGTGCAATTTTATGAACATGCATTATTTGAGTGAATATATTAATGAAAATAAAACATCACAGAACTAGAGATAGTCCTGAGTTTTTTCATCCATTGCTGTGTACTAAATTTGAAAAACAGCTGAAGAGTTAATACAGTCACCAAGCAGTTATCTTTATACTAGCTAACTTTATACCTTTTTTTTTTTTTTGTACTGACTGCTTTTCGGTCACCATTGTCTCACCTATCTCACTCACTATTGCATGGGAAAGAACACAAACAGAAAAATAATGTACAGAAATTTTCCCTTGTTACTTACTCATGGGAAATAGTTAGTTCAGTCACCGAGTTCACTTGTTTGGAATCTTGTTTTGGTGCCTTTTTAATGTGCCTTATTCCTCAGCCAGTAAAGAAAACACATGCAGAATAATATGTATTTAAATTGGCAGGGTTGACCAAAGATTCTATTTTTATGCAGAAAGGACAGGGGATGTCAGTAATCCCGTGCCATTAGGCAGCAAGTTTTAGGGGAAAAAGATACTTAGGCAGTTCAGGATGAGTATCTAGGTCAAAGCATTGTTTACTGTAGTTGCTCAAGCTAATTTTAAATTCTATTACTGACCTCATCTCTGATTCCATGCCCTGTCAAACCTCCTAGTAATTATTTGAAGGAGAAAACATCCTGTGGCTTTGACTTTCACGTTAAGTAAGCACTATCGGTCTCGGAGTACCATTGAGCCATTCTTGCCAGTGGTGGTATTAACATTTGCCTGTAGTTCCATAGTTGTACAGAGTGCACAAGTCTGTAAGAAGATAAGGTCTCCATGCTGAGAAGTTAGTCTAAATTAAACTTACAGAACAATACTACAGGATGTGTGGTGACAGTAGAATCAGATGGTCTGAGGTGAGAACATTAGTGATTGAAGGCTAAATGAAAAAAGTGAATTTTGAGGAGGGATTTGGAGGATACTTGGTTGATCTCTCCATTCTTGAGTGTCTCCTTTAAATTTATCATGGAGTTCCAGGGAGAATAGGCTGTCACTTTTCAAAATACATTCCCATTCATTAAGAGCTTAATTTAGCAAAGCATTTAAGTTTCTTTCCTCACTTGAGGCCTTAGAACTTATGCAGTTGCTGCCACCTCCTCCCCCTTCCTGCCCCAAACCACAGAAAACAAACTGAATGTTAGATGGCATATGCCACAAGGTTCTGCTGTAGCAGGAACTTCAGAGCAGTCTAATATCTCTTGTTACGGTATAGATTTTTGGGTATTAGGGTTCTCTGTAGCCAGCTCCCTCTTTCAGGCTAAAATCCTGAATAGGAGAAGACTAGGATTGCATATCTCTCACTAGCTCCTGCTTGCGTTTTTTTTTACAGGAGATATAGCTAATCTAATCATCCAAGAAAGTGAAAACCTCTCTCGGAAAAGTTAAAATATAGTGATGTAATATAAATCCTTTTTATTCATAAAGTTCTGACATCAAAAATACAGAAACATAAAATGAAGTGTAATGTACAATTGATAATGCACATTGTACCTGACAATTGGTAATAGTGTAAGATCTTTCTCAGAACTTATACTTCATGTTCTTCTTCCTGTTTTGTTAACAATGTCAAATCATAGCACCATTGTAACAAACCTTATAAAGTAAGAAACTGTTACAATTTAAAATCAATAAGGAAACACCTTATCTTTCTTTAATAGTGGAGCTGCTACACAGTACATGGAGCATGTGTTTTGAGACACTTTTTAGATGCCACTGATGCAGAATTGCTTAGAGTAGGGTGAAAAAGTAACTAAAACATTATAGCTTGATAAAAGCCTCATATCTTAAGTTGACTACACCATCTTATCCTTGTAAAACTTAAATTAGTTTCACAGGTGGTCTTTTTTCTCCATAGTCAGTCATTTTTCCAGTGCTGTTACTTCTCCCTTCTCTCAATCCAGGTGAGGTGGTTCTTCATAATCTAGTTATTAATAGGTAATGTAGTGTAAAAGGAGTTGTCTGTTTTCCATTTTTCTTTAACATCCAGCTCTGGATTCTGCCTGCACATGTAGCTGTATTGTTATCCCACTGCTCTGACCCTAACCCTAACCCCTTGAGGAATTCTACCATGATTTCAACAATTTCCATCCCACCATCAACCTCAGCCTAGACCAGTCCACACAAGTGGTCCATTTCCTGGACACTACCGTACTAATAAATGATGGTCACATAAACACCACCCCATACCAGAAACCTACTAATCGCTCTACTTACCTACATGCCTCCAGCTTCCATCCAGGACACACCACACGCTCCATTGTCCACAGCCAAGCTCTAAGATACAACCGCATTTGCTCCAATCCTGCAGACAGAGGTGTTGTAGGAGTTTGTCTCTGTCAAGCATTCTTAAAACTACAATACCCACCTGCTGAAGTGAAAAAACAGATCCAGAAGAGTACCCAGAAGTCACCTACCAAAGGACAGGCCCAACAAAGAAAATAACAGAACGCCACTAGCTGTCACCTTCATACCCCAACTAAAACCTCTCCAGCGCATCATCAAAGATTTACAACCTATCCTGAAAAATGATCCCTCATTCTCACAGATCTTGGGAGACAGACCAGTCCTTGCTTACAGACAGCCCCCCATCCTGAAGAAAATACTCTCCAGCAACCACACACCACACAAGAAAAACACTAACCCAGGAACCTATCCTTGCAACAAAACCTGATGCCAGCTCTGTCCACATATTTATTCAAGTGACACCATCCTAGGACCTAATCACATTAGTCACGCCATCAGGGGCTCCTTCACCTGCAAATCTACCAATGTCATATATGCCATCGTATGCCAACAGTGCCCCCCTGCCATGTACATTGGCCAAACCGGACAGTCTCTACGCAAAAGAATAAATGGACACAAATCTGACATGTGGAATCATAACATTCAAAAACCTGTAGGAGAACACTTCAGTCTCTCTGGCCACTCAGTAAAAGATTTAAGGGTGGCAATTTTGCAACAGAAAAGCTTCAAAAACAGACTACAGCGAGAAACTGCTGAGCTTGAATTTATATAAAAACAAATACCATTAACTTGGGTTTGAATAGAGACTGGGAGTGGTTGGGTCATTACACATATTGAATCTATTTCCCTAAAGTTAAGTATCCTCACACCTTCTTGTCAATTGTCTAAATGGGCCATCTTGATTATCACTTCAAAAGTTTTTTTTTTTTCCTCCTGCTGATAATAGCTCATCTTAACTAATTAGCCTCTCACAGTTTGTATGGCAACTTCCACCTTCTCTGTATGTATATATATTTCTTCTTACTATATGTTCCATTCTATGCATCCGATGAAGTAGGCTGTAGCCTATGAAGGCTTATACTCTAATAAATTTGTTAGTCTCTAAGGTTCCACAAGTACTCCTGTTCTTTTGTTAGTATAGGATTAGTTATTCTTCGATTAGTGTCCATATGGCTGTTCCACATCAGGTGCGCATTTGCCTGTTGAGCCCTTAATTGGAGATTTTCAGTTAGCAGTGTATGTTTGGCCTGTGCATGCTCCTTGTGCATCTTCGTGCTGGGTATCAATGCCATATTAGGCGTGCATGGGCAATCTGCCCCCTGTTCCTTCTCAACCATCTTGGCCTGAGACGGAGCCGTAGCGTGTCTGCCTTGAGTGTGCTTTGGCTTTTTTTCTAATATTAGTTTTTATAGTTAGTTGTTTGTTTTACTCCTCTTTCCCCTCAGGGAGATTGATCTCCCCCCACCCCCGGCAGGGCATCCCTGGCTCTCCAGGTTTCAAATGTTGCTTCTTCTGCCAAGAGGAAATACAAGAAGATTAAACTCAGAAGACTGCTAACGATGGCCAGCTTCTGAGTCAAGTCAGGAGACCCCCCTACCCCATACCTGTTCCAGACGGATCCAGCACTACTTCTACCTCAGCACAGGCTTCCCCTAAGAAAGGGAAGACTTCCAAAACGAGGAGTGCAGACTCTCACCTGAAGGAGACAGCTCTGAAAAGGTCTAGGTCCCCAGGGAGAGCTGTGGTCTCTGAAACCTCAACCTTTCAACTCAACCCCATGCGGTTGAACTGAAGGACTCCTCCTCCCGTACTGGTCGGGCTGTAAAGTCCCAGAGCACCAAGTAGAGAGACATCTCCAACAGGGCCTTGGTACTATCTACCAGCAAGGAGAGCAAGCATAGACACTAGGGGCTGGTGATATTGAGTTCACACAGCTGTCAGTACCTGTGTGTTCAGCCCAGCCATTGGTACCCATGCATACAGCACTCTTGGCACCAAGCAAGCAGTGGTGCCACCCACCATTGGCTTTGGCTACTATGTCAGTACCAATGCCCTACTTGATAGCACAGGAGTTAAGATCTACTAAGGACCTCTCAATAACAGCCAAAGTCCCCACTCCTCATGGGTACTGATCATCTCTTGGTACTGAGACCCTGATCTACAGACTACTGTTCTCCAGTACTGCAGGATTCTCCACCATTTTTGGTGGGTGCTCTCTCTTTGGATCAGATAGAGGAGGATAAAAGAGACTTCCAGTTGGTCTCCTCTATTTCTGTTCAGACGTATCCAACATATCCCTTCAACGACCCCTTCTCTGAAAGATATAGGGAAGATCGAGATCATTATCAAGGGTGGTGGTCCCTCATGCCACTCCCACTTCTGTATGCCCCCAATGTCCATACTTGGACCTCTGAACTGCCTATCAACAATTTGCCAGACCACAGGTGTTGCATAGGAAGGCCAGAGTTGTACAGCCCTCTCCTCCCCAGCCAGCCCTCCCATAGCAGATGTTTGAGGTTCAGGAAGCAAGGGTAGATAAGGAGGTCACCCCTCAAACATCAGTTTATGCCTTTGTCACTATCCATGGCTGATGATTTTTGACAATATCAAGGCCTCATAAAGAAGATAGCTGACACTCTTCAAATTCCTCTTGAAGAGGTCAATGATTCACAGCACAAACTGTTGGATATCTTGTAGTCGGTAACCTCTCCAGGGTGGCGTTACCCATCAATAAGGCACTTGTAAATCTGGCTAAGCTTGGTGGCAGACAGTTGCCACTGTTCCAGCCATGTGGAAATAGGCAAATAAGAAGTATTATGTTCTGCTTATGGATTCTTATTTCTTGCTCTCCCACCCTCCACCTAACTCCCAGATGGTGGAAGTGGTAAAAAAAATGGGGTAGGGAGCACTTCTCTAAGTCTACCCCATATGATAAGGACCAGAAAAGGCAGGATCTCTTTGGGTGAAAGGCCTCTTTGTCAGCAACCCTGCATTTCAGGATTGCGAATTGTCAGGTGGCCAAATATAATTTTACACATTATAACAGATTCACAGTTTTTATTGAACTTCTGCCACAAGAACATAGGGAGCAATTCCAGTCCATCATCTGAGGGCCACTTTGTGGCCAGACCTGCCTGTCAAGCATGCTGGTGTGCTGCAGACACTGCTGCCAGTCCATCTCCACAGCGGTGTTTATGACCAGGGCATCATGGCTCCATATAATGGGGTTTCTGAAAGAAGTACAGATTGCTGTGGAGGATCTCGCCTTCGGTTGTAAACTGTTCTTGGAAACCATGGGTGAGTCCTTGTGCACTCTAAAGGACTCTAGGGCTGCTTTATGATCCCTGGGTATACATACACCTACAAATAAGAAAAAGTTTAGTAGATCACAGACTTCCCAGAGATCACATCCCATTCAGTGTTCAAGGTGCCATAGATTCACTAAACCCCCTGCTAGAAAGAGACATAGATTTCAGAGAAAGACCAGAGAAAGCCATTTTGAAGCAACAGTTTTAAGGGATTGGTTGATGGTTCAAATCCTCCTGCACCCCTGGATTTACAGCTGCACCCATGAGCCCACCTTCCCCGTTTTGGAGATCACCTTGCCTATTTCCAACATGCTTGGAGGTAGATCACTACAGACAAGTGAGTCATAGAGGTCATAACATTGAGTTATACCACTCCATCCCCCTTCCCTATCATTCAGAGACCCCTCTCATGACTTTTTATTGAGACAAGACGTGAACTCTCTCCTTCGATTAGGAGCAACATAGCTCGTTCCTCCTCCTAACAAGGGCAACAATGTTCCCTCTAATTTTTCCCATCCATGTGTGGAATGAATTTTGTTATGTGCACCAAATTATTGAGGTAATGTGTGGATGTGTGCCACCAGTAGAAACAAAAATCATAGATATAATATACATTTAAAAAAAGTTACCATAGGGATAATTACTTCAGCCAGGACAGGTTAGGCATTTTAGAACTCACTGCTCAGAGTTAAATTTAATCGTAAGAGAGAGATAAAAGTTATGAAATGCATAGACCAGTCAAAAAACTCAAATAACAGCACGTTGAAAGAATAAAATTACAGAGAATGTATGTGCATTGCAGGAAGTGTCAAGAAGTAACAATAATAATAATACAAGTTTGTGTAGGGAGGTGAATGTGAAAGACAGAGATGCACATTGTGAGAGACAGACGCGTTGCCCCTTTAAGTATGTTGCCCTTTTAAGTAGATCGGCACTCAAAGCAACCACAGCAGCAGCCACCAGCACACCTGTGAGGTCATGTAATTTTAAAGCTGGGGAACTGAGGCATGAAGAATAAGGACAAAATTGACCATTGCCCACTAATTTTAGGTGCTCAGTTTGAGACATCTAGGACCTGATTTTTTTTCAGAGTATTTGGCATCATATAGGGATTTTATATGCTTGAAGCAGAGTGCCCATTGACCTCAATTGCAGTTAAGTGCTTAACACTTCTGCAAATCAAGCCCGAGAGGTTCTCCCCTCTCTCCCAACCTCTTGCCCTCTTCTTCCTCAGGTTGTTTCCTTCTCCTCTATATTGCCTGGATTCCAGCAAGTGGAATGTTTGAGATCAAAGAAGACACAGCCGCCATATTCTGTTCTAGTGTCCAGTGGCCCCTGGCAGTTAGGAGGAACAATTGCAGGAAAGGCCTTGCTCAGTATGGCTGACACAGAGCTCTTTGGGGGAGGAGCATGCTCAGTGGAGGTGAAATATTTAAAGAGTTTTGTAAATGCCCCATAACCTCTACTGAGCTCCTACAAAAGGTGATGTTCAGAGAATTGTAACTTGGCCAGATTTGGGGTGTATTTTCATGATGACAGGCAAAGAGCTCTCTGTTCCCAGATGATTTCTCCCCTCCCGCCGGATAAATATGTGTGAGTGCTCTAGATCAAGGTCTCACAAGAAATTTTTTGGTGGTCTTGGAGTGCGGCCACCAATTCTTTGTGGTGGCCACTTTTACAATTTTTCCTAAAATACTTGGTTAACTTCAAGAAAAACAAATAAATATGCACACATAAATGTCCAAATTTTAATTTACATATGTAGCTTTTTATTGTAGACTCACTCAATAATAAAAATAATGTTCGGTTGTCTTTATTCTTTACTGGACCTAAACAGAATAGAAACAAATAATGTACTTTGCATGTTCTTGTGTTTTTTGTTGTTTGTTTATTTTGCTTTTTTGGTTGCTTTTATTAAGACTTGCTAGCTAGTAAGTCTGTTTCTATGAAAAGTGATATTTATTATATGTTTGTTAACACTGCTTTGTCCCCCCCAATCACTGCCCAGGAAGCTGTGGCTGCACAAAAAACCATGGTGGCTGCATTTGAGAAATACTGCTCTACATGTTCTAAATGAAACTAGTTGTAAGATTCATTGTTTTGCCAGTTTTGCATGCTTTTCCCTAACCTCATTCTTGACAATGGCTGAACCATTTTTGCTGAAATTTTCCCAGAACTTCAGGTAGTCACCTGGCATTGAAAATTTCAACCTGAATGATTAAATTCATAGACTCCAAAGACAGAAGGGACCATTGTGATAATCTACTCTGACCTCCCGTGTAACACAGGCAATAGAACTTCCCCAGAATAATTTATTTTGAGCTAGAGCATGTCTTAAAAAAAATCCAGTCTTGATTTAAAAATGTCCAGTGATGTAGCATTTACCACAGCTCTTGATTAAATTGGTTAATTACACTCACTGTTAAAATTTGGCAAAGTTATAAGCAACTGAAAACTGGATCTTTTAATGGAAAGTGTTAGGCAAACTTAATATAGGTAGTGTGGCCATCTCTACCTATAACAACATTGTTAGGGAGTACAAACCCATGCAAGACAATTTTTTTAATGCATTGTATTTAAATATGAATGCAAAGTACAATGGAAGTTACAAAATCAACATATGTGTTCATTTCTGCTAATATTAATCAAGTAGTTTTATCAAGTGACAAAGGTTGAAAGGGTTGACCAGATTTTTGTTAGAAAAAGTGAAGATAATTTGTAAACTTGAGGGTTTTCTGTTTTCTTTGTTTTGTTTTTGTTTTTAAGAAATAGAAGCACAATTTGATATCACTGTAGAAATTAGCCCACTGATTTAAAGAGAGAGAACCTGTTACTATAGAATCCATAAAAAAGCCTGCTCTTTGCAGCTATTCCCATATGTTTTCTGAAACAAAGCCATAAAATGCAAATAGCATGCATCTTTAGCTAAGTCTCCATGATCTATGAATGTCTAATTTCTAAATTAAAGAGCATCGGAACAAGACTTTGATTTCTTACATTGATACCATCCTTTATTTTCGCATCTTAACTTTAAGCTTTCCTATTTTAATTAGCATATAATCAGCACTTCTTACAACCAAAGAAAGGGCAACTGTACTAAAAATAAAAGTTAAACATTTAGTCATCTTTTCATGTTTGTGTCTCTTATCTTAGACCTTGAATTTCTCTCTCTCTCTCTCTTCTTTTTTTCTCAAGGCTTTATTTAAATTTAATAACTTTTAAAATTGCGGTAAAGGGAAGTGGATAATTTGTAAATTCAGTCCTGCTCAAGTAACATCAGAGCAACATTCTAATGAGATCTCAAATTCTAAAGGTCTTATTTTAATAGTTCCAAATCAGAGTTTTTATTTAGATATAAAAAATAAAAGAAATAGAGACCTAAAATATTAGAATGGGTCATTTCTTGATTACTAGAAAGTGAGCTCACTATAGGTTTTGTGCTAATTGTTTACTTGCCTGACTCATTAGAAACATCTTTCATTTTTGTTGTTTCAAATTTTTCTTTATTGTCAACTCTTAAGTGAAACTCCTTTTTTGGTACATTTGTCTGAGGAATTATCTGTAAGTATAGTAACCTTTGTCATTTTCTTTCTCTAATTTCTCTTTTCTCCCCACCATACTAGTCACAATTTAAAATATATTAGCTTAGAAATGCAGTACCTTGCCCAAAATGTTACAATAATCTTTTAACCAAGGTAATAGGTTAGAGAGAGAACAAAACAGAGATAAACTAACATTAAAAAAGTCTCAGCTTTTATCACATTCTAAATTTATTATTGTAGTCTGCAAAGTTTAGTTTATAGGAAGCTTTTGCTGCCTAGTGCCTTTATTATCAGGCAGTTCGTGACCAATTAAATGATTAAAAAATGAAAGTGTTTGTATTTACCAATAGCAATTGCTATAGCTAAAGTTGACAAGGGTATTCCATTATAAACCTACATTCTTCTTTGAGTATTTCCTGCATGCATTTCCATGTGGGTGTCTGCTCTTTGAAATTTTCCAGATAACATTGCCAGTTGAGGCTGGATACAAACTCTGCCTACCTCTGTGCCCAGCACTATCCCCACTGGTCCTCTTTGAGGAGAATGTAGCATTTTCCCTTTATTTCTGTTGTAAAGGATTTCCCTTTCTTCTTAAAGTTCAAGAGTTACTGTTAAGCTTCTGTCATATTTTTGGTCTCCATTAGACATTTTGATTTCTTTGTTTTCTTGACTTAATTGAGCCTTCCTATCACCACTGTAGGTGTCTGTTGATTTATGGCTTAGGTCAAATCAAATGTCTTTGATGATGCTTGCAATGGTGCCTTGTCTGTAATGGATAAGCATACCCAGTGCCCCTTCCCTCTTAGGGAGGGGCATGCTTGTAATCAGTGCTCCATATGGAGCATAATCCAACTGAAGTTTGGCCAAGTTTACAATATTGTGAGAACTTCCTGTAACTAATGTTAGATAAATGTGTGTGTGTAATGTAACGCAGTAAGTGTAATGGCTAAAGAGCCAGTTTTCATCAGTTCTTTAAATTAGACATGTCAGAAATGACTCTTAGAAAATAAGGTGCAAGTGCAGAAATGTAGATACAATAGCATCCATGTTCTGTGTGCAGTCACCAATTGCACATTGAAATTAGGAATTTGCACTTGTGAGTTGCCAGTTGTCTAGCTGAATACATAATTATCTAATTTTGCTTGAATGTTAGCAGTCATTGCTCATGTCAATTAAAATGGAGTTGCCTGAGCAGTTGTGCACTCTCAACTCTGAAAAAATCAGTGAGTTGTGCTACATCTGTAATGGTGTTAGATTTGGCTAGTGGCTGCTACCTATATATGCTCTGGGGGTAGCCAACACAGTTGTTTAGGTTTTGTGTTTTTATTCAAAAGTTAAATTAGATTGTTTAAGCAGTCATCATATACTTTACTTTTTAATGCTTAGTGCTGTTTATAAAAGATTACAGTAAGTAATTATAAGTTGATATTTCGAATGTATGCTTTATAGGTAATATTTTGTCTCTACAGGAGATCTGTATCGCAAAGCATAATGAAAAGTTCCAGCAGCGCCATCAGAGTGAAGAGAAATACAGAATGCATCATACTGTGCAGCTAGTGAGTTTGTGCTCTTACTGAAATTAGCTTTTGATTCATTTTTTATATCCATCACCATGCATTAATTAGAGCAGTGTTTTCAGATGGATTACTATTTTGAACAGTTGGCACATAACCTGGAAACTTTGGACAAAGATGAGTAAGTAGAAGTTGATGATAAGATATCTTCTATTTTTGAAAGTAAAACTTATGCTGTTTAACCCCCAATATTGTGTGGGAGTCATTAGCTTTTTATTTTCTTTTACTATAAGTCTTTGGACTTGTTTTTTATTGTGATATCTTTAAAGAAATATTTTGATATATAGTTAGAACACTGAAATGTGTTATGTGGTAAAAAGGGGGTTCATCTAAATTGTTGGATGTCAAGTAAGTTTATTTTAAAAATTATAAAAATATTTAGAGAAATAAGAAATGGTAAGTCAGCTCTTACTAAATTTTTTTCTTATTGCCAATTCTGGGGTGTGACTCCATTATTTTAGTCAGAGGGGTTCTTTTACATATCTTAGGGGATATCATGATTGTGTCCAACCACAATAATCATAATTATTAACCATAGTTCTAAAGAAAGGAAAAGAAAACATTTAAACAAAACAACACATGACAGAACATAAATGATAAACTGCTTACTTCGTTATACTCTCTTCTGTATGTGTCTGTGTGGAGAGCTTTTAAAAGAAATTACACCCTTGAGAGTAAACCACCTCTGGGGAGCATTTTTCTCTTAAATTAAGACTAAATTATATTGTTTCCCAAAATTATTGTAAATTCACTCTTTGTATCTTATTAGATACTTAAACTGTTTATATATGAGCAAAACAATTTGTTTAAGGGCAGGTGGAACTTGTCCAGTTATTAATAAATACCAGTCAGTTTTATAGATGGCCACACTAAACAATCTTAATTAAATCCTAGGAAATCAGATTAGCTATTTAGAAGAAGCCATGTGAGCTGTCTTGAAACAGGCGAGTTACAAATATCAACAATCTTAAATCCCACTGTTCTTCTGTTTACCAGTGTTTAGCCTCTGTCTCCTCTCTGAGAATACATGGTCTAACCATCTGGTGATTAACAGGAAAAACTGTTAATATTTTAAGTTACAGCAACATTTTTACATCCCAATAAAATCATTAAGTATTTTAAATCTGATCCCTTGACAATGTTTTAGTTAATGTTCTCTCACCAAACCATGCTGAAATCTTGGTGAGGTTTTCATGGGGTTGTTTCTTCTTGTGTTCTCTTTCATAGCTGTCTGTGGTAGCTTGCTTGTAGAGATGGACAGGATGAGCTATACTGAGTACCATGTTTGAGCAGGGTAGCAGAGGGTGTGTTTTATATCCTTCTTCCTATTTTCATAAAATTACAGGAAAACATACCTCTTTCAGATTTATTTAGATTCAAAGTTGGTTGCTGTCACCTCTTCACTGTTAGATTACTTCCATTGGTTTTCCTTAGAGGCTTCTTCATCTTATGAATATGTAGTTTGTTAATGTATTGGAGTTCAGCAGGAAATGAAATTGTTTTCATATATATATAAATTGTTTTTATAGAAAAGTTTTTTTGTATTTTGTTTTGTTCTCAAAACAAAGTCTTTGGCTTAAACAGTTATTAAAGAAGTTGTTGATTCTATGTGACAGTTTTTAGAAAGATGATTCTTCTTGTCGTCTTGAGTTGGGTGCGAGAATTCTTTGAGTATTGCCATTAATTAATTTTTACCCATGAATATAAATAGCCTATACTTTAATAGCGTCTTACATTAGTAATTAGTTAGCAAGGTCCATCTTGATACAAAAAGCATTTTACCATTTACGCAGGAATGATATTAGGAGTTTAGCATTTGGTTAACGTATTTGCAAGTATGCATCTCACAAACTTTTAAAAAATAAAAAAAAGATTTAAAATATTTCCAACTACAAATGTTTTTCCTGGTGTTTTAAAGAGTAGCAGAGGTTTTTTCATAGTATAAACTCTTAAGGGTAATAAACATGGGTTTATGGTCAAGGAGGTGTTATCTTCCTGGCATTTGCTTGTCTTTGGGAGACCAACAGAAATCTCATGGAATTTCTTTGTAGCCTGAACATTTTGTGACTTATTAGGTTTAGCTAGTTATGTATTGTTGTTTTCATGTATTGTGGCTACAATCTACTTGTAGCTATGTCTTCTTATTCAGTAAAGATGCAGACAAGTTTGTAATGACCTATCATCAAAAAATGTATAATTTAATATCATTTTCCATCAATAGTGAGGTCTCTCTGGTACAGTATCCTAAATAAATGGCAAGAAACAATTGCAAAGAAACAAGAAATGTTATTTTTCTTCCAGTTAGGCAAGACTGGCAAATTGTGGTGGTCTATGAATATGAGGTAGTATCCCTGCCATTAACTGCTGAAAGGTTGTTTTGCAAGAAGCAATGAAATAATATAACTTGGAAAAGTGTAGGAAGGATTTCTTGGCATATTTAAACAGCCAGTGAATCTTGTCTTGTAGTTACATTAGGGTTTGCAGCTGTATTTAAGTTGGGCACAAAATATAGTTAGTCAAAGGCTGCTTATAAAACTATCCATCCGTGATACTTGTCATTCAGAAACCCATCTGGAATTGGCAGTGGGTGGTGCTATCTGAACAGTAGCTTTCCACCATGTTAATTACAGCCATGCCAAACAACTGAACCTGATGTGGGTTGGTGAATCCACTTGCTTACAAACTTTGGCAAAATTATATTTCAGTCACATTGGCATGTCCACAGTTACCATCCCCCATAGCAGTGTGTAACTGGACATTGAGAATCCTGGGTAACTGTCTCATACTGCGTCAGCAACAGATGTTAGGGATGAAATTATAGTCACTTTCCAAAAAGTTACTTTTTACCTAGTATTAAATAAAACAATATGTAGTCCCAGAATCTCTCAGCTGTATACTTCATGGCATTGTTTCCCCTCACCCTTCCCCCCCCCATCACAGAGGCTGTATTAGCTGTTTAAATTGTCGTATTTCTCTCACAGTTCCTGTTAGATGTGGTGGTTTTTCAAAATTCCTTATGGGTCTTGGGCACTTGTTTATATTTAAATATTTATATTTAGTTACAATATTTGGGACAGAGATGCACCACAATCCAAATAGTCTCTTCGCTGTCAAACATTGATTAAAGTAGTAGAAGTAGACACACTTTATATCATACATGTATGATAAACTTGTCCTGAGATCATGTAACATAATTTGCATCATGAAAGGGCTGCATGTGAAATATCACATATGAATTTATATATTGTTTCAAGAAATTGCAAAAATATCAAATTCTCTCTGACGGTGAAAATTGATAGTTTAGTTCAGCTTTTACTATAAAGAAAAGGTATGTCAAGAAAATTAATTTACTATTTTATTAGTCATATTCTGACATACTGAAATCAGTTTTCCTTGTTTCTGTTGAACACTAAAATAAGCTTTAAAGAGCTTAACAGTGTTGCCATCTCACATGATTTTATCACAAGTTTCTCACTACTTGCTGTTTTTTTCCCATAAATCCCAAGCTTCTGGAGTCAGTGATTATGTGAGAATCTCTGCATTCACATCACAATTCATCTGGTCCACAAACACTATCTGAAATTGATGGGAGGAAACCATTATTGACAATACAGGGTTCTATCATTTGGGCTATCAGCAGCTCCCAGGGTATTCACAAAGTGCCTAACTGTTGTAGCTGCCTACCTCAGAAAAATGTGTACCCAAGTATTCCCGTACTTGGATAACTGGGTAAATTTGGGGGACATCACAAAAAGTGGAGGAAAACGGTCAACATATCCTTCAATTATCTGTCATCTGAGCCTATTAATAAACAAAGAAAAGTCTGTATTGATCTTCTCTCAGAGAATAGAATTCACCGGAACTGTATTAGACTCCATCACAGCTAGCTCCAGAAACGTTCCAAATAATGCTCCAGTTATATAATCGACCTCCCCCCCCAATCCCCAAGCCTACCAACTGATCTCTGTCAGAATTTGCATCAAGTGGCTAGGCTTCATGGCATCATGCATCTTTGTCTCTCAACATATGAGATTTCATCTGAGAAATGTGCAGGGCTGATTGGGATCAGTATACTGACGAAGCAAACATCACCTGCATGTGTTAGTATACATCCCAACCAAGGTCCTCTAGTCACTGAATTGGTGGGTGGACCTCACAGCTACTTGTAAGGGAGTCTCCTTTGCCACAGCTCCTCCATCAAAGATTCTTGTAACAGATGGTTCTGCACTGGACTGGGGAGCCCACATAGGCAGGTTAACAGTTGAGTGAGCTTGGTCCGCTTCGGACAAGTCCCTCCACATAAACATACAAGAGTTAAGTGCCATCTACGAACCTCTGAGGTTTTCTTCAAGAAATAAAAGGCCTTACTATTCAAGTAACAATGGACAACACAACCACTGTATTTTTTATAAATATAAACAAGGAGCAAGATCCTTCCTCCTTATGCAGAGAGGCGGTAAGATTGTGGAAATTCTCTATCCTCTATGGCATTATCTTGACCGCTATGCACTTCCCTGGGATCCACAGTGTGCTAGCAGACACTAAGCAGATGATTTGTAAATCGTCACAAGAGTTCCTTAAAACATGAAGACATTCACACCATCCCCTCAGAAGGGGTTTCACTTGTATGATCCTGTTCACAACAAAGACAAAAAGTATCATCATTTCTGTTCAAGGGAAGGATAAAAAGCCCAGGAGCCAAATAAGATGCATTTTTAGTCACGGATCTTAGGCCTATTCTGCGCATACCCCCGCTTCCTCTCCTGCCAAGAATAATAAAGCAGATCAAGCAAGAAGCAGCCAGATTACTTATGATAACCCCAGCACACCCCAGGCAGAGCCTCTTGATGTGACCACCCATAACCTTACCTCTAATTTTGGATCTGTTCTCTCAGAATCTTGCGTGGCTTCATCTGGCGGCATGGATGCTGAATGGTTAACTTCCTCAGAGAGGGGGTGGGTGTGTGTGGTGTGTGTATTCTCCTCTGACGTGCAGAACTAATACACAGTAGGAAGGAGTCTACCAGGTCTACATTCCCAGTAAAATCAAAGAGATTTTGCAAATCGGCGCTACAACATCTGTCACCATCAAAATCTCAGATTCTTATTATTCATGACTACTTATTACACCTTAACAAATTGGGGCTTTGATTAAGGTCTCTGCAAATACTCTTAGCAGCCATCTCATCCCCCTATACTTGGATCCGCAGTGTTCTCTCACCCAGTGGTGAAGAGATTTATGAAAGGTTTAACAAAAGTTTTTCCTCCAGTAAAAGACTGTTATGGTGTAAAGGAGCGGACTCACCCCTGCAGCGCCTTCTGCTAGTTATTGGGGAATTAGCTCTTTCCAGTGCGGAGCGCCCTCTGCAGGCCGGTAATCCGCTACAGCTCTGACCCCCGTGTCCCTCACAGACCCCCGGCAGCACCCCCACACTCTACCTCTGGGTCTCCCCTTCCTGGGGAACCCCCAACCCACTATCCCCAACTTGCCTCAGTCTGGGCTACTGCCAGTCATCACCAAGCCCCTACCCTGGGGCAGACTGCAGTGTAAAGGCCACTCATTGTAGGCAAGGGGGTTTGGACCTGTTGCCTTCCTCTGCCTCCCAGTACCTCTGTGGGCGTTGGCCCAGGCCCTACAGCCTGGGGAGTTGCCAGCCTGGAGCGCCCCACTCAGCTTGCTCCTTCCCCAGCACTGCATCACCCTCAGTACCCTGTCAGGCAGGCAGCCAGGCCCTGTTCTCTCCCAGCCTGGAGAGAGACTCCTTGGGCCTCTGCCTCACAGCCTTTTTATACAGGCCATTCAGCCATCCCAGCAACAGCCCTCTCCAGGGCTGCTTTTAACCCCTTCTATTTTAGGAGCAGGGTAGCCACCTCGCTATACACAGTTTGGGATTTAAATCTAGTTCTGTTAGGGCTTGTGTGCTCATGCTTCAAACCCTGGCTCACATGCTCTTTTCCATCTTGCATTTAGGCAACTTTCCTGGTGACAAGAACATCAGATAGGGGAGTTGCATTGGTGGCAGGCCTGCAATACACACTTTTCCACAAGAACAAGGTTTCCATAAAATCATGCCCCAAGTTTCTATCTAAAGTGGCTTCAGAGTTTTATTTAAACCAGGTAATTGACTTTTTTCCAAAGCCACATTCTGAGAAAGGGTAACAGGGGTTACATTAATTAGAAAGTACTCTAAGCACATTTATTTTGACAGAACTAAAGACTTCAGAAAGTCTCCTAGATTGGTTGTAGTTTATGGAGAAAGTCACACAAAGAATCTCCAGTTGGATCTCCACATGTATGAGACTTTATCAGCTGGTTAGTAAACCCCCACCTGATAAAATACTTGCTCATTCAGTAAGAGCTCAATTCACTCTGGTGTTCTCTCTCAGGAACCTACTGATTTGAGACACCTGTGAAGCAGCAATGTGGTCTTCTGTCCACACATTCACTCAGCACTGTCATTTCACAGGCTTGCAGAGATGATGCCATCTTTGGTAGAACTGTGCTTCATTTTCTGTTTAACAGATCATTGCTTGGGAGTCACCAACAGTTGAACATACATACATATAATATATCAAACAATCACTCGAGGAACCTGTTACATGTATACTAACTGTGGTTACTTTTGAGATGTATAGTCCATACATATATTCCATAACCAGCCATCCATCCCCACTAGTGTGGAGTCTTTCATCACTGATTCTGCTGGTGGTGAGAGAACTGTGTGGTTGGGATGACCCTTTCCTTTATGCCCTTGATTTGGAAGCACAATGACATGCAGGGCGCATGTACTACCCCAGTCTCTGGCTCAAGCACATTGGGTGTGCACCCATCAGCAGTGGACTATATATGTATATGTGAAAAATACATCTTGAAGAACCACAGGTTCTGTGCAGGTAAGTATGTGTTTGTTTTTCCTCCTCGGCTTTTCTATGATGCTCATGACTCTAGTATGAATGTTTCACAAACATTAATGAATGTGTCTTCACAACACCCCTGCGAGATGAGGGGGTGATATTATCTCCATTTTCTGATGGGGAAATGGAGGCACAGAGGGATTAAAATGAAAAGTGTTCTCTGAGTTTAAAAGGTGCTCAATTTGAGGTGCTTAGCACCTGATTCTTAGTGTACGTAGCATTATATAGCACTTCAAGCACAGTTCCTAATGACTGCAGTTGCAATTATGAGTGCTTAGCACGTCTGCAAATCACACCTCAGCATATCAAGTTTGACACCCAGAAAATAAGGAATACACAATCTGGGTATGTCTGCACAGCAATTAGATACCCATGGCTGGCCTGTGCCAGCTGACTCGGGTTCGCAGGGCTCGGACTACAGGGCTGTTTCATTGCAGTGCAGATTTCCGGGCTCAGGCTGCAGCCCAAACTGTAGGACCCTGTGAGGTGGAAGAGTCCCAAAACTTGGGCTGCAGCCTGAGCCTGGAAGTCTACACTGCAATGAAACAGCACCGGGAGGCCAAGTCAGCAGGCATAGGCCAGCTGTGGGTTTTTCTTCACAGTGTAGACCTATCTTAGTGACCACCTGTGAAAAATCTGGTTTATGTGACTAGTCTAGCATCACACAGGAACTCTGTGACAGAGGCAGGGATAGAATCCAGGTCAGCATTCAGCTGCCTTAACCATGAGACTGTTTTTCCTCTTCCTGCAATTCCCTGCCTCAGCTTCCCTCTTCCTCTACAAGTGAGGCAAGGGATCCTGTCAATAGTCTCCTTCACTATATAACCCTGCGCATGTCCATCCTTGCAATGAACAAGGCAGGGACCTGTGGAAAAAACAGTATGTGATCTGTATCATATTGCCTAAGTAAAAGGGGGCTGAATCTTAATTCTGGCATATCTTAACTTTTGACTGTTTGACTTTTCAGCTTTAATGCTCTGTTAATGTAGTTTTTATATGTAATTTCCTCTGTGTTTAAAAAAGCAAACCAAAAAAAAATCAAATGCCATTATGTGGCTTATATTGATGTCCACGTGGGTTGTCAGCAGAGTTGGAACCTCTAGATCCATCACACAGATCTCTGCCATTTGTGCTTATGGAATAACTAAGAGCAATAGTAGGTTGTCGTCTTCTATGTGGACACACAGGAGAGGGATGAGAGACACTCTGCCAGGGGGTTTCCCAGATGTTGCTGACAGCAGAGGAATGGTGAAACTCATGAATCTTGGGTTCTATTCCAGGCTTTGGGAGGAGTATTTTCTTGTGGGCACAGACACTTCTTTCTCTTTCACCTCACCTCTCCTCATCCCACCCCAAACTTGATGCTTTCTGTCGTGGTCCCTCCAACCTGTCCCAGTCCTGTCTCTTTCCTGCCTGGGGCTCCTTGTCCTTGTCCCCTACACCTTGCTGTCCCAGTCTGTCTCCACTCCTCAGGGTTTTCATCCCATTTTCAATCTCCCTGCCCAGCCAGTCCCAGTTCTCCCCTGCACCCTAGCTCGTTGGCTGATCTCAGTGTCCTCTCCATCCCTGGACAATTGGCTCCCAACTCCTCATCCTCATTTCCACCATTGGCTCCCAGACTCCTTCCTCCCACCAAATCCCAGTGACAGTTTCTATTCCTCTCACTTCCTCCCTCTCTCCTCCATTCCAAATTGATCCTTTGCATTTCTTCCTCTCCCCCACCTCCAGTCTGGTTCTTGTACCCTGTGCATTCAAGTCAGGTGGATTCCTCCTCCATGCTGTGTGGGTACCAGACGAGGAGCATTATTGAGAGTACAGAAGAGAGAAGCCCCTGGTTGTCATTTCTGCTGCCCAACTCCACTCCAGCTGAGAATAGCAGCAGTTGCAAGGAAGGTCCAGCTCTGCCCCTGTAGTTCTGGTGGATTATGCTCTGTGCAGATGGTGGACAGTCTGGTCAGGACTAAGAGCTGAGAGGCTCGAGCATGCTTGGTGAGGATGGAATGTTCGGGGAGTTTAGCGACTAAAATCTAAATCTCTAGAATTTTTTTTGTACAGTTTATTTTCATAGACTTATAACTTGGCCAAATTTAGGTGGCAAAAGGCATATCTGTCGCACAAAGGACAATCCCTGCCAAATTTCAGGTACCTGCTTCAAAGCCTGGCACAACCACTTTTTATCGACAAAGTGGCTAGAATCTTTTAACATGGGCAAAATAACATTTTTTCCTTGCCGAGTTCTCAGAAATGACTAAACTGTTCTGACTTTAAAACTCCAAAAAAAAATTCAGCACGAGGTAGATACTTAGTATGGAAAACTTCAGCAGAAATGGTAAAACTTTGGCAAAGTTATAAATAACTGAAAACAAGGTCTTATAATGAGAAGTGTTGGCCAACCTTCAAAAAGGCAGAGCCACCAGTTCCACCTGTAATATTTTTATGAATTAATTGGTATTTCTGTTTGTACTTGCATTGTCTTTTGGCAGTCACATATTGAGGAATAGCATACTGGGGTTGGGATTGAGGGAGTTGAACTGCTTCCCCTCATACAAAATTTTGCAATATGCATCTTCACATTTGCCAGTGCAAATACTTTTATCTGGGGGAGGGGGAACCAAACCTTCAGTCCTCTGTGGAGAAAGAAGTGGTTCAGGACTATTTAGAAAAGCTGGACGAGCAGAAGTCCATGGGGCTGGATGCACTGCATCCAAGGGTGCTAAAGGAGTTGGCGGATGTCATTGCAGAGCCATTGGCCATTATCTTTGAAAACTCATGGCGATCGGGCGAGGTTCCGGATGACTGTAAAAAGGCTAATGTAGTGCCCATCTTTTAAAAAGGGAAGGAGGAGGATCTGGGGAACTACAGGCCAGTCTGCCTCACCTCAGTCCCTGGAAAAAATCATGGGCGATCAGGAACAGTCAGCATGGATTCACAAAGGGCAAGTCATGCCTGACTAACCTAATTGCCTTCTATGATGAGATAACTGGCTCTGTGGATAAGGGGAAAGCAGTGGACGTGTTATTCCTTGACTTTAGCAAAGCTTTTGATATGGTCTCCCACAGTATTCTTGCCAGCAAGTTAAAGAAGTATGGGCTGGATGAATGGACTATAAGGTGGATAGAAAGCTGGCTAGATTGTCAGGCTCAGTGGGTAGTGATCAATGGCTCCATGTCTAGTTGGCAGCCAGTATCAAGACGAGTTCCCCAAGGGTCGGTCCTAGGGCTGGTTTTGTTCAATATCTTCATTAATGATCTGGAGGATGGCGTGATTTGCACCCTCAGCAGGTTTGCAGATGACACTAAACTGGGAGGAGAGGTAGATACGCTGGAGGGTAGGGATAGGATACAGAGGGACCTAGACAAATTAGAGGATTGGGCCAAGGAAATCTGATGAGGCTCAACCAGGATAAATGCAGAGTCCTGCACTTAGGAAGGAAGAATCCCATGCACTGCTACAGTCTAGGGATCGAGTGGTTAGGTAGCAGTTCTGCAGAAAAGGGGTTACAGTTGAGGAGAAGCTGGATATGAGTCAACAGTGTGCCCTTGTTGCCAAGAAGGCTAAACGGCATTTTGGGCTGTATAAGGAGGGGCATTGCCAGCAGATCGAGGGACGTGATCATTCCCCTCTATTTGGCATTGGTGAGGCCTCATCTAGAGTACTGTGTCCCGTTTGGGCCCCAAACCACAAGAAGGAAAAATTGGACAGAGTCCAGCAGAAAGCAACAAAAATTATTAGGGGGCTGGAACATGTGACTTACAAGGAGAGGCTGAGGGAACTGGGCTTATTTAGTCTGCAGAAGAGAAGAGTGAGAGGGGATTTGATAGCAGCCTTCAACTACCTGAAGCGGGGTTCCAAAGAGGATGGAGCTAGGCTGTTCTCCATGGTGGCAGATGACAGAACAAGAAGCAATGGCCTCGAGTTGTAGTGGGGGAGGTTTAGGTTGGATTTTAGGAAAAACTTTTTCACTAGGAGGGTGATGAAGCACTGGCATGGGTTACCAAGGGAGGTGGTGGAATCTCCTTCCTTAGAGGCTTTTAAGGTCAGGCTTGACAAAGCCCTGGCTGGGATGATTTAGTTGAGGATTAGGCCTTGCTTTGAGCAGGGGGTGGACTAGATGACCTCCTGAGGTCTCTTACAACCCTGATATTCTATGATTCTATGAAACCTACTTTAACCCTAATTTGACTGCAAATGGGTTTTAAAAGAATTCTTTTACACCAGAAAAAGTGAACCATTAAATGGATTCACTTTTCACAAGTGTATAGACTGGCATTTTAATGTTTAGACTGGACATGTATCAATGTAACTAATAGTCTTCTGTTTGCTCATCATTTTTCTTAATCACCTAAATTCAGTTCTAAACATATGAAAGTAGGAGACCAATAGTACCAGTCTGAGCCAAGAATGACATTGGCAATGCTGTGCAATCTTTCCCATACTTTTGTTAATGTATTTCAGCCAGCATTTGCACTCCTGCTTTTCTAGTGGTGGACATCTAGAGCCAAAGAATATGTTTTGATGAATTTTGTGGGCAAATTAAGATTATTTATTTTTAGATCAGTTTTGTAGCAGCATAAATTGAGAAAAAATTTGAAACCTGAGGTCTCATTAGGGAGCCTTTAAATCCATTTAATCTTCCAACTGCATTAATTCCTTACAGGCAACCTGTTTCGTAGTCAGACCGTGAATGCCAAAGCACACTTGTTTTTTAAACAATTACTTTTTCAGTTTAGTTTTATTTACTTAATAACATATGATCTTCCACACTGGATCAAACAGTGGCCCATTGAGTCCTATATGTTATCTCCAATAGTAGCTAGTCTTGGCTGCTTCAGAGAGACAAAATCTGCAGTAGGCAGTTATGGGATAACTAGTCCCCAGGGCATTATACTTCTGGCTCCCGAAAGTTAAAGTTTGGTTTATGCCCTGAAGTTTGAGTGTTTATATACCTTTCAAAATTCTTGTTTACTTTACTTTTGTAACTTAGGATATTCTTGTTATTCATATACATATCTAATCTTGATAAGAGTAGAATCCTGATAAGCTCTTGGCCTCAACAATACCTTGAATTTGAATTCTTATGATGTACGTTGTTCTGTACATAGTAACTGATGTGGTTTTGATGTCCTTTCTTAGAAGCAAGATCAGCTGCAAGATGAAGAGGAAAAAAAGAGCTCCTGGGTTAGTCAGGAGCGACAGAAAACACTGGACAGACTTCGCACGTTTAAACAGGTAACAGAAGTAATGACCACTCTTCTTCATCGTGTAGCATTTATTTTTTAAAATATGCTTCAGTTATATTCTGGTAATATCCTGAGAGAGATCTGTTCTTCTGTAAATACTTAAAGCATTCATTTTGGGAATAGGTGTTAAAATTCCCATAGTCTAAGATTTAAGCGGAAATAAGGTACAGCATTAGATAAAATTCTTTGGATGTTTTGCAGCATAGTTCTGTGCTTAACCTCCATCTTCTCAGTTTCTCTCCTGTTAATATTTACAGGAAAATAATCAGGAACTGAAGCAGGGTCTTTCCTTTCCTTATATAGATATGATCCAGGTGCTGTTTGCACATGTATTGGATCATGTGACCTGTTGTTTGCAATACCATAGTACCTAAAAGTCCCTGTCTCAAAGAGCTTACAACCTAATACCAGACAAGAGATAACAGATGGGTGCAGACGGGAGTACAAGAAAATGACACAATATTAACTCCTTTTAATGGTTCCTGGCCTATGCATCTAAGACTGAACAAGTAATAAAATTGGAGAATTTCTATTAGCAAGAAATCTTGTTTAGTAGTGATATAAAAAATGAGTCTTTCCACCCGAATTGCTTGCAAGGCTGCTAGAAACTTACAGCTTCTATACACTAGTAAATTCACAAACTGAAGCAATAGGATATTAATCAAGTAATTAATGGTTACATTATGTATAGTATATCCATATGGATAGGATCTATGTAGCTTTGTAAAAATGTTATGTTTTAAGTCATTTGTGGTAATTTAAAAAAAAAAATACACATTTGGCCCAGTTTTCAAAAGCAGCCTTTAATTTCACCTTCAGCAGTTTGTATGCACAGTTGCAATTTGAAAGGACACAAACTGGGGGGGAAGGAGGGGCAAATACAATAGCAAAAAAAAGAACAAAAATAGCAAAATAAAGAACAAAAAAAAGTGAGTTTCCTTGTCACAAAGGCAAAATCACCTGATCACATGTTCTTTAGTTTCTAGTATAGTATATTGCATACACTGATCTAATTTTAAATAACTGTTTCCTTTTAGCGGTACCCTGGGCAAGTAATACTTAAATCAACCAGACTGCGACTGGCACATGCAAGAAGTAGTAGTACACCCAGCTCAGTGCCCTATGTAGATCAACCTCAATCTCTGCCAGTAACCACACAGATCCAAAAGAAAACTGAGGACGTGGAACTGGGAAAAGTAATCCAGCCTTTACAAACCCAGGAGCCCAGAAGCTTAGAACAACCTGAAGATAGTTCGTTACCACCCAATGGCATTACCTCTGAACTGTCTCATCATACTACTCCTCCACTTCTTGCCAGTAATGAGCTTCAGCCAGATACTGTTACTGTAGTTCCACTTCCGCCTCCTTTGCCGCCACCGCCACCACCGCCTCTGCCTATCAAGGAAGATTCTACTGAATCCTTCGAGAAAAGTGACAGCCCTGTTAAACAGGAGAGTGAGGATAAGGGAGTCCCGCAGTCTACCACTGTCCCATCAGCACATCTTTTTGATAGCAGTCAGTTAGTCAGTGCCAAGAAGAAACTTAAGAAGACCGATCTAGAGGGTTTACAAAGGAGGAGAGGTAATATTTTTGTTTATATTTATTTAAACATAATTAACTGCTAAGGAATGTACTTGTAGTCATTTTGTTTCCCCCTTTTTTGATTGCTGTGTAGAAAAGGTTATGTTGGATTTTATATATAATTATCAATACAACACTTGTTTTAATGCCCTTGACTGAAAAGTTTGGTGAAATCAAGTGGTGGGAATTTGTACTGTAGTGTATGCTGTTGATTCAGTTATATCTAACTCCACATAAACTGCAAATTGTACTTGAGGATGCAGTCTGTTTTTCAGTTGACAAACATTACATAACAGACGTCTTTAGATCAGACCTGGGTGCAAAAACTTCTGCAGTATACAAAAATTAAATTAATTGTAGTACTTACCTTATCTGTCTCACTCTGCCACCTTTGTGTATCCTTTCTCTTCCCACCAAACGAGTTAGTGTGGGCAGCCTTGAATAAACCCCCACAGATTGCTAGTTAGAAATTAAATAAACATTGAGACATAGGTGATGAATTTTAAAATTTTAGTACTTAATTTTCATTGTTTCCTCTGGGAAGCATGGGAAAACAGTCTTTCCTTACCAACTTGGGTTGGAATCCTTGCTCCAAGAAGTCGATAGGAGTCTTCCCATTGACTTAAATAGAGCCAGGATTTCACACTTTGTACTTTTCATTTAGCAAACTTAGTTTTCTAAAATACCTACCCTTCTGGCTCTGTGCCAGTACTGTGATTTAATTAACCTTAACTAAAAGTGTGCTGAGAGGTAGTCAGACATAAGTGAAGCTCCTTTTGTTCCTCATGCACAGAGCATGCTTTTAACTTCTCCTACCACAAAAGAATTCTCTACTATTGTAAGCGCACAAAAGCCCTGATCCTGCAAGGATGTCTATGTGTGGAGACCCATGCACCTGTGCAGCTTTCTATTGAAGTCATCTATGCCCCAGAGCTCTGGCTGCATGAAACTCCATGTCTAATATACCCATGTGTTTGTAGGTGGGATGATCCTTACTCTCTAGAATTCTGTTTTACATCGATTTTAGGGATTGCAAAATCTGTGCGAAATAAATTTGTTTAGTATTAATATGGAATCTCACTAATGCCTCAGCGGTTAATTCTGTAACTTGTCTGTTTTTAACTCCCTTTTTGGCTTTTTCCAAAAACTTCTTTTGGACTGAAATTCTTAGTGGTCGGTCTGAAGCTAGAAAGGAAACTTTTGGGACAATTGAAGTATATTAGTCAAGCTTAAAGCTTAAAACATTTTTCAATGTTTGGAAAATGTCCTCAAAATTTTGCAAAAAGAAAAGGGGTACTTGTGGCACCTTATTTGAGCATAAGCTTTCGTGAGCTACAGCTCACTTCATTGGATGCATACTGCATACCCAGTACCGAGTTCACCCAGAGCTCTAGACTTGCCAATGACTTCCTGCCACATACCGCCCTTTCTGTCATCTGAGTCATAAAGTGAGCAAGAGGACCTGGCTTCCCGCCTCTCTTCTCACTTGCCATACAGAGCCCAGTTCTGCTATGGACATTGGGCACACTGCCCCTCTGACCCACAGCCTTCCTGGTTTGGGCAACTGTGGTACCGACCACTGGGCCCCTTCCCATCACAATAGCCATAGAGGGACCCTTGGGGGCCTGATGCCTTTGGGCCTGCCATTACCTCTACTGTGGCCTTCCAGCAGCCAAGGAAGTACCCTCCTTCAGCTGCTGCCTCAAGGGCCTGTGAACCCCCCGAGCATCCCAGGGAGGAACTAGAGGCCAAAGTTGAGGAGGAAGTCACTCCTCAAGCCCACTTCTTGTCATTGTCACCAGACAAGACAGCGATGTCCCCCTGCCATCAATGGTGGATGACTTTAAACTGTACCAAGACTTGGCACGGAGGGTGGCAGAGGCACTACAAGTACCGCTATAAGAGGTGACTGGATGAATAACACCACAAGCTGGTGGACATTGTACATTTCTCCACCTCTTCCAGAGTGGCCATCCTATTAATGATGCTCTGCTGGACCCCCCCAAGGAGATATGGCAGACCCCTGCATCCACTCCACCAACTTGCGAGCGGGTGGACAAGAAATATTACATGCCACCAAAAGACACAGAATTTCTGTTCTCACACCTACCTCCCAATTCGATCATTGTGGATGCAGTTAATTCTAAGGGCTGCCAACACCCAGTTTAAGTCCACCCCTTATGACTGGGACTGGAAGTGCCTAGACCTTTTTGGCAGGAAGGCTTACTCCTTGGCCAGCCTCCAGTTCAGAGTGGCAAACTATCAAGCCTTGTCTACATATGACTATCAGAGCTATGCAAAGCTTAATGATTTTATTGAACAGCTCCCCAATTCTCATAAGCAGCAATTTAAGGCCTTAGTCAATGAGGGCCAACTGGTGGCTAAAACATCTCTCCAGTCTGCACTCAATGCAGCTGACAGGGCAGCTCATTCTACCTCAATTGCCATTGTGATGAGATGGGCCTCATGGCTTCACCTATCCCTCTTCCCAAAGGTGGTCCAACTGACTGTGGAGGACCTCCCTTTTGAAGGGATGAAATTATTTGTCGATGAGACTGATGCCTCCCTCCAGACATTAAAAAATTCAAGGTCCACTCTTCGATCCCTCATGATCTGTACGCCTGGGTACAAAAGAAAGTACAGCACTCAGCCAGCATTCAAGCCTCTCTCATCGCAATACTCATCTCAATATTCATTTAAATATTCACAGAGATCTTGTGAACCCCAGAGGAAGAAGCCCAGGTTCCCAAATAGAAGGCGTCGGGATCTCAGCAAATTTCCTCTCAACCCTCTCACCTCGAAGAGACAGTTTTGAAGGGTTGGTCGAGGTGCCCGTAGAACACTCTCCTCACTGCTGCATCACACTGGAAAACCCCACCCATCCCTTTGGCGACCATCTCACTCTATTCCTCAGCACCTGGGAACAGATAATCTCTGACAACCGGGTGCTGGAGATCATCTGGGATGGATACTCCATCCATTTCTCCTCCTTCCTTCCTCCATGATGGTTTGTGGACAACTCTACTGGAAAAGGCCTAACAGAAATGTTTATGAACGTTTTGAATGAGAATAAAATAAAGCTTCAGGATGCTGCGGCCAAGGCTACAGCAGTGGCGTGAACCTAAGGGGAAGAAACGGTGTCCAGGCAAGGATCCTTGCGCTGAGTTCAAAACCCTTTTTGTGTGCCTTGTGGCTGCCATTCCCTCAACTTGGTTGTGTTAGATACAGTGTCATCATCTTTAGAATCAGTATCTCTCTTCAGAGTACTGCAAAGGATATGTCTTGTTTTCAGCATCAGCTGTCAAGTGCAAGATCCTCATGGACAATGTTACAAATCTGACTGTGAAGCGGCTAAGTGACGCTTGCTGGGAGAGCCACATTGACAGCATAAGGCCAGTGATGTACCAAATGACTGAGGTTTACAACGCCTTAATGGAACTGGTGCAGTTGAGTAAAGCTGAGGCCAGGATCTGACATAAGGCACAAAGCCTGACAAACCAGATCATTGATTTCAAATTTCTGGTCTCAGTTATCATTTGGCACGATATCCTGTTCCAAGTAAATGTAAGCAAGGCATTACAAACTCAGTCCATGGACATCGTGACAGCTACTACTTTGATAAGAAGCTGCCTTGCTTTCGTTGTGGTCTACAGAGACAACGAATTCCAAGGAAATGTGGAAAACTTAGGAGTTGAGCCTGTCTTCAAGGAAACTCATATTTATCAGAAGAAAAGACAATTTGGTTACGAGGGCAGAGATAAGGTGATGGTAAGCTTGGAAGAAAGATTAAAGAGGGAGTTTTTTACTCACTCGTTGAAACTGCTTGAATGTCCATCGAAGAAAAGTTTGGACAAGTGAAGCCTCACAAAAAGACCTGGGGCTTTTTGTATGACCTCAATAAGCTGCTGGCAGACAAGAAAACACACTTGAACAATTTATATGGACCTTCACCAGACCCTGACACATGGGGAATGTTTGGATGTCAATGATAAAGACCTCTGTCAAACTGGACAACATCTGCCACATTTTGCAACACAGGAAGCACTCTCCACTTCAAGTTCTCCAATTCATTTATGATGCAGAGCTGAAAGAGACTTTTCCTAATGTCTGGATAGCTTTAAGGAGTCTTCTTACGCTGCTGGTCATAGTCGCAGGTCGTGAGCACTGTTCCCTGTAAGCTGTGTGCATGTGTGCGCGCCCAGACCCTAAACCCTGCGCACACAGTGAAACACCGCTTGCACAAAAATTTGCACAGAAGCAAAACAATTTGCACAGAAGAAATTTTTTTGCACACATGGCCTATCAAAAATTAGAGGGAACATTGGTGGTGAGTGCAGTTTTTCGAAGCTCAGGCTCATTAAAACATATCTTTTATCGACAGTGGCTGATGAGAAACTGACATCACTTGCTGTTTTGTCGCTTGAAAATGCCAGTGGCCAGTCTTTGGAGCTCTCTGACTACTGTGCTTCAGTTTGCGAGGGCAAAGGTGGAAAAAAGCGACCTTTTGAACTAAAGGACTAGGGTTAACATTCTAAGACTGTCACTTACTGTAACACTATTTAATACTGATCCACACAATATTGGTGCACAGTTCAATTTTTTATGTTAATACATTTCAGTTATTCCTAAAATTTAAAAGTTTCTATAAGCTTAGAGGAAATGAATTTTTTTTTATTTTCCTGTATGTGGCATGAATAAATTCAGATTTATGGATCCTAGCATGCAAATGTATTGTCTTTTATATGACAGGGATAAATCATGCACTTAAATCGTGCATCAAAGCCATGAAATGGGCTACAAATGCAATAAAAAATAAGGTATTGAAAAGTTTAACAAGTGGAGGGGAGGGCGCTGAAGATAATCCTCACCTGGGGTGCCATTTGGTCTAGGCCGGCCCTGAAGACACTTACAGGTGTTGTCATCTGGTGAAAAATGAGAGTTCATAGAGCTTGTAACCACTGTCAGCTCTTCACTAAGAGAAGTGCAGCAGTTACAATATATGCAGTTACAATATATGCATAGGACTCATTAGTTATAAATTCTGCTTCTAGCCCTCTCTTGGTGAACTCAGTTGCCGAGTACTGTGCACCGGTGTGGACAAGAAGCTGCCATACTCAATTTATGGATAGGCAGCTGAATAAGACCATGCAAATGATCATGGGAACTTTAACATCAGCACCTCTACCGTAGCTTTCAGTATTGGCAAACATCGAACCTTCAGCCACTGAGAGAGAGCTACAGCACAAGAACTTAACTGTGCCAAAGACTATCCAGAACTTCCCATCCAGCCAGGTTAACATACGTATGGATAACATACCCCAACAATACCTGAAATCGCAAAAACCACTATGGATCACATATGACTATCTCATTTCTCTGGATCCGGCCAGGGAATGGCAAAGTGTCTGGGTCTCATTTACCATTCCAAACAAGCACATTATTACTGACTCAACAAGCCGCCCTCCCGTTTCAACCCTCTACACAGACTTTAGATCACACTGAACTGCACCTGAACAAACCATGAAAGGTGCAGCTATCCTTGATACATAAGTGGAAAACCAAAGACTCCCCTTTTTGTGACTGCAGAGAGACCATCCAAACCATTGAACACCTCATAAGCAGATCACAAGCTTAGAATGTACCCTAATGTATTTGTCTTTACAAAAATCTGAGCTAGCTTGACCAGATTTGGGCAGATTTTCACAGAGGAGGAGGGACTTCAAAAGGCATATCTCTGACAGCCCAAGTCCCTGCTCCAAAGCATAGCAATGCTAGACCTTTCTTACGAAAAGCTCACTAGGTTTTGTTTTTTGCATAGACAAACAACATTTTCCCTCAGTCTTGTTCTCAGAAGCAGCTAAACAATTTTGGGTGAAATTTGCCAAAGAAGTTGAGCTTGAGGCAGACACCTGATATGGAAATTATCAACCCAAATGGTTGGTTTCACAGTTTATAAGCAACTGAAAACAGAACTTAATAATAGGGGCTACCAGTCCCATCTCTAATTGTATGTGTAATTTGATATCCAGTTATATATAAATTAGGGCTGTCAGTCACGATTAACTCAAAACAAATGTTAAAAAATAAATCATGATTAATCACACTGTTAAACAATAAATAGAATATCAATTTAAATTATAAATATTTTGGATGTTTTTCTATATTTTCAAATATATTGATTTCAGTTACAACACAGAATACGTGTACAGTGCTCACTTTATAGTATTATTTTTTATTACAAATATTTGCCCTATAAAAAGATAAACCAAAGAAATAGTATTTTTCAGTTCACCTCATACAACTACTATAGTGCAATCTCTTTATCATGAAAATGCAACTTAGTTTTTTTTTACGTAACCACACTAAAAAACAAACCTATGTAAAACTTTAGAGCTTACAAGTCCACTCAGTCCTACTTCTTGCTCAGCCAGTCTCTAAGACAAATGAGTTTGTTTACATTTATGGAAGATAATGCTGTTGTAGCCGGCATTGCAAGGTATTTATGTGCCAGATATGCTAAACATTCATATGTCCCTTCGTGCTTCGGCTACCATTTCAGAGGACATGCTTCTATGCCGATGATGCTTGTTTAAAAAAAATGCAATAATTCAATTTGTGACTGAATTCCTTGGGGGAGAATTGTATGTCTTCTGCTCCATGGTTTTACCCGCATTCTGCTATATATTTCGTGTTATGGTAGTCTCAGATGATGACCCAGCATATGTTGTTCAAGTTAAGAACATTTTCATTGCAGATCTGACAAAAGATAAAGAAGGTACCAATGTGAGATTTCTAAAGATAGCTATAGAACCTGACCCAAGGTTTAAGAAACTGAAGTGCATTCCAAAATCTGAGCGGGATGAGGCATGGAACATGCTATCGGAAGTCTTAAAAGAGCACACTTCAATTTGGAAACTACAGAACATGAGCCACCAAAAAAAGAAAATGTTCTGTTGGTGGCATCTGACTCAGATGATGAAAATAAATGTGCGTTGATCCACACTGCTTTGGATCGTTATTGAGCAGAAGCTGTCATCAGCATGGAAGCATGTCCTCTGGAATAGTGGTCGAAGCGTGAAGGGGCATACAAATGTTTAGCATACCTAACAAGTAAATACCTTGCAATGCTGGCTACAACAGTGCCATGGCAATGTCTGTTTTCACTTTCACGTATCATTGTAAATAACAAGCCGGCAGCATTATCTTCCGTAAATGTAAACAAACTTGTTTATCTTAGCGATTGGCTGAACAAGAAGGAGGACTGAGCGGACTTGTAGGCTCTAAAGTTTTACATTGTTTTATTTTTGAGTGAAATTATGTAACAAAAATTCTACATTTGTAAGTTGCACTTTCACGACAGAGATTGCACTACAGTAGCTGTATGAGATGAATTGAAAACTGTTTGATTTCTCTCTTTGACAATGCAATTATTTGTAATAAAAAATAATATAAAGTGAGCACTGTACACTTTGCATTGTGTTGTAATTTAAATCAATATATTTGAAAATGTAGAAAAATCCAAAAATATTTAAATAAATTGTATTCTGTTTAATAGCGTGATTAAAACTGGGATTAATCGTGATTATTTTTTAATCTTGCAATAAATCAGAATTTTTCAATTGTTTGACAGCCCTAATATAAATAAAAACATAAAAAGAAATTGCACACATTATATTGTGTAATAATATAAAAACTATAAATCTACCCTCTCCTCCCCAAGAGTATCTTTGACTTCTGCATCTGCACTCTCCCCACTAATTCATCTCCCATTGGATTTGTTTAACATTCTGAACTTCTACGTAGCTTCTGAAAGCTGAGTCTTTATAACGTTGATTTGCCAGAGAAACTTCACCCCTCACCCCCAAATGTGGGGCCCCATCACGGCAAATATATAAATAAATAAAAATGCTTGTCCAAAGCTCAGGATTGTTGAAATCCAGAAATGGATAACAAAGGATATCCTGATAATGTATTCCACAATACACTTAGGAGAATTGGAGAGAGTTTTTCAGCTATAGATAAATGTTTCACTTTGGATATGATATGCTGGTACATAGCTAGTTCCCATTGTTGTATTGAAAATACTATGCTGTTTTGTTTTTGTTTTTTGTCAACACACTTAATCCTGGCCTCTATCTAATCTGGAGACCTGCAAAGCCAGAATCCAGTTGAAATACTAAGTTTGTTTCACAGGGGAGTAAAGCTACAGGACTATAAAGGGCCCTCACTCTGTGCCTTAACATAGCTAAATTGCTGCACTGCTTGCTTTAATTGCTGGGGAGGGGAGCATTTGAGAAGGCTGGGATTAGTACTGTGCAAATCCACCGGCCAAAACCTCCACATTTCAGATTGGAGGTGAAGGAAATATATGCTGTTGCAGCTGACCACATCTGCTACTCCCGATGGCTTGTAGTAGAAGTCATGCAGTGGATACAAACCAGCTACCTCAGGCATGTTGTGAGAATTCAGTTTCTCCTCTGGTGCTTGCATTACACAGAGTATGCAGCCCAGTCAGTTAAGATATGTGCTCACTATCAGAGTTTCAGCCATGGGAAATAGACATCATAATGTATTTTGATTTTGTAACTCATTGTTTTACAGGCAGGAAAATTTACCTGCCAAAGTAGCCATACTGTATACCATATGCTGATGATGCTTGGTTTTCAGAAGTCATATTAAGGTGTTCACGGTACAAATATAATTTCTTCTTGACAGTAGAGAAAAATACAATTGGAGATAAAAACACCATTAGAAAGTTTTCAGAGGAACAGCCGTGTTAGTCTGTATTCGCAAAAAGAAAAGGAGTACTTGTGGCACCTTAGAGACTAACCAATTTATTTGAGCATGAGCTTTCGTGAGCTACAGCTCACTTCATCAGATGTTTACCGTGGCCACGGTAAACATCTGATGAAGTGAGCTGTAGCTCACGAAAGCTCATGCTCAAATAAATTGGTTAGTCTCTAAGGTGCCACAAGTACTCCTTTTCTTTTTTCATTAGAAAGTTAGCACTTACCAACAGTTATATGGCGGTATCTAAAATACTACTGTTTTCCCTCTATTTAGGATGCAAAATTGCTGTGGTAACTACCCTTTGTCATATAGGAAATAAAAATGAAGATGCTGAAATGTGTAAATATCTTAAACTTAATACTAACTCAGTCTTTTGATTTGTTGCAGTGAGTTCCCCAATGGATGAGGTGCTGGCTTCCTTGAAGCGTGGTAGTTTTCACCTAAGAAAGGTTGAGCAGAGAAATCTCCCTCCTTTCCCCGATGAAGATGACGGCAATAACATCTTGGCACAGATAAGGAAAGGGGTGAAACTGAAGAAGGTGCAGAAAGATGTTCTGAGAGAGTCGTTTACAATTCTGCCTGACACTGACCCTTTAACACGTAGCATCCATGAAGCACTGCGAAGAATTAAGGAGGCGTCACCTGAATCAGAAGATGAAGAGGAGAGTTTGACTTGCACAGACTGGGAAAATTAACCTGTAAATTTCTTACATTTTTAAAAATTAAATTTTATTTTGTTGACACTTATTTAGGAATACCTCCTAAGCTTGGGCTAGAAAGTCTAGGAGACTTAGGAGTGTGCCTAAATCATCCAATATATATAAACTGGTAAAAATGTGAATATCTAATCTGAACCACTGGTATTTCAAAGGGAGTTAATTAAACTTCTTATAAGGGAAACATATTTCTGGGCTGTTGCCAGAAATTTTTTTTGTGAACATTTTTTGCTAAACCAGTGACAAAAATTGTCCTCACAAAAAACCTACACCTCAGTATATTGACGGGACTGTACCTTATAAGATTGAAAAGGGCTTTCAGAAATAATAATGCAACAAAATCACTCTTGAATATACCCCTACATTTACTAATGTCAAATGTTTTCTAATTGCTTCTGATGTGTAAAAATCCAGTGTATTTCCCGCTTGAAGCTAAATAATTACAAGTCAAAGAAGATTAGATTTGACTACTAAGCATATTGAAATCTTGTTGACTACCCTGTCTGTCTGTCTTTTTGGTGGCTGGCTTTTTGATAGCTTTCTTTCAGATCTGTGAACGGTCTGATTAGATTTCTAAACCATAAACAGTAAATATGCGAGTATAATTTACACCTCTGCTATGCATAAAATACCCCACAAATTTCCAGGCGTTATAGTTAGATGTGATACAAGAACAGAACTTAGACTTAAGATAGCTAGTTTTAATGAGTTCAGAACAATGTAGAAATAGCCAAGGAATTTTAGTTTTCAAGATTGTGGTGGTAGTCAAAAGACACAGATTCTTCTGTGCTACTCCTATGAACTGGACTGACAGAGTGCTGTATTTCTGGAGCAAATCTGCTGGTAGAACATGGCCATATTTAAATATAAATAAAAGGTTCAAATAAACGTATTTGTAAGTAAATAAAAATGTAAATCTAGATCAAGGAGAAAGGCACAAGTATCTCTAAAGAACTTATTTCAAAAACTTTCTAAGAAATGGACTCTCACAAGGTGTATAGTGAGTTAAAGGGAATAAATAATACATATTGCATTCAAATTACATATAGTGGTAGCAAAAGACACCCCATTTGTATGTTAATAATTAAGCAGTAATGCATTCCAGGGATTGAGAGCTTTTGGGACACTGCCACAGCTGGGAAATGACATTTAGTGCAAGTACCACAGGTATTAAAAAGGGATGGTAGCCCAGCAAAACAACCAACCTGTAGTATTTTACTGTGATGACAAATCTTTATTAAATTAAAGCCAATTTAATTTCCTATTCTAAATTTTAAAAAAGGAAAATAGTTACCTGACACCTGCCTCAAAACTATTATTAACTTCACAATGATTGCAGGTTTGGGTCCCTCATGATTTCCTATGGCCATTGTTATAATCAAAGATGATGATGTGGGCTGAATTGCTTTTTTAGTGTGTTTATTCTTCTGTCACTCTTCTTAGACATTTGGTTTTATGTAATTGTTTTGTAAGCCTAATTGTGTCTCTTTGAATCTTGTTTTCCTCTTGGGAAGAATACCCTTTAATACCTCAGGATATTGTAAACTTTTTGCTTTCCTCAGAATCCTTCCCTTTTTTTTAATCTGAGGTATTGATAGGGCACCAGTTGCCATCATCTTTTGTAAGCTAACGTTACCTTAACCTTAAATACTCTCACCATGAGAGTATACTTTTATGGTCCTTTCCCTTGTTAAGGACACAATCCTGCCAAATGCTGAGTTTTCAACTTCTACTGAAATCAGTAAGTTGAAGGTGCTTAGAATTTTATGGAATTTGGACTCTAAGTTCTGTAGAGATTTATACACACATTTGGCATTTGCATTCTACCCCCCTCCAAACTCTGTTATCATAAAAATACTTCAGTGGGGTGTAATTGTTTAACTGACAGTTTTTTGATAGATTTGTAATGGTTTGTGTTTAAAAACAAACTAACTTACAAAAACTAGGCTATGCTGAGGAATTGTATGAACTAATCTAATTTCACGAGCAATAGACTGAAACATATGTAACACTATTCTCCTGAATTACTGTTGTTTTCACAGACATGACCCTACTTGATTGAATGTATAAATTGATTTAACAGAATTAATTACATAGTACTTCAAATAATGGTCTACTGCAGAAATTTCAGAGCATGTTTTGTAGTACAAGGAAATCAGTTTAATGCCAGGACCTGTTAAAAGGATGACATTGTTGATTAAAATTACATCTCTGGGGCAAAATACATTACAAGAAGGTATTTTATACTGCAAATGGGCATACATTGTGTACTGGCAGATATTATAAAAAATCATCTTCACTTAAATCTGTATAAGCTAAATTTTATACTGTAATATAGTACAAATAATACAGTAAAAAATAAGCTTTAAGGCTAAATCTGAGCCCTGGTCTACATGGGTGGGGGGGGGGCAGGGGCGGGAATCGATGTAAGGTATGCAGCTTCAGCTACGAGAATAGCGTAACTGAAGTTGATGTACCTAGATCGACTTACCTCGGTGTGTTCATGCCTGTGAATCGACTGCTGCCACTCCCCCGTCGACTCCGCTTGTGCCTCTTGCGGCACTGGAGTTCCGAAGTCGACGGGAGAGAGCTCGGGGATCGATTTATCACATCTAGACTAGACGCAATAAATCAACCCCCGATACATCAATCGCTATCTGCCGATCCGGTGGGTAGTGTAGACCTACCCTGATACTTTCTCTATTTCAAACATATAAACTAAATTAATACAGTACATGGTAAAGAAAAGAATTAACTAAAAGGGAAAATAAGCAATGAATGAATGACTAACAGTTTAAGGGATTTCCCTTTATAACTGCAGTCTGAGGATAAAACAATTTTAAAAGAATCACCCTCACTAAAAAAAAAAATTCAGTCTGTGTAAATTGAAATAAAATCTGAGCTGACTTGTTAGAAAGGTGTCCCTTTGGTTGATCTTGGGTATGTCTCTTCCTCATAATATAAGGAAGATGGTAAAATTGTTTGTGAATGCTTTATTTTCTCGAATACGGATTACTTAGTTATAACTCCAAATAGCAGTAAAGATTTGGGGCGAAAAAAGTATAGTGGATGTGTAACAATTAGAACTGTAGATTTAATCACAGTTAACTCAAAAAAATTAATCGCAATTAAAAAAAATTAGTTGCAATTAATCGCACTGTTAAACAATAGAATACCAATTGAAATTTATTAAATATTTTTCTACATTTTCAAATATATTGATTTCAGTTACACCACAGAATACAAAGTGTACAATGCCCACTTTATATTATTTTTTATTACAAATACTTGCATTGTAAAAATGAAACAAAAGAAATAGTATTTTTCAATTCACCTCATACAAGTACTGTAGTGCAATCTCTTTATCATGAAAGTGCAACTTACAAATGTAGGGGGTTTTGTTACATAACTGCACCCAGAAACAAAACAATGTAAAACTCTAGAGCCTACAAGTCCACCTAGTCCCACTTCTTGTTCAGCCAATTGCTAAGAGAAAAAAGTTTGTTTACATTTATGGGAGATAATGCTGCCCACTTCTTAATTACAATGTTACCTGAAAGTGAGAACACGCGTTCGCATGGTACTGTTATAGCTGGCATCGCAAGATATTTACATGCCAGATGCGCTAAAGATTCATATGCCTCTTCATGCTCTGGCTGTCGTTCCAGAGGACATGCTTCCATGTTGATGATGCTTGTTTTTTAAAAAAAAAAAAAAGTGTTAATTAAATTTGTGACTGAACTCCTTGGAGGAGAATTGTATGTCTCCTGCTCCATGGTTTTACCCACATTCTGCCATATATTTCATGTTATATCAGTCTCGGATGATGACCCAGCACACGTTCTTCATTTTAAGAACACTTTCACTGCAAATTTGACAAAATGCAAAGAAGATACCAATGTGAAATTTCTAAATATAGCTACAGCGCTTGACCCAAGATTTAAGAATCTGAAGTGCCTTCCAAAATCTGAGAGGAACGAGGTGTGGAGCATGCTTTCAGAAGTCTTAAGAGCCACACTGATGCGGAACTACAGAATCCAAACCACCAAAAAAGAAAATCAACCTTCTGCTGGTTGCATCTGACTTAGATTGTGAAAATGAACATGCGGCGGTCCACACTGCTTTGGATTGTTATCATGCAAAACCCGTCATCAGCATGGACGCATGTCCTCTGGAATAATGGTTGAAGCATCAAGGGACATATGAATCTTTGGCGCATCTGGCATGTAAATACCTTACAATGCTGGCCAAAACAGTGCCATGCAAACACTTGTTCTTACTTGCAGGTGACATTGTAAACAAGAAGCAGGCAGCATTATCTTCTGCAAATTTAAATGAAGTTGTTTGTCTGAGTGATTGCCTGAACAAGTAGGACTGATTGGACTTGTAGGGTGTAAGTTCAACTTTCATCATAAAGAGATTGCACTACAGTACTTGTATTAGGTGAATTGAAAAATACTATTTTTTGTTTTTTATGGTGCAGATATTTGTAATAAAATACATATAAATTTAGCACTGTACACTTTGTATTCTGTGTTGTAATTGAAATCAATATATTTGTAAATGTCAAAAACATTCACAAATATTTAAATAAATGGTATTCTATTATTAACAGTGTGATTAATCATGATTAATTTTTTTAATTGCTTGACAGCCCTAGTAACAATGTTTTATAAGTACTTCATAGGGTGCTCTGTGTAATATATATTGATCCTAATTTATTACTCATATAGAGTCTTAAAAATGCATGTGTTTTCAAACAAAGTCTAAGTCCTTATCCCAAGGCGCTTATAAAATAGGGTATGATAAAAAATAAGGGTGACTTATTTGGGAGCTGTGGAGAGGGTGGCGTGAAAGGAGTATTCCTTTTTTCTTGAATTTTGAGGGAAAAATAGCGTTTATACAAGTTTTAAAAGAGAAAGCATGTGAAGTGTAAAACTGAGAATTTAAAGTGGAATGTTCGGTTTCTTTGCCAGTTTTAAAATGTAGTGTTCATCTCAGACTAACTCACTAAGAGGGGAGTTGAAACTTCCATTTCTTATTCATATTTTCTTTGTCTTTGTCTTCAAATAATTACCTGTTTCTAAGACCTTAAATCACACAAACTGTCCCTTTAAAAAAAAAGTCCCCCTTGCACTTTCTGAAGCACTTGATTTATACTTCCTTGCATAGAGTATAATCCTCTGTTAATTGTATGTTTATGCCATAATGAAAGGCAAAAGTGGAATATCGATGCACTATTTTAAGCATTTTAGCAACCCTTGTATACTTTCACAAGAACTTATTTTAGAAGTTCTATAGATGAGATTGTAATTTGAAAAATAGTTATAAATATACAGAATGAAACAACACATGAAAGATTAAATCTGGTCTGTCAGAGGTTCCAACTACGTTATGTGAATTAGCTTCTGAAACTAAATTTTTTCCATTGATGTCTTCCCTATAATTTCTAAATCTCACAAGACAATACATGAGTCAGCTGCATTCATTTGAATCACTACCAGAAGATGCAGTGGCACACAGAAAATTGTTGATGCTCAGAAAATAGCCAGTTGGAAGTTTTAGATCCTTTATACTTTTAAGATTGCATAGTCTCTGTTAAAGAAGTTTGTTTTGACTTCAGTCATCAATCAAATGCTGTAATGACGTAAGAGCCCAGATTCTCAACTGAGACCAAGGAATGCCCAGAGCAACTCAGGGAAGAGGTGACTTTAAGATTTTTCTAGATACTTTGATTTTGGGCCAGCTATGTGACAGTGCAGTCCCCTGTAGCAATTTAGAGCAACCGGAGAGTGCTCTAACTTGTATTGGCTGCCAATAACCCCAAGAGGGCACAGTGAAGGCCTGGTTGTGCCCCATACGCTGGTTGCTGGGATTGGTAGGAGCCACTCTGATGGCTCTAAAACACTGGAATTAGTGAGAATCTAAGGGTTTAGAAATGCTGCTTAATGTATTTAATGGAGGGGATTTGTACAGTTGAGATTAAATTATGTTTTTCAGTTATTTTTTGTTTTGTTTTTTTACACAGGTGACTAGCAGCCACTGAAGCAAGGAAAAAAAACAACAACAACAAAAGAATAGCCCACAGCTGGAGATCAATCTTCCTCTTCATTTCAGAAAATTAAAAGCCAGCAATTTTCACCATCAGCTGCATAGTAGAAAAAAGGCGTCCTTTGGCAAATGATGTGAAAAAACGTGAAACACTGATTTTTTTCAGATTATTTTTTATTCATTCCACAAGTGCAAGGTTGGACAAAAAGCTAAGTTGTTTAATTATGCATTTTATATAACTGTAATGAGAAAAGGGTCTTCAGGATGTTTTCTCAATTCTTTAAGCACTTTTTACATTTGTGTTAGTATATATGGCCAGTTAAGTGAGGGAACATTTTAAGTGGGAAGAATGCTGCATTGATAAAGCTACCAGGGGATGCAGTTAAAACATCAGGACAGCTATGAAACCTACTTTTCAGTGCACTGAAAATATCATCTGCTTGAAAAACAAATTTAATAGCTGTTCCACAATAGCTAAAATTCAGATAGAGATGCAAGTAAGATCTCTTTAGTTATTCTTCTCACTGCAAAGAAATGTGTTAGTATGAAAAATAAGAACAACAAATGACTGTACAGTCTAATAAGTACCATAACAGTGGAATACATGTATTTAAGAATGTATGTGTTTACAATATGGTACACTTAACATGGCATATTACAGCACCTTTTTAGAAGGTCAGATATAATCTTACACCCTACATTTTAAAAGTAGATTTTCCATGCTCTTTTAAACAGTAATATTTAGGTGAGATGAACGGAGTTAATAGTTATACCATACATACAAACTTGTTATAAGAAGCAATATTTTGTAATTTCATACTTAAAATTATTTTTCTCTGTTAGCTTGACTTGTTCTTGTTTGATTACTGTAAGTAACCTTCTTTACTTTCTTATTTAAGGAGAATGCAGGACTTAAACATATTCACACCAGTTATGAAAGTTATGCTTCTCTGTTAATTGTTAGTATTTCCTTTAGTAGCTACAAAAAATTGTACATCATACCTAACAGCCTGTTTTGCTGAAAACTACACTTATTGCCTGCTGTATGTGTCTCTAAAGGAGGGGAGAGTACAATTTTCAGTACGGTGAGAACTTAAAAAGAAATAATCCTAAACTGAATGACTAATAGCTGCGGGCAGCTAGTTTTATAATGCCAGAGTACTTAAAAGTACATCTTATACAGAGTTATAAGTAATCTTGTACCATGTTAAAGGCTCCATGTAATGTTTGTTAGTTGAGAAATGCTCAAATTCTATGACAGTCTTGACCAGCATTTTATTTGCATTAAAATTTTATGTACTGTTTGAGAGACACGCCACCCCTTTCCTTTTACAAAATTATTTTTGTGTTCAGTATTCATTTTATGAAGGACAAATTACTGTACTCCATTTTCATTTAGAAGCAGATTCATGAATTGCTATTGTTGTGTAATGGAGTACATATTCCTCTTAAACTTTTATAACAGTTCTTCTTAAAATAGTTGTTGGAGCAAGAATATTTACCTTGGCAATAGGTTATAACCAAAATGAACCTCAGATCTTGGAACGTTTAGGCTGTTTTACAATGATTGTCCTGAATAATAAAGATCTGTCATGTTTTGAAAGATAATTTGCCACTCTATACTTGGCATTGATAGGCATTTTTCTTGATTTTTTTTTGCCTTATTTATAATGTTTAGTGAAACATTTTCATTTTCAAAAGGAATGCTTATGAGCAGCATTTTTCAGAAATGATACCAGTTTTTGCTCCAGGTATCAGCTTTTGGGGCAGCATCTTTCTTGGACAGAGCATCAGTTCTATGACACATCCATCATTAGCTTGTCAAGGACCTGACAACCTAAGTTCTTCCCAGTTTATTTCTATGGTTTTACATCTAACTAATAATTTCAAAATGTATCCTGTGTAATCATTTAGCATAGATCATAAATGTAAGTAGTTTGTGTGCCTGTGGTGTACAGGCATCCATATTCCAGATTATATTACACTATAAACTGGGTCCAGTGCATGAATTTTTAGCTGTAGCACAAAACAGAAGTATCTGCAAATTACGATAATATAGTGTGTCAGTGGTTCTCAAACTAGGGCCGTCGCTTGTTCAGGGAAAGTCCCTGGTGGGCCTGGCCGGTTTGTTTACCTGCTGCGTCCGCAGGTTCAGCTGATCGTGGCTCCCACTCTCCGTGGTTCGCCGCTTCAGGCCAGTGGGGGCTGTGGGAAGCGGCGCGGGCCAAGGGATGTGCTGGCCGCCCTTCCTGCAGCTCCTATTGGCCTGGAGCTGCGAACCACGGGCAGTGGGAGCAGTGATTGGCCGAACCTGGGGATGCGGCAGGTAAACAAACAGGCCCGGCCCACTGGGGCTTTCCCTGAACAAGCGGCGGCCCTAGTTTGAGAACCACTGGTGTATGTGAAGCTGAGTGCTAGACCAACAGCAATGGTGGGACATCAAGTATGTCTAGTTTTTCTTGCTGCAAGAAACCAAACTGCAGATTGGACAGTGTGCATAAAACACTGGCAAAACTTTTGAGTTGGGGGGGTGAACAGTGTAATTTGAAAAACAGGAATAATGTTCCTTCCCCTTGACTAAATTTATTATCCACAAATTTATCACTGTACAGGGAGATGTTTAAATAGCTCTGTACCGTGTTGTACTACAGAGTTCTCAGGTTTATCTACATATGATTTGTCAACTTTGCATTGAAAACTTGTTCATGATTAAGAATAAACCTGTCCTTGATACATATATATTTAGTTAAAATATTAGATTCCTGACTGAGTCTGTATACATTGCTTATTCATAGGAATATCATATTTTATGCACATACACACAAAAGATAGCTGCTGTGCTGAGCATAACAGTTTATATCAAATTCAAACTGCAACTTTAAAAGGGAAAGATGGGGTGTGTTATCTACAGCATATTAAAAATCAGATTTTAATCTAAAGTAGTTACTGGATGTCACAGTTTCAAACAGTTATTCAATTTAATAGCCATTTACAATTCCATGCATAAAAATACTCCTAGTGCTTTTAGATAATGATTTATACTGGTATTGCAAAAGAAGTTATATGGGGAAAGTCCAATTACTTTCACAAGAGTTAGAGAAATTATGACAATCCTTGCTAGTCTGGCACATCTGTGACTGACAGTAAGTTTATTGAATAGCTCTGCACTTGAGATACCATGGCAAACATCACTATGGGGATAGCATTAATACTTACATGTGTACAAGAGGAAAAAAAGTTTTCACATAAAAAGATCACTAGAGATTTTCAGTATTTGCTCTTCATGGATGCACTACATCATTTCGCTGCATTGTTCTTTTTCTAGCCACTGATCTCCAACAATTTCTCATCTTTTGCGCATTCTACATTCCAGGAAAACTTGCTTGTTTATTCAAAATAGAGCAGTTTGGTAGTGAAATGGTTCACTGAGGTAAGAATTGGAATTTCCCAATCTGAAATACATATAAATTCAGGAAGCATGAGTATATACTGTACTTTGGGGACTGAGAATTTATCAGTGAGAAAAAAGAATTAAAATGGTTTATTTCTATTAGAGCAACCAAAAATGAAAAGTAAACAATAGTCTTTTGATCAGGAATTGGTTTAGCATTTATTTGAATTTCTGTACCTCCCTCACTGTGGTCCCAAAATCCATTAAAAATGACTAACATTCTTATTTTATTCACTTTTGCATATTATGTTTGCATATTTTGAGTGGGATTTAGTTTTTAAGCATAGATGAAAGTTTTGTTTCTCTTTTAAATGTTACTTTTAAGATTTCTTTAAAAAGTTTAGCAGCCTGTATTCTACAACACGTAGCTGTAAAATAAGTAAACTTGATCCGATATTGTGGTGTTCAATGGCTGCATCAGGGACTTTGGGTTCAATAGACTTCATCAGATTCTTTGTAAAGAATCACTTTGCCTTTCAGCATTATGTTCTCTAAAGTCAAAAATCTTCAAACTATGAGCGGTTCTTTATTGAAATGCAACCAATTGAGACGAGGAAGCAGAAACTTCCATTAGTTAATGTTCTCTTTTATTCCCTTCGTTGCACTGAATTTAAAGACTGTAACTGTAAATTAAGGTTACTTGCAGTTTAAGCAGCTGTTTTCATTGTAATACTTATGTACTTACTTTACCTGTGTTATTTCTGGTAATGATCCCGTAAGCATGAGGCAAGATACTGTGTATAATGTTAGAGAATCGATATGCTACAGCCAAGCAAGGCTTATTGTAAAGAGAAGCAGTAAGAGCTGGAAGTATCTTACTGAGAGAGCATGTTGCATTTGCTGAATGCTATTGGAGTATATAGGAAAGTAGGTTCATTCTAAAAAGTGCTCTTTGGTATAGTGAAGCACATTGACCTGTCTTGCTAGCTAATGCTGTGTAAAATACAGCAGTGGCTGTTTTTATCCTATAAATATACTGTAATTTAAAATTTTCCTACAAAATGAATTTATATTTAATTGCTGCCTAAAACATCATGTATTAAAGGTTAGAATTTTTAGGAGGGGGCTGGGTATGCCAGTGTATTTTGGGAAGAGGGGGGTGTTGTTGTGTATATTATTCTTTGCACTGCCCATTCAGTTACGACTTCGTCCAAAATTCCTGGCTTTGACCATGGGGTGAATCTGCAACTTGGGATTTACATAACTTTAGTGTAATTCATATCTTCTAAAACCTGTGTCCTTGGGCCTTATAATATTACCAAAATGGTCTTCCTTCCCTTCCCCTCTGTGGATTCTCAGATATCTTTAAATATGGACCATGACCAATTTGTGACTTTATTGGACCTATAATTATGTGAATGAGGAAAGACTGCCTACAGCTGATAGAAAAGACCACGCTGGGGGTGTCTGTTAAAAGAAAAACCTTGACTGGGCACATATTGCTCGTTTATTATCTCAGCGGGTAGGGTCCCAACTAATATGAAGCACAGCATCAAGTTTTTAAATAATTCATCATGGCTTTTATTCAAGTTGTGCTTGGTAATTCAAAGGTTCCACAGTAATTAATTAACCGGTAGAGTTGCTTGATTTTCAAGTCTTCACATCCATTGGAAGATACTTTTCACCCTCATGAATTGTGGAGAGGTATGTGATTAGAGACAGACTCACTGTGACCTCTCCATACCTGTTTCTGTGGTTGCTGCCTACTTTACAAGTTATCTTATGTATTTTTAAGTGCAGAGCCACAAAGTTAGTGACATGCAGAAAGCTGCAGATTTGTATGAATAAAGGGTTAATAAAACTGACACTTTCTAACTTTGGTTGAATAAATCAGAAATAATCAAATGGAAAACTGATTCACCATCCACTAGCTTTGTGCAATATTATGAATAGAATCAAACACTAGCACATTGTGCTTGGCTTTAAGAAAGTCTTTAACACAATTATATTTAAATGGACATTTTAAATGCACATTGTATTATAAAACTACTCCTGCAAATTTACAATACCTAATAATGCTCAATGTTCTAAAGTATTAAGCAACAAGTGTAAAAAATAAAAACTAAGTGAGCATTTCTAGCAATACCTGAAAACTAAAAAGAAAAAAAATATTGGTTTGACTGTTTGCCTTTTGCTTTCTTTCTTTAGTACAGCTTTTCTGTAATTATTATTATTCTGTGTATTTCATGTTTTTACTATCATGACTTCAAAGTTAAACCTGTACACAAAGTACCAAATCACCTTTTTCTTGTACATGCGATGTAACAACATACTCACAGTTTTGGTGCTTAAAAATGATTTTTTTCTTTAATAAAGGATATTTATTTGAACACTTGTTTGATCTGAGATTTATCTCCTCCACTTTTTAAAACAATCAACACCATTTAGTTCCCAAGATGATACTTATTTTTATGAAACATTATCCTTCCATTTATATAGCATTCTTAACTGCTGATGGCAAAATTTAACACTTAGAAGTGCCTAACTTCAGCACAGGTGTATGTCAGGCTGCTGAAATGCTAAATTCCTGAGTGTTTGTATTATCACTACACTGTTGCATCAGTGGATAATTATTAATGGTTGGTAAAAAGACACTGAAAAATTCTGCATTTATTTATGCATCCCTTTATGGAACTAGGTAGCATCTACATCTTATTGTGGAACCAGAACAAGCCTCCAACTGCAATTTACTTGGTTTAAAAAGACCTGAGTTAGAATTAAAATAGACTCAAATACAAAAATGAGTTTTTAGGATTTCTATACAGTTTGCCTTTGCTTATTGGAATACGTACAATATAATCTTCCAGAAACAACTAAGAGACCAGATAAGTCTGTATTATATGAGTATGGACTGCCTACTTATCTCTGTCTTTGCTATTCCCTTATATTATTACAAAAAATAAATCTGCATTAAAAGGGTGTTATACAGATTGCAAGGTCAAGCACTCAAATGTTAGGAAATTCCCATTCAGCCTTCTTTTGTGTATATGTTTGGATTGTCTGATCATATTTCATCCATAGTATCCATGCCTAATTTCCAGTGATTGTTGATGTGTGGACCTGTGCTTACATTAGAATGAAATTTGTGGTTTTGGCATGATTCAAAATGTTGCTGACAATGCAAGTGCCAGATGGAAAAGGTGATGGCTAACAGTTTGTGTCACCCAAACCTGAACAGAATTCCATGGGACAAAGAAAAGGCCGAAGGATCTTCTCCCTGCCCAATTTTGCAAGCAACAGTAGTATGAGTACTTAGGTATCGTATAATGGAAAGTGTCAGGCAGCCTAAATATAAGGCTGGTTACCAGCTGCTATAGTACTGTATGTACAAAATGCTTTTATAGTTGTTTTGAAAAGATTCACCCATTTGTTTTCTGGGGGCAAGGCAGGAGGGGAAGTAGTTTAGCTAGGAACCAGAAATAGGTACCGGGGTGAAATTTCCAAAGAGAAACTATTACCTTTTGTGTCAACTGGCTGATTTAAGTACCTCCACAAAATGGCCATAAAGATAATTTCTGTGTATCTATCTTACAAAAATATTAAGTTACTACATTACTGAATATGGCCATATACCATTTACTTATATACTGAGCCATTTTTCCTTATATTTCTGTTTGATATTTAGGATCTACACCCATGTAAATCCACTTGCAGGAATCTGCTATTAAATTGTTAGCTTGTGGGGGCAGGGACTCTGCCTTTTTATATGTGCAAAATGCATAGCAGATTGTTGTTGGAAGCACCACAAAGATTGCTCAATTATTCCCACATTAAAAAAAGTGCACTACGGTTACATTGGATGTGCAGTTATGCTTTGCAAAGTGTCTTTGTACAAAATATGGTATTCTTGAGTTCCTCCGCTGTCTCAACTTTCTAAATTAGCCGAGTTTACACTGAGATTTTGGAGGGCATGTCTGGTACTGTGGATTGTGCCTGGGATTTACTCAACGGTTGCAATCATCTCGGTATCATTTTTTGTGACTGATGTCCATCTGGACCACTCTTTTAACCTTGGGATACATCTCTACCTGCTTGTCCCTGACTGCTGCAACAATGTACTTACTCTTTCCTGGCGTTTTGTACTTACTCCTTAGGTTCCACTGACTTTTCAGGCCATTCCATGTGATGAATCAGCAGTTGAGAGCAGCATGGGTGGAGACTGCAGGGTCTCTTCTGGCATAGATTTGAGTGGATGAGCAGCTCCTCTGTGCACACTTTCATCTTAATTGATATGTCCCTATCTCAGCAGTGTATTTTTAATGTGTACAACAGAACCACTGCACCCTAGGAACTGAGCTACTCCTTGCAAGTTAGATTGTGTGAATTAGTGAATAGATCAACAAGCATACTAAGAAATGAAATGATTATTACCAAATGTAAGGTCACTACTGTACTAGAGATATGCTAGATATAAAGGATAACTACTCACTAGAAAGCCACTGTCACAATCCTCTTTCCAGTCCTATAGGAATAAAGCATTACATCAGGCTGTTATCTCCACCAAAGGGGGACGTAGGTTAGCCACCTTCACAGCAGAAAATGAAAGAAGGGAAGGAAGTTTTATGCAAAACCAACCCACTGAGGGTTCCTTTTCCCATTGCTCCTCTTCCTGTTATTCATCTTGGAGAAAACCTATTATGTTACACCTAGTGCCACAGCAAAAGGAAAGCCTCTGTGAAACAAAATTTTTGAGGACACTTCCATACACACAAACTGGAAACATTTGAACTGATCATGTGGTTGCGCTGCAGTTCCTGTCCACTAAAGCTTCAGCTTTCTGCTTACAATACACTTGTTTCTCTGCTCAGCACAATGCTCTAAGAGGGCAAGCTTCTGTCCACTTTTCTATGGTGGAGGACTGCAGGTAAAATGTGTTTTTGGTTGCTGAGATGCCTTCCTGTCCTCCTCTCACACCTAGATTCTCATTGAATCCTGTCTCATTTTCTACAACTTGTCCAATTCTGCATCACCTTTTCCATCCCAACTGCTAACACTCTTCTCCACACCTTTAAAAAGAAAAGGAGTACTTGTGGCACCTTAGAGACTAACAAATTTATTTGAGCATAAACTTTCATGAGCTACAGCTCACTTCATCAGATGCATGGTGTCCCCTGAATAGATATGTGGACACAGTTGGCAACTGTTCAAGGGCTTTGTTGCAAGGATAGGTTCCTGGGTTTGTGTGTTTGGTGTGTGGCTGCTGGTGAGTATTTGCTTCAGGTTGGGCGGCTGTCTGTAAGCAAGGACTGGCCTGTCTCCCAAGATCTGTGAGAGTGATGGGTCGTCTTTCAGGATAGGTTGTAGATCCTTGATGATGCATTGGAGAGGTTTTAGTTGGGGGCTGAAGGTGACGGCTAGTGGCGTGCTGTTATTTTCTTTGTTGGGCCTGTCCTGTAGTAGGTAACTTCTGGGTACTCTTCTGGCTCTATCAATCTGTTTCTTCACATCAACAGGTGGGTACTGTAGTTTTAAGAACGCTTGATAGAGATCTTGTAGGTGTTTGTCTCTTTCTGAGGAGTTGGAGCAAATGCGCTTGTATCGTAGAGCTTGGCTGTAGACAATGGATTGTGTGGTGTGGTCTGGATGAAAGCTGGAGGCATGTAGGTAGGAATAGCGGTCAGTAGGTTTCCGGTATAGGGTGGTGTTTATGTGACCATCGCTTATTAGCACCATAGTGTCCAGGAAGTGGATCTCTTGTGTGGAGTGGTCCAGGCTGAGGTTGATGGTGGGATGGAAATTGTTGAAATCATGGTGGAATTCCTCAAGGGCTTCTTTTCCATGAGTCCAGATGAAGATGTCATCAATGTAGCAAGTAGAGTAGGGGCATTAGGGGACAAGAGCTGAGGAAGCGTTGTTCTAAGTCAACCATAAAAATGTTGGCATACTGTGGGGCCATGTGGGTACCCATAGCAGTGCTGCTGGTTTGAAGGTATATATTGTCCCCAAATGTGAAATAGTTATGGGTGAGGACAAAGTCACAAAGTTCAGCCACCAGGTTTGCCGGGATACTATTCCTGACTGCTTGTAGTCCATCTGTGTGTGGAAGGTCTGTGTAGAGGGCTTCTACATCCATAGTGGGTAGGATGGTGTTTTCAGGAAGATCACTGATGGATTGTAGTTTCCTCAGGAAGTCAGTGGTGTCTCGAAGGTAGCTGGGAGTGCTGGTAGCGTAGGGCCTGAGGAGGGAGTCTACATAGCCAGACAATCCTGCTGTCAGGGTGCCAATGCCTGAGATGATGGGGCTTCCAGGATTTCCAGGTTTATGGATCTTGGATAGCAGATAGAATACCCCTGGTCGGGGATCTAGGGGTGTGTCTGTGCGGATTTGTTCTTGTGCTTTTTCAGAGAGTTTCTTGAGCAGATGGTGTAGTTTCTTTTGGTAACCCTCAGTGGGATCAGAGGGTAATAGCTTGTAGAAAGTGGTGTTGGAGAGCTGCCTAGCAGCCTCTTGTTCATATTCCGATTCATGACGACAGCACCTCCTTTGTCAGCCTTTTTGATTATGATGTCAGAGTTGTTTCTGAGGCTGTAGGTGGCATTGTGTTCTGCACGGCTGAGGTTATGGGGCAAGTGATGCTGCTTTTCCACAGTTTCAGCCTGTGCACGTTGTGGAAGCACTCTATGTAGAAGTCCAGTCTGTTTCGATCTTCAGGAGTCCACCCAGAATCCTTCTTTTTGTAGTGTTGGTAGGAAGGTGTCTGAGTTAGTATGTTGTTCAGAGGTGTGTTGGAAATATTCCTTGAGTCGGAGATGTCAAAAATAGGATTCTAGGTCACCACAGAACTGTGTCATGTTCGTGGGGGTGGAGGGGCAGAAGGAGAGGCCCTGAGATAGGACAGATTCTTCTGCTGGGCTAAGAGTATAGCTGGATCGATTTAACAATATTGCTGAGTGGGTTAAGGGAACCACTGTTGTGGCCCCTTGTGGCATGTAGTAGTTTAGTGTCCTTTTTCTTTTGTAGAGAAGCAAAGTGTGCGTTGTAAATGGCTTGTCTAGTTTTTGTAAAGTCCAGCCACGAGGAAGTTTGTGTGGAAGGTTGTTTTTTGTATGAGAGTATCCATTTTTGAGAGCTCATTGTTAATCTTTCCCTGTTTGCTGTTGAGGATGTTGATCAGGTGTTTCCGCAGTTTCTTTGAGAGCATGTGGCACAAGCTGTCAGCATAGTCTGTGTGGTATGTAATTGTAATGGATTTTTTACCTTCAGTCCTTTTGGTACTCCTGCTAGTAATAGCTCACCTTGCCTGATCACTCTTGTTATAGTCTGTATGGTAACTCCCATTGTTTCATGTCCTCTGTGTGTATAAAATCTCCCCACTTTATTTTCCACTGCATGCATCCGATGAAGTGAGCTGTAGCTCATGAAAGTTTATGCTCAAATAAATGTGTTAGTCTCTAAGGTGCCACAAGTACTCCTGTTCTTTTTGCAGATACAGACTACCATGGCTGAAACCTCCACACCTTTATCTGCACTGCTCCAGCAGTTTCACATGCCTGCTCTCTAACCCACTCATGTTGTAGCTAGAATAAAATGTTCCTTTCCTGCCATGCCAGTCATGTGTTAGCCAGTGCTCAACTCCACTCTGGGCTTCCTGGCTCATTCCAGGAATCCCATCAAGGTCAAACATCACTTTCAGGATCAATATCATAGAATCATAGAATATAAGGGTTGGAAGGGACCCCAGAAGGTCATCTAGTCCAACCCCCTGCTCGAAGCAGGACCAATTCCCAGTTAAATCATCCCAGCCAGGGCTTTGTCAAGCCTGACCTTAAAAACCTCTAAGGAAGGAGATTCTACCACCTCCCTAGGTAACGCATTCCAGTGTTTCACCACCCTCTTAGTGAAAAAGTTTTTCCTAATATCCAATCTAAACCTCCCCCACTGCAGCTTGAGACCATTACTCCTCGTTCTGTCATCTGATACCATTGAGAACAGTCTAGAGCCATCCTCTTTGGAACCCCCTTTCAGGTAGTTGAAAGCAGCTATCAAATCCCCCCTCATTCTTCTCTTCTGCAGGCTAAACAATCCCAGCTCCCTCAGCCTCTCCTCATAAGTCATGTGTTCCAGACCCCTAATCATTTTTGTTGCCCTTCGCTGGACTCTCTCCAATTTATCCACATCCTTCTTGAAGTGTGGGGCCCAAAACTGGACACAGTACTCCAGATGAGGCCTCACCAATGTCGAATAGAGGGGAACGATCACGTCCCTCGATCTGCTCGCTATGCCCCTACTTATACATCCCAAAATGCCATTGGCCTTCTTGGCAACAAGGGCACAGTGCTGACTCATATCCAGCTTCTCGTCCACTGTCACCCCTAGGTCCTTTTCCGCAGAACTGCTGCCTAGCCATTTGGTCCCTAGTCTGTAGCTGTGCATTGGGTTCTTCCGTCCTAAGTGCAGGACCCTGCACTTATCCTTATTGAACCTCATCAGATTTCTTTTGGCCCAATCCTCCAATTTGTCTAGGTCCTTCTGTATCCTATCCCTCCCCTCCAGCGTATCTACCACTCCTCCCAGTTTAGTATCATCCGCAAATTTGCTGAGAGTGCAATCCACACCATCCTCCAGATCATTTATGAAGATATTGAACAAAACCGGCCCCAGGACCGACCCTTGGGGCACTCCACTTGATACCGGCTGCCAACTAGACATGGAGCCATTGATAACTACCCGTTGAGCCCGACAATCTAGCCAGCTTTCTACCCACCTTGTAGTGCATTCATCCAGCCCATACTTCCTTAACTTGCTGACAAGAATACTGTGGGAGACCGTGTCAAAAGCTTTGCTAAAGTCAAGAAACAATACATCCACTGCTTTCCCTTCATCCACAGAACCAGTAATCTCATCATAGAAGGCGATTAGATTAGTCAGGCATGACCTTCCCTTGGTGAATCCATGCTGGCTGTTCCTGATCACTTTCCTCTCATGCAAGTGCTTCAGGATTGATTCTTTGAGGACCTGCTCCATGATTTTTCCAGGGACTGAAGTGAGGCTGACTGGCCTGTAGTTCCCAGGATCCTCCTTCTTCCCTTTTTTAAAGATTGGCACTACATTAGCCTTTTTCCAGTCATCCGGGACTTCCCCGGTTCGCCACGAGTTTTCAAAGATAATGGCCAATGGCTCTGCAATCACAGCCGCCAGTTCCTTCAGCACTCTCGGATGCAACTCGTCCGGCCCCATGGACTTGTGCACGTCCAGCTTTTCTAAATAGTCCCTAACCACCTCTATCTCCACAGAGGGCTGGCCATCCCTTCCCCATTTTGTGATGCCCAGCGTAGCAGTCTGGGAGCTGACCTTGTTAGTGAAAACAGAGGCAAAAAAAGCATTGAGTACATTAGCTTTTTCCACATCCTCTGTCACTAGTTTGCCTCCCTCATTCAGTAAGGGGCCCACACATTCCTTGGCTTTCTTCTTGTTGCCAACATACCTGAAGAAACCCTTCTTGTTACTCTTGACATCTCTGGCTAGCTGCAGCTCCAGGTGCGATTTGGCCCTCCTGATAACATTCCTACATGCCCGAGCAATATTTTTATACTCTTCCCTGGTCATATGTCCAACCTTCCACTTCTTGTAAGCTTCTTTTTTATGTTTAAGATCCGCTAAGATTTCACCATTAAGCCAAGCTGGTCGCCTGCCATATTTACTATTCTTTCGACTCATTGGGATGGTTTGTCCCTGTAACCTCAACAGGGATTCCTTGAAATACAGCCAGCTCTCCTGGACTCCTTTCCCCTTCAAGTTAGTCCCCCAGGGGATCCTGGCCATCCGTTCCCTGAGGGAGTCAAAGTCTGCTTTCCTGAAGTCCAGGGTCCGTATCGTGCTGCTTACCTTTCTTCCCTGTGTCAGGATCCTGAACTCAACCAACTCATGGTCACTGCCTCCCAGATTCCCATCCACTTTTGCTTCCCCCACTAATTCTACCCGGTTTGTGAGCAGCAGGTCAAGAAAAGCGCCCCCCCAGTTGGCTCCTCTAGCACTTGCGCCAGGAAATTGTCCCCTACGCTTTCCAAAAACTTCCTGGATTGTCTATGCACCGCTGTATTGCTCTCCCAGCAGATATCAGGAAAATTAAAGTCACCCATATATATATAATTTTTTCACACTTACTATAAATAATCTGACATCTGAATGAGACTCAGACCCTGGATAGATAAACTAAATGTCATAGAGGACACTAACCACTGTTCTGAGACATTGTGATATTAAAGCTTTGGGAGTTTAGGATTCCCTAGATGCAGACCTCATATACTCCTAGCCAACAATGGCAATACAAGAGTAAGTGAAGTTGATGAGGCCGGATGTGCTTATAACTATCACTGAGTCCACAACTAGCATAGATCAAACTTCTTGACAAAAGATTTCCACTAGAAAATAATTTTGTAGAAATCAAAACAGTTCAGGGGATCATTTAATGAAACTTTGAAAAGTAAATAGCTTTGACTTGTTTAATGTCAACATTTTACTTAATAAAATACTAACTTTGAAACAAATGTAATCTATAAATACAATCTTCAGAATGATTTGACATCCTGTTTCAATGATCCTGGCTTGATTTTTTTTTTTTTTTTTACTTTCTGTGAAGTTTTGACTTTTTCTTCCAATTTGGAACAAAAACCAATGTTAGAATTTTCCATGGAATGGAAATTCTCTTTTCCAATCACCTCTGCCTATCCACTAGCCTAGACTATCCATCAGGCTATCAGAAGACTAACCCAGGAGTTCACAGAGCCATAAATACAATCAGGGTGGGGGTATGTTCTCACTAACTTTCTCTCATAGGGGTGATGTTCTTCCCAACTTTGCCGGATAAGTAAAAAATGAGTCAGGTCTGTTCCCCACTCCTCTGCTATCCGAAGAGGACAGCACTGGGAAAAGGAGGTGAATGGAAACACCAGGAGGAAGAGAGGAGAAAAGGTTAATACAGCCTGGGGAAGGGAGAGTATGAGGGTGGATAAGAAGAGCCTTTGGAATGACACTATGGAGGGATTGGTGAGGGAGCGAAGAGGTGAGTCTAGGGAGAGGTCTAGAAGGAGAAAGTGAAGAGCAAAGCAAGGAGGCAAAAAGCCTGAGTGAGGAGACTATTTGGGTGGGGCGGGGTGGGGGGAAGAGCATGAACCTGTACATGAGAGAGAAAGGGGAGAGTACAGAAATTAGGATCAGGGAACACCAAAGAGTGCAAAGGAGAAGAGAGGGAGAGTGTGAAAACTTGAAGGAAGGAGAGACAGAACAAAAGGAAAGAAAGATACGGGAAAAGAAAAGAAAGGAACAATTATCACACAATACAGAACCATACTGAAGGCTGCATGGATAATCAGATTTTTAAATTCAGATTAGATTTATTTAATACATTTTTTAAAAAACGCAACCTGTGTTGAAGCCTAAACTTACTATAATTATTAAAATGATTTAGATTAAATAAATAATACCCTTCAAGCATTATGTTTGCTGCCAAAGTTTTCAAGAAAGTCAAGCTACTGAACTGCTGGAAGTTACTGGTTAATCACCTGGAAGCAGAGTCTGCTGAACTGCTAAACCAGCTTTTGACAGCAATAGCCTCTTGTAAAGGTGTAGGGAGAATATTTTCTTCATTGAGTTTACTCAACTAGTTCAGCTCAATAACTAGTTCACTCAAAGTTAATAAACTTACTGGGAACTGAAAAAGCAGGAAAGCTTGTTTTATTCTTGCAATCTATCAACAGCAACAACTAGCTGTGAGACAATGAGATCTGCTAATTCTAAAATCACACAATGAGATCTGCTAATTCTAAAATCACACAATGAGATCTGCTAATTCTAAAATCTTGAAGGACATGGCGACCAGAAGCAATCAGTTCAGTTCACTAACTACATATAATACTTTGCTTGTTTAGTAATTGTTTGCAGTGTCTTAGCTGTGTTGGTCCCAGGTTACGACAGTGACAAGGTGGGTGAGGTAATATCGTTTATTGAACCAGCTTCTGCTGGTGGAAGGGACAAACTTTTGACCTACACAGAACTCTGCATCTCTGTGTAGCTCAAAAGCTTGTCCCTTCCACGAACAGAAGTTGGTCTAATAAAAGATATTAAACAACATAGGTCAGGTAATAAGTCAGTTTCAATGCAAAACATGTTTGGATAAATGGTTTTTCTTACGTACCAAATAAAAAGTACTTTTCTTTTTTTTAAAGATTTTATGAAAATTTTAATTGAATTCTAATTTTCATCCAAATACACAAATCATGAGTAAAACATGATCAGCTAGTAAATAAATGCATTATTCACCATTTTTTCTAAGAATAAACATGTAAAAATTAAGAATCTGAATAAATATAAATTAAGCCCTATAACTGCTTCCATAAATGTATATAGACACACTATATCCTCCTAGTTAGTTTAAAAAAAACAAACCAATTTTAGTGTGAAGGGTATATTCAGTTGCAAATCAACCTTTTTTTACTGGTTACCTACCAGTGGGAATCAACCTCTCGTTAGGAAAATAACTAAAATTAAAAATGCACAACAAGATTAAAATCAATTTTTTAAATCATGATTAAAATCAGTGATGAAAATCAATCCTCTCTGAGTAAAACAGACTGAAAAAGGCATAGAAAAAAACAAAGTGAGAAAGAAAAAACAAATACAAGGGCGATAAAGTAAAATTTTAAGAAGTTTTTATGTAATAGTGTGATGCAGAAATGATAGAACAAAGACGTCTATGTGGTTATTTATTACTTTTTAAAGGGTGCAATAAAATATGCCGTGGGAAGAGAAATTTGCCTAGGTTGCGTCCTGGCTGCCAATTCTGCTTCTCCCTTTTAGTTGCTGGTGAACAAAATTCTCCCTCCTGGTCTCTCTCAATTTTTTTCTGTGGCTGCATGTATATGTATATACAAAACACACAAGAGCAGAATGAGGGGACTGACATATACAAAAACCACCTCTGGGGAGCTAACGTAGAACTAGAAACAGATGCCTACAAAAAAAAAGTAACACAAAACTAAAGTTTTAGAGGCAACCCAGAAGAGCAGCTGCTGGAGACAAGAAAAGGACAGCATATTCAGACAGCCAGACCTGCATAGGGGATGGATGTGCTGTGTGTTTGTGGTGGGGGAGGGGCTTGGTTTCTTTGCATCTACATCTGCTGGTTGGAGGATATAATATCCTCTTACTAGGCAGGGATATCAGGAGGATTTTTCCCACCAAGATATTTCTCTTATCTGGGGATGAGTATCAGTTAATGGTCTGGGAATCTGAAAGGGTCTAGTCCAAATTTGGGGGGGGGGAGGGGGGAAGCACATTAACCTCTAAATGGCCCTAAATCCTGTCAAGGAAAATTTGATTTCCCATCCAGTGACAGATACTTTGTTAAGACTAGATTTTTTTTAAATCTTACCTGTTAATTGTGGCTCTATTTCTTCTCTCAGCATCTCGGTGTGTCCTTCATTTGTGAAGGTTCTGGAACCTCTGCATTAGCTTCTGAGGAGGCTGATGCTACCTGACCTACAGGAAGAATTTGTTCCTTATCAAAAATTCCCACATTCACAGAAGTGCAAGTTCTTTTCCACTAAAATATTCAGGTTGGTCTATCGCTTTGTGCGTAGTGGAAGCAGTGCTTAACAGGTATTGAAAATCCTGGATAAACAACTGGAGGAGGTTTCTGCCAGTGGATCATCTTAAACTACCCAAAAATGTAAGGGAAGGGAAAAAATGAATCAATTAAAAAGCAATCTTCTGTCATGCTAATGGTGTGAGACATGGGTGGCCCACAGCTGCTGTGACACCAAAATAGCAGAGAGTATTTAGAGACTGTGAATGGCAAGACCACCACCAAAATACTTTCTGGATTTGTGGAGGCAGAAAGCCATGAGAAAATGGGGTTTGCGGGTACCAGGGTTCTCAATGTATTTATAAAATATATTCCATACTGAAGTATGTTTGATACTGCTCTTGGGATCCCTGGCTGTATGACTCTTCCTCCTGGCACACCCTTTTGCAGTGAGTTTCTCCAGCTAGTTTGGATGCACCCAAAGTTAGAGTGGCATGAGAAATTTGGAAAGCGGTGCCTTTTTCATGAACCTGCTGTTGCAGATCTCCACTTCAGAAGTTGTATATCCTGCTTTGAAAGCTATGAAATGTCAATTTCTAAGCTGTGACATGTGACAGATTCTCTATGAGAAAGCTCTCAGGATTCTTTTACATTCTAAAATATTTTTTAAACCTGTGCTTTTTTCTGTCTCCATAAACTAAATGATCTAAAATAACATCAAGATCCAGATATACTGGTCTATCCAAGCTCATCTTTATTCAAGATTGGACCATGAACTGCAAATGTAGCTTTAAATCACATATATGTTCTCCTGATCCCAGGGCTGGCTGCCCATATCCCAAAGGGTCATTCTGGCAGCTAGGACATATTGGTTCCCCAGTCTCCTTTGCTTTATGCCAAGACTTGAGCAGAGTGAGGAGCACAGGAACCACTATTCCACCTATGGATTGCCCTACACATGTGGGCTCCCCAGGTAGACAATTATGCCAGCTTACCAGTTCCTTTACACTGCCAGAGCAGTGGAAAGTAGCTGAATTAGGAGCCAAGATCTAGCCCACAGACTCTACTCACTATCTTGTATTTAACATAGTGGGTCAAATTAAACTCTGATGTTAATTGAGTAAATCCAGGGGTTTGTTTTATTAAGCAGGACTAGGAATTTTTAAAATATTATTCAGCGATAAAGTCCCAGCTTTGTACCATTGAGAGTTGGTGCATGGATGTATTATTGTCAGAAAAAGCTCAACCAACCAATCAGAACATTGCTTTGCACAATCCAGAGCCTTGTTTAGAGAAAACAAGTGCATAATTGCATGTCTAATTGGCATAATCAGTTACTGAGAGTGCATACACCTCTAGCCCAAGTGGGCTTGATTTTTTTAAAATTACTCCTCAATGTTCAGAGCTGTACTCTAATCAGATTGACATTTGGCCCTATTCTAAGGTAATGACAAGTAAAGTAGTCAATATATTCTTAATGCTAATGGGCCAGACTTTGCAAGATAGAGAATGACCAGGAAGGATTTCAGCCTTTTTCTCCTTTGCCTCCCACCCTGAATTTGTGACAATAGCTGATGCAGATTTTGCATTTGACTCTGTAACTACCTCCCTCAAAGAATATGATGCATAAAGGAAGGACATTGTTCAATAGCCTCTTCAGCACAGAAACAGAGAACATGAGGATGGAACCAACTGAGGTTCACCCATTTACTCAAGTTAAACTTAGATTTAACCCTTAATTGATAGGCTGGAGAAGGAAAAGGCGTGAAAAAAGAAAACTTTCCATGGCTGGCAACTGAAGGAGGAAAACCAAAAATATTTTCCCTCAGTTGATGCATTCTTATCCACTCTCTTTTCTTATTAAAAATTTACTTTATTAAAAAAAGAATTATCTTCTCCAAATGCCACCATCACAATATTAGTCACAACCACCACTTCCTTACATTCAGTTTCAATTATATCTGTGTATTCACTACGCTAAACTACTTCTTACCTGAAATGTGTGCTTCTTTGAGATTTTATAACAATTAATTATTCCGTATCCTTCCCTGTACCATGCAAAGTCCACTGTTGATGAATTATTTTTGTTTTCCTTTCCAGTTTTCTTGGAAGTTTGCTGAGAGCAGGAAATCATGGCCTATATTACAGCTGACAGATTTTAATACGTCAGTACAGAAGAATACAACTTTGGGATCATTCCAGCATACGGATTACGAGAGAGACACTCCAAAAACTAACTTTCCAGACGGGGATGTACTTATAAAACCTTTTATGTCAAAGTCAGGATTTCACAACATGACACGCCAATGCAAAATCCAGTAGCACCTGAAGGATTAAGGTAACTGCTGCCATCACTTGCACACTTTTTAATACTTGAAAAAGTTTTAAGAAAAAAATAAAGAGAAAAAGTACATTCTCCAGAGAACAGCAAGTGTATTTCAAAATAAAAATTATATTTTTTTTCTTTTTCTTGTTGGGGTTTTTTTTCCATCTTTTTTTTAAACAAGACTCCATAGTTGTCATATAACAAGTTATACACAATGTGATTGCTCTCCTCTCCTGTGTAGGTTCTTGTTCACATTTTCAGGCTACAGTACCCAACATTGTTTTCTGGCATACATATTCCCACAGTTTTATCTAAAGTTAGATACAATGTATAATACCTGTCTCTGGGGAAAAATTAATGTTTCAAATATCTTAATACAGAAGTGGAGAGGCTACAGTAGGTATCACCACCTAATTATGAACTTTAGATTACAATTTCTATACACTCACCTACTGAAAATGAACATTTAAAATATTCTTACAATAAGATTTTATTTATATGTGCACTTATGTCCACCTTATCCCATATCCATGTTTGACGACTATTTTGGGAATTCAAAGGTGCAGCCCTCAATAGATTGCATTATTTTAAAAAATGAAATCAAGCATCTCTACTTTATGAGAAAAGAAATTTTCAAATATTATTTTCCAATTTTAAATTTAATTTCACTAGGAAAATATTAAAAATGTGCACATCTAAATTTTTTCCATGTACTATATATACATATGTGTATGTATGTATACATAAAAATACTCATGTAACACACATATACAAAAAAGTAAGTGGAAATATTTTTGTAAGTTATTTTCCCACATGTAAAGGATGACATTTTAAAAAATTCTGATAATATAATTTAAAATAATATCACATTTATTATCCTATCAACTTGCTATTGTTTCACCTTTTACTTCCTCCTAATTAAGCCCATCCAGTTTTAATGGCCTTAATTCTCCTGGCACATAAACCAGTTTTAACCAGAGTAACTCCATTGACATCACTGAAGATTCTTCTGTTTAGACTGGTGTAAATCACAAGAGAATCAGGCCCAAATAGCTTAATATAAATTAAAACCTGGTGATTTCTGCTCACCTGATGAAGTTACCCATATCATCATCATTTAACATCCACCAAATAAAATATTTGTAACTCGCCACAGCAAGCTTTCAGCCATATGCACACTGAACTAAGTTTTTTTTCCCCTCTTAATAAATAAAATAGGTGAGAAAATACCCTAAAAATATGGAGGAAATGTAAATGATGTGTACAGTACATACGATATAATATATGATGGTTTAGTATTTGAACTTAACTGTTCTCCTGACTTGTCAGGGGAACCTGATAAATCACTTGTAAAGAAAAAATGATGATATTTTATAAACAAACCATGTATTTTCTCTCTTTCTAATGTAAATTAGAATGCGTGTATTATACATACAATACACACACACAAACCAGACCTACATTTTCTAGTTTTGAATAGCACTCTGTAAAAGTGGAGAAAATTGTCTGTTATACAAATTTAGTAATCATCTGGATTTTGTATTTAACATTCAAATTAATTTTGGGCACAAACAAAAACTCAGTGCATCTTGAGACTCTTGAGTCTGATACCCATTCATACATTTTTTTTAAAAAAACCCTCTCCAACATTGCAGGCAATTTATGGCAACAACATACTTTGATGCACTTCCCATTCAATAAGCAAACATATGACACTTGGCTTACCTTTCAATTACTTTTCTTAAAATCAATATATTATATAGAGAAATGCATGTTTGCCAAAAGTCTGTTAAAATTACATCAAAACAACTTTAAAACCCATTCACTGAGGATAAGTGAATTCAATTCCTCTTTTTAAACAACTATGTAACAGTTCAGTTGCCTGGCGTGGTTTCGATAAAATGTGGTGTGAAGAACTATACAGAGAAAACATGTCTCCATTTCAATTTGCTATGACTACACAGCTTCTAGAAACATTTCTCTTGGCTGGGCAGGTTCAATGCAAAGGTAATCCCCTTGTAATAGCTCTATATCCCTAACATGATCAATAAACAGTGTTCTCCACTAGGCATTATTACACAAAACTGAAATGCACTGATCATTCAGAAAAGATTTCTTGCAAAATAGACTAATAAAACATCTTCAAGTAACTGCACATTCTAATTATATTTGATGTTTAATAAGGCCAGACAATAAATGACTGGCTACCTATATTTATCTGTGCATGTCAAATTTTAAATTTAAAAGTATTTTTTTCTGAGGAACTCACCTGCCTTCATTGGTTGACTTTAAAATGTATAATAAAATGGGAGACAGGATCTCATTGTAAATACATGGAAATAATATGGAAAGTAAACCATACACTGGACAATATTATAGAACACCAGAGTGAACTTCATAAAGAAATACAGTATCTTCCAGTATAAAAAAAAGGAAGAACTCTATACAAGCAGTTCTATTAACTATGTTTCAATTAAAGATGCAATTCTCTCTCACTCCTGGCAAGAATTAATTGGTAATGGCACTGTTTCTCAACAGTGCAAAGTATCCTGAGAAATTATTAAGATTACAACAAAAGACAGGGCTGTCATCACTAAGTTTTTGCACAAAACACATCAATTAGATATCTTAAATAAAAAAAGCAGATAATCTACATTGTGTCTAACACAAAAAGGGGATGTGACCTGGGACACTGCTAATTCTTCCACTGGCTAATAATCAGAAAATCATTGCATTCAATTACTGTTAATATCTTTCTTCAAGTTATTTATGGCCAATAATATACATGGAGGTAATTTGTAATTCAAGTGTTTTCTTTTTCAACTAGCTACAAGATGATTTCTAAATTTTACATTGAAATATACTATTCAAATTTAAAATAGGCCCTCTTGGAGGAGCATTTTTCTAATTTTGTGCAACTTTGATGCAGAGCCCAACAAAGTCCTATGAAGAGAGACAGTGCATCTTTAAGATGATTGGCACTGAAATCCCATTTCTTTAGCTGCATTCTATTAGCTTGGCCAGGTTATCTCGTAATTCTGTTAGTTCAAAGATTTTTCCATCAAGAATTTCTAAAAGTGTCTTCAAGTTATTGCGAAAAGCTTCTTGCTCATTCTGACTTTTCTCCAGACGTTGCTCTAGGTCAGACAGCTGCCCTTCCAGGTCCTTGTTTCGAATTTCTACTTCCTTCAGAGAAAACATGTAATATGTTAATGTACTGTTTATAAATAGAATGTAGTTTTCTCTTTCTGCTGTCATTCATGTATGTCTTAGTTAATATGTTTAAAAGACCACAATTAAATTATTTGCAATCTTTCAGTTACAGCTAACTAAAAAACCAGTTTTTTGTAAAAGGACAATGAGGAGTTTGAAAAAATACTATCTTTCTTTTATCTTCTCAGTAAAACATCCAAGGGAGAGGACATTTGGAATGGAGTGATAAAATTATATAGCCACTGAGTGCCATATTGAATGCAAGACATTAACTGAAGTAAATTTGCTATTGTTTCGGATATATAAATATGCTACTTACTAAAAGTGGCTTCTCAAGGGATTATTTTAATCTTAGCCATTCTCCATTTTAGAATACATAGGACACACTCCCCACTAAATAAAAAGAATGATCTTATATCTTAGACATTACTTCATGTGTGATTGAATACTATCCCACTATAAACCCACTGTATATGCTATTTCACACTACACACTGACCTATATAGAGTAAGACTAATATCAAGAAAAGGAGTACTTGTGGCACCTTAGAGACTAACCAATTTATTTGAGCATGAGCTTTCGTGAGCTACAGCTCACTTCATCAGATGAAGTGAGCTGTAGCTCACGAAAGCTCATGCTCAAATAAATTGGTTAGTCTCTAAGGTGCCACAAGTACTCCTTTTCTTTTTGCGAATACAGACTAACACGGCTGTTCCTCTGAAACTAATATCAAGGTCAAGGTAACTGTAAGAATGTATAAACAATAACAAAATACTAATTACGTCTTTTATTTTACTGAAATATACATTTCAGAGCTTATCTCTGTTCCTGGGAGCTATGTGAGGACAGTTTCTGAGCTGCCATACATAGAAGCTGTTCCAATATAACAGTGGGTAGGAGGGGAGACAGTGTGCCTGCATGTCAAATGCAGCTCAAGGGGAATTACACCATGGCAAATGTCTTTTCTCATCTTTAAGGCAGAGGAGCAGCCCAAAGTTGCTATAGGCCACAGAACATGATGCTGCTCAAATCCAGGCTATTGGATCAAGATGCAGAACTGTATGCTTGGACCTCTAATCTCTGTGGGTCACGTATTAAAGAGGAGGGCAGCTATAATAAGCTCCATTTTATGCAAATTGCATGCTGCCCTTGGGCTCCTGACAAGTTATCAACATGAGCCTCATTTGTGTCTGGTGTAGCTTATTGTTATTTGAGTATGTCTCAATTTTAAATTTCAATTATTTAAAAACTGCATGGAGAGGGTTTATATAATATACCGTCTACAATGAAAAACAGTTTTCAGGAAACAGACAAGAAACATTATTTATATATTTATTTATAAACATTTTTTCATCGTTTTGTGGGCTACTTGGACTTTCCCGTTTCTCCCTTCTCCCAGAAACCCAGCTGCCCTTTCAGTAGAACTCTGTGACAGAACAGTCACTTTCAACTCAGTCGCATTTTATCAAATTAAATTTGAAACATTTAATAGTTCCAATATTAGGTTTTGTGATGACTGGTTTCAAGCTGCTGCTGAAAAGCACTTTGAGAATGGGTCAATTTACAGTGGTGACTTTTTCTCCTTCTGTGTGTCCTTCTCTCCCCTGCAGCTGCCTGCATTCACCACCTCCCCTCTGCACTGCCTGTTACCATTTCCCCCGCAACTACTTAACCTAATGACTGTAAATAAATTGGTTAGTCTCTAAGGTGCCACAAGTACTCCTTTTCTTTTTGCGAATACAGACTAACACGGCTGTTACTCTGAAACCTGACTGTACTAATGTTTTCCATTGACATGGGCCCAGCCATATCAGTGGGAGCTGGACAAGGACAATAAGAACCCATTTATGATGGGGCAGCTTTATGCTGACCGAGTGGCTCAAAGCTACCCTAAAGTCAATGTAATCAGTTTCTCACTGCACAGGGAAATCCTTGTGTGGTACAGATAACTGTATTAGCTCCTACACCATCCCACCTCTTGACGACTGGTCACAGGCTGAAACTGGGCGAAAGGTGATGCGGCGAAAGCCCCGCAAGGCCCAAAGAACAGCCCTGGAGCATGTGGGCCAGAAAGCCACAGGATCAGGGAATCACAGAGGAGGCTTAAAACCACACTTACATGAATGCACTGCAACCCACCCTAGGTGAGCATGTGGTCATGGGTTACATTAAAGTTAAACTGGAACCCTGTGCTTGCTTTTCATTTGTAAACAGATGTGTGTTCAAAAATCTTAACAAATCACTGGGTTTTGATTACTGTGTCTTGTACAAAACCCTATGAGTAGGACTTTCCCCTTGCTCTTGGAGTCCACAGCAGAGTGCTTTAGGCCATTTATAACTGAATACGATAGTTCTGGAAATACTTAGAAGGGAGAATTGACTGAAAAAGATTTATTTTTACTGAATGGCATTGGGTGGAACAATTCGCATTGCTTTATAGGCACCTATTATTACTAGATATGTAAGAATTGCCATAACAAAACAGACCAATTGTCCATCTTTGAATCCATACCTGTGCTAAATTCTATTGCCCTGCTCTTTCGTGTTTACAGCTGTACTGTGAAGTGTGTAAAATTGTACCAAATTACACGTAAATGATTACACAAATGCAATGCAGTAAAGAATCAGGCCCCCTTTGTCCAGATCATCAGTGACATATGCCTAAAAAGAAAGCGTAACTCTTTAAAATTTTCTTAGCTGCACAATGTCTATTTCTTCTTTCCAAAGCAGAACTGATTGCTGCTCTTTCTCCTCTTCTTTTTCTGACCTCCTGGCAGAGCCCCTTCTCCATTTCCCAATGCTACATGCAGTGGGGTGTCTTCCTTAACCCCAAGATCTTAAAATGCTGTAAGCAGGGAGGGCAAGAGGATGTACTAGAACATTTTTAATTTCTAATGATATTAATATAGATGGATGTGTGAATATCATCTAAATATTAGTACCCCTGAATATGTACATCATCCAGGTCTAAATAATGGCTGATTTGCCTATATCTAATATTGAACACCTTCCTCAGTCTAGTCCACTGTCCAATTGCTCTTAAAAAATTAGGAATTTTTATCTAATATCTAGCATAAGCATTCCTTTCCTTACTGTGTCCTTGTTCCAATATCTTCTTAGAATATGAATACTTTCTTTCTTTCATTTAAATTATCTTGTGGGTACTTACAGACTGTATTTATGTCCCTTTCTTGTCTTCTCTTTTCTAAACTATACACAATTAGCTCCCCAAATATTTCCTCATATATATTTTCCTCCAATTCTTGCATAATTTTTGATTTCCTTCTTTGTATTTAGTATACTTACTAACCTGCAGGAAACAGAATTGCATGCAATATTCCAGCTCCTGTTGCAGAAGGGTTATGGAAAATGTTATCTCCCTAGCTTTACATACAACCTTCCTATATATACACCCCCAAGAATAGCACTAGCATTTTTGGCCCAGGTATTGCCCTGCAAGTTCATAGGTTTCAGAGTAGCAGCTATGTTAGTCTGTATCCACAAAAAGAAAAGGAGTACTTGTGGCACCTTAGAGACTAATCAATTTATTTGACCGTAAATAAGATACTGAAGTGAGCTGTAGCTCATGAAAGCTTATGCTCAAATAAATTTGTTAGTCTCTAAGGTGCCACAAGTACTCCTTTTCTTTTTGCAAGTTCATAGTTAGTTTAGTATCTACTATTACAACTAGGTCTTTCTCACACTTGTTGCCTTCTAGATAGCTATGTCTCTCCGTTCCTATCTGTAGGTATGAGATTTAACTTTATTAGTAATGAATCTCATCTTGTTATAATCAACTCACTCTTCTGATCTCTCCAGGTCCATTTGCAGCTATATTCTCTCCTGTGTTTTTGAGCTCCTCCTATAATGGTATTGTGCTTAATTTTTTTATAATATATTTTTCATTTCGAATAAAAATGTCACACAACAAATAGTGTTTGTTGTTTACATGATAATAAAGTCCTGTGGGTCTTGTGCAAGGTATGTAGTAAACAGATCAGAATTAAATATACATGTTTTGAGTAAAAGCTATATTTATGAATCTGCTATTCTAATAAAGGAATACTTACTTATTGTGAGCTTATGTGATCATGGCTGATTGTGTATGCTTTCTCTACATTATTAATGAAAATATTAACTAACAAGGCTCCTAATACTTACCCCTCCACTGTGATAGCTTACTTGATACTGTTACCCATTGGAGTTCTTACCAGTAATGGATTACTCTCTGTTTCATTCCTGTTCATCAATAGATTTTTATCTAGTTGATATGCAGTACAACGTGATATACTTTATTTTATATAACCTTTTTTATACAAGCTGTATTTCAAAACATTTTAGAGGTACACAATACATTAAATTGAAAATAATAAAACAGAGAGAGAGGAGAGAAATGAAATGAGAGTTATGCAGAAAGGAGAAAAATCTGTTTTTAGATGAGATCTGAAAACAGAAGATAGATCAGAGAATCACAGAAATGAAGGGCTGGAAGGGACCTTGAGAAGTCACCAAGTCTAAACCCCTTTGCTGAGGCAGGATCAAGTAAACCTAGACCATCCCTGGCAGATGGTTGTCCAACTTGTTCTTAAAAACTTCCAAAGATGGAGATTCCACAATCTCCCTTCGAAGTCTATTCCAGAACAGAGCTACATCGTTAAAGCTTTTCTCCCAGCGCTGTAAAAAACCACCCCCACAAGGGGCGTAAGTACCAGTGCTGGGAGCGCGGCTCCCAGCGCTGGTGCACTGTCTACACTGCCACTTTACAGTGATGAAACTTGCAGCGCTCAGGGGGCTGCCGTGCCTGTGGACAGTCAATGTAAACAAAGTATCTCACGGCCCGCCACTGGATTACCCTGATGAGCCACATGTGGCAGGTTGCCCACCACTGCACTTGTTTGTTTTGAATTTCATCTTGTTGATTTCAGACTAATTCTCTAATGTGTCAAGGTCATTTTGAATTCTAATCCTGTCTTCAAAGTGCTTGCAACCCTTCCAGATTGGTGTCATCTCCAAATGTCATAAGCACATTCTCCACTCCATTATCTAAGTCATTAATAAAAATATTGAATAATACCAGACCCAGGACTGACTCCTCATAGAATCATACAAGATTAGGGTTGGAAGAGACTAGTCCAACCCGCTGATCAAAGCAGGACCAACCCCAACTAAATCATCCCGGCCAGGGCTTTGTCAAGTCGGGCCTTAAAAACCTTTAAGAATGGAGATTCCACCACCTCCCTAATTAACCCACTCCAGTGCTTCACCACCCTCCTAGTGAAATGTTTTTTCCTAATATCCAACCTAGACCTCCCCCCACTGCAACTTGAGACCACTGCTCCTTGTTCTGTCATCTGCCACCACTGAGAACAGCCGAGCTCCATCCTCTTTGGAACCCCCCTACAGGTAGCTGAAGGCTGCTATCAAATCCCTCCTCACTCTTCTCTTCTGCAGACTAAATAAGCCCAGTTCCCTCAGTCTCTTCTCATAAGTCATGTGCCCCAGCACCCAAATCATTTTCGTTGCCCTCTATTGGATTCTCTCCAATTTGTCCAAATCCTTTCTGTAGTGGGGGACCCAAAACTGGATGCAGTACTCCAGTTGTGGCCTCACCAGTGCCGAATAGAGGGGAATAATCACTTCCCTCGATCTGCTGGCAATGCTCCTATTAATGCAGCCCAGTATGCCGTTAGTCTTCTTGGCAACAAGGGCACACTGTTGACTCATATCCAGCTTCTTGTCCACTGTAATCCCCAGGTCCTTTTCTTCAGAACTGCCGCTTAGCCAGTCGGTCCCCAGCCTGTAGCGGTGCATGGGATTCTTCTGTCCTAAGTACAGGACTTTGCACTTGTCCTTGTTGAACCTCAGATTTCTTTTGGTCCAATCCTCCAATTTATTTAGGTCACTCTGGACCCTATCCCAACTCTCCAGCGTATCTACCTCTCACCCTAGTTTAGTGTCATCCACGAACTTGCTGAGGGTGCAATCCATCCCATCATCTAGATCATTAACGAAGATGTTGAACAAAACCGGCCCCAGGACTGACCCCTGGGGCACTCCTCTTGATACCGGCTGCCATCTAGACATCAAGCCATTGATCACTACCCGTTGAGCCCGACGACCTAGCCAGCTTTCTATCCATCTTATAGTTCATTCATCCAATCCATACCTGTTTAACTTGCTGGCAAGAATACCGTGGAAGATTGTATCAAAAGCTTTGCTAAAGTCACGATATATCACGTCCACCACTTTCCCCATATCCACAGAGCCACTTATCTTATCATAGAAGGCATTCAGGTTGGTAAGGCATGACTTGCCCATGGTGAATCCATGTTGACTGTTCCTGATCACCTTCCTCTCCTCGAAGTGCTTCAAAATGGATTCTTTGAGGACCTGCTCCATGATTTTTCCAGGGACTGAAGTCTGTAGTTCCCGATTCTCCTTCTTCTCTTTTTTAAAGATGGGCACTATACTTGCCTTTTTCCTATCATCCGGGACCTCCCCCGACTGCCACGAGTTTTCTGAGATAATGGTCAATGGCTCTACAATCACATCAGCCAACTCCCTCAGCACCTTTGGATGCATTAGATCCGGCCCCATGGACTTGTGCATGTCCAGCTTTTCTAAATAGTCCTTAACCTGTTCTTTCACCACTGAGGACTGTTCACCACCTCCTCATACTGTGCTGCCCAATGCAGCAGCCTGGGAGCTGACCTTGGCTGTGAAGACGAAGGGAAAACAAGCATTGAATACTTCAGCTTTTTCCACATCCTCTGTCACTAGACTGCCTCCCCAAGTTAGTAAGGGTTCCACACTTTCCCTGACCTTCTTCTTGTTTCTAACATACCTGTAGAAACCCTTCTTGTTACCCTTCACATCCCTTGCTAGCTGCAACTCCAATTGTGCTTTGGCTGGCTGAGTTTTGGAGACAAGGGATCCTTGGTCAAAAATGGCTGGGTCCTAAATGTGGCAGCATCCTAAATGTGGCAGGGGAGGAATTTAATTAGTCAGAGATGGCTGTATTCAGGAATTATCAAGCCATATAGAGTCAGATTATGGACTTTACAGACACCATTGCAGAAAGAAAAAAATAATAAAAATAGCCAAACTCACAGATGACAGGAGAGGTCCCTGAAGACTGGAGAAGGGCTAATATAGTGCCCATCTTTAAAAAGGGGGGAAAGGAGGAGCTGATGAACTATAGACCAGTCAGCCTGACTTCGATACCTGAGAGCAATGTATAAATCATTTGATTTGAGAATATCTGGAGGATGAAGAACAGTGGTGGGCAACCTGCGGCCCATGGGAATGATATAAGATTGGAGGGAGGTATTAAGTGGGGTTCCACAGGGATCTGTTCTGGATCTGGTGTTGTTTAACATCTTTATTAATGATCTGGATGTAGGTATAAAGAGCATGCTGATCAAGTTTGCAGATGACACAAAGCTGGGGAGGGGGTTGCCAACACTTTGGAGGCTAGAACTAAAATTCAAAGGGATCTTGATAAATTGGAGAACTGGGCTATAGACAACAAAATGAAATTCAACAAAGACAAATGTAAAGTGCTACAGGAAAGAAAAACCAAATGCACAAATATAAAAGGGGGCGGGGGGCTGGCTAACTGACTTGCTAGCAGCACTGCTGAGAAGGATCTGGGAGTTGTGGTGGATCACAACATCAATGTGTGTCAGCAATGCTGTTGCAAAAAAAGCAAATGCAATTTTAGGTTGCATTAACAGATGCATAGCATGCAAGACACAGGAGGTGACAGTACTGCTCTGCTTGGCACTGGTTAGGCCTCAGCTAGAGTAGTGTCCCATTTTAGTCACCAATTTATAAAAAGGATGTAGAGAAACTGGAAAGGATCCAGAGGCAAGTGACAAAGATGATCAAAGGGATGAAATGCAAGCCATATGTGAGCAAGGGCTGAAGTATGTTTAGTTTGAAAAAAAGAAGATTAAGGGGGACATGATAGCAGTCTCCAAATACTTGAAAGGCTGCCATAAAAAAGATGGAAAAGTTGTTCTCTTGCGCCACAGAGGGCAGGACAATAGGAAATGGGTTCAAACTACAGCACAGCAGATTTAGATTAAATCTCAGGAAAAACGTTCTAATTGTAAGAACAGTAGGACAATGGAACAGACTATGTAGGGAAGCTCTTTCACTGCAGGTTTTAGAAAGGAGACTGGATAGCCATCTGTCTTGGATGGTTTAGACACAACAAATCCTGCACCTTTGTAGGGGGATAGATTATATTATCCTTGCAGTCCCTTCTAATCCTATGGTTCTATGATTCTAACAGACACAGAAAAAGGCAATGCAAGCCTCTTCCTTGCCCTGTCTACACATTTAAATCTAGATCTGTAGGGACCTGTTCTAGGAATTAGATGTGGGCCCAAGAGACACAATTCAGATATGAATTTCAAAGCTCCTAAATTTTGGAGGTGTTTGAACACAGGGTATTAGTTAATGCCCATCTCTGCTCAAAATAAAAGAATAGTTCAGTCACCAACTACATCTGGGCTTCTGCCAAGTCTGCCATATGGTTTTCAGTTAAAGGGACAGACTGAGGTCACCAATTCATTTTACACAGGACTACTGAATTGTCAGACTAACAATTTTCAAATTGGGGCTAAATTTAAACTGATTTTGAAAGATGAAAGGCTGCATGTTCCATTTCCAATTTGCAGAGGCATTCAGCTCTAAAAACAAAACAAAATAAACACACCCCAGTAAGACCCCCAACCCAAATCCTGGGTTTAGAGACTCCTGAGAGAATGTTAAGAATTGTAAAGTTATTCAAACCAACAAGGAATAAAGAGATACTATATAAATGGACACTTTAAAATCAAATTTTATTACAGTACAGTTGCAATTTGATCTAGATTCATCCCAGTGTGTTCTAAATAACCTGATGAAGGCACTCAATGGCAGCAGGTCTGCCAGAAAGGCCTGAGAGAAGCCAAGTAGTGCTCAAAATGGGAAGAGAGTGGCCAGTGAAGGAAAGTGGCCAGAGAATGCATTAATGTGGTGCATCTCCTAAGCAGCTTCCACTACAGTAGCTTCTATGTGGAGCTCCAGCTGCAACTTAAAACTGCTCCCCTATGGAGCAGTTAGGTCAAATGGCCCAAGGGAGGGCAAATGGCAATTTGGTGTGAATTCCCCCTGGAGGACATGGGGTCCAGACTGGTTCATGGAGGCATAAATTGCACCTCTCTCTGCCAGTTTGGGTGAATCTAGCCAGGAAAAGATAAGCTGTGCATATGATAAATATAAGCGTCTGCCTACTGCCCATCTTCCTATAAAATATATACACATATACATATACACATATATACACACACTGTACTGATGCTTACCTGGAGCTTCTGGGTCAAAGCATCCCTCTGTGCCTGAAGCTCTCTGGCATTATCAATTTCTTGTTTCAATCTTTCTATTTCCTGAGGAAGGAAAAAACAATCCCTTTAACAACATTACCGGATCTTAACTCAGTGCAAATAAGCCACTTATTCTCTTCCAGGCCAAATCGTTCCAATTATACCAAAACTGACACTGAGCAGCTGCTTACCTTGACACTTCTTGTGGGTGGAGTTCAAAGCCCCTCCCCCCCAATAGTATGCAATCAGCAACTTCTGTAATTTATTGATCTGTATGTTAGATATTCATATGCCAACAATGAGCAATTCCATCTTGAAAAGTGTAACAACTCAAACAACATATTTGCCATCAAAGTTTAAGCTTTGTGGAGTTTCTCTTAATCTCCCACCCCAGCAAGGCTGGAATATTTTTTCTGGAAAATTGAGGGTCATGGTAATTAAAAGTTCAATCCTGGTCTGTATTTATTTTAAAAAAAAATATTTTAGTGCACACCAATGTACTCCTTCTCAAAAGAGAAGTCCAGACTTCAGTGGGGAGCTGCTTCCTATATCATTAGCAAGGGATGAAGCCAGCAGCAGCAAGAGAGAGGGAACAGAAATTGCCTGAACACAAAGTTCTGACCACTGACTGCCATATGAAGAGAGACTGATAAGAATGGTGTTTTTAGTTTAGAGAAAGTATGAGGGGATGAAGATGATAAAGGTATACAAAATGAACGGTATAGAGATTAGATCAGACATTTCTGTTCACTCATTCTCACGATACAAGAACAAGCAGTTGGTCAATGAAATTGAAAGGCAGCAGCTTTAAAACTGATAAATATTTCCCCCCACAATGCACAATTACGCTGTTGACCAATTTGCCACAAGATATCACTGAGGCCAAGAGCTTAGCAGGAATCAAAGGAGGACTGGATGTTTACGGCAACAACAAGAGCACACAGAATTACAATAGTAAGGATTAAACAACAGGAAAAAAGAAACCAATACACAACCCCACATCTCAGGACACAAGCTGATCTCTAACAGGAGTTAGGAAGAAACTTGCCCTGTGGCGAAGTTATTCCATAACTGCCGATGTCAGGGTTTCTTGCACTTTCTCTTAAACATCTGGTGCTGGCCACTGTTGGAAACTACTGGTCTGACCCAGTATGGCAATGCCTATGTTCCTATATACTGCTTGTCTTGGAATTTTTGATAATGGGGGAGCCACAAAAGCCAATTCCAGCCACAGTCAGCTCCCTTCTCCCTCTTATCCTCCCACTTCAATATAGGTAGCTATCCCTTTTGGGGGTGGGTGTGTGCTTCACTTTGGGGCAGCACAGGTGGCTTCTCTAATTCCCCATACCCTCCTGCTGCTGGCCCAGACCCTGGCTGACGGCACAACAAGCAGCACTGAGTAGAGGGTGGAGCTTATTTAGAAGAAAGGGGCAGCTATATTAAAATAATCTTAACACATAAAGATTGGTTTGTTTCTCACCATGAACTCACTTCCCCAATAAAGGAAAGCAGTGCTTATAGCTGCTTTTTAAAATAAATACTTGCACTGACATTGCTTGTCTATAAATGGGATTCACAGCGCTTCATTTTGACTGCTGCTGTGAAGAAATGCTGCATGCTTCAGTACATGCTTTCTTTTGCAAAGAAAGGTACTTGGGAAGAGTGAACAGAAAAATGCAGATTTTTGGCTCAGATACACTAAAATCCAAACAATAGTTGTGATTGACAATCTAAGAAAATTTATTATTAGCCTCAAAAAGGCTAAAAAATGGATTCTTCTTACTTTAGTCCAAACAGAAATTACCTCTGTGCTCACAAGCAGATTTAAGATTAACATTACAAACTGTCATAAATAACATGATTTTTAAAGCCACTTTAAAATGTTATGAACAACATTAGCAAATACCTCTTCTTTCTTCTTCAGTGTGGATTCTAATTCCTGTATTGTCTGGTTTAATTCTGTTTTATGTGTATGGACTGCATTTGCTTGACTGCTCACACACTCCAGCTCAGTCACCTGTAGAAATAAATGTCAGCAATAAATATAGAATTTAGTGACAACATGAAGAATTACAAGGTACTAGTGCCTCCTTGCATTAACACTTACATCTGAAATATACATCTGTTGAAATATACTTATTAACTCTAGAAAATATATATGGATTAAAATGCTGAAAATATTTTTGTAAAACATTAGTATAAAATTCTTTACTCAATGGTTTGTATAATATCTCTCTCCTCTGAAATTTTAAATTTTGTTGCAATCTCTGATAGCTGAAAAATATTGGTTCTGTAGTCTGAAAAAAAGCCCCTTTTGCATGAAAATGTGCACTTACTAATTTTGAAAATGTTCAGGGAAGAAGAGGCATTATCTCTCTAGAGTCCACATGGTCTAGAGGATTGATCACAGGTCTGTCTAATCTGATCTATCTAACCTATCCACTGAAAGTTTTTAATATTGCATCATGTTAATCAATGCCCACCCTGTCCTCCAAAAAGCAGCTACAATTTCTCAGATTCAATTTTTGAATCTGCATTCAAGACATAATGCTGCATACTTACCTACTGAAACATGGCTGCAGACATTTTAACTCCTTTATATTTTCAGATCTCACCTTTAGGCCAGTAGCTAAATGGCACATTTTGGTACTATACAGTTCCCTTTATTAGCAGACAGAGTGCTCTGTCCATCTGTCTTTGGATGAAACGCATAGCAATGGCACGTACAATTTCGATTTGAAGAGATATTAATATGCCTGTTGTTATACACAGACAAATGATCCTTGAGAGAACAATGGGTAACATTTTGTACATCCATGAATTATATTCTGTACTAACGTTGTTCATAAATCATTCAGAACACTGATGGAGCCATTATGTTTTCTATCAGTCCAGCTCTTGTATGTGTGAAGTAAGCTAAAAATATATTAATACTAAATAAAATGTTACTGAAAAATATTACTGCACAAAGCCCGACAACTCAGTTTTCTAAATAAATTATTTCCCTCTGAAGTTTAAGGCTCTAATTTTCTTTAAAGACCATAATTACAAAGAGTCTGCTTAATTACAGATACAATATGCTCCTGACTTGCATGAAGCATCTTTTAAAAGGGCCAGATTTTCAGCTGGTTTAAAATGAAAGTTACTTATTTGTAACCAGAGTTCTTCAAGATGGACTCTGCATATTCACACTCCTGGGTTGTGCTGGCTGGTGCAGCCTGAACAGTGGAGTTTCTCCTAGTAGTGTCCGTTAAAGTGCTCATGCATCTCTCCACCACTTGTATCAATATTCCTGAATATTCTGATGGAAAGGCTATAAAAAGTGGAAGGATCTGCTGCTGCCTCAGTTCATTCCACCACTGCCTCAGAGGTAGATTTCATTAGGACTGTGAGGAAGAGCGGGAGGGGGTAGAGATCCGACCCCATCTCAAAGAACTCTGGTTACAGGTAAGAACATAAAAACAGCCATATTGGGTCAGATCAGTGATCCATCTAGCCCAGTATCATGTCTTCCGACAATGGCCAATGTCAGATGCTTCAAGGGGAATGAAAAGAACAGGGCAATTATCAAGTGATCCATCCTCTGTTGTCCAGTCCCAGAGGCTTAGGGACACCCAAAACATGGGGTTGCCTCCCTGACTATCTTGGCTAACAGCCATTGATGTACCTACCCTCCATGAACTTATCTAATTTTTTTTTTGAACCCAGTTATAATTTTGGCCTTCACAACATCCGCTGGCAATGAGTTCCATAGGTTGATTGTACATAACCTTCATTTCTTCTTTGAATGTCCTCTGCATATTCCCACTCCTGGCATAGTTTGGAAAGCAGTACTCCATAAATGGGAGGTGGAACTCAGTGTCCTAATTAAATAAGGACTGAAGTACAACTCAATCAAACTGGGTGTCTACTCTAGGTGCCAGAACTAATGTATAATGTTAAGTAAAAGTATGTACAGTGCTTCAAGTGGCAGCCCTACATACCTTCCAAACTGGCACATGTCTAAGACATGCCAAGGATGTAGCCATTGCTCTAGCAGAATGTGATATAATCCAGCAGGGGGAGAATAGTTGTTAATCTATAGCTTTCCTGAATACACTGTCTAACCCATTTAGATATTGTTTGTGCCGAGACAGCCTGACTGAATAGGAAAAAAAGAGATTTAGGAGGCCTGTGAAATTCCTTAGTCCTACTCAGATAATAAGCTAGGGTTCTCTGAGCATCCAAAGTATGTAACCTTGATTCACTCTTGTGACCATGAGGAACAAAACTGGTAAATTTATTGTTTGATTAATGTGAAATTTCAATACTAAATAAAAATACTGGGTTAGGACAAAGCACCACCCTTATATTTGTGAAAAATAGTGAAAATTGGTCCAGCCACAAGGGTATGTAACTTGCTCACTTGCCCAGCTGAAATTATAGCTATTATAAAAGTAGTTTTAATAGACAAACGGAATAGAGAGCACTCTGCCTAAGGCTCAAAAGGCAACTTTACGAGTTGTGCTAAGACTTACTTGAGATCCCATGGTGGAATTGCGTCTTTTACAGGTGGTTACAAATTAGAAAGTCCTTTCATATATGTCTTGACCGTACTGTGCGCAAAGTCAAATGTAATGTCTATGAAAACAGAAGGCTGATATAGATGCTACCTGGAGCCATAAAGAGGAAACTGACAGATCTGAAACTAACTGAAATAAGTATTCCAGAATTGGTGTTAATACTGATGGTTCTGATTTGTTATGCATTCAGTTTACAAACCTCAGTCATTTAAGGTGAAAACATTTTCTGGTAGATTGTTTTAGAACTGAGTAGCACCTGTTGCACTTCTGAAGGACAAGATTTTTTAAAGTCTGTTAAAATCCTTTAGCCCACGCAGTCAGAGGTCGAGATAGAGTATCCAGATGGTAAATCCCGCCCTGTTGTTGCAACAATAAATCCGGTAATGCCAGAATCAGTCTGTCAATTCCCTCAGTAGCAGCAGTAGGTTGGTGTACCATTGTTGCCCCCAGCCATGCTGGAGCAACTGGGATCATTTTGGTTCTATACTGTTTTATCTTTCTCAAGAATTTCTGCATTAAATGGCAAGTATACAGCAGGCCTTTTCCCCAACTCAGGAGAAACACATCCAATATGGATTAGGTGTCCTTTCTTGCTCTTGATCAGAATTAGTGACACTGTATTACGTCTGGTGGCAAATAGGTCTTTATCTGGAAATTCCCAGAGGTTGAAGATGTTGTGTATTAGTTTCTTCTGTACTGATCATTTGTGTAATTGCATCATGTCTCTACGTAGTTGATCCACCAGTCATTGCGCTTTCCCATCAGATGAGAGGGCTATGGGATAAATGTTGTGCTGGACACACCAATCCTGCAACTTGATTGCCTCACTGCACAATTGAGATTAATAAAACTCTGCCTTGCTTATTGATATAATACGTGACTAACTACCTTCCCTTTGATGTGAGGTAGAGAAGATTTGGCAGACAGACATATCTCTCTCAACTCTAATGTGTTTATGTATAGACTCTTTTCCTGAGAGTTTCAGTGTCCTCAAACTGACAGAGTTGAGATGATTCCCCTTCCCCCTGTTGGAAGCACCCAATGTCACAGTCATTGATGGAGCTAAAGATTGAATAATATCCCTCTTACAACATTTGTACTCTGAGTCCAGCACATTAAGGAGGTCAGCACATCTTCTCTTATGGTTAGAAATTTTCACATACTGTCTGTACTTGGTCTGTAATTTACTGCCAACAAGTACTGCAGAGTTCCCATTCTGAGAAGAGAGGATGATGTGACATAAATTGCTGCAGCCATTAGAGCCATACGTGTCAGAAAAAAACCTCCTATCTGGATAAGTTGGCAATGAAGCCTACATATGGTTGTCTGAAGTTTCAGAAATCTCATCTGTCAGAAAGAGCCTGCCTTCCCTATAATTGGGATTTTCTGTGGGAGACATAGGCATGACTTCCTCACATTAATTAAAATGTCCCAGGTCTTTGAAGAGGGAACATGTATAATGAGTATCATGGAAAAGATTTTCTTGCATTGTCTATTTTAGTAGCCAGTCATAGCGATGAGGGGTAAACAAAATGTCTTGTCTTCTTAAATGAACTGCTAGATCACAAAGGAACTGTGTAAAACCTCTGGGGGCAGTAGACAGACCAAAAGGAAGAACCTTGCACTGAAAATGTCTTTGACCTACCAGTGATACTTGAGGTGACTTGGCCTTATGGAAATAGGCATCCTTTAGATCAAGAGCCAGAACCAATCTAAGGTGGAAAAGGGGGGTATGATGGACACTACTGCCAACATGGGAAGCAGGAATTTCCTGAGGAAGGCATTGAGCTTTCTTTAACAAGAATCAGATGAAGCCCTCCATCCTTCAGTTTGAGGAAATATCTTGATTAAAACCCTTGATGTGTAAATTCTCTTGGAACCTCCACTATTACACCCACAAGGAGCAGGTGTTACAGACTGACAATATCATGCAACATCCTGGACAAACCTTATGGACCTAAGATAAACTTAACTGAACTAATTTAAACCTTACTGAATTAGGGTTAATACCTTTGTGATCCATTGTATTAAAAATTCAATTGTGTATGTGTTATTGTGGAATTGTATGCAACTCCTTTAGGAGAACGGGGATAATGGAATTGCCCTGATTATCAACCCCTTTGAAGCCACCCCTGACAAAGTTCACATATACTAGTTCAAGCTCGATTCTCAGGGACCAACAAAGAAAGGATTTTTGAATAAACAGCCTGGTGTTACACAGTCTTGGGGCCTTCTTCCTGATTCAGCAAATGGACAGGCCCCAATCCTTAAGGAAGGGTTGGAAAGACTGGGCCTACTCAGGCCTCATAAGACTAGGTGTTTGTTCTGAGCTGAAGCTGCGCTGAACTTGAAACCACATGGAAATCCTTTTGGGTGGGATATTGAAGGACTGCTCCTCCCAGAGCCCATGTTCGGGTTGGGGAGATCTCTGGTAAGATTATTACCATGAGTGTATCTTCTTATATTGGTTTTAATATGTTTTCTCAGTAATGCTTTTATCTGAAAAATAAAATAGGCTGCTTAGAAAGACCTGTGCTGTAACTTACAACTGTGGGCAGTGAGCCTGTTAACCATGACTGCAGAGAAAGCAAGCAGATGTGCTTGGGCCACCTGTCTTGGCTCCCAATAATACAGTGAAAGGAGGGTACTGTGCATTCTGGAAATATCCCAATCAGACGGGAGTAAGACTGTCTTCACCCAAGAAAGGCAAACACCTGGGGAAATGGAAGCCTCAGAACAGGTGCTCTTGCTGGACCACTGAAAGTAAATACAGGTGGAGCTGCACTGAACTGGGACTGGACCCCTGATGTTATCAAGTTCTTCTGAGAGGGGTTCCTGAATAGGGAAGGGTTGGGAGACTGGGAGAAGGTATAGTTTTGAATTGAATTACATACCCTTTTTCCATTACTTCCAGGGTCAACTTGTCTGACATTATGGACTTCTATTTGTTCACAAGCCAGATAGTCTGTCCCCAAATAAGGGATGGAGAGGACTGATGTAGAATTGATTCGGAGCTCTCTATCTTCATGTCAAATCTGTGACCTGGGAACTGAGCAGAAGTTGAGGTTGCACGCTACTTCCCTGTAATTTGTGGTTGAAAAGCCTTCCTTTTCTGCTGTGTTTGAAAAGAAACCAGCTGCTGCTGGTGAAATTGCCATCTTTGAGCGAGATACTATGAAGAGGACAATGATGGATAAAATTGTCTGTTGTATCAAAATGTAGGACAAGAGGCCCCCTGCTGTTGGAAAAACATCCAAAGAACAAGCAGCTGATCTTGTATCTTTCATGTTTTCCACTGTCTTGTCAGTATTAATACTGAATTATCCATCCCCTTCAAAAGGGAGCTTCTCCACCTTGCACTTTGTTTCAGGAGGGAGAGTAGAGGATCTCAGCCATGCATGACTTCTTAATGTGACTGGAGATGCTTCTGCCCTAGCCAAGGAATCCAAAGCATGAAAAGATGCTCTGAGGGCATGTTTTGATACATTTTGACAGTTATTATAGCATTAACCAGTTTGTGCTGGTCTTCATGAAGTATTTTACTGAAAGTAGAAATCTTTTTCCATAAATGGAATTAATATGCATGGTAATTTGCCATTGTGGTTCCAAGCGACATAGAACAAAACACCTTTCTTCCTATCGCATCCAAATTCTTGCCTTCTTTACTATATAGAGTAGAAAGTGCTTGTCCCCCTCTGGTACTATTTACTTGAGGCTGCTACAACCAGAGAATGCACATTGGGGTGTGAGTGAAAGGAAAACCCTTCATATGGTAAATGAGACAATTTGTCTGCCTTTTTAGAAATTGGTTGACAGGATGCCAGGGTAGACCAAAACATTTTGGTAGGTCTACTGCATCTAGGAAAGGGAGAGAGACTTTATTCTTCAATGGGGCACCAAGAATGTTGAAAAGGGGGTGAGATGTTTCCTCCAGTGCCACAGATAGAAGTTTTAAAGTTATGGCCATCCTTTTTACAAGTTCATGAAATTGTAGTGCATCCTCAGAAGGAGAGGAAGCAAATTTTATTCCAACATTCTCATCAGGGGATGAATCTCTGTTTCCAATTCTGTCTCTAATTGTTGGTATTCCACCTGAAGAACTAGTTCTTTCTTCTGCAAAACTGTAAGGTACAAAGGTGCTCTCTGAAAATAGAAGTCGTAATTGGATCCGTGAATCTCAAATCTGATGGACAAGTCTTTTATTGTTCTTTAGTCAAAGTGGGATTCTTGTGCCAATAATGCTAAGTATATAGCACTGGATGGCGGCCAATAGGACTAGACCACTGACAGTGGCCAATCTTGCCAGTATCTTGCCACATTCTAGTAGTGATTCATAACCCAGAGGCAATGAGGTCTGAAAACTCCACATCTAAGAGTACACCCTGTCCTGTAAGGCTGAAATCTAGCATGGACCACCAGTGGCTTAGTTCAATCCTGTTCCTGTTTTGACTGAGGATCCAACCTTGGAACCGATGCAGATACAACTGGCGAGACCAAATGAACTGGGAAGTGCAGCATAACAAATGGCAGGATAATTTTATTTAGCGAGTCCAAAGGTGTTTTAGAAGAAGATAGAGAAGACTGGAGAAAAATGAGAAAGTTCATCCACCCATCCACTTTGCTTTTCAGGTGTGGAGATCCGAATAGCAACAATCTGAGGGTGCTTTTCTCTTCCCTTCTTTAGATGGTCTGTCCCATGGATCCGGTACAGGATCTGGCTGTGGATTTGTGTATTCAGCTATCACAGTAACATTGGTAGCTATATGTGACTGTGATAAAAGAACCATCTATTCTGGAAGGATCTTGAGTACCATTTTGGATCTGATGAACTCACAGGATTTGGCAGTTGTGGTCTATGCCAAGTGTCAAGCTGTCCTATAGTGGCTCAACATTGTGAATACCAGCCTCAGACAGTTAAGATGCAGGGTACAAACCCCAAACTGGCTGTGAATTCTATACTTAGATTTCACCAACAAATATCAAGTGTGAACTCCTCAGGCTCTATAACAGCCTAACCATGGAGTCAAAGAGAGTCCCCTTAGCTACTTCTCTATCTTGTCACCCAGGTAAGCCTGCCTTTGTGATAGATGGTCCCTTACACCAAAAATCACAACATTCAGGTTGTTTCCAATCCCAAAGGACCAATCACTTATCCCAGGTCAATCACACTTCAGATCTTACACCAAAGACAATGTTTATAGCCGATCCTATAACAAACTATCTAAAGATTTAACAACTAAGAAAAAGAAATGAGAGTTATTTATAAGGCTAAAGCAGATAAAAATACACACAAATGAGTTACAGTCTTAAGTTTCAAAAGGTAACAGAAGCTTCTATAATAAGCAAGCTCTATATGTCCTTCACTGCTAAACCAGGCCAAGCACTGCTGATCTTTTGGTTATGCTTAGTAATCCTTGCTCCTCAGAGTCCAAACAGCATAAAGATATAGTTTTTTCTTGTTAAGGATTTTTATTCCCCTGTCCCCCAAGTTCAAGCTGATGGGATGTGTTCATGCTCACATCTCATCTTCACTGGATGGGAGGAATGCAATTACCAAAGCCTTTGTTCTTTGATGTTTCACAATGATTCATTTGGTTTCAATGGACCTTCTTGGTGGGCCTTCTGTAGGAAGCCAGCATTTTACATTAATTAATGTTTCTTTCCTGTTTGATGATTTACACAATTACAGAGGATTACAATACAAACCCTGAATATAACTTTATAGTATGGGGTACAGATGTTATAAGTGAGATTAATACATGCAGCATCCTGCAAGAGTTTAATAAAGTCTATACACATTTTATAAATTTAACATCTATTTTAACAATGCTAACACATAGGAGAGGCAGACTAATTCAGGTATGTATTTGTCAGTGTTCAGCAGAGGAATAGGCATGAGCTGGTACCAGGTCTCCCAGCATCACACCAAGATTTTCCCTGATGGACAGCCTTACTTTTCAATTTTGGAATGGACATAGTCAGATCTGAGTGTGCTGGATCTGATTAACCTTTTGTGTGGGACTTGACCCTGCTCAAAGGGGCCCTTTTGTCTTTTGCCATTTTTTCAGAACCACCATGAAAGGATCCAACAACTTCTCTTGTGCCTCAGAGCTTACTGTTAATCTCTTGACTGGCATCACAAGACATCTCCGAAACCTTTTTTCTAAGATCTGAAGGATACCAAATCCATACATTTGTTTTGTAAACTTTCATGTGTTTCAGAACAACCCAGTTATTGCCAAAATTTTGCCATGAAGTGTGTTTTTGATACTGAACATTTCAGAAAAAAGTAGTGATCTTTAGTCTTTTAGAACTTTATAGTTTCAATGAAGCTGTATGCAGTCTTTTTCCCTCTCAGCCCTAGGTCCATGGTTGGGAAGGAGGGCAACTGGAGCAGGAAGATAGGGGGACAATGGACAGCAAACTAATATAGATTAATGCACGTACCTAGTCCTGACTTGCCAATGTTAACAAGGGGTGAGACTTTCAGTTATTGGCACATCTTCAGGGGCTGCTGGTTCCTGTATTTGAGGATCCAGATCCTCTGGGAGGACCCTAGGACCTATTAATAAGTTTTCCCAAGCCCAACAGGGTTTTAATACATTTCATAGAATCATAAACTTTAAGGTCAGAAGGGACCATTATGATCATCTAGTCTGACCTCCTGCACAACACAGGCCAGAGAATCTCACCCAGCCACTCCTATAACAAACCCCTAACCTATGTCTGAGCTACAAATCGTGGTTTAAAGACTTCAAGGTGCAGAGAATCCTCCAGCAAGTGACCCGTGCCCCACGCTGCAGAGGAAGGCAAAAAAACCCCAGGGCCTCTGCCAATCTGCCCAGGAGAAAAATTCCTTCCCGACCCCAAATATGGTGATCAGCTAAACCTGAGCATGTGGGCAGACTCATGAGCCAGACACCCAGGAAAGAATTCTCTGTAGTAACTCAGATCCCACCCCATCTAACATCCCATCACAAGCCATTGGGCATATCTATCACTAATAGTTGAAGATCAGTTAATTGCCAAAATTAGGCTATCCTATCATATCATCCCTTCCATAAACTTATCAAGATTAGTCTTCAAGCCAGATATGTCTTTAGCCCCCCACTGCTTCCCTTGGAAGGCTGTTCCAGAACTTCACTCCTCTGATGGTTAGAAACCTTCATCTAATTTCAAGTCTAAACTTCCTGATGGCCAGTTTATATCCATTTGTTCTTGTGTCCACATTGGTACAGAGCTTAAATAATTCTTCTCCCTCTGTGGTATTTATCCCTCTGATATATTTATAGAGAGCAATCATATCTCCGCTCAGACTTCTTTTGGTTAGGCTAAACAAGCCAAGCTCTTTGAATCTCCTTTCATAAGACAAGTTTTCCATTCCTCGGATCATCCTAGTCGCCCTTCTCTGTACCTGTTCCAGTTTGAATTCATCTTTCTTAAACATGGGAGACCAGAACTGCACACAATATTCCAGATGAGGTCTCACCACTGCCTTGTATAACGGTACTAACACCTCCTTATGTCTACAGGAAATACCTCACCTGAGGCATCCCAAGACGGCATTAGCTTTTGTCACGGCCATATTACATTGGTGGCTTATAGTCATCCTGTGATCAACCAATACTCCGAGGTCCTTCTCCTCCTCTGTTACTTCCAACTGATGCGTCCCCAGTTTATAACAAAAATTCTTGTTATTAATCCCTAAATGCATGACCTTGCACTTTTCACTATTAAATTTCATCCTATTACTATTACTCCAGTTTACAAGGTCATCCAGATCTTTCTGTATGATATCCCGGTCCTTCTCTGTATTGGCAATACCTCCCAGCTTTGTGTCATCCGCAAACTTTATTCGCACATTCCCGCTTTTTGTGCCAAGGTCAGGAATAAAAAGATTAAATAAGATTGGTCCCAAAACCGATCCCTGAGAAACTCCACTAGTAACCTCCTTCCAGCCTCACAGGTCACCTTTCAGTGTGACCCATTGCAGTCTCCCCTTTATCCAGTTCCTTATCCACCTTTCAATTTTCACATTGATCCCCATCTTTTCCAATTTCGCTAATAATTCCCCATGTGGAAACATATCAAATGCCTTACTGAAATTGAGGTAAATTAAATCAACTGCATTTCCTTTGTCTAAAATATCTGTTACCTTCTCAAAGAAGGAGATCAGGTTGGTTTGACACGATCTACCTTTTGTAAAGCCATGCTGTATTTTGTCCCAATTACCATTGACTTCAATGTCCTTAAATACTTTCTCCTTCAAAATTTTTTTCCAAGACCTTGCATACTACAGAGGTCAAATTAACAGGCCTGTAGTTACCTGGATCACTTTTTTTCCCCCTTTCTTAAAAATAGGAACTATGTGAGCAATTCTCCAGTCATACAGTACAACCCCTGAGTTTACAGATTCATTAAAATTTTTTGCTAATGGGCTTGCAATTTCATGTGCCAGTTCCTTTAATATTCTTGGATGAAGATTATCTGCCCCCCCCCCCCCGATTTAGTCCCATTAAGCTGTTCAAGTTTGGCTTCTACCTCGGATGTGGTAATATCTACCTCCATATCCTCCTTCCCATTTGTCACCCTACCATTATCCCTAAGCTCCTCATTAAAGACTGAGGCAAAGTATTTGTTTAGATATTGGGCCATGCCTAGATTATTCTTAACCTCCACTCCATCCTCAGTGTTTAGCAGTCCCACTTCTTCTTTCTTTGTTTTCTTCTTATTTATACGGCTATAGAACCTTTTACTATTGGTTTTAATACATGGAAGATCTCATGTTTCTTCTTTTTGTCCAGAGAATTTCATAATAGACCTCTCTGACTCATTGGACAATATAGGTTAATACACATAACTAGAGTGGAGCTAATTCATTTGTTTTTAAAAATTGAATGAAGAATAGAATCATAGAATCATAGAATATAAGGGTTGGAAGGGACCCCAGAAGGTCATCTAGTCCAACCCCCTGCTCGAAGCAGGACCAATTCCCAGTTAAATCATCCCAGCCAGGGCTTTGTCAAGCCTGACCTTAAAAACCTCTAAGGAAGGAGATTCTACCACCTCCCTAGGTAACGCATTCCAGTGTTTCACCACCCTCTTAGTGAAAAAGTTTTTCCTAATATCCAATCTAAACCTCCCCCACTGCAGCTTGAGACCATTACTCCTCGTTCTGTCATCTGATACCATTGAGAACAGTCTAGAGCCATCCTCTTTGGAACCCCCTTTCAGGTAGTTGAAAGCAGCTATCAAATCCCCCCTCATTCTTCTCTTCTGCAGGCTAAACAATCCCAGCTCCCTCAGCCTCTCCTCATAACTCATGTGTTCCAGACCCCTAATCATTTTTGTTGCCCTTCGCTGGACTCTCTCCAATTTATCCACATCCTTCTTGAAGTGTGGGGCCCAAAACTGGACACAGTACTCCAGATGAGGCCTCACCAATGTCGAATAGAGGGGAACGATCACGTCCCTCGATCTGCTCGCTATGCCCCTACTTATACATCCCAAAATGCCATTGGCCTTCTTGGCAACAAGGGCACACTGCTGACTCATATCCAGCTTCTCGTCCACTGTCACCCCTAGGTCCTTTTCCGCAGAACTGCTGCCTAGCCATTCGGTCCCTAGTCTGTAGCTGTGCATTGGGTTCTTCCGTCCTAAGTGCAGGAGCCTGCACTTATCCTTATTGAACCTCATCAGATTTCTTTTGGCCCAATCCTCCAATTTGTCTAGGTCCTTCTGTATCCTATCCCTCCCCTCCAGCGTATCTACCACTCCTCCCAGTTTAGTATCATCCGCAAATTTGCTGAGAGTGCAATCCACACCATCCTCCAGATCATTTATGAAGATATTGAACATATGAAGATATTGAAATAATCAGGGACAGGGGTATTTTGGCATAGTTTCTGTATTAAAAAAGGATGACGAGATTTACAAATAACGTAAAATAAATAGAAGAGACTAAGGCCATTGTTTAAAGGCAAGATTTTGAAAATATTTATATAAAATAGAAAAAGCTTGAGTTTGAACGAAATTCGAAATATTAAAAAAGACAAAGGTATCTGTGACAGGTGGGGCTGCTCCATAGTGCCCCCGGTGGAACCAAGTGTGGTTCTGCGCGTGCTCCCTGAGTCCACAAGTTTTGACTGTCTGCTTGGAGAAGGGCAGCTTGTGCCCTACGCTTAGCAACAGTCTCTAAACAGTTAAACACAAATAAACTCAAAATTTGGCTGTCTGTGCCTTTTAATAAACAAACAACAACAAAGCAAGCACTTATTTGCAGCACTTGAAGGCAAGGCCCTGACCTGGCATTGGGCTTGTGGGTTAGCACTGAGGAGCACAGTCTCTGCCCAGTCTCGCCCAGCTCTGCCCCTGAGAAGAATCTGGGAAGCATTCTTAATTGGCCTGCTGGCTCCTGATTGGTCAGTTCTCCTCCTTGCCCTTCTAGGACTCTGGACAACTAAGTCTTGTTGGTAGCCCAGCCTGACTGTATGTGCAGATGTGTGTGGGGAGGGAGGTGTCAGGATGCCAACACCTCTAGTAGGGGTTAGGGAAGGCCTGATAGATCCCAAGGGCCCCAATCTCCTCCTTCGAGAATATCCACACCATCCCAGGAAAAGAAACCTGCATTCTAGCGCTGTGAACCTTGGTATCGCATGCAAAAGGCATATGGTTGCAGTGCCAAATAACATTGAGTAATGCGAGGACTAGTGTCCTTCAACACCTGCAACCATTTATGGGGTGGATTGTCCATTATTAGGTTAAAGGGAGACCCTAAAATATAATAATGTAATTCCCCAACAACCTATTTGATGGTCAGGCATTTTTGCTTGATGATGAAGAATCTAGTCTCTAGTGGCTGCAGTTTCTGAATAGTATAAGATCCTCCACAACCTGAAAGTTTTGTGACACTGCTCCCAAACATACTGCAGAAGCATCAGTTTGCAGTAAGAACTGGAATGAGAAGTCGTCCAGACTCTGAAGTACAGGCTGCTGACACAGGGTACTCTTTATCTTGATAATGGCTTCATCACAGTCAGTTGTCCACTGCTCTGGGTGCAGTGGCCTTTGTGAGGTCTGTCAATGGTGCTGCAAGGTTTGCGAAGTGGGGCATGAACCTAATGTAGTAGTTGGCCCACTCCCAGGAAAGCACCCCTCGCCCCCCCTCTCCATAGCACTATGTCCATCCATACCCTACTTCAATGGTGTGCTTATGAGAGAAAGGAGATCAAGGGAGCCCCAAGGTGTCCTTTAGGTGCTACCTGTTGGCACTGAGGGAAAGCGTCACAAAAATTCACTACTTCTTTGTGGACCCCTGGCTGATAAAATCTCCAGGGTTTTGTCTCTGCCCAAGTGAGCAACGAAGGGACTCATGTGCCAGCTGTAGCATTTTTTTCTGAACGTTTCAAAGCACCAGGATCTAGTGGCATACCTCACCTGGGCTGGAGTTCATCTCCACTCAACAGAGTAAGTCATTTTGCCACTTGAAATAAGGACATTGGGCGGTTTAAACCTCCTGAGAGATAGTTCCATTAACCACCACAATCTAGGTGTATGCCTCTCCAAGGGTGGCATCTCCTTGTTCTTCTCAGACCAAATCAAAGGAACTGGTTAACAGCATTGGGTTGATGTTAGGAAGAGAGTTATTCCGAGGCTGTTCTGCTGAGCTGCCAGCCAGCTCATCAGCTGCCAAGGCTGTTTGCAATCAAGCAAGTTGTCGCTGTTTCTGAGTCTTCTTGAATTGCAAGAAGCCATTACAGAGGTTGGAGCCCACAATCAGGAAGATGTCAGACAGGTGGTCAGATCTGATGTCTGAGCTCTCTGAGTGGTGCAGTAATAGTGAAGAGAAACGTTGCCAGTCCCTCCTGATTATTACTTCCCATGGCAAACTGGGTGTTATACCAACCTGAAGCATTCTGGTTGGTCCCGTATGTTCAAAGATCGCCAGGTTATTGGGTAGGTATGAGTATCCCCATGGACCCAGGTCATATACACTGGATCATCCTCCTGTTGCTCTCCAGAATCCAGTAAGGTCTCCCAGACTAGGGTTCAGAAGCACCTTGAGTTTATTAGCTCTGATACTGTTGAGCCCCATAGAACTACTGGATTTACAAATCCTTAGCAACAGTTCTCATCTGTTCTTCCTGAGAGGCCCTAGCACTCCATGAAACCACACTCTATGAAATTGCATGAGTGACTGATGTACCCCAGCTTTCCACAGTGGAAACAGATGATCATTTGTTTAGGGGAAGCTCCCTGACCGGCTCCCAGGTGTGACTCCATGTACTTCCTCTCTGATGCTCTTTTGGTGGTGTTGTGCGGTGCCTTCTGGGGTCCATGAGGAGGGTAACCCTCGTTCTGAGACTTTTCCAGGAAACCTGAACTACCAGGAAAGGGCCGAGGGTGATTCCTTGGGAGGTTGGGGCCAGGCTTCTCCAGGCCCAGGTGGCTCACACTGGTCGGGTCAACCAAACAGCATAAAGTCCTCTGTGAATAGGATGGCACCTTCAGTGGTGCTGGAGTTATGTCTGCGTATGGTAGGTTTGAATGGTGGCTTGCAAAACCTCTAGATACTGTCTGCACACTACAGACTCTACAATTTCAACTGGAGAGCGGGAAACCAGCCGAAGCAAGTAGGTGGCCCAATCCTTTAGTTGCTGGGCATTGGAACAGGGTTGTATCCCAAAGGAGAAAGTTTCTATCTGGAACCAGTGCTGGTAAGTCTCCAGTGATACTCCTGGTCAGTCAAAGATGGTGGCTTTCAGGGTATCATAGTCCTTTGTGGCTTCATCATTTAAGGCCCAGTAACCTGTCTGAGCTTCCCCAGACAGAAAAGGAGCTAGTCATGCAGCGTAGGTAGTCTTTTCCCACTGAACAGCGTAACATGTATTTCAAGATCATCATCAGGTCCCAGTTTGGTAAGGTCTATTCCTGACCCCAAAGTGTCCTTCTGGAATGGGAGAGGCTGGTGATCCACCCATTTATTGCCTCCTGGAACTGTCATTGCCGCTATGGCTGCTGCCTCTACAGTAGCTTGAGGAGCACAGCTTGCTGCTTCTGGGTGGCCTCGTTGGCGGCCAGTTGCGCATCCAGGAAAAGCCTCTGCTGCAGAGCCGGGAGTTATACAGTCTCCTCCATGGTTCTCATTTACAGAAAGGAGGAGTCGATCCTATTGCTAATACCAAGTTGGGATAGGTGGGGCTGCTCCATAGTGCCTCTTGTGGGGCCAAGTGTGGTACTGCAGGTGTTCCCTGCTTTAGACCACAAGTACTGGCAGCCTGCTTGGAGCAGGGTGACCATGTCACAAGCTCAGCAACCGTCCCTAAAGAGTTAAATAAAAATAAACTCAGATGTCGGCTGTCAGCACCTTTAAATAAACAAACAACAACATACTTAGTTGCAGCACTTGAAGACAAGGCCCTGTGGTTCTGGGATAGCAATGAGGAGCTCCAATTCTGTCACAGTCCTTATCCGGCCTGCTGGCTCCCAATTGGTCAGTTTCTCCTTTTGGCCCTTTTAGGCCTCTGGAGGACTAAGTCTTGTTGGTAGCCTAACTGGGCAGGTGGGTTTTAGGGTGCCAACACCTCCAGCAGAGTGCAGAAAAGGCCTGATATTATGCTTATGATATTTAACAGCAAGATAGACAGACAGGCTAGAATTAATGAGAATAATAAAAAATGAAAAAAGGGTTATATAGAACTGTAAAGACGAATGCTAATTATAAACATACTACATCAAGGTTCTGGTTGAATATAAAATTATACAGGAAAAAGGCAAGCAGTAACATAATTTTAGCATCAAAAACAATAGTGAAGGACTAAATACAGAAAAATAAGATCAAGCCCATTGTTCAGTACATGTGATATGTTGCTTTATGTAGCCCATTGTTCAGTACATGTGATATGTTGCTTCTGTGTTTGATCCTCAGAGGATAAGAGTCTGCTACAGCTCCCAGCTTGAGGACTTAGGCCCCCATCCTGCAAACACTCACTAACTTAACTTTACTTAAATGAGTAATTCAATTAAAGTAAATGATCTTACACTTCTAAAATACAAATTATAAAGCAGTTTTACCAAATTGCATAGAAAATTTAATTTTCAAAACTACACTATGCATCATTAAACAGATGTAAAACAAGTCATTATTTCTGGAAACTCCAATTCATTCTTGTTTTTTTCCTTTCTCTGGTAACAAATGTGATTATTCACTATGGTTCTCCCTCTCACTATGTCACTGGCTTTTTTGTGGTTTTCAAGGACAATCTGATTGGTGTGTGAGCTTCCCAAGAGAACAGACACACAGGCACAGATATAAACACCGCCCATCCAGGATGCTCTCACAGAAAAATCTTGTATACAGAGAACCCATTTAACTACGCTTTAACATGCAAACCAGTACTGGGGTTGTTGTCTCCCCTTGAAATCTATCTTAATATGAATATTTCTAAAAATCAGGGCTATTCATTACAGGAGTCTCTTTTCTTGACAGGGCTCTCAGGATCAAATGGCATGTTTCTTGGGAGCTTAATGGACAGATTTTTGGTCATGTTTCATCTACATGCGCTCTGAAGAAAGAGTTGGATTTAACAACTGAGCCTATTATAATGATAATCCATTTGTCAAAAAAGGCACAATCACTTAACCTCTGCTTGCCATCATATGGTGTAGCTAAAACATTGCCTCCTGGTCTGTTATTCCAATATTTCAGCAGAATTTTAAGCACCAGTTTCTATCTTTATTACAGAGGGAGCTAACTGAGATGCAGTAGCTTGTCAAAATTGTGCTTTAAAAAAATGTCACCGAATTAACTACCAAATCTAAAAGCTTCTCCAGTTCCAAACATGGGACCTCACCCTAAAGGGTACTGACTGATTCTTGTAAAGTGCTGAAGGAAGTTTTGAAAGTGCTCAGAACCTTACAGGATCAGGCCCAGTCTAGATTAACCACCTACATCCTGATTTGATCCACTTTTGCATCAATCATGCTGACGGCATATTGATGTTGATTTTTGTTTTTAAAATGCCGGAACTCCATATATTTGCTTAGAGAGCTGGATTTATTGGGTCAGGTCTATCTCGAAGATATCTGGGAGTGCTGGTAGCGTAGGGCCTGAGGAGGGAATCTACATAGCCAGACAATCCTGCTGTCAGGGTGCCAATGCCTGAGATGATGGGGCATCCAGGATTTCCAGGTTTATGGATCTTGGGTAGCAGATATAGCAAGATAGATATAGAGATAGCAGCACTCCCAGCTATCTTTGAGACACCACTGACTTCCTGAGGAAACTACAATCCATCGGTGATCTTCCTGAAAACACCATCCTGGCCACTATGGATGTAGAAGTCCTCTACACCAACATTCCACACAAAGATGGACTACAAGCCGTCAGGAACAGTATCCCCGATAATGTCACGGGAAACCTGGTGGCTGAACTTTGTGACTTTGTCCTCACCCATAACTATTTCACATTTGGGGACAATGTGTACCGTCAAATCAGCGGCACTGCTATGGGTACCCATATGGCCCCACAGTATGCCAACATTTTTAGGGCTGACTTAGAACAGCGCTTCCTCAGCTCCCATCCCCTAATGCCCCTACTCTACTTGTGCTATATTGATGACATCTTCATCATCTGGACCCATGGAAAAGAAGCCCTTGAGGAATTCCACCATGATTTCAACAATTTCCATCCCACCATCAATCTCAGCCTGGACCACTCCACACAAGAGATCCACTTCCTGGACACTACGGTGCTAATAAGCGATGGTCACATAAACACCACCCTATACCGGAAACCTACTGACCGCTATACTTACCTACATGCCTCCAGCTTTCATCCAGACCACACCACACAATCCATTGTCTACAGCCAAGCTCTATGATACAAGCACATTTGCTCCAACCCCTCAGACAGAGACAAACGCCTACAAGATCTCTATCAAGCATTCTTACAACTACAATACCCACCTGCGGAAGTGAAGAAACAGACTGACAGAGCCAGAAGAGTACCCAGAAGTCACCTACTACAGGACAGACCCAACAAAGAAAATAACAGAACGCCACTAGCCATCACCTTCAGCCCCCAACTAAAACCTCTCCAACGCATCATCAAGGATCTACAACCTATCCTGAAGGATGACCCATCACTCTCACAGATCATGGGAGACAGGCCGTCCTTGCTTACAGACAGCCCCCCAGCCTGCAGCAAATACTCACCAGCAACCATATACCACACAACAAAAACACAAACCCAGGAACCTATCCTTGCAATAAAGCCCGTTGCCAACTGTGTCCACATATCTATTCAGGGGACACCATCAGAGGGCCTAATCACACCAGCCACACTATCAGAGGCTCGTTCACCTGCACATCCACCAATGTGATATATGCCATCATGTGCCAGCAATGCCCCTCTGCCATGTACATTGGTCAAACTGGACAGTCTCTACGTAAAAGAATAAATGCACAAATCAGATGTCAAGAATTATAACATTCATAAACCAGTCGGAGAACACTTCAATCTCTCTGGTCACTCGATTTTCAGACCTAAAAGTCGCAATATTACAACAAAAATACTTCAAAAACAGACTCCAACGAGAGACTGCTGAATTGGAATTAATTTGCAAACTGGATACAATTAACTTAGGCTTGAATAGAGACTGGGAGTGGATGGGTCATTACACAAAGTAAAACTATTTCCCCATGTTTATACCCCCCCTCCTCCCAAAAACTGTTCCTCAGACATTCTTGTCAACTGCTGGAAATGGCCCACCTTGATTATCACTACAAAAGGCTTTCTCCCCCACCCCTCTGCTCTCCTGCTGGTATTAGCTCACCTCTCCTTACAGTGTGTATGATAACACCCATTGTTTCATGTTCTCTGTGTATATAAATCTCCCCACTGTATTTTCCACTGAATGCATCTAATGAAGTGAGCTGTAGCTCACGAAAGCTTATGCTCAAATAAATCTGCTAGTCTCTAAGGTTCCACAAGCACTCCTTTTCTTTTTGCGAATACAGACTAACATGATTGCTACTCTGAAACTGTTAAAAGAGGTATTCTTGACCTTTTCCGTTTATGGGGCTTATATTGCACTCTGTGTGCTCTGAGGCCGAGCAGCTGGTGTACCTCTTGCAGGGACAATCTGCATATCAGCTGTTCGGGGGTGTGAGCAAGAGGGGATTGAAGGGGAAACAAGGATGTGTGAAGGGGCAGGAGGCAGCTGAAGGGAGATGCAGGGGGCCGGATGGGATGGGGGGCCGGGGCAGTGGGTGCACGGCATGGTGGATAGGGCAATGCAGGGGAATCAGGGGGCAGGGGGAGAAATGAAGGGGGAAGGAGAGGAGGGATGGGGCAAGTGAGGAGGGGGCAGGGCAGGAGTTGAGTGTGGGTGGGACCATGAGCAGAAGAGGTGGACGGGAAGCTAGCCTCCCCTAGGGGAATTGTCACTTACCGCCCATATCTATAAGGTGTCACACACCCCTACAGCATCGTCTAAGTGATATAAAAATATACACATTTCTTATGACAATTTACAAGAGAATACTTATTCTGTTGTAACAGATGTTACAGAATACTTTGCGCCACCCTGGAGTTTTGAGTAAATTCCTAAGAAAAAAGTCAGTGCACACATTCTCTCTCTCTCTCTCACAAAACCCTGTTTGGGTGCAGTTTGGCAACTGCAATATGAAAAGATAATTCCTTGAGAGATCACTATACTTCCAAATAATCAAATATATTCACTAGCTCCTCAGTCTTATGGATTTCAAGGACCTCAGCTGTTTGTCTGGACTCACCCTCTTATGTAGACGTTCTGCTTCCTCCTGATATGCAGCAAGCTGTTGTTTCCATTGTTTTACATTGGCAGTGGATTCCAGCAGAGCTGCTGTGAGCTTGGCATTGTTACCCTTAAGTGTGGCCAGTTCAGCCTCCCAGTGCTTGCTGATTGTCGAACTACAAACATAGAATAAGAACAATCATAATAATGCAAATCACCATAGCCTCATTTTTTTTTTCTTTTTGGCTCTTCATTGCCAAAGTGCTGTCTTTCAGGAAACATTCAAAATACAGAAAATCAAGGACTAATTAAAAAAATCTCACTCCATTGAAAGCTTAAATGAGAAAGGTACCCAGGCTGGTTTAGTTGCTCAAATAGTTCAAATTCTCAAAACACTTAAAATAGATTTCACCATGGAAAAGTATAATTACAAAAACCTTCAAAGTCCAATTTATCCTACCACAAATAGATGCTGAAGCCCAGGACTGCTTTCTAAAAGTAACTGCATGTGATTTAAAAAACATATTCAACGTAATTCCTAATGATTTAAATATATATATATGCTTTCTATGTAACTGATCTTTTTTTAGCTTTAAATTTTTGAAATATATTTCAACATATTGATTTCAGAGAATGAGTACAGTGGTTTGGAGCTACAGTGTAGTCAGCCTAATTACAATATCTCTAGTACAGGAGTAAATCAAACCTGAAGAATACACTTAGGCATACATTCAAACATCCTGAATGTATTGGGAAGCTTCTCCTCCTAGGAAGTCCATCCTGGACCTCCTCGAGAATAACTTTATGGGGAATTAATATGTTTCCATAAATATGCATCCCTATTTCTAATGCTGCAATTCTGCTTTCCCGTCATCTGTAGATAATAAAAAATTAGGTACACTTCTCATGTACGTAACACTGTTCTCAACAGTATGAAAATCATGCATGTTTCTGTAACCTTTCCTTTAGGTGTTAAATAGGATAAAAGATGAGGCCTCAGTTCACATAGTAAAACATCTCAGTGATTACTTCTCAGATTTCATTACAAGATAAAAAAATCTTGTGTGGAGTCTGATTAGCAAATCTAAACAACCATAAAATTAATTACTATGACGTTAGCTACTTTTAAAGAATTATTTTTTTCCTGCACGAAGGAATTATGCAGATGGATACTACCTGGAATAAGGACAAGATAAAAATAAAGGTCCCTCTTAATCTTATTACCCTAGATGGAGATTAAGGCTATCCTTCACTAAGGGTAAATCTCTCCTGGGATGCAGCTGCCCTTCCTGCACCCACACAAGTGAATCAAGACCGAAAGGTTTATCCCACATTGGCTTCCCTGATCTACATTTATGGAGGTTAAATGTCCAAAGGTCTAAACAGGATTTTAAAACTTCAAATTCCACAGTTGTCTAAAACTAGAGTCCTTTTGACTTCCGTGCATCCATATAAAAATGATTGATTTTTACCCAAATTATAAAAAAACCATTTGACATACCAGTATTTTTTAGCTTTGCTTTTCACATATGCTCTTCTATTCTAACCAACTAGTTTTAACTTGACAATATAAAATAATGTAATAGTGACATTAATGATCAAACAGAAAGGAATATTTTAGATATTTCTCTTTGTGCTTCACTGTTAATGCCTGTAGCAAAAAAACAGCCCAGTTAATGGCTTAAATGGAAAGAATCAATTGTCTCAGTCCATTCCAATGGACAAATTTTCACATCACAAACACTATCACCATAACAATTACACTTTTGTCAGCAGCATCAGCAAAAGAGACCAAGGACTGAATAGGCAGAGAGCTTTTATCACTCTATCTCAGCCCTGGTCTACATTACAGAGTTAAGTCAAGGTAAAACAGCTTATGTTGACCTAATTCTGTAAGTGTCTACACGAAAATGCTGCTCCCACCGATGTAACTCACCCACTACACTGACTTAGGCCTGGTCTATGATACAGCGTTCGATCGATGCAAGGCAGTTTATGTCGACCTAACTCGTAAGCGGCTACACTAAAACGTCGCTCCCGCTGATGTAACATGCCCACTACACCCACCTACTAACTCCACGTCTGTGAGAGGCGTAGCACTTAGGTTGACATAGTTAGGTCGATGCAGTGTCAGTGTAAACACTGCATTACTTACATTGACTTTAGTGGCCTCCAGGAGGTTTCCTACAATGCCCAAAATTCAGTCACCATTTTGAACTCCACAGCCCAGTGACCAGGTAGACAGCCCTCCCCTTTAAAGCCCTGCGAATTTTTGGAATTCCATTTCCTATTTGTTTGGCGTGGAGAGTTCACCTAGCAACTGCCCCGCTGACCATGCTGACTGCACACTGCTGACACACTTCTGCGTGGAGTACACAGGAGGTGGTGGATCTCCTGGGTCTGTGGGGAGAAGAGGGATCTGCAGCAGTGCCACATGAAAGCCAAGGAGCTGAGGCAGGTGTACCAGAAGGCAATGGAGCCTAACAGTTGCTGTGGTGCAGAGCTGCAGACATGCCACTTTTACAAAGAGCTGCATGCCATCTTTGGTGGAGCAGGAATCACAGGCCGCTGGAGTAAACAGTTAGGAGGAGGTGTTGGATGAGGAAGAGGAGGAGTATGGGGGACAGGCGACTGGGGGATCCAGTGGTGCAGTGATCCAGGACATATTTTTGACTCCAGATCAGTCAAGCCAGTTCCTTCAGTCCAGCATGGGCAAGCCTGATGCTAGGGAAGGAACCTCTGGTATGTGTACAGTTTGCTTTGATATTGCAGGGACACATCTGTTCATTTACTCTTTTTTGATCATGCTAGAAAAGGTAGTGAAATAACCAACAGAGGTAGATGCACTATCTGCTTCTTATTCCCCTGTAGAATTAGGCAGGGGGGTCCTGCAGAACAGTTTGTTTATGTGCACCAGGATGCACCTTGAATTCCTAGAGATCTTGAAGAAACTTTTCTGAAGGTACGCTGCAATCCTCTGCTGAAGGTTTCTAGGGAGGGCTGCCTTATTTTTTCTGCAGTGGTAGGACACTTTCCCATTCCACTCAGCAATTACTTAAGCAAGCATCACTGAAACACACAAGCTAGCTGCACATGGATCCAGTCTACAGCCAGACATGTGCAGGAGCTGTTCCCTTTCAGCCTCCATTACCCTCAGGAGTGAGATATCACCTAAAATCACCACTGCCTGTGGAAAATGGTGCCAGTATTCAGTTCAACTGCCCTATCTACATATACTCATACCCGTCCCCCTCATTGTCCCAACTAGCTCCCTCCCTCGCAGGCCATAGTCACCATGGCTGCTGGGACAGCCGCCATGCTCTATGAATCCCAAGGAGAAGTGAGAACATAGTGCTTGCAACTTGTGTGGATCAAGGGGAGTGAGTTCAATATACCATGTTTCCATTTATCTTGTGAATATATTCACTATAGTACCTCTGTGCATTGTATCTTTTGCAGCTGGAAATGTGGCCTTGAGGGTCTCTCCATCCACACCAGTGGAGCAGCTCAGTCAGATAAGGAGGAGAAGGTGCAGGATGACATGTTCTAAGAGATCATGCAAATCTCTGGTGCTGTGGACACCGAGCACAGGGCTTGGAGGATCACCCTTATGGACAGAATGGACAAGGATAGAGGGGAGAGAAGAAAAGCACAGGAAAAGGAGAGAGACATGCAGCAGGAGATTCTAGTGATTTTCAAGTGGCAAACAGACATGCTGGAGACTCTTGTTCACCTTCAGGTTCAAGAGAACCCGTGCTCACCTCCCCCTGCAGCCCATAGAGAATTGCATTCTGGGACCTCCCTTTACCCCCACCCACATTCCACATGGTGTCTATTATGGAAACATAATTCATTTGTATTAGTTCACAACATATGCTGGCTGGGGCTGACATAATTCACAGATAATAGCAATAGGCGCATTTACAATGTTATATTACTACACACACAACACTCATTATAAGGGTCATACTGGGGGGTGAAAAAACAATGCCAGGCACAGCACACTACAGCAACACACATTACTGGGACTTACTATTAAAATGGTCTTTCAAAGCTTCCCTGAGCTGTATAGCTCCCCATCAAGCTCTTCTTATAGCCCTGGTATTTGGCTGCTCAAAATCAGCAGACAGCTGCTCCACCTTTGCCCTCCACCCTGGCAGAAACTTTCTCCCTTTTGATTCACAGATATTAAGAAGCACACAGCAGTTACCTATAACCATTGAGATACTTTTTTCAGTGAGGTCTAATCTCATGAGTAGACAGTCCCAGCAGCCTTTCAAATGGCCAAAGGAACATTCAACTGTCCTGCTGAGCCTGTAGTTGAAGTGCTCCTTGCAGCTGTTGAGGTGGCCAGCATACAGCTTCCTGAACCACGGGAGTAAGGGGTAGGCTGGGGGGGTATCCCAGGATCACTATTGGCATTTCAATACTCCCAATGGTAATCTTCTGGTCTGAAAAGGAAGTCCCTGCATGCCACTTTCTGAACAGGCCTGTGGTCTTAAAGATACATGCATCATGCACCTTCCCTCACCATCCCGCACTGATGTCAGTAAAACATCCCTGTGATCCACCAGCACTTGCAATAGCATAGAAAAGTAGTCCTTTCTGTTGATGTACTCCGTGGCAAGGTGGCCTGTGCCAAAAATCGGGATAGGCATGCCATCTATCACCCCACCACAGTTCGGGAACCTCATTGCTGCAAAACTATCCATTATGTCCTGCTCGTTTCCCAGAGTCACAGTTCTTTGTAGCAGGATGTCATTAATGGGCCTGCACCCTTGCATCACAGCAATCCCCTGAGTGGATTTCCCAATTGATTCCCGACTGATGGTAGCAATCTAGCGTTGCCAGCTTCCACACTGCGATCGCCACTTGCTTCTCCATTGTCAGTGCAGCTCTCATTCTGGTGTCACTGTGGTGAAGGACTGTGGCAAGCTCCACAGACACATCCAGGAATGTAGTCTTGTGCATCCAAAAGTTCTGCAGCCACTGCTCGTCATCCCATACCTGCATAATGACGTGATCTCACCAGTCAGTGCTTGTTTCTGGGGCCCAGAATGGCACTCCACCGTCTGCAGCTGCTCCGTGAATGCCAACAACAACCTTGAATGGTTTCTCATAACACAAGAACTATGCAGCAGGTTTAAAACAAACAAAAGGAAGTATTTCTTCACACAACACACAGTCAACTTGTGGAACTCCTTACCAGAGGATTTTGTGAAGGCCAAGACTATAACAGGGTTCAAAAAAGAATTAGATACATTCATGGAGGATAGGTCCATCAATGGCTATTAGCCAGGGTGAGCAGGGATGGTGTCCCTAGTCTCCGTTTGCCAGAGTGGGGAATGAGTGACAGGGAATGGATCACTTGATGATTACCTGTTCTGTTCATTCCCTCTGGGGCACCTGGCATTGGCCACTGTCAGAAGACGGGATACTGGGCTAGATGGACCTTTGGTCTGACCCGGTATGGCCATTCTTATGTTCTATGTCCCACAGTAAACTACGCTCCAAGAAATTATCATGTTCCCTGTGGCTCCTCTGGCAGCTCCGCAAATACTGTAAGATCAGGTTTGCCATGCTCACAACACTCATCACAATAGTACAGAGCTGTGCAGGATCCATGCTTCTCACAGAGATGGCGGACACACAGGCTTGCAGGGCTTTTGAAAAGAGGCACAAAAATTATGGGATGCAGACAAAATGGGATGGCAAAAACTGCATCCTGGGATATTGAAACCATGTACCCAGTCACCCGAACGTGAATCATTTGCCCCCATGAGGCACTGCAAACCCTTCCCAAAACACCCTGCACAAGATGGTGGCAAGTTGCACTGTGGGATAACTACCCATGGTGCACTATTCTCTACATCAATGCAAGCGCTGCTAGTGAGAATGCACACCACTGACATTGGGAGCATAGCGTTGATATGCAAAAGTGACTTAGTTGATGTAACTTAGGTCAACTTAATTCTGTACTGTAGACTTGCCTTCACATAGAGTAAGTTCATCCAGGTTGGGGTTGAGATATATTGGCAGAGCACTATAGGGAAACTGCCGCTGCCTATTCTGTAGTTGCTTTTTGGATAAATAGAGAGCTTCAGCCTCCGGGAGCAATCAATATGGTATCATCCACAAGCCCTACATTAATATACAATACATGCAAAGGAAGGAAAACAACATCTAAGGTAGATACACATAGGTGACTGTATTAAAGTACACAGGCCAGTATGTACAATACCATAAACATACAGACTTGCACAATGTTGGAATTATACAAATAACTAAATAAATATGAAAGCATGGACTGAAAATCATTTATCTTGCTCTGTGAATATTATTATGTATTTTGCCTGTTTTGTTTTTACAAGAGCAACAGCAACATTTAAAACCAAGTGCTCTCTGACCCTGAAGAAAAGTGGGTTTGCCTGCAGGTTTACATGTGGTTTGAACATTGCCTATAATAAGCAGTAACTCATTCTGTGTCACTATTTCACCCATCGGGTTTCCTTTTCTTATCCTATGCAGCCTACACTGCTGCAAACCTTACATATGAACTGGCTGACAGATTTTTAAAAGATGTTTATGCCATTTTAAACCAGCAGCTGAGGGGTGCTTGTGGGCAATTCAGTACATTCTATGCAATACTTCTTAGCTTTAAACCTGCATTTCACTAATTACATATGGGTTCCCCCCTACAAAAAGTGAATAGTGTTGTTGTTTTAAATAAATCACCCACCTCCCTTCCAATCAGAATGTAGAAAAAAAATCCACTAGCATGGCATTTCAGGATCTAATCAACTAATTAGAAGCTTACAATTTAGAAATATCAACCCTCCCCCAACTGTTAGAGTAAAATGACTAAATTTTAAAACTATGAAGATTACAACGGAAGGTTGTGACTCATTTCTTCCAGGGAAGGCAAGAGAACTAACTATTGAAAAAGAACTTCTCATTCTTTGCTTCTGTGGGTGATTGTTAGATTTACTTAACAGTGGTGACAGCAAAATCTATTAAGAACATGCTTAAGGAAGCCAGATCATTCATTTTAATAGGTATTACTTAATTATACGTCATACACATATTTCCTCCCTTATGTCCTGATTCTGCAAACACTTATCCAGCTAAGTAACTTAATGCATACAAGCAGTCCCACTGAATTTAGCAGGACTAATCACATGAGTAAAATTGCTCAAATGTGTGTTTACGCTTGAGGCTTTGAGGCCCCTACCTCCTTATGAAAGAATTATATGTACAAGATTTTATACTAATGTATTATAGCACATGAAAAGCTCTTTTTCCAAATAAATATACAGGCTAATCGAAGACTGGATTGATTATTTTATATTTTAACTTAATGCAGCATAGGTAAATAGATATATTTGTTTAACTTTGATATATCCATCTTAATACTAGGTAAACTTATGAATTATTAAGATTTCAGAAGGTTTCCACCTACTATAAATAATGATGCAAGTGTGATCTTTACTGAATGCATTTCACCTGTACTTTTGTATCACCCCCTCACCACCATGCCAAGTAAACAGCCTTGGCCTGTTTTATTACTGCTTGAACACTAGGATGTTGGCATTAAATATTCCTGAAGCATTCATTTTCTAGAAGATTAGATTCAGCAACAATTCTATTACTACCCTAGCTATTCAGATCTAAAACTTAGACATTGTCCCGAGAACTTTTTCTGTATTTAGAATGGGAATTTTCAATAGGGCTTCACCAATATGATTTCCCAAGCATATTCCCAGGCAATAGATTTATACAGTGGACTTGAACATTGTTATTTTAATGCAGACTTTCATAATACACTGTTCACAACACGCACTAGTATTTCTATATAGGATTTTACTGTGCCTTCTGTAGATCTTTTAGATCTTTAGATCTTTTACAAAAAACAACAGGCCATATTCTTCCTTAATTTGTCTAGTTTTATTTTTGATGATGCAGAATAACTTCAGAACTGTTTTGGTATTAGTACCTCCCCCTAATAAAATTTCACATCCTCTAACAAAACTATGACAATATGGTTATTATTTCAAATTTCTTTTCCTTTAGACATTACAAGATTTGAACATATTAGAAGTTATATACCTAATAGAATCAGGACCTGATTTAAATAACCAGCATCAAATTACTTTGTTCATTTTCTTAACAACCAGTGACATTTTGTGTAAAACTCTCCAGAATAACTCAATTATAGCCCAAAAATGCCCTCCAATAACAGTGCTGAAAATACAGGAATAACATCCACAAAAGAGAGTAAAATGTCAAACAAGACTCCAATGGAAGCCATTCAGACTGAGGTTTCCCAACTACCAAAAGCAGGCAGATCATATCTACACGTAAAGCAAGCTGGCATTAACTACGTGCTGACTGAACTGAGGACATACCCGGAGAAAACCAAAATTCCAGATTTCCCATGAAATAAAGTGGTTGACTAAACACAAAGGGTCAGAACCTCACATGGTGCAAACTGCCACAGCTCCACTGAAGTCAAGCTTCCGGTTTGAAGTAAATGAAGCAATGACAATTTATGTAGCCTGAAGATCAGCCCTGATATTGCACCAGTTTAACTAAAGGTATTATTTTAAATTGATTTAATCCAGAGCAAAACGCTGTTTGGATACCTATTTTGGGTAAACCAGGTTTATTTTGGATTAGTTTAAATCTGTTCGGAATCAGATGGCATTTACACCACAATGGCATTTACACCAGTTTAACTAAATTAGTCCACATTTGTAGACAACACCATAGTTAACTAATATCATGTCATTAGTCCCACAGGAAACATACATTCTTTGCATGCTCTGTGTGCACTCTCTAGAAGGATGTAGGGCGTAAGCCAAGGCAGGGGCTACATGGATCCAACAGTTAGAAGTAACTACATAGGAAATGCAGAGATTGTTGCAGGCCAATAGGGTGGAATATTGATAATGGAGGAGATGCATGGCAGTCCTCCAGTTGATAATTGATGATACAGCAGGAAAATTTTCGGCCTAACGGATGGATTTCAGAAAACAGTGGAAGTCTGAAATTAGAAGATTATAATGGAAGAGACTTTTCAACCGTAACTATAGTAGTGCTACTTAGGGTTGCCACCTTTCTAATTGCTGGTAACCGGACCCCTAAAACCCCGCCCCCACCCCACCTCTCCCCCAAGGTCCCACCCCCTCTCTGCCTCTTCCCCCTGACCCCAGTCCTGCTCTGCCTCTTCTCTTGAGGCCCTATCCTCCTCCCCCTCTTCCCCTAAAGTCCCACCTCCATCGCTCACTCATCTCCTCCCCTCCCCACATTGCTTGCTGGATGGTCCTCACTTCCCTCCCCCATCCCTCCCCTCAGCTAGGCTCCCTCTGCTTTGGGGCTGGGTTGGGAGCTGCTGCAGCCTGACAAGGAGCCTGCCTGCAGGTAGGAGGCAGCTCCAGCTGAGTAGGGGCTGGCAAGGTTAATGACCTGGCGCCTTCCCCCACCCCATGTTAACTGGGCTTTCCAGTTGAAAACTGGGCACCTGCAACCCTAAATGGAACCCGGACACAGAAACCAAAAAACAGACTGTCCAGCTAAAACCCGGACAGGTGACAACCCTAGTGCTATAGCAATATGGTCTCCAGGCCTGTGGATAAAGAGGAAAACAGACCATAGAATTATGCAATAATAAATGAGTGCTACTAGGATCAATTACAACATATATATACTGTAGATGTGTACAATATACAGAGGAATGCTTATGTACTGAATATAAAACCATGTTTATGCTATCATTTGCCTTCATGATCATAAACATCCGGAAGAGAAAGGATTTGAGTGTCCATTAGAAATCTATATGACACTTTCCTGGCTTTCTGGTGTAGATGTAGTGTAGTCAGACACATCTGCTATCTGAGAATCTTGCATTTCTCAAGGGGAGGGATTCTGAGTAATAGATTTTCTTCAATCTCTAACTTCTATGATTTATAATAATTTGATTGCAGTGGTGTTGTAGCTATGGTGGTCCCAGGATATTAGAGAGACAAGGTAGATGGGGTAATATATTTCATGGGACCAACTCCTGTTGGTGAGAGGATTTTAGTTGGGTTGTTAACCTTCCAGGATTGTCCTGGAGTCTCCAGGAATTAAAGATGAATCTTTAATTAAAGATTATGGCATGTGATGAAACCTCCAGGAACATGTCCAACCAAAATTGGCAACCCTAATTTTAGTGTCTAGCAAAGTTCACTAATTTAAGTACTTTTCACAACGCAATCACTTTATGTCTGACCTCTCAGTCCTCATCCTCAGAGGAAACCAGCATAACACCATCAAAAGATGAGCCTGAAAGCTTAAATTCATAACTTTGCTAGACACTAAGGCTATGTTTACACTAGCACTTATGTTGGCAAAACTTATGTCACAACTTGTGTCATGTGAAAAAACACCGCCGCGCCCTCCCCCCCCCAGCAACATAAATTTCACCGTCTTAAGCGGTAGAGCGCACAACGCTATGTCGGCACCCGGCATTGGCCACTGTTGGAAAACATGACACTGGGCTAGATGGACCTTTCATCTGATCCAGTGTGGCCATTCTTATGGCAGCTTCTCCAACGGTGAGGTGGTTTTATGATGTCGACAGGAGAGCGCTCCCCCATCGGTATAGAGCAGCTACACGGGGGATCTTGCAGTGGCACAGCTGCATCAGTACAGCTGTGCCGCTGTAAGCTCGCCAGTGTAGACATGGTCTAAGAATCATGGACTGACTAGAGACACTTGATTTATGTCTTATTACAACAACCTATAACCCACTAAATCCCTTGCCATCCTGGCCTTTTTTCCCCTTCTTTCCCCACTATGACTGGAGCAGTATTACTGTTCACTTCACCTTCAACGGTCCCTTGAAATATGCTGACTACTTATGCTAAACAGTCTGTTACACCTTGTATTGAGCTATGACACTCTGAGTACATTTCTCAGACCTGAAGAAGAGCTCTGTGTAAACTCGAAATCTTGTTTCACAACTTTGCTAGAGACTAAAAATCAGACACTGAGTAGACACACTGGATTTATGGCTTATTACAACAATATATAGCCCACCAAATCCCCACCACAGCCATTTTTTTTCCTCATTTCCCCCCATGACTGGAGAGGCCATTTCACCTTCAGTGGTCCCTTGAAATGTGTTAACTACTTATGCTAAACAGTCTGTTCCACCTTGTATTTAGTTGTGACACTCTAAGGACTTGTCCACACTTGAAACACTACAGCTGCGCCGTTGTAGTGCTTCAGTGCAGACACTACTTACGCCGATGGGAGCAATTCTCCCATTGGTGTAAGTAATCCACCTCCCTGAGAGGCATTAGCTAGATCGATGGAAAAATTCTTCTGTCGACCTAGTGTTGTCTACACCAGGAGTTAGGTCAGCGTAACTACATGTCTCAGGGTGTGGATTTTTCACACCCCTAAGACATGTAGCTATACGGATGTGAGTTCCTAGTGTAGACCAGGCCTGGGAAATGTACTCAGGGATGGTTTATACTTGGAATTTACATTGTTATAGCTATCTCTCTCAAGGGTGTGAAAAATCCACTCCCGGAGGGACGTAGCTATACCGACCTAACCCTCAGTGTAGACCAGGCCCGCCGAGGGTGGGGAGATATAGGGGACAACTGCCCAGGAGCCTGGGTGATTTTAAAGGGCCTAGGGACCCCCAGCCCTTTTAAATCACTCAGGCAGTCTACAAGGCTCCTAGGCACGCGTGGGGTGGTACTGGTGACGACGAAGGCAGCTGGGCGGGCATGTGGAAGCCCTGGCCGTGCTGGAAGAGCGCCCATTGACTGTTCTGCCCTAGGGTCCAGAATTGCTGTCGGCGGGCCCGGTGTAGATAGAACTGGGTCAACAGAAGAATTCTTTCATTGACCTATGCCTGCTCTACACTACAGAGTTAGGTAGACATAAGCTGTCTTACATTGACCTAACTCTGAGTGTCAACACTAAAATTTTGCTCCCGGCAATGTAACTCGCCCACTACACCAACTTAATAACTCTACCTCTGCGAGAGGTGTAGCGCTTAAATAGGTGTAGTTAGGTTGACACAGGGTCCCTATAGACACTGCATTGCTTACATTGACTGTTGCTGACTTTCAGAAATTGTCCCACAATGTTCCATGAGGGGGAAGGGGGTCCCAAAGCTCAGGCTTCTGCCTGAACTCAAACATCTACATTGCAATTAAACAGCCTCTTAGTACAAGCCTGAGTCAGCTGGCACCAGCCAGCCGTGGGTTTTTAATTTAGACATACCCTGTGTAAGCTCAAAAGCTTTCCTCTCTTACAAACAGAAGTTGGTCCAATAAAATATATTACCTCACCCACTTTGTCTTTCTCATAATTTGACAGTCAGTACAAAGCATGTAAAAACAACTGCTTATTTTCACTGTTTGGAAATAACCTTGATTCTCTTGCTTAATATCAAAGTAGATTCCACTGATCTTCTTTTTAGGCAACATGAACAATTAACATTGAGCCTGTCCTCATTCTTGTTGGGTATTAGTATTATAATTTAAGCAAATCACTAAGCAATAGCTTTGCTATCTGTCCATCTGTGACCCGAATACAGCGCCAGAGGCTATAAATGCATGATTATTTTTTTCTGCAAACTAGGTCACTTAAGGAATATTAATCCTGAATGCTCAAATCACCATATTTAGTTGTTTTTGGCAAAATAAATAAATAAATAAAAATTGCTGCATTTAAAGTGAAGGATATTCCAATAGATGCCTTCAACATGTTAGAATACAAAAGATGGCCTAAGTAACAGATATTTTCTATATTTCAAGTCTGTAGAGATTAATCATTTGGTTTGCTGAACTATGTATATAGCAGGGGTGGCCAGACTGGCTTGTTAGCATGTGGCTCTTTTACAATTTAAGTGCAGCTTGTGGAGCCCTACCCCTAAAACAGCTTGAGTCATGCCTTCCCAGGCACATCCTCCCTCTTACTCTCAGTGGCCTCTCCCTGCAGCTCCCAGGTGTTAGCTCTGTGTGTCTTTTTGTTAGTTGCTCCTCAAATTCTTTTTTGGCCTGCTTGATTATACTTTATGATAGACCCAGGCCACTTGTGTACAGCAGAGTAGTCCTGTTGGTATCCAGGAAGTGGGCGGGCAGAGCCTCCCCAGGCCTAAGGGGAGGATCCACAGGTCCGGGAGGGAGCCTGGTGGAATCATGTGACCGAGTGGGGCCAGTAAACCCTTGCAAAATCTGGGGGGGCATGTGACACCCCCCCATATCACCACTAGCTTCCACTCAGTGGACAGGGGGTCTTGGAGCTTCAGCCCGCAGGGCGTGCCTGCCAGGGCTTCAGCAGGAGTACGGCTGAAGCCCTGCGCCCGGGCAGGTGCCTCCCATGGGGCTGAAGCCCCGAGTGGTGCACCCCAGCTCTTGAACTTTTGAAGACAATTATATGCGGCTCAGAGGGTCAGTAAGTTTTGTCACCCCTGGTATATACCAAGATAATATCAAAGTTTTGCTTTAAGTTTTGCTTCAAAATGGCCACTATGATTTTAATATCATTTTTATAGAACCACACTTGTTTGTGTCAATTTACAGAGTAATTACGTATTTCCCTGCCCCAATAAGTTTATAATCTAAACCAAATAATATAAAGCAACGGACAAGTACGATGGGAGAAAGAATATAAGAATGACGGTTTCATTACATTTTTTTTCTTTTTTAAACTATGAGATAAGCTTTGGTTATATACTCATCTTGCTGGCTACTGGTTACTTCCTTCCTGTCTATTGTTGTGATTAAGTAGACACTGTACACAAAGGAGATCATATTGGATATTGACTGAAGTTATTGGCTAATTGAAAAATTTAACAAAATATGCCCTCTTTAAAGATATGACCAAGAGATAAACAGAGAACTTGCTTCAGGTTTAACACTTTAAACAAGGCCAGTCAAAGACTAATTAACTTTCAAAAGGATCCTTATTCTTAATTAGAACATTCAAAGGAATCTTTAGCACAGGAAGATAGTTCCCGGTGGATTGGGGGAGGGGGCAGAGGAGAAGGGAACCTTAACTCTGAAAGATTTGTTCTTCCCTCTGGACTAAGGAGTATTTATATTAAGTCAATGGAGCTATGCCAGTGTGAAATGGAGAAATACATTTGTGAATCAGGCCCCAAATTTCAGATTTGATCAGAGGAAAAAAGATAAAGGAAGTGTTTTAAGAATGTCTTGACAGGTTTCAGAGTAACAGCCGTGTTAGTCTGTATTCGTAAAAAGAAAAGGAGTACTTGTGGCACCTTAGAGACTAACCAATTTATCTGAGCATGAGCTTTCGTGAGCTACAGCTCACTTCATCAGATGCATACCGTGGAAACTGCAGCAGACTTTATATATACACAGAGAATATGAAACAATACCTCCTCCCACCCCACTGTCCTGCTGGTAATAGCTTATCTAAAGTGATCATCAGGTGGGCCATTTCCAGCACAAATCCAGGTTTTCTCACCCTCCACCCCCCCACACAAATTCACTCTCCTGCTGGTGCTAGCCCATCCAAAGTGACAACTCTTTACATAATCAAGTCGGGCTATTTCCATTACACACAGGTTAAGGACAGAGACTTATCTATTGTACCGTTTAAAGAAAAGCAGCAATGGCAGCTAAATGGACTAAAGTCATTGGGCATGACCTTATCGGAGGTTCTTTTCTTTTTGACAAAATATAGAAGATTGGTCTCATTTCAGGAAGTATGTCTTCATGTGGAAGTTTTCTAGACAGTAACAAACTTTTGTACACTGGACAATAAATGGGGAGTATCAAAAACTTGTGACTCAGGATGCTAGACAATACATGAAAGGACACTGAAATAGGGTGAAAACACATTCTCTCTGAAGGAGAGTATCTAGGGCAACTTGATGATTCAGAGTAGGTTCCCTGGCCAACGGGGTATTGAGAATCAAAAGCAGGCAAGCTCCTGGGGCCACTAAGGTAATCTGAGCACTTTAGTCTCACCCTCAGACATGCTTCTTGAATCAAGTGGAATGGAAGAGAAAGCATGAAAGAATCGGTTACTGTGGTTATGTTTTTTCCCATGTTTGGTGCAGTATATGATATTTACTGTTAAGCTCAGGGAACAGCAGAGTTGCACAATCTCCTCCCCATTCAATGGCAGAGATAAAACACAAAAGTCTTTTGGGCAAGTGGAACAGGGTGGGTATTTGTGGGACTATTTCAGGCTTCTCTTGCAAGGGCTTTTGATATTCAGACTTACTATTTTCATTTGCATTTAGCATTTGACACATTAAATGCATAATTAGTGCACAAGATCTACTGTCATTTCACATGCTGACAATAACATAACTTTATTCCATTAAGGAAGCAAAAGCTACATGAGATCATGGTAAATTTAATTAAGCCTAGTTATATCTCCCCTGATAACTATGCAATTTAAAGTCAGTAGCTTAAATAGATAGCCCAAACCTATTCTTTCTACTGAGCTGTTAAAAGACACTAACAAGTAAATGTTAAGGGATGTGAAACAAACAGGATTAGCAATGACCTGACTCACAGTGTTCAACCCTCACAAAGCCAACATAACTCAATACAGGCTTTCAACACCCCGTGAGTTCAGATACTGACAATTGTGCCATTTTATATCAGGATTTTACACTAGACTAAAACTATCAAATTAGTTTCACTTAAACCAAATCTGAGTCTAGGAAAAAGGCTCCTAGGGGTCAAACTTTCACTTTTGCATGCAAAGATACAAGCTTCCTTGGTAGAGAACAGTGGTTCTGAAATTATAGTCTATGGACAATTTCTGATCAGCAGAGACTTTCTTGTGTTCCCCACAATAACATGCTTTAAAAGAGAGAGAGTGTGAGAGAGAGAGAGAAATGGAGTGGTAATGGGAAGGTGGTCCATGAGAGGATTTATAAAAGCCTGGTTTGTGCCCTTTGTTTCCTCCCTGACTTTGTCTTCCATACACAGTTGGGTACTACTTTTTAAAACCTATTTACAGTAATATTTTGGACAATATGAAATAAGCAAGGTAACTGATACTTTACATAACCAGTGCTGGATCTTCATTCATTGGACTCAGATAGTGTCTAGTTTAATTTGATCCCTAGCCAAATGAAGGACCTTTAAGTGAAGTTGCAGGTGCTGAAGTATCTTAGATTTCTGTTAGCACCTTTTTGGAATGAATGAACTTGGCAGAGGCCTAGGCATCTTTATCTGTAAACTACAGAATGAAATAGCTGAGCAAGAGGAGTATGTTCAACCGTCTACTGAAATAATAGTTTCAAAGAAACATTTAAACTTTTGCCAGTTTATGTCATTCATCTCTTGAAGTAAGTCATGGGAAACAGACTGGGTGTCAAATAGCCATCTGTACTTTTTGGATGGTTTGTAAGTTTTGGGCAAGGTGAAATGATACTTTTAATCGAGAAGAGGATCTTCAGACCTCCCCAGCCATAGCCTCCAAAGCCTTGCACACACTAACCTTTTTTTCCTAAAAGAATTTTCCACGATTGCTACTACTGTCTTAGCTTCACTGGTGAGATCACTAGTGTAGGGGGGAAAAAATAAGCTCTGGCCGGTGGCAGCATTTTAACCCCCAGTAACCAACATTGTAGTTAAAAATGCCAGAAAAAAATCCCCAAGTAACAGAACTCAGGGAACTTAAAACCATCTTTCTCCAACTGTACTCAACATGAGCTCACTAAGGACTTGGCCCACATGTCAAGAAAGCGGACTTGGCCCACATGTCAATACGCAAGCCTCTGGCAAGCATGACTTGACAATTCTACAGGATATATACTGTCACTCATTTTATTTTTAAAATTTGAAACTTGAGGCTGAATAAAGTGAAACAGCTCTCTGGCCTGGTCAATTAGACTTAAGTTTATCCTGACATGATGAGTCTACTTACATTTCACTCACCATTTTTAACTATGGAAAAGGAGAATAAGATCTCATTTCTGTTATGGGAAGATTTTATTTGATAAACTATCCAATTGCATAGTTTATTTTGAGCTTTAGAAACATTTCAGGGTTAGCTTCCTTTGACTGACCCACACTGGCTTAATCAAATCACACGGTTTTCACTTGATTTGAATTTCATAAGATTCTTTCCAATTCTCACACCGCAGTCACATCCTCTACAAAAACACCTTGCAGGATATCACAATCCTTTGAATTTAAATAATTTAAAAAATTGGGTGTGTCATGACAGAATGATGGAACACCATTATCACACATCAAGTGATCATCTTGTTTCTTCCTTAAATTGGACAAGATTTGCAATGATAGCAACTCTAGTAACAAAGTTCATTATAATGAATGGCCTGATAACAGAACCTTGTATATGTGTATTGGAAAGAGGTCAAAAGTATCCTGGACATTTTATTTTGTCCTCTTCATTCATTTGAAGTGTGCTGGCTTTTCTCATTTGGACACATGTTTAAGAGAAACAAAGCCTCAAGGTTTTATTGACTAAATGGCTCAGGTGGTTGATAAGAAGTTGTACAGCCTTTCACCTCTAGATTATCAGTTTGAATCCAATGTGCATTGCTACAAACCAAAAGTTGCTGGCATCTGATGGCTCTATGGTGATCACTGTAAAATTAGTTTGGTGGTCCAATGGTACTATTTGGCAACCTAGATTACAGTCTCAGCAAACAGGCAGAAATAGAGCTACCTTTTAACCTCTAGACTCTAAGGATTTTTAAGGTTATATGATTCAGAAGGAGTATGAAATCTTATTTGGCAATATTACCCATTGCCACTAGCATTTATGGTGATGTTGACAGAACCCAAAGAGACAAATTTTCTGAGGTCAAGGTTTACTGGCATCTTTAGCACTGTTAAGATCCTGAAAGCCTCTCAAAATCTTGAAATTTATGTCCAAAGAAGGGAGCTATTCATAGGTACTGGAATTAGGGGTGCTGCTGCTAATCCCATGGTTTGAAGTGGTTTTCATCATATACAGGATTTACAGTTTTGTTAAATGGCTCTCAGCACCCTCACTAACAAATTGTTCCAGCACCCCTGGAGCTGTTGCCCTTAACTGTAAACCCTCCCCCCCACCACCGAAGCTAAATCTTCTCTCAAGATGATCAGAGAGGATGGGATAGAGAAGTGACTCTCATCTAACACCAGATAATAAAAAGTCCATCTCCATGCTCATTTCCATCTGTATACCTGCTCCTAAACCCAAACTACAACACAGTTTTAGGAAAAGAGATAACAACACTGAACTTCCATTTCAAGGGGCTTCTGTTTGCCATGCTGTGACAAAAAATAATTATCCTGTGCAATAATGTTGCCCATAAGCTACACCCCATCATTAAAACTTACATTCAAATTCACATTTAAACTAGACCATTATGGGACATAACCAGAAAGACAGACAACTGACTCCTCTGGTCTGTTTGTTGTAATCCCCTCTTCTCATTTTATATTTCAAACTGTAACCTCTATGGTCTCGTTACACTGACCTCACACTTGGTAAGGCAACTCTCATCTTTTCATGTATTTATACCTGCTTCTGTGTTTTCCACTCCATGCAGCTGATGAAGTGGGTTCTAGCCTACGAAAGCTTATGCCCAAATAAATTTGTTCATCTCTAAGGTGCCACAAGGACTCCTCATGGTTTTTGCTTCTTGGAGCAGGGACTGTCTTTTTGTTATGTGTGTGAATAATGGTGCCCTGATCCTTGACTGGGACCTCTAGACACTATACTCTAATTCTTGCTCTGCATGTGAGTAAAATGAGTTTAAAACATATGTTGGACACATCATATGGATTAATACTAGATGGTTATGGTCAATTACAATTTTTAATGTCACTATTACATGCAGGCTTTGGCAGCCTCTTTATACTGAACTCTGATATTTTGGAACTGGAATTATTCTGGGGAAGCTCTCTCACCTGTGTTATACAGAAGATCAGACTAGCACTAGATGATCACAGTAGTCCCTCTAGCTTTGGAATCTATGAATTTGTGTTTATAGTGAAGTGGAAATTCAAAGTTGTTTTAACCCATTTCAGTGAACTTTCACTCTTTGCTTTTTAGGGGCAAATCCAGCCTCCTCCTCCAGGTAGAGCCCCCTTTTAGAGCAAAACCAAATAGGTAGCGGGAGAGAGCATACAAGGTATAGGTGAGCCAGAGGATGGCAAAAGTGGGTTTGGAGGATCTGTCGCTACACAGATTCCTCCTATCCAATAAGGCTCAGTGGTGACTACTTCTGCTTGGGTTGGAGTACCCTTCATGGAGTGGCTCCATATGCTAGAGGTGGGAAGGAGCCAAGTTCCTACACAAACATGTAGGATGTCAATTATAAAAGTTTGTCATTCATCTTTAATACAGCTGTACTATCTGCATACACAGCACAGTTCTATTTCACTCCAATGAATAGATTATCATCTTTAGAAGCTACAATATTGCATATTTATAAACATACAGATCCCAGTAAAAAATAAATCTGATTAGCGTACTTGTAACAGTGATGATAAAAGTTGTAAATGACAATAGCTAAAAGAAAATTAATATTTTCTTACAGGAGGAAAAATAATTCTGCCTTAACGCTGTTTCATAAAGTTTTGCATAAAGTTTAAGTAAATTCGAATGAAGTAACGCTGTGACAATCCCAGTTAGTAAGAACTTTGCAACAACAAAACACAGTATTCAACTGAGGAGGCTACCATAAGGCACAAATAAATGCCTGATCCTCTAAAGAGAACTATGTGGATGGATGAAAGCCCCATTCAGTGGGGCTCTGTGTAAGTACAGGGGTCTGACTGAGCAGTTCTCTTTGCAGTTCCCCAAAGAATTTATTATATCAGTTAGACTCTTCTGCAATAGCACATCTTCAAATTTGGGGGTGGGGAAGATCTTTAGGAATCCTTTAATTAATCTGACAAAAATAACAGATTCCATAGAGTACCATGAAATAAACTCTGTGTGGGCCTTTTGAATGAGATTGTTAAAAGCAAGCCGTCTGCTTTGTGTGAACGTTTAAGATCTCATGGGCTTTCATGTTATAACAGGAGTTTTTCCTAACGCACTAGGATATACTTTCTCCTCCTTTACTGTGATGCAAAGTGATCTCCTGGTATTAAAAAGTGCTATAGAGATGCCAGATATTATATCCTGACTTTCAGATGCATTTTAAAGGCAAAGTAACATCTTGATGAAGTTGAGTGTTTATTTGACTCATCAAACACCAAACAACTCAAAAATTATTTCAGTAGTTCCAATAATTTAATGTTCTTTTTAAAAGCTTTGCGCTTTTTTTCCCCTCCAAAAATTTGGAGGACTCTTAAATGCGGGCATCAGCACCATCATGAAATTAAAGTGTCTCTTTAAGTCTAGTTTTTAATGTAAGATCGATCAAAGATAAGTCATTCTGCCAAACTGCCCAGGCCAACACACATGTAGAGACTTGGACTGGATTCTCCAGCCCAGTACAGCTGCTTTACAGCTTCAGGCAACCAGAGGCACTGACTTTGTTAATTCCCGGGGGGTGCTCGCCCCCTCCATCCTTTCCCCCAAGGCCCTGCCCCCACCCCACCCTGCTTCTTCCTGCCCCTGCTCCACCCCTGCCCTGCCTCTTCCCACCCACCTCCTCCCATGCATGCACCCTGCCCTTGCTCCACACCACTGAACAGCCGATAGTGGTGGGTGGGAGATGCTGATTGGTGGGCGGGAGGTGCTGGGGGGGGAAGGAGAAGGAGCTGATCTGCGGGGTGCTCCAGCCCCGGAACACTCATGGAGTTGGCGCCTGTGCAGGCAGTCCAAAGTTGCACAGGGGAACTCTACTGCTACAAAGTTGGCCGAGGCAATAGAATCAGCTCCTGTGCTCGTTTCCCCCTCACCTCAGGTGTAGAAGGAGATAAAGTGGTGTTCCAGGGCAGAAGATCATTCAGCAATACCATGTCTGATCTCCCACTGGCTTATAGTCACTGAAAGACTTCACAGCAGAGGTATAAGATAGAGTTTCTCAACAGACCTAACTTATACCAGGCTGGGGCGCGTGCAGGATTGGGAGCTGCAATCAACTGCCGACAGCCCCTCTGCAGAGTTCAGAATTCAGCTCACCCTATTTAATTTAAAAGAAAAGAATTCTTAGTTTAAGGTAAATAATTTAGAAGTTATAGGTGAAGGATTCTACAGACACTGCCAAAGAGGAAACTTCCAACTAAGAAACTTGTTCTGACACAAATACAGTTGTTTAGAAATAATGTGGTAGGCTGTGGGGTGGGGGCGCACAGAGCTTCTGAAAATAACAGCATTTTATTACTGAACAAAACACTTCATGAATTTCCTAAACACAATTTGGATGAATCCATGATTGATAATTCACCATGAGAATTGAGAGACTCATCAATAGCTATTAAGATCTGAAGTTCACTGTGGTATAAGCTTTGGTGTGAGATGTATTGGGTAATGATAACTTCACTTGCTCCATACATAATAGGGCCCTTATAAACTCCAATTGTGGTAAAAAACAAACAAACAAACAAACTTTTCAACCCTAATTATTGCAGCAGGTGGTGATGATTAATGCTGATCTCTAGACTAGTCTATCGAAGTGCAGGGCATGTCCCTCCTCTGGGGTACATTAGTGTAGAAAGAATTAGTTGAAGGGGGTGGGAAAATGTCTAATTGAAAATGGTTAAGCTTTTAACAGCTTATTTAAGAAGTGAGGAGTGGGAGCACAATTGCTTTCATTTCTCTGAAGTGGCTCAGCTTTCAGAAGTCCGGAAAAACTGCTCTAGATTCAAAAAGCAGTTCCAGTAGGTCAGCCACCCTTTAAGTTTCAGAAACACAATACAGTATGACAATAGTCACCAACCACTCCAGGAACGCAAGTGAAATAAAGAGACACACAAAAATTCCAAACTGACAATATTGTCGGAGATATCTGCTCAGAAATTTTGACCGTGTTTGTAGGAGACTCTGAGATTTATAGTACATAACTAAACCTCCTTGATTCCAGCAAAATCATCATAATCTTTGCGATTCTAAGGTTCAACAGAGGACTCCTGAACAGTAAAAGATACCTACTATCCTCAAATAAAGTCAGTGTTAGTTGCCTAAAAAGAGCAATCCGTACAGTGGTTGGCATTTTAAAAGTCATTATTTGCCATTAGTTACCTACCATATGAAATATCACAACCCCCCTTTCTTTAAGAAATAACTATGGCATCTGCTGCCAAATACCGACTATTAAAAAAAATGGCATTCGTTGAAGTTTACATGATGTGTGCTAGACTGGCATGAAAGAAGCTTATATGGAGAACAAAGTCCTCCACTCGCCTTTTGAAAAAAGGTAAAACAAAAACAAAGAAAAAACAAGATACAAAGTATATGGGGGAAGATACAAGCTTCTAAGACTCAGTTTTGGTCAGCTGACCCAGGCCCAAGCTGGAAGCACTGTGGGTAATATTAAAGGAGCTAAGGTGGGCGTATCCAACATTAGAATGCAAGACCATGTTATTTACTGTACTGAGCCTTAACCTCATTAAACCATACTTGGGAAACAGCTATTTGTAGGGTTGCTAGATCTCCCTCTGCACCAGCAGCTTACGGGAAATTTTAAAGGGAACGTTTTCAAATATAGCAATTTCCAGTACACTTAATTCACTGTCTGAAGACATGTATTCTGACCTCCAGGCCAGGCTGAACATTTCGCTGCTAGAATACTGTACATTGAAGGAACTACTTGTGCTCCTAGACACAAAATTTAAAGGGTTGAAATGCTTTCCCAGAATACACATTGAAACTTTGAGAACTCATCTTTCCACGTAAAATTGTTCTGTGACCAGAAAGGAGAACCTCATTAATACACCAAAGCACAAATTAAAAAGTGGTCTATGTTCAGGTAGCTTCCCTGTCAATCTTTGGGAAGGAATAATTGACAGAAGAATTCTAATTAAAATAAACTACTCTCTGCTTGTAGTCGCTTTTCTTGATACATTCCTTTTGAGTTACACCAACCTAGGTTTCCTTAGACATACTTACACTCACATTTGAATTTGGGCCCTGATCTCTGAAATACTTCATGTTGTTTCTTTAAAAACAGCAGGATTCTAGCCAAACATAGCAAAGACGAGCAGCAAAGTAGAATTATGTATTGTAGGAACTTGAGAGGAATAGGAGAATGGACAAACTGCAGTGGGTATACTTGAGGCAAAGGGATAAAACAACAAGGGAAAATGAAGAGCCTGCAGGGGGAGGGGAAAACCACTTATTTTAAGAAATGTGCATACACCAAACCTCCCCCCAACTTTATTTTGCATGACAGCCTCAGTTTTATATAAAGCCCAACGAGGCTTGAACCTGGTTCCTGGATGACTGATCACTACTCTAGCAACCAGAGAGGATTCTTCAGTCAAATATGAATTTTTAAAAATATTAAAAAGGTGCAGTGCGAATCCATTAGCCCAGCTGTGATGAACATGCAAGTCTGCATTTAGTACTATATGAATCTAGTGCTGACCATAACAAGAATAAAGCTGTTTGTTTGTTTTTTCAAAGAAGTTTATTGTGCATGTGCAGTAACAGATTTTCAAGTGTGAAACGTGACAGTCTTGTCTTTGCAAAACTTGACGTGCACTAAATGCACACCACTTTAAAATCAGTTTTCAGCATAAATTACTTGAAAGCTGGTTTGGAGCCCATGGACTCTGGGGAGCTGAAGAGTTTGTTAGGTACTGTTGCACTGTCCTTTACTGCTGATTATACTAATCTCCTTTGTGAAGCGCTTTGAGATGTGCTGATGAAAAAGCACTATATAAAACAGCTAGGTATTATTATTAAAGAACATTAGATGGAGGTTTTAGAGGCATCAGACCTTGGCTAAATCAGACAACCGGAAATTAGGAGATGAATTTATCTTCTATGTATTCATAAAAAGTCAAAACCAACACCAAATTAACCTTGAGATTATCCTGGATAAATAAAAGATAGTGAAGCAGTTATTTTGTAGCAGAAGTGAAAGGCTCTTAAGCCTGCAAGCCATATCTTAAGCCTTTTGCTCTTTAAATTTATATGCCCTTCTGTTGGACTTCTTTCTAGTAGCCATGAGGAATACAGACATCTGAAACGTAAGTTCAAGCCTTTCTTCTGCTCCATAGGAACCAGATGATGATACAGAATCTAGTTAGGTACTTAGTTTATTGAGGTGGAGTTATGTAAGGGAAGATTTGTCTGGAAGCAGAGGTAACTATAATTATATAAATCTTTTCTCTTTTGTATTTCATTAAAACTTTTGCCCTTAGAGGTATCAGGTAATAGCTTATCTAAAGTGATCACTCTCCTTACAATGTGTATGATAACCTGGATTTGTGCTGGAAATGGCCCACCTTGATTATCATACACATTGTAAGGAGAGTGATCACTTTAAATAAGCTATTACCAGCAGGAGAGTGGGGTAGGGGGAGAGAAGACCTTTTCTAGTGGTAAACACCCATTTTTTCATGGTTTGTATGTATATAAACATCTTCTGTATTTTCCACAGCATGCATCCAATGAAGTGAGCTGTAGCTCACGAAAGCTTATGCTCAAATAAATTGGTGAGTCTCTAAGGTGCCACAAGTACTCCTTTTTCTTTTTGAGAATGTTTATATTGTTCCTTCATTTCATCAGTGCGTTTCTTTTCTCCTAGCATATTAAATTTGTTATTTAAATTTAACAATTTAAGGCTGCTCTAACTTGGAGAGGCAGAGGAAAGCAGGTAGCACGTGAATGAGAGTAAAATATTCTTACCTGCAAGAAAGATTGCAATAATCTTGCTACAAACAGTCAAATTTCAAACCTTTTAGAGTTTCCCCACCAAAGTGAAGGGTGAACATGACCCCTCACAGATTGACAAAAGTCACCAATTCATGGTCATCTTTTTGATGAGTACAAATGTTGGGTACCTCATTTCTGAAGACAATTTAAAGCATTTTTGTAAGTATTATCATATTCAGCTAGGACTCCAAAGAGGCAGAGTATTCTGGTTATGAAATACTTTCACATATGAACTTCTCTCGCCAATTGAGACACAAGTATAGTTACTGCAATTTGATGAGTTAGGTTTGGTTAGAGATATGGTTAAATAGGCGATGTGTGACCTGAGAGAGCAGAACCCTTATTTTTCATAAAAGGCACGTTTCTTACAGAAGAGTCGTGACTATCTTAAGTATTGTTGTGGCTATCTGGATCAACATCTTTATCATAATTATTCCTAATAGCTGCAAATTTTTTTTTATCAGTTTAATCTTTTTGGTGGAAGAAAAGCTTTCAACAGGCCTTTCAGGAGTTACCTTTGACCAAATACACATTTGTGGTTTCAGATCCAAGTAAGATGACATTCGTTGTTTCAGAAAATACATAGAAGTAAATTCTTCATCCCTCTTACCACTGGTGACTCAAGAACTGTCATTTCCACAAAGAAACTGTGTATTTCTTGTTTAAAATGCTTCATGATAGTCTGCTTGATCATTCTGGAATACACTTTGCTCGAATTCACAACATTTATTTGGTGTCCATTTTCTGTGACAAGATTTAAATATTTTAAGGTGTTTAGAGAGATGTTTGACAGGAAAGATCTTTGTGACAAAAGTTGGAATTCCAACTTTTGTATTTGTATCTATCATAAATACAAGATAGATATTTGCTGAATGAAACATGGCAGTGTGGAATCCCTAATCCTACAAAGAAGAAGGTCTATCATGCAGTTTAAATCTACTCTTTGCAGTGCTCTAGTGTTCAAGCAATGACAAAAAACGCTGAAAGATAGAAGTGTGTGTAAGAACACCACAAGACATAACTATCTTTCATAGAAGGCTTTCCCTACAACTCATCCCCTAAAGATTTCTTCATTGGAAGGAAGATAAGGGTCACAGTCTTAAAACCCATGATACTGTAAACTGTGTACGTATTCTCACAGCATTTCAGACCAAACTATCTCATAGAAGAACACCAGAGGCATCACACATGGACAAACACAAAACAATCATATAATGTTACAACTAAAATAAAAACATACTTCTCTCAATGACATTTACAAGAAAAAACTATGATAAATATTAATCAAACAGCAGGAATCTTATCACTAACCTACAATCTCAGCAAAATTTGAATGGGATAGAGCTCTTTCACCAGTGCCTCAAAAGGACAAGGAACTCATCACTCTATATGCGAGAGTGGCATTTGAATAGGAATAATGAGTGTCAAATATTTGTATTCTTGAGACATGCAGGGGCAATCCTAACGGCTATGCTTAAAAACAACTCTCTTAACCAGCAGAGAATTTGATTCCTTATTTTTAAGTACCAAAGGACACAATCCAGGTTTATGGAACCATAAATAGTATTTATCATCAAATAAATATATATATTAAATACAGGGTTTGAGAGATCTGGCTTTTGAATGGTAGAAGACTGTGGCTGTTCCCGATATTAGAAATAAAGTTCTTCCGCTAAGCAAGCTATCTCCAACTTTTAATTTTTATATAGAATTCTTATGGCTGTGATAAGCTGGAGAGGAAAATAGCATGTCAATGTAGATTGTATGAACATTCTTTTATGTAAACTACATAATGATTGTCTTGGTCTTCTAAGAACGTGCTTGATAGACTGTTTTATATTAGTCAAACTAATAGTGACAAATGAGTATTCTAAGGGTTTATGGCTTTTAGTTACAGTTATCACCAGTTCCTATGTTTGCTAAAATTAGCTCCAACCAATGCAGATTTCAGTTTTGTACATGAGTTTTCAAGGTACCTAGCAATGTATGCTTTATGTCTACACTTATAACAGTATGATTAAGCCTTCTTTCCCCCCACTTTTGGAGACTGATACTTACCTTTAGTTACATTAGCAAAGAAATCTGATATTCAGTGTAACACTTTCCAGTTTGAATGTCTTCATAGGCCTTAATATATAATCTAGAAATTCCTTATTACTTACTGGGATGGTCACAACTAGGAAAGATTTTAGAAGAAATTCAAAGATTTGAATTAAATGAATTCAGTTAAGGTTGGCTAACATTTTTCTTTCAAATTAAGAACATAACATTGACAAACAATATGAATTTAATTTTTTTATTGATAGTAAACTCCTTAGCCTAAATTCTGGAAGCCAATGGAGGAGTGCCAGGGAGAACGGGGAAAACAGGAAACTCTTCCCTCCCCCTATGCACCTGTTCAGTGGGCAACCAGCATACTGGTCTTGAACTTCTTCTTGAGCACAAAGGATAGGAGGACAGCACACAGACAGGTGCTCCTTAGTAGTGAAGGACATGGTGGTTGAAGTGAAAGCCACATGTGGCCGGTCCGTCCTCGCACTTCACCCTCCCCCCTCCACTAGTGGCTACATGACAGCGCTGGCAGGGAGAACACATTACATTGTTTAATGGGTAAAGTACACCACTTTGAGCACACCTCAATGGATTCGTTTCTCTTCACGACAAAATAATTGAATCCATTAGCGTTCTTCCAATACACACAGAACTTATCTTTAATGAAAAAGTTACTGGTCACTTATGGACCGTTTAATTTTATAAAAAGGCAATAAGTGTCCTCAAAACTTTTAAAAGAACCTAGCTCTCTTTAGGTTACTACTTAGAGAAACTATAACAATAATATTGTTTTATAAAAGGTTAAATTTAATCATTTCACTCAAAACTGGTTTTTTTAAGACCATGCAAAAGAAGCTAAATATGACAATATAAAGGGAAAATATACATCTGGATTCCAGTACAAATTATCTCCATATGCGCTAAGTCAGGAAATGCAATTATTTCAACTCTCAACTTTTCTTTTGTAACTCAGACAAACTTAGTAAGAATTCAGCATAATCCACGAAATATAGTTTCACTATAATGCAGATGTAAACCCACAAATATTAAATCTTTTACCAAAAGTGCAATTGTAACATAAAAAATAAAGAAGCAAATTGATCTACTAATAAGATTTCTGCATACAACCTTTAATGAAAACCCATAGAAAAACATGGATTAGCAGCATGGTTTTTTTTGGGTACAGCACTGGATTTACATGCAACATTTTCAAATGGTATTCAGTCTAGACAATAAAAGATCTAAGATATAACCAACATTTGAAACAAAATTATATTTTTCACTAAGGCAATGAATCAAATTTTCTTATTAAAAAAACTTATTTGAATACAAAAATAGGAATTATTTGAATGAACAGGCAATATATATCTATTAATAAATCTGTTTACTGTCAAAACATTATGTAGCACACTCACTTCTTTTTCCAAAATATAACACCATATATTTAAAGGTTCATTAATGTAACTGGCATACCACAAATTTTTTGCACTGCAATATATATATAAATTTTGTATTACATGAAATGTGAGGTAACAGCTTCAAGTCATGGTTGCTGAGAAAAACAATCTTTTAAGATGGTCAAAAACAAAAGTCCTCACTTATTTAGTAAAGCCTTTGAAAGCTGAAGTTTATCACATAGTTTTACAAGGTATTGAGAACTGAAATATACTCTGCTAGGAAAACACTTTATAAAGTATCAAACAGTTACTAGGCAAACTCAAAGTAATAAGACAGGAGTTCACTGACCTATTTATTAAACTTATAATTTTAGATCTGCTTTCTAAGACTCAACAAACGAAGTGCTCTTTCTTAACTGTCTTTCTTCTCTCTGAATGCCATTTTACGGTTAACATTTAAAAATAAAACTCAGACTGAGGATGTGGAAAAGAATTACACACCCGCGACCCCACAAAAAAGACATCTGATGGTATTAAAAATCTTAGCCCTTTCTTGACCCTTTCAAGTTAAGGGAGAAGATAATTTGTGCATTTTACAAGGTCTCATTTTACTTTACACATGACCTCTGGTTCATTAGTATCTTCCTGAAAACTAGTTTGCATATACAGGATATACAGTGCCTAGACAGGGCTGAGAAGAAAAAAAGACTGTAAAAAAGTGTATGATGCCAACGATTACTTGTGACATCATAGGCTACAAATCATTTTATTTTTTATCCTAGGTTTCAGTTAATATATAGTATAGCATTAACCTTGCTCTGTTAACTATTGCAAAAGGGAGAGATTGAACTGCAAAACAGTATTACTGGATCATTCAATGCTAACTGCAGTTGTCACTTTGAACAGAGACAATAGGCAGAGATTTAGTTGTATGTGTTTATCTTTCTTTGTAAGGGTCATATTGAATATTTGTGCAAATTAGCATATGCTGAAAAAAAATCTGATCTCCTTAAGATATTCTGACTACTTAGTATGCTTAGTAGCAGTTTTATTAAAACTTTTCAAATAAGGTTGAATTGAAATGACTGAACCTAAATTCTGCTCCGTTACAGTCATGGAATATGAATGGAGTTACAGCAATTTAGTGACAAGCAGAATTTGTCTCAATATTTATAAAATAAAATAATTGAAAGTTAAAGTTCGCATAATAGCCAGAACTCTGTGGTGTGGTGATTTACATGGTGCTGTAAGTTAGTATTTGGGTACAAAATGCTACTTGTTTCTGAGCAAAATAGTCTAAACTTATGAGCAGGGCCAGCTCTAGGCACCAGCAAAGCAAGCACGTGCTTGGGGCGGCACATTTCCAGGGGCGGCACAATTCCAGCCATCCTTTTTTCCCCCGGCCCCGTTCAGTCAACCAATGAGCCCCTGTGTGGGGTGGCGGGCTCAGTGCAGGGGTCCCGGCCCAGGGGCAGTCCCTGCTCTGGCCCCCTGCCGCACTTTTCACAAGCGGTGGAGGAGCCAGAGTGGAGTGGAGCCTGGGATCAGGGCAGGACCCTCGGCCAGTAAGGGACCTGCTGCCCCGGGCGGCTCGGTGCTGGGCGGGTGCCCCTGGTCCGCCCCCCTCCCCACGGCTGACCCACCCCCCAGCCACTCAGTCCGTTACTGTCCCCTCTGTGGGGGGTGGAGCCGGGTCTGAGATTGGGCTGGGGGCCCACGGGCGAGATGTACAGTCCTGAGCACCTCACTCCAAACACTGCTATAGAATTATGCATTCTTTTAACATTACCAGTATCAGTGGCCTCTGGTGAGCACAATTTCTCAAAACTGAATTACTAAAAAATTATTTGAAGTCCACCATGTCTCAAAATCGTTTCTCAGAACTCGCATTAATTTCAATTGAAAGTACCACTGCAAAAAATTTAGATTTCACTGAGCTATTAAAAAAGACTACACAAGTATAGAAACCAGAAAAATTCAGTTCATATAATTTTTTAATTTATGAGAAACTGGGAGCGCCAGAAGACACTAACGTTTTTCATTACAGTGTATAGTGAACCCAAATCCCAAATTGTTTGTAATTGTGATTTTGTTAAAATTAAAGAGTACAGTAGTAGGAAATTGTTTTATTTCACTAACTACAAGTTCTCGGTTTTCACTTTTTAAAATTTTAAACAGACAGACAAACCAACCATTGCAAAGTGCAAACATGTGTAAAAGCCAAAAAAAAGGGGGGGGGGGAGAGGAGGCCAAAAATGTTTTTCCTTGGGGCAGCAAAAACCCTAGAGCCAGCCCTGCTTATGATACTGACATATTGTGCAAATTAAAAGCAACTCCACTAACAGGAAAAGAGAGGAGAGTGTATGTTGTCAAAGGGAGTATAGCTGGCCAAAGAGAGGGTGCATCATGAGAAAACTATAAATCAAACCTGTTCTGTAGATGTGCTAGCGGACTAGAAGGGACTAATAGGAAAGGTGCAAACTAAAATACCACCCCCTATACCTCTGATCATCTGTTCTCATCAACACCCACATCCTCTACGTCAAGTCCACACAACACTGCCACTAAAATCCCCTTCTTTGACTGTTATTCTTACATCACCCTCTTTGAATTGTTCTACTGTCTCTCCTTCTGCTACTGGATCAAGTTCAGGCTTCCTGTAACCACCTGTAAAGTCTTTCATTCCCTCTCCTTATGTACCCGTCCTTGTCTCATCTGCATGGCCTTCCTGCCTCCTCAGCTCTGTCCATTAAGTTAGCTCTGTCTGCCAATTTGTCAGCTTCTTCCACATTGCTCCCATGCCTTCTTCCATGAGCTGCATTTTCTGAGCTCAAGGCAACCACACTCCCTGCATTCACCTCTCTCCCGAAGACCCACTTCTACTGTGCCATCAGTGGGAAAACTAGTTGACTTATACTGTCAAGTCTGAGGAGTAATTGGGACTAAAATATATACCCTATTGGCTGGAAAAAATAAATTTGTTAAGCTAACCTTATTTTACCAAAATATGGCCCATCACTACTTTTACCCTGCTATTAATTTGTTGTATCCTTTCTCCCTACCCTCTGTTTGTGAACTCCTTGGAGAAAAGACCATGGCTGCTTTTCTGTTTGGAAAGTACCTAGTAAACGGTGGACACTATCAGTAATAAAATAATAAACACTAAACATTTTAAAAATCCAGCACTACACGTAAGAGCCTTTACACGCTCTCCAATGGTCTTCACAACCAAAAACATTGCCAAGATATCAGCATTCACCAGGGAGACACCCGGTGAATTTCAGAAATGTACTACTGTGACAATGAAAGGGGATATTCACTTTGTTCTTTACAGCAGTGCTGTTGTCAATAACCATCACTGGTTATCTGTACATCTGGAGGGGCGGGGTGGAAGTATCAGAATGATATATCAAGGTAGATCAAAACTGCCAAGTACTGCGAAATGCTGTCAAGATATAGCAGGCACTACAGAGTGTAATTCCTGTCTATAGTTCAGTTCTTGTGAAAATCCCAGATAATCTACAATGTTTAGTGTGTATTTTACACAAACAGTTTTCCTATAGGCATCTGCAAGTTGAATTGTACAGCAAAACTGAACTGTCAAATCAATACTGCGTACCCTACCAATCAATGCAAACTGCATCTAACTCGTCCATTCAACATTGTAGAATCCCATCTCAGATTTGCACTTTTGACCACGACCACCACTTGCCTATGTAAGCTCATTTTACGTCTGTTTTGTACATGCACTACAGAATTTGGCCCATTGAGACATCATTAAACCGAGCACCAAACCATTATACAAAAATCACGGCAACTGACTTTCAAAACTTAGTTCTGTCATAGGCTGAAAAAAAAAAAACCAAAACAGATTTTACTTAATTGAGCTATTCCTGAAAAGAGGCAACTTTTTATCTATCAGAAAACATACAGGATTCCAGTACAGCAAAGACTGAGCTCTCATAATCCTCAATAAAAAGTAACTTTCATATGAAATATTTTCCACAAATAAAACTCTTTGAAGAATAATATTTCTCTTAATGTTAAATACCGCTATATAAATATCTGCAATCGAACTTTTCAGTAAAGTTAGAAAAATGGCTTGTTGTAATCTGTATTGAACTACAGTATAAACTAGTTAACCCAGAATCATTTAACTTCACAAGGTTACCTTCTTCGGCTTTTCTTCTGAAAAAACATGAATGGCTTACTGGCTAACTTGTAAGTACCCATTAGCAAAAGAAACACTGGCCTTGTGAAAATTAACTTCATGAATAAATGACACTCTAAAATACAGATTTCAGAGTAGCAGCCATGTTAGTCTGTATTCGCAAAAAGAAAAAGGAGGACTTGTGGCACCTTAGAGACTAACCAATTTATTTGAGCATAAGCTTTTGTGAGCTACAGCTCACTTCACAAAAGCTTATGCACAAATAAATTGGTTAGTTTCTAAAATACAGAGTAAATACTGGAAGACAAATCCTAGCTACTAAAGTTAAACATAGTATAATAGAATATTAAATAGAAAACTCAAAATACATATATGAAATAGACAGAAAAGAGAAATGCAGAAAAAGTTTTGTAACATTGTAGTTTCAAAAAAATAATGGCACATATGGTTCATTTTAAAAACATCCAAAGTAATTTTTTCCATGCATACTCAGTGAAGGTGGAAGTCCATTTACTATACTGGTGTAGGAGAAATGCCTATTAACTATGTAAGGGGCAGTTCTTGCAATGATCATAATTTTTTTTTTTTTTTTAAAAAAACACTGTTGACTTAGCCCTTTCCCTTTTCATACAAAATATTTATAGAAAATTTAAACATGCAAATGTAACAAGTTTAAATAAACCCATTCACCAGAACCTTGTCTTCAGGATTTCAGAGAAATGCAATAGAGTAGATGCTCATTAGTCGCAACTAGGGCTGTCAAGCAATTAAAAAAATTAATCACGATTAATACGGGATTTAAAAAATTAATCATCGTGATTAATCGTGCTGTTAAATAGACTACCATTTATAAAAATATTTTGGAGATTTTCCACATTTTCAAATATATTGATTTCAATTACAACACAGAATACACAGTGTACAGTGCTCACTTTATATTTAATTTTTATTACAAATATTTGCACTGTAAAAATAAAAATAGTATTTTTCAATTCACTTAATACAAGTACTGTAGTGCAATCTCTTTTTCATGAAAGTTGAGTTACAAATGTAGAATTATGTACAAAAGTCCACTCAGTTCTACTTCTTGTCCAGCCAATCAAATGACCAGGGATGAGTATAAACATATTGCTCGGGCATGCAGGAGTGAAATCAGGAAGGCCAAATCACACCTGGAGTTGCAGCTAGCAAGAGATGTTAAGAGTAACAAGAAGGGTTTCTTCAGGTATGTTAGCAACAAGAAGAAAGTCAGGGAAAGTGTGGGCCCCTTACTGAATGAGGGAGGCAACCTAGTGACAGAGGATGTGGAAAAAGCTAATGTACTCAATGCTTTTTTTTGCCTCTGTCTTCACGAACAAGGTCAGCTCCCAGATTACTGCACTGGGCAGCACAGCACGAGGAGGAGGTGACCAGCCCTCTGTGGAGAAAGAAGTGGTTCGGGACTATTTAGAAAAGCTGGACATGCACAAGTCCATGGGGCCGGATGCGTTGCATCCGAGTGTGCCAAAGGAGTTGGCGGATGTGATTGCAGAGCCATTGGCCATTATCTTTGAAAACTCATGGCGATCAGGGGAAGTCCCGGACGACTGAAAAAAGGCTAATGTAGTGCCCATCTTTAAAAAAGGGAAGGAGAAGGATCCTGGGAACTACAGGCCAGTCAGCCTCACCTCAGTCCCTGGAAAAATCATGGAGCGGGTCCTCAAGGAATCAATTCTGAAGCACTTAGAGGAGAGGAAAGTGATCAGGAACAGTCAGCATGGATTCACCAAGGGCAAGTCATGCTTGACTAATCTAATTGCCTTCTATGAAAGCAGTGGACGTGTTGTTCCTCGACTTTAGGAAAGCATGGTCTCCCACAGTATTCTTGCCAGCAAGTTAAAGAAGTATGGGCTGGATGAATGGACTATAAGGTGGATAGAAAGTTGGCTAGATTGTCAGGCTCAATGGGTAGTGATCAATGGCTCCATGTCTCGTTGGCAGCCGGTATCAAGTGGAGTGCCCCAAGGGTCCGTCCTGGGACCGGTTTTGTTCAATATCTTCATAAAGGATCAGGAGGATGGTGTGGATTGCACCCTCAGCAAGTTTGCAGATGACACTAAACTGGGAGGAGAGGTAGATACACTGGAGGGTAGGGATAGGATACAGAGGGACCTAGACAAATTAGAGGATTGGGCCAAAAGAAATCTGATGAGGTTCAACAAGGACAAGTGCAGAGTCCTGCACTTAGGATGGAAGAATCCAATGCACCGCTACAGACTAGGGACCGAATGGCTCGGCAGCAGTTCTGCAGAAAAGGACCTAGGGCTTACAGTGGACGAGAAGCTGGATATGAGTCAACAGTGTGCCCTTCTTGCCAAGAAGGCCAATGGCATTTTGAGATGTATAAGTAGGGGCATTGACAGAAGATTGAGGGACGTGATCATTCCCCTCTATTCGACACTGGTGAGGCCTCATCTGGAGTACTGTTTCCAGTTTTGGGCCCCACACTACAAGAAGGATGTGGAAAAATTGGAAAGAGTCCAGTGGAGGGCAACAAAAACGATTAGGGGACTGCAACACATGAGTTATGAGGAGAGGCTGAGGGAACTGGGGATGTTTAGTCTGCGGAAGAGAAGAATGAGGGGGGGATTTGATAGCTGCTTTCAACTACCTGAAAGGGGGTTCCGAAGAAGATGGCTCTAGACTGTTCTCAGTGGTAGCAGATGACAGAACAAGGAGTAATGGTCTGAAGTTGCAGTGGGGGAGGTTTAGGTTGGATATTAGGAAAAAGTTTTTCACTAGGAGGGTGGTAAAACACTGGAATGCGTTACCGAGGGAGGTGGTGGAATCTCCTTCCTTAAAAGTTTTTAAGGTCAGGCTTGACAAAGCCCTGGCTGGGATGATTTAGTTGGGGATTGGTCCTGCTTTGAGCAGGGGGTTGGACTAGATGACCTCCTAAGGTCCCTTCCAACCCTGATATTCTATGAATCGCTCAGACAAACAAGTTTGTTTACATTTACAGGAGATAATGCTTCTGGCTTCTTGTTTACAATGTCATCTGAAAGTGAGAACAGGCATTCACATGGCACTGTTGTAGCTGGCCTTGCAAGATATTTACGTCCCAGATGCGCTCAAGATTCATATGTCCCTTCATGCTTCAACCACCATTCCAGAGGATATGTGTCCATGCTGATGATGGGTTCTGCTCAATAACGATCCAAAGCAGCGCGGACCGATGCATGTTCATTTTCACCATTTGAGTGTCTCTCTCTAAAACGAGAGCACATGATGCCACCAGCAGAAGGTTGATTTTCTTTTTCGGTGGTTCGGGTTCTGTAGTTTCTGCATCGGAGTGTTGCTTTTTTAAGACTTCTGAAAGCACGCTCCACACCTCGTCCCTCTCAGATTTTGGAAGGCATTTCAGATTCTTAAATCTTGGGTCGAGTGCTGTAGCTAGCTTTAGAAATCTCACATTGATACCTTCTTTACTTTCACTGCATATCTGACAAAACGCATTCTTAAAACGAACAACATGCTGAGTCATTATGCAAGACGACTATAACAGGAAATATATGGCAGAATACAGGGAAAACACAGAGCAGGAGACATACAATTCTGCCTCAAGGAGCTCAGTCACAAATTTAATTAACTCCTTGTTTTTGGAACAAGCATCATTATCAGTGTGGAAGCATGTCCTCTGGAACGGTGGCCAAAGCTTGAAGGCGCATACAAACGTTTAGCATATCTGGCATGTAAAAACCTTGCCATGTCAGCTATAAAAGTGCCATTTGAATGTCTGTTCTCACTTTCAGGTGACATTGTAAATAAGAAGCAGGCAGCACGATCTCCCATAAAAGTACACAAACTTGTTTCTCTTAACAATTGGCTGAACAAGGACTGAGTGAACTTGTAGGCTCTAAAATTTTACATTGTTTTGTTTTTGAGTGCAGCTATGTAACAAACAAACAAAATCTACATTTGTAAGTTGCGCTTTCCATGATAAAGAGATTGCACTACTGTACATGCATGAGGTGAATTGAAAAATACTATTTCTTTTGTTTAGCATTTTTACAGTGCAAATATTTGTAATAAAATATAAAGTGAGTACTGTACACTTTGTATTCTGTGTTGTAATTTAAATCAATATATTTGAAAAAGTAGAAAAACATCCAAAATATTTAATACATTTCAATTGGTATTCTTTTGTTTAACAGTGTGACTAAAACTGCAATTAATCGTGATTGATTTTTTTAATCGCAATTAATTTTTTGGGGTTAATCACGTGAGTTAACTGCGATTAATCGACAGCCCTCGTAGCAACATATCACTGTCCTTTTGCTATGTTGCTCCTAAGTGGCTGTTGCTATGGGGAATGTTGACAATTCACAGTAGAAGAAGTGGTCCAAGGGGAAATGTTGCTCATAAGCAATGGCTGCTTTTAACAAGCTGTTGCTGCAAACAAGCATCTACTGTATTTTGAATATTCCTCCCTCAAAAACACTCTCTCAAAAAAAGTCCATTTCCTCTATGAACATACTGGGACTACATTGGTGACAGTTCAAATATAAAAACGACAACACACACAATCACTCGTCAAAGAATTTAAGTGCAAAATGATGAGTATTTCAGAGTTGTAAAATTTGTGAGCTTTTCCAAGTGATGTTAACACATTCTTCATAAGGAAGACTGAATTCTTGAACAATTTCAAGTCCATGTCTCTGCTCATCCTAAATTCCCCGCACAAAATTTCAAAAGATTCTGTTATCAACCAGTCTCTCAAAACAAAATCTTAGCAGTTTAAGATTTTTAAACTCTTCTTAAACTGAATCAAATTCATAATTTAAGAGAAATTTAACATTTCAATCTTTGCTTGACTTATATATTTATCTAACTTTTCCCTGCTCTACTTATTCTGCTTGTAAAGAAAGAACGTCCCATTTATGATAATTTCTAATTAGATACATTTTAGCTCAGAACTTTCAACTTTAAATCAAAACATTGTTTAAATTTTCCTAAGGGGCAGTGGAGCAAAACATGCTCAGTTCAATGAATTATAATTCATGCTGAAGCGCAAATGTAACTTTCTTCTATATTTTGAAAAAAACATTAAGGAATATTTTAAATGGTCAGAGAGATGTTTAATTAGAAGGCTGCTTTAAATTTATAGCACTTCAGGATTACACAGACACATTCATCTTCCAACAACTTATCACCACAAGGCTGAGCCTAATGTTATCAGTCTTTTAAAATAATATGAAAGTGAACGAAAAAAGTAAGTTAATTGGAACAAGTTCTTTGAAGCAGTTAATTCTGCTGAGGTCTCAGGCATGTAAGTATTGCTTCTTGTTAAAGGGACACCTTGTATTCAGGAATAAAGTGCTTGTACTAAAATATTCACATTGTAAGAGAAATTCCAAAAAACCTCCTCAGTAGATTTTCTTATATAATTTTTCTGTGAAAGCAGACTGAATTGCAAACATGAAGCTGAGTCCTGTACTTTGCTTTTTAAAAAAGAATATTAGGCCTGGTCTACACTGGTGGGGGGAAATCAATCTAAGATACGGAACTTCAGCTGTGAGAATAGCGTAGCTGAAGTCGACATATCTTAGATCGACTTAGAATCACTTACTTTGTGTCCTTGCAGCGCGGGATCAACACCCACCACTCCCCCGTCGACTCCGCTTCCGCCTCTCGCCGTGGTGGAGTTCCGGAGTCAACAGCAGAGCAATCGGGGATTGATCTATAGCGTCTACACCAGACACGATATATCAATCACCGATAGATTGATCACTACCCGCCGATCCGGCAGGTAGCGTAGACGTGGCGTATGATTCTTTAATTCATGACACGGTCATTTTGGAGCAGTCTGAAGAAAAAAGGTCCCTTTAACAATGAAGTAAACATGTATTACTTAATTAGTATGTGTGAACTGAATCTGTACCTATGTGTAAATGGCAATGCATTCTGGGTTGGTTCAGCCCTTGGTTCCGAGTTTTGTGTCACTTCTGGAGTTGTTCTTTCATCATCTGTTCCATTAATGCTTTCTGGTGTTAAAGGAGATTGAATGTCCCCTCCTGCTGATTCCTTAAGTAAAAAAAAAAAAATTACAATTATACACTAAACTTATGCCACAATGTGCATATAAACAAAGACAAAATTAACATTTTTAAGTGCATGGTTATTAATTTAAAAATGACATTAAGCTGAGGCACCCAAAATCATCGGTATACAAATTTGAAAAAAAAAAACAACCCATACCCAAACTATCATGTGATATGATTTAGAAACTTAATAGTACTTTATAGTACTTTAGTAATACTTAATAGTACTTAATAAACTTTATATGAAAAGACTGTACACATCAATATGTACAATATATCAACAAGTATGCAGTCTCCTGCTTATAGGGTGCCTGGACCTCTTTTCCTTCCCTTATCTTCTATCTACACATTGGTACAGACTTAGTGGTTGAAAATTCTTCACAACCATAACGACAACTCTTACCTTTCACTTTGTATTTTACCATAGTGTAACCACCTTGAAGAAGTATTAAAAGCGGTTTCTCATTTTACTTTAATAAAAAATGAAAGTGGGAAGTGGAAGAGTCACTACTGGTACAATCACAGCTTCAGCTGCACACCAATTATAGTAAAATCTGTACAAGGGTCTATCTGAAAACCTTGTTCAGCCAGGGTGACTTGGACCTAGCTAGTGCTGGCTGAGGCAGCTAGTTTATGGATTGACTCAGCCCATCGGTGGCAAGTATAAGAGGCCAGGGGAGACTAAGCCTCTCCAAGCAGTCTGCCTGCCGAGACCTTGGTCCCACTCACCCACTTCCCTCAAGGCTCTGCCTCTTTCTGTCCCCACTCCTCTTGCAAAGGAGCCTTTCTGAGGGTGCAGAGGTGCGCGCAAATTGTGAGTGGCCAGCCAGTGAGGAGGTTGGGGGGGATACGAAGAGGTGCGAGCAGCAGGCAGGAGGGCTGGGGGAGAAAAGGCGTGTGAGCGGCTGGCCAGTGGGTGGGAGAGCCTGGGGGAGGAGACGAAGAGGCACAAGCAGTGAGGGGGGGGAGGCCTTGAGGAGGAGGCTGAGCAGGGCCAGGGGTGGAGCATGGGCAGGCCTTCCAGGGAGGAGGCCAAGCATGGGCAGGGCCACGGTCCAGGTGCATGCAGCCTCCCCAGATGGAGAAGTCACACCGCCCATGACTCAGCCCATCCCTTGAGCAGTCTCAATTAGTGTGGGTCTCTGGATCCCTGACTATACTTAAAGATGTCCACTACTGTACAGAACTGGTACAATCTCCATCACCCTACAAGACAACACAGGAACATTTGTGTTCTGCTGTCTCTGTCAAGCAACCAATATTTATTAAATCCTGGTCATTAGACGTATTTCACTGTAATTTTAATTTTAAAAGGAACATTGCTTAGCCTGAATCCTAAATCTGGAATTAGAGTTTTTCCCTGTGTATCATTTCCCTGACATGAATAGGTTACAGGAAGCACCATGTTTTCCCATAACTAAACACATCCTGTGTCTCTAGCATTTCTTATACCTCTTCATTGAGGGTGTGGGGGAAAGGTGGTGTTGTATTGACCAAGCAAGGTACTAACAAGCTTCAACAGGACTTTATTTTCAAAGTGGAAACCTCTTTACCAAGATGCTGCTGCACCCTCTGTAGCTCTCTCCCAGCCTCTCAACTCCTCCCCCCTCCTTCCCATTTCCTGTCCTTTCAGACTCCCAACAGCCAGTGCTCCAAATTCTAATAATTACAAGCAACATCTAAACACCACAGGCGGGGGACAAAAGCTATTGTTATGTAACCCCAAGGGCTGGAGCTATGAAAAGGCTGCACTTGTAAGAGTAATGTTTATCCTCCCTATCCCCTCAATTACACTGACCTCAGTGGGAACTGAAGGCCACAGCACCTTGTCAAAGGTGCTCCTAACTTTAAAGGATGAGGCCCTTATTGTGCACATTCTTCCCCACTTGTTTTTAAGGGAGTAAAACTATCTAAATTTACAAATATTAGCCTTTTTGAGCTGCCACTTTTGAATCTGACCCAGTTACTCCAAATCACTAAATCTGCAGAAAAAGTTGACGAGGGTATCAAGACAGAACCAGACCACAGAGTTCCAATTTCAGATGACAAATAAACCTTTGCTTTCTTTAACAGGACTGAAAGCGGAGGTTTCCTTTACCTCCCCAGAGAACAGATATTGTGTAACCAGAAATATTCAAGTCAAAATTGTACATTACTTTCAACTTGGCCTTTACAAGAGAGTCAAAACATGATTGACAAATGTTTAATAACTGTTCATATTTTGCTTTTGATTCATATATGCAGTGTTTACATCTTAAAGAGTTGCACAAATGGCATGACACAAACTTACCTTTTAACAAAGTTTTCTGTAATTCTTGACTTATAGTTGTATTATGTTAAATGTGTTTGTTGGGTTTTTTTTAAAATCACATAATACACAAGTAATCCCCTCCCTCCTTCCCACTCCAATCCAGAATGAAGAATCTATTAGCTCAAATTATAGGGAGTACACGCTTCTTTCTTTCAATCTTGTTACCATTTCTGTGCCCAAAACTACTTCTGTTTATTTGCACTCTAGTGAAATTCAGAATTTAGTTTTAACTACAGTGAATGTTAAAGACAGAACAGTCCCAAGTGAGAAAAAACTAGTGTAAGAAAACAGCTGCCAGAAGGTTTGGGAGAAATACATACAGGCATATATTATGCTAGTCTATGTAAAATAGATTGCCCAAATGTTGTCCTCTGATATATAAAGTAAATTCTGCTGAAATTAGATAAAAAGGCACAACTGAGGTCAGAACTTTTCCTAAACATGAGTTATTTTACTTCCGTTTAAATAACTTAAAGAAATGCATAAATTACATTTAGGACCATTTTGGGGGTAAAGCAAGTTAATCTATTTTAAGTACAATGGACTTCTGTTGACAAATCAGTATACCTCATTTTAATTATTACATTAGGGTGACCAGACAGCAAGTGTGAAAAATAGGGATGGGGTGAAGGGTGATAAGAGTCTATATAAGAAAAAGACCAAAAAAAACTGGACTGTCCTTATAAAATTGGGACATCTGGTCACCCTATATTACATCCAAATCCATATCGATCTATGAGATGAAATCCGTATCTTGAAAGGCTAGATCAGTTTCTAGTAGCCATTTTTCTGACAAGGTAGGTCAATCAAATTATAAATTAGTGCTCCCATATAATTAGAGCTTCCAGTAGATATTAAATTCTTTATTGCAGCCAACCGGTATTCCAAAAGGTGAGAAATTCTTTCCTGCCTTTGAAAACATCAAAGACTGTTTCTAATTTGGTCCTTTTAAACAAATTCTTACCATCTTAATCAGTATAAAAGTCAAATTGCCACATATGGGACTAACTTTTAAGAAGTACCATCAATATGTTTGATTCGTAAAAACAAATTCTACTGAACATAAAAGCAATAATTCTCTCTCAGCTGCCTGGGTAGTGGAGTGTGCCCACTAGGGGTTGGGAAGGAATTTTCCCCCAGATCAGATTGTCAAAGATCATGGGGAGTTTTAAACTTCCTCTGCAGCATGGGGCCTGAGTCACTTGCTGGTTTGAACAACAGTAATTGGTAGATTCTTTTTAACTTGAAGTCTTTAAAATCAAGATTTGAAGACTTGTGGAAATGGCAGAAGTGCTAAATGACTTTTTTGTTTCAATTTTCACCAAAAAGGTTAGTACTGATTGGACAGCTAACATAGTAAATGCCAGTGAAAATGAGGTAGGATCAGAGGCTAAAATAGGGAAAGAACAAATTAAACATTACTTAGAAAAGTTAGATGTCTTCAAGTCACCAGGGCCTGATGAAATACATCCTTGAATACTCAAGGAGCTGACTGAGGAGATATCTGAGCCATTAGTGATTATCTTTGAAAAGTCCTGGAAGACGGGAGAGATTCCAGTGGACTGGAAAACGTCAAATAGGGTGCCAATCTATAAAAAGGGAAATAAGGACAACCCAGGGAATTACAGACCAGTCAGCTGAACGTCAGTACCCAGAAATATAATGGAACAAATAATTAAGCAATCTATTTGCAAACACCTAGAAGATAATAAGGTGATAAGTAACTATCAGCACGGATTTATCAAGAACAAATCATATTGCACTAACTTAATAGCTTTCTTTGACAAAGTAACAAGCCTTATGGATGGGGTGGAAGTGGTAGATGTGGCATATCTTGACTTTAGTAAGACTTTTGATACTGTTTTGCAGGACCTTCACATAAACAAACAAGGGAAATACAACCTAGATGGAGCTATTATAAGGTAGGTGCATAACTGGCTGGAAAAACTATTCCCAGAAAGTAGTTATCAGTGGTTCACAGTCAAGTTGGAAGAGTATATCAAGTGGGGTCCTACAGGGATCAGTTCTGGGTCCGGTTCTGTTTAATATCTTCATCAATGATTTAATTAATGGCATAGAGAGTACACTTACAAAGTTTGTGGATGATACCAAACTCGGAGGGGTTGCAAGTGCTTTGGAGGACAGGATTAGAATTCAAAGTGATCTGGACAAACCGGAGAAATGGTCTGAAGTAAATAGGATGAAATTCAATAAGGACAAATGCAAAGTACTCCACTTAGGAAGCAATAATCAGTTGCACACATACAAAATGGGAAATGACTTTCTTGGAAAGAGTACTGCACAAAGCAATCTGGGGTCATAGTGGACCACAAGCGAAATATGAGTCAACAGTATAACATGTTGCAAAAAAAGCAGACATAATTCTGGGATGTATTAGCAAGAGTGTTGTAATCAAGACACAAAAGGTAAGTCTTCAGCTCTACTCCACGCTGATTAGGCCTCAACTGGAGTACTGTGTTCAGTTCTGGGCACCATATCTTTCAGGAAAGATGTGGACAAATTAGAGAAAGTCCAGAGAAGAGCAACAAAAACTATTAAAGGTCTAGAAAACATGACCTATGAGGGGAGATTGAGAAAATTGGGTTTGATTAGTCTGGAGAAGAGAAGACAGAGGAGACAGGATAACAGTTTTCAAGTACATAAAAGGTTGTTACAAGGAAGAGGGAGAAAAATTGTCCTCCTTAATCTCTGAGGGTAGGATAAGAAGCAGTGGGCTTAAATTGCAACAAGGGCAGTTAGGAATAAGCACCCTCATAGTTAGGAAGTTTAACACTGGAATAACTTGCCTAGGGAGGTTGTGGAATCTCCATCATTGGAGGCTTTTAACAGCAGACTAGACAACCACTTCTCAGGGATAGTCTAGATAATACTTAGTCCTGCCTTGAGTGCAGAGGACTGGACTAGATGTCCTCTTGAGGTCCATTCCAGTCCTATGATTCTATGACATTAATGCTACAGTAACTGAGAATCAGACCCTAAATGTCTACTTTGAACATCAACATAGCAGCAGACTATAAAGCATTTTAAAAACAACAACATTAAAACTGGAGAAAAAAGTCATTTTTAAAACACTAAGCAACACTCAGTATATTACTGAAACCTGGTGGGAAGATTCCCATTATTGGAACATGAACATCAATGGTTACGACCTTTTTAAGTAGGACTGTGTGGGCAAAAGGGGAGGGGAAGTGGCATTCTGTCAAAAAACAGCATTACAGTAGAACCGCAGAGTTACGAACAGCTCGGGAATGGAGGTTGTTCATAACTCTGAAATGTTCATAATTCTGAACAAAACATGGCTGTTCTTTCAAAAGTTTTACAACTGAACATTGACTTACTACAGCTTTAAAACTTTACTATGCAGAAGAAAAATGGTGCTTTCCCTTTTTTGTAGTTTAACACAGTACTGTACTTGCTTTTTTTCCCCTCTCTGCTGCTGCCCGATTGTGTACTTCTGGTTCCAAATGAGATTTGTGGTTGACTGGTCAGTTCATAACTCTGCTGTTGGTAACTCTGCGGTTCTACTGTACTTGTTTCCAGGTTACTGGCAACTCCAAATCAAATTACCTTTAATGCTTATGGATTAGTGTTTTAACAGGTAAAGCACAAGATGCAGTAACTAGCTGGTATCTGCTACAGATCACCAAATCACACTAGAGAACAGAATGACTGGCTCCTTAGACACTTATCTATAATGCGTAGAAAAAAAGTTGGATTGAAGTCTCCTGTGACAATGCAAGTGACCTATGCCGGAGGTCTCACACTGCCAATACTAAAACATCTTTGAAATTTCTAAAAAAATATAGATGACAATTTCTTTACTCAAAAAGTGTTGCATCCACCACAGGGAAATTCTATACAGGACTTTGTCTTGACAGAGACAGACGAACTGATCTCAGAACTCAAAATGAGTGGTTGCTTAGGTACAAGTAATCATGACTTAATTCTGTTTGTACAATCCAATTAAGTCCAAAGCAGTAACATATGTGCTTGCTGCTTTAAAAGGGCCAATTTCACACAGTGGAAAATAATTGTGAGCCAAGGCAGCTAGAAGAAAAAAATTTAAAACAGAAAAATATGAATGATAATTGGGAATTGTTTAAGCACATTTTACTAGATGCCCAAAAAGCCACAATGGAGAAAGAAGGCTACACTGATTTAAAATGCTCTAGTTCAAGCGCAGCTATTGGACTTGAAGCAGGAATTATGGCCTGTGTTAGTAGTCTAGTGCGACCACTTGCATTATACAATGGTCGCTGTCTGCCAAATAAATTAATACGTACATAAACAAAATCTAATAAGCTATAAAGATATGGTTTGATCTGAGCTCACAAAACCCACCTGTGAAGGTGTACTGGTTAGCTCCATCTTTTCTTGGGATTTCTCCTTTGCTAATCGTGCAGCTTCTTTGAATTCCTGAAATTTTTCTGCAAACTGAAGGTACATATGTTTAAAAAGATTATAATACAAATACAAAATAATTGCTACAGAACATATTACAAAATAAGACCACTATAGATTCAGTCAGTTAAAGGTTTTTTTTCCCTTAGTAAATGATCATTTAACCAAACTGCACTGTATTATTTATGGTACATGAGTTTACATACACTTAAAAATCCATTTGTATGTGGGCAATACAGACACACCCAGCAGCAAACTACCACATTAAAATTGTGATATACCAACAAAATATAATGCCACACACAAATGGTAGCGTGAAAAAGCCACCTCAAGCATAGGTATTAAGTGTGTTAGGTACCCTTAAAAAGCTTCCTTGAAGTCTGAAATTCATTTTCCTCCTTACAGATGTTGGGATGGATGTAAAACCCACTGAATTCAATAGGAGTCTCTTGATCTTCAGTGGCCTTAATCCTTTCTCATATGGAAAATATACTCATTTCTCCCCATATCTTGGCTAAAACAAACTCAAATGGATGAAAAAAATCAACCAGAGGAATACTAAACCAAATTAAATCTCTGATGTAGCTCCACTGAAGTCAATGGACTTACATGAAGGATCAATGTGTTTCATTATGTCTAAGTAAATGTTTAGTTCAGATTAATTTCAAGGATTACTATTCACACACACACTTTGTTTCATGAATTTTCATAAAAAGGTCAATGTTTCTGGCACAGAGTCTTCTTCCTGAAAACTGTTCAACTAGTTCTAATAGTGACTGAGAAATTATTTTGAATTAAATGTTAAATTTAACGTGATGGATTAAATTGATCTTTTGAGCAATTTTATTAAAGTGATGGAATTACAGAGATGAATTTGGCTTGCTGTGCCTAAACCTGATGAGCACTGCACTCAACGTAGTATCCAAGCAACTGTTTTTATTTGAATTACGATTTTCTTATTAACACCTCGAGAACAGCCAGTTTTGAAGAAGCATCTGACTTAAGAGTTTGCAGAAATATTTTAATTTCTCTGATACTGGTGTACTCAGGGGTTTTTTGGTTTTGTTTTTTACACTGCATATGATCACATGGATTTGGAGGGAATGGAAGATGTTATGTATTACACAATTTTCTCACCCATTTTCAAGCAAAACCTGACCTGTAGACAAAGATCTAGAAATGGAGACAAAGAGGGCACCAGTTTCTCAGAATGAAAGCAATTCTGAATAACTTAATCCAGGGGTCAACTGCTCAGCTACTGTAAATAAATGTGTTCTCTATATGGTCCCCCAAAGTCTGGAGGAATGTGGTATCCTCCTCACTGGAATTGTATCAATCTTCAATAAAACTCAGATTTATTTGCCTGGAGACGTGAGAAAGCATACAGAATTACATCTCTTTCCTCTCAAGTCTCAGAGGGAGGTGATTTAGAGAGAAAATGAGTCAGAAGAGTTTTTCCAGAAGTTTAGACCTCTTTCCTGAAACACTCTGCAGACTCCTAACAGGAATCTGATTGTAACAAGGATTTCTCCTTTCCTAGAGAAAGGAAAATTCAAGAAAGCTGTGCTAGATCATTCTGCCTTTCATATCCTAGTAGAAGAGAGCTGGTTCTCTCCTTCAGACATTAAAATATTTTGCGCTGAGTTCTTAAAAACCAAATCTAAAAACTTAAACAAAGAGCAAACTGGTGTCATCCAAAATAGACAGTCATTATTTCTTACATGAAAAAGGCAGAAAATGCCAATCTTGGAGAGCTTGGAGAGCTTCCAAAAAACTCCCCCCAAGCACTGACCTTGAATGAAAACAGTGATGTACTCTAAATTGAGTGAGAGTGGAGATGGAAAAGACTGGTGACAATATGACCAAGCAGAAGCTGAGGAATGACCCCAGATGCAAACGTGGAAAGCCTCCACAATCACTTGAATGCTGTCTGAAGCAGTACCCCTTGTCGATATCCTGTCCTCCAGAGGAACTATTTGAAATATGTGAGACCACCAGATTTTGGTACAATTTTGGAGAGACGAGCTATGACTAAGACTTCTCACACTAAGGTTTCTTTTTCCTCTTTCCTTTGGATTCCGTCATCTCCACCAGATTAACACTGGACAAGAAAACTAAAGTTCCCCACCCACTTCACAACTAAGACATAATTTGTAGATTAAACATATTTCAAGAAATTATTACGATTGACAGCTTTGTGGCTGATGGGGCAATGTGCACAACGTTCCCCAAAGAGCATCACTATCCCATTTAGGTGCCTCACTGCCTTTAATATTACAATATATTTCCAATATTCTCTGAAGCTAGCAACCAACAAAACAAGCACCTCAATGTGTGCTAAACGAATAATTTGGCTGCATCCTTAGGAATACGATTTTCCATACATAACAAAAACGAATAGTCCTCTCATTCAGCAGAGTTCTGTATTCTGCAAATCGGCTACATTCCACTCTTAAGGAAGCAAAAGAACATCATCTCTGTGTAAGTGACTCAAGCTTGAAAGATCAACTTTTTTATTTAGATATTCTCACCATATTCCTAATCTGAAGATTATTGGCTACATTCAGAAGAACAGATTCTCCATTGCTGCACACATTGTGTAGTCATTCACACTTGTGCAAACTGAGTACAAAAGGGAGGATGTTCTAATAGGGTAGCATTTTACACATTTTGCATTAGTATATGAATACACAAGGTGCAAAGCAGTGAGAAATCAGGCCAGAAAGTCTAGACTAGGAGTACTTGTGACACCTTAGAGACTAACCAATTTATTTGAGCATAAGCTTTCGTGAGCTACAGCTCACTTCATCATCGAAGTGAGCTGTAGCTCACGAAAGCTTATGCTCAAATAAATTGGTTAGTCTCTAAGGTGCCACAAGTACTCCTTTTCTTTTTGCGAATACAGACTAACACTGCTGCTACTCTGAAACCTGTCAAAGTCTAGACTGAAATTCCAACTATTGCTTTTAGAAGTTTTCTTAGACCTTCCAAACAGCTAACAAGCCTGAGAAAAATGTCCTCTAACTATGATAGTAGTTTAGTTCCAGGAAGCATAATCTCATGTCCTGGATAAGAAACTAGTTCTCTTTATGGCCTTTTGGAGCTATTGTATACAGTTCCAGTCCTCCTATTCAAACACCAATAGGAATTCTGACAGCAAATTCTTTGGTTCAAGAAAATAAAGGGAGCTTTCCTTCAAGGGCGTTTTTCACCTTAACCATCAGTAACAGACGCCTTTTCCCAATGAAAAACTCAATTAACAGATATATTTAAATGGAGATTCTTCATTCCATCCTCATATCTTCAGACTGATTTATAGCTTTTATCTCTTCAAGGTTACATATTTGCACATCCGCCATCAGAGATTCCAGAGTCTGTTTCTTTCCCTTTTGTTATTTTTCAGCATTAGTATTTTCAGTCTGGTGATTTTCACCAAAATAATGATTATAATAGCTGCTGTGTTGAGGAAAGAGGCTATCCTGCATGGATGATTGGTTTGGGAGGGCAGTAATACCCACAGAAGAGGAAGCAGTCCACAAAATGAAAATATTAGTCTAATTTTTAGGATTTATTGTTAACTAGAGAAAATATACCACTTGCTAAGGGAACAGGCAATGATCAGGCAAGTAGCAAGCTGAGAATACTACTTATTACGAAAAAGATATTTGTTTTACAGCTACCTTGTCCTCCACAGCTCTGCTTGTCTGTTTCATCCATCTAAAGTGTCTACTCATAAACCTAGAAAGTAAGCTCCCTGGGGCAAGAACTGTCTTTTTGCTATGTTTTCACAGTGGCTAGCTCAATGGGACTCTGATTAGGGCCCCTGTATACTGATGTAATTCAAATTATATATAATGAAACAGCTCATCTAGGGGCACCGATAGTCACAAACATAGAAAAGGAATTTTAAAAGTGGAGTTACAGGTAACAAAGGAATAAATTGTTTCTGAAATTTCAGAAACAAATGTTAATATACCGTATATTCTCGTTCATTAGCCCGTTCGTTTATAAGCCGTCTCCCCAAGATGGATAGGTAAAAATAGCAAAAACTGTATAATCCTTTCATAAGCCGACCCTATATTTCAGGGGTTGGCAAACTTTGGCTCCTGGCCCATTAGGGTAAACATTTTGTTTACCTGGAGCATCTGCAGGCATGGAGCCCCTCAGCTCTCTGTGGCCGTAGTTCGCCGTTCCCAGCCAATGGGAGCTGCGAGAAAAGGTGCGCCACGCCTGCAGACTTCCCGCAGCTCCCATTGGCTAGGAACAGCATACCGCGGCCACTGGGAGCTGCGAGGCTCTGTGCCTGCAGACGCTCCAAGTAAACAAAACATCCCGACCTGCCAGCAGCTTACCCTGACGGGCCGGGAGCCAAAGTCTTCCAACACCTGCTATATTTTAAAAGCTGGCATCACAAAAAACACTGAAAAGTTTTGCTAGAATTACTTCAATATAATCTAATGAAAAACCTGTTATAATAACAGAACAAATACGTATTCACCTTCAAAATTACAGTCAATATTTAAAACCAGTAAATGGATATTTAAAACCAGTAACTTAGAACAATATGAGACTTTAAAAGGTCTTAAAATTCTTCGAAGTCTGATTCAGTCTCTGATTCACCAAACAGTTCATTAAACTCTGCTTCAGTCACAGCTGCACCTGCATTGTCATCGTAGATGTCGGCTGAGTCTTCAGACTCAGATTCCTTCTCATCATCAGCCTCTTTTGTGTCATCATCAAATATGGCATCATCTTCTGACCCGTCGAGTGCATTGCTGATACAGTATTTCCTAGAAAAATCATTTATCATTTCCAAGGGAATGGACACCCACATGTCCTTGATCCACTGGGAGATCAGATTGATTCCCGGCTTCAAAAGATTCCCACCTTTGTCAACTTCGCCATACCTGAGCACATCCATTTAGACCACATTTTGCGTAGCCTGTCTTTAAAGGGTTTGCTCAGGCAGACATCAAGCGGTTGTAGAACTGAAGTTAAGCCTCCAGGTATTACAGCCAAAGTAGTTTTCATATTTTTGGCCACATTTTTCACCTCATCCGTCTTGTGTGCCCTGAACATGTCCCAAATGAGCATAGCAGGTTTCTTGAAAAAGTGCTCCTGGTCTCTTATTCCACACTTTTTCCAGCTATTCAACAGTCCCACTTTCATCCATCCATCCCTTTTCGTGTGCACATACGATGACACCATCAAGAAATTTCATGTTTTTAAGCAAGGTTTTTGTTTTATAAACAACAACAGGAGGGAGCTTTGATCTATTTGCCAAACATGATAAAACCACCGTAAAATGGATTTTTTCATGGGCAGTGGTTTCAATTATAACTTTTTTCACCAACACTGGTTACCGTTCTGTTGCTCGGGAGATTAAATGTCATCGGTGTTTCATCCATATTTCCTATTTGTGATAGCTCGAATGCATATTCCTTTCAATATTTTATAATAAACTTTTGGAAAGATTTGATTTTTTCTTCCAGAGCTCTTGGCACCTTTTGCGCTATCTTTGTTTGCTGATGAAGACAGAGACCATGACGGTTCATGAAACGAGTACACCAGCCTGCTGATGCGACAAACACTGACAGCTTTACTGACTTGTATGTCATCTTCCGACATTTGCAGAGCATGCAGACGAATTTCAGTTCTAGTGACAATGTACCCATTTTGTCGACATTCAACACCCCAATTATTGAGATCTTTCTCCAGCTCAGGAAATGAAGCGCACTTCGTTGGACATTTTTTCTTGCTTCTTGGCATGTCTTTTAGTGTTTTATTTTTTCACCATTCTCTTGCTTCTCATGGATACAGAATTCATGAGTAGCTGCGCAATTACTGTTTGCTTCTGCATATTCAAGAACTTTAAGTTTGAACGCTGTGTGATAAGCAGACCTTTTTCTTTTATTTCACTGTTCATTTTAAATACTAGTATGAAAATAGATTATTATTGTAGTTATAGATTTTGTAGGACTTTATATAGGAATGTCACCTGCTCTTTCACTGTCAAATTATTGTTCTTCGTTTATTTCAAAGCAGCCCTGTAGATTAGCATGTCTGTGGGGATAACAGGCTATTTCAATTTTATTAGCGATTCCATCGATTCTGCACATTATATTTTTATATTGGCTCAAGACTTATGAGGTCCATTGGTAGAAATGCATGAAGAGGTCAAATTACACAGTAGTGGGCTGACACCAGTGCTATAATACTACTGTTCATTGTATTTTTCTGATTGGCTTGTAAGGCATAGCATTTTGTGAAATGCATAGGTCAAATGTCATGAAGATCTGCAGCACTGCTCTTTTAGTATTCCTTTCAAGTCAATCTAGTCCATTAAACAAAGTCTTTGCAACTTTAAAAGGCTGCAGTATGGACATCAATAAATGGGTCTACAAACTTTGGCTCCCAGCCTGTCACGGAAAGCCACTGGCGGGTCGGGACAGTTTGTTTACCTGGAGCGTCTGCAGGCATGGAGCACCTCAGCTCCCTGTGGCCGTAGTTCACCGTTCCCAGCCAATGGGAGCTGCGGGAAGAGGCGCACCATGCCTGCAGACGCTCCAGGTAAACAAAATGACATTGAATTGACTGTCTAATACATTGTCGTTTTGTTTACCTGGAGCGTCTGCAGGCATGGTGCGCCTCTTCCCGCAGCTCCCATTGGCTGGGAACAGTGAACTACTGCCACAGGGAGCTGAGGTGCTCCATGCCTGCAGACGCTCCAGGTAAACAAAATGACAATGTATTAGACAGTCAATTCAATGATTCCATAGAGTTTAAAATCATCAAATTTTGGTGTAGACCCGTTTATAAGCTGACCCCCGCTCTTTGATGCTTCACTTTTTTACCAAAAATATTCGGCTTATGAATGAGTATATACATTAAATTAATATTTCTCTGGCACCCTGAGGTCCCAGTCAGAACTGAAGTCCCTTTCCACTAGGCACTGTACAAATACCTAGTGAAAGGCAGTCACTGTGGACAGGACACTGTGGAAGGGGACACAGTGACGGAGGAAGTGAATTGCCCGAAGTCACACAGGAATTTAATAGAGCTTGATTATAACCCAGGTCTTCTATGTCTCAGTCCAGTGTCCACTAAATAAACTTATTTCCCAATTCAAAAGTGACTGAATAGATTACGATAAAAAAGTGAAGATTTCTTTTCCCCTGCTAAGAAGTTTTCATAACCTTTTCTTGCATTTTGCTATTTAAAAAAACCACTAACAAAACAACTTAATTTTAAAACTTCAGTCTTGTTTTGCGGGGTGGGGGGGGGAGGGGAGTAAGGGAGTCCTGAACAAGGATTGGTGACTAACATATCTAAAAGCTGTAGGTTTAATCATTAAGATAAGGAAGGCACCATGAAAATAGCATACTGAACATGTACTGAATGTTCATCATCACAAATTTCAGAAAAAGACAGTTTGATTTTTATACAAGAAGTTTACATATCTGCCAAAGACCATGGAATTCAGGATGTGCACTGCTTATCAACAGCTTCCTACAATAATTTTCACTTTTTTCGATTAATCATCAGCGCATTGGCTATATCATTATTTGCATGTGTGATACCAATGTATAAGCATATCCCAAGAGCATTAAGATACCACGAAACACAGAAAGAGGCAAATGAAGAGGCAGTATCAAGACGCTTGAAAAAACAAAACAAAACAGTCTCCTGCTGTCAAATGTTGGAAGAAGGCTGAATATAAGGCACTCTTATTAAGCTCATATGAGATTCTGTTTTGAGAAATGGAGAGAGTGATCTGCAACAAGCTAGTACATTAGAAAGGAAAATCAAATCAGCACTTGTCAAATAACCCTTGTAAGTATTAGCAATGCAAGATATACACCATGTTAATGAGTAATTGTCTCTTGGGTAGATGTGGACGCCAGTTTAAAACAATCTACATTGACTTATTTTTTATGCTTATTGATGCAGTGACATGTGAGAATGCACATATATATTATATCATCAACAATGTCATTCAGAATTTTTTCCTTGGTTTTGTGTAACTTAGTAGAGATTGATGCTATTTGATTATGAAAAGCAGATATAATTTTTATAAGTAAATCACAATAATATCCAACTGGACAGATATTCCATCAGGAAATATTTTGAAGGGGAGTGGGCACAAGGGAACTACTGTAACTCCTTGATCTGGACTGAAGCCGGCTCTACACTTTCCTAGGTGTAGAGTGGATGCAGTAATGCAGACAATCTGGTTTAAGGGAGCTCCATTGAAAGCAAAGGTAGGGTCTTCTGAAAGGCCCAAGGTTCTCTGGAAAACCAGGTAATTCAGTGAGAAAACCTTTCAGGAGTTTCTCTATTTCAGTATGCCCTATGAACTACTGCATACACTACTAACAACTCGCAGTCTGTTGTTCAAACTGCGGCACTAAAGACATCAGGAATACTCAATGGGATTTCTCTGGGAAATGTGAGCAACTTACCTCCCACTATGAAAGTGGACTTTTATTTTCAAGAAGGCCAGCATAAAATTTCACATAGTCCACAAGGTGTTTCTCAATATTGCTGGTAATCTACTTGAATTTTCTATACATTAGAAAAATATAGTGGGGGTAAAATAAAACTAACTTTCCCTTAAGTTTTCAATTTTTAAAATGTTTGTAATAAAATATTAGTTATATGGCAGAGAATGGAGGAAAAGGTGAAAGAAGAATGTGGGTGAAAATTACAGTTGAAAAGAGTGTGTCATTGACTGAGCAACAATTTTCCTGATGGGATCTAAATATAGCAAGAAAGAAACCATTTGAATTTAAGGCCTGAATCTTCTTCCTTAAAAGAAAAAAAGTAAACTGATCTTCCATGTAAACGTTCTGGTTTCCTACAGGGAAAAAATTCGCTCTTACATGACAAAAAAGAGAAAAGAAAATCTGACATTTTACATCGTGCAGTAAGATTAAAAAAAAAATCTAAAATTTCTCTCAAAAAAAATTCATTGGTATCACCAAAGCGGTTTAAAAACTTGTTTCCATGGTTGCCCTTCTCACTTTTCCATGTTATAAAGGCTAGATTCAGAGAATATGTAAATATTACCTTAACACTACTGAGTGTCAGGGTAATACAAGATATCAATTTGGTTCCAGCTCTTCATCAATCACCCTGACTGTTCAGGAAAAAACTTTTTCCCCATATTTTTCAGGTATTTTTTAAAAAAACAGGTTTACTTACTTTTGAAAGATGATGTTCAGAGGAAAATCCCAAGCCATAGACCGTATTTGCCCTGCTGTCTGCCCACTGGCCAAACTTCTGGGATGTTTTAGTAAATGTCATGTTGGGGGTGATAGTGCTATTAATTATTGCCTGCAAAGAAAATGTAATAGCAGTTGTAAGAAGTTCTCACCACATTTTAAATAATGTAAGATCCACCAAAAAGCATGAAGATATACCCAAATATTTGGGTATAGTTACATGGCCTCAAGACAACTCTTTAGCAAAGCCATATAACCTGGTAGCCATGATTTAGAGGTGATACAAACTGTTCCAATCACATCTACTGTTATTAATATTCAGAGTGGCATTTTTGCTAGGAGAGATGCCAATGAGGTCAGAAGAAAAAAAACTCAGATTTTGTGATGGGTACGTTGATGTGTCATTCTAAAGACATACTGCTAAGACAGCTGTTGTCTTACACAAAAATAAAAGTTTCAAAATGTGTGTTCAGAAACACAATTTTGTAGTTTTCCGTACTCTTCTTATTTTTCCTTTATGTGAACATGGCTAGCATTAATGAGATAACATCTAACTGTAGGGAAAAAAAAACATGCACATCTTTTATAAATACTGCAATATAGCATAGGATGGATCAGTTACATACGCACAGCAAGCAGTAAATGTGTATGTATTCCTCCGTTACACACAGCACTGTATATTGGACACCAAAAAAAAAAAAAAAAAGCAGCTACTAAGTGAAATTTTGGCCCCGCTGAAGTCAACTGGACTACATTCGAATCCCTGTGAAGTGGAACTACCCAGCTGACTCAAAATTCATGTGAAAATACTTAATGTATTAATAATACCCAAATACTCTGTTAGATCAACAACAAAATCAGTCAAGACCTATTGATTATTGAAATTCAGTACTAGCCAAACTGAGCAAGGAACAACATTGGCTACACAGTATTCAGCAGAACTTATTTTGTACTACAGATAATGTGAACGTGGCAGTGTCCCTCTGCCTGGGTCTTTCTGGCATTATAAACTACTTCCAACTTACTATTTAGGCAACCTACAACAATTATTACACATACATAATAACAGAGTGAAAAGAATGGCCTAGTCTCATCTGCCTTTGGCAATTATCCTGGAGTAGAGGAGTTGCATGAAAAGGCATATATGAGGTTTCAGTTCCACTGTACAAGAAAGGCTTCCGACAGTGATCCTGAACTCATACCCCCTCTGGGGCAGAAGTTCAGGCACTTGACATCCTGCTTGGTAGTAGAACAATCCTATCAATGGATGAAATATCAAGTTGGTGATTGATTTTTGCAGCGACCACTCATGGCCTGTGACAGACAGTCTGTTTAGGATGGATGGCCGGTCACTGATGACTCCCAGGACATGGAGCACCACCGATGTCATTCTATGTAGACACCATTTCCAAAGTGATTGCTTCTCTACAGAGGGGGAGATGAGTGGGCACCCCTTTGCTTATTTACATAGTACACTGCAGCCTGTCAATAGCTGCAGTGACTGTTGTAGAACACACTTGCTTGATGGCTCTGAGCTCTAAGGCTATGTCCACACAGCAACTAGACACCCAAGCCCGTTCCAGCAAACTTGAGCTCATGGAGCTCAAGCTGTGGGGCTGTTTCATTGCTGTGTAGACTTCCAGGCTTGGGCTAGAGCCTGGGCTCTAGGACCCTGAGAGGCAGAAGGATCCCAGAATTAATCAGGAACAAAGGCATCCATACTGGAAAAGCTACTACACTTTAAATTCACACTCTATTTTGCATTCACTTTCAAGTGAAGACAAGCCCCTAATCATTTTGCACATGGTACCCACTCTAAAAGAATTTGACCTTTTTCCTGGAGACATCAATTGACTTAAAAAAAAAAAAAAAAAAAACGAACAAACCACTGTTACCAAATAAGTGCTAGCATCCTCAATGCTAATTCATAATAAAGCCAATCCTATTGGATTCAGTCATTAAAAACACAGGGGAGGAGCAACTCTAGGAAAGCATTAATTTAGTAAGTGAAAGGCACAGTAAAAGTTTTTAATAACCTCCACCACAAAGCCCACATGTGCATATACCACAAACGCTCAAGATAGTTTCTCAGGAACCTTCCTACAAACAGAGGCACCACAGAAAAAAGGGATGAACTGGTAGGATGAGAAAAAAGGGAAGACTACAACAAAAGAAGTTACTGGCAATTTCAATTTCTTCTCATCCCCATCCTAAGAACAGATTAGTGATGTGCTACAAATATTTTAACAAATGTCCCTCACAAAAAAAAATAAAATAAAATCTCTCCTTCAGCTTGTGATAAAACCTGTGCATCAGGGCATGTGTTTGCAGAGTGTGTGGGGGGAGAGGGAGAGTTAGTGAGGAAAGAGGGGCAAGTGGTAGAGAATCTATTACTTTATGAGTTCTCATTTAAACAAAAACATTTTGTAACTATTGCCAAATGAGGAGACAATGCCACAAGGCAAAACAAACTTGTATTAAGTGCACTTAACTATAAGTATCTGGACGCACATTAAGAGTTTAGCACTGTGCTCAGTGTGAGTCATTTGAAATGGGGCGGAGAGTAGGGAGAAAATATTCCAATCTCCTGTACTGGGAGATTATTTGAGAATATCCAATACCTTGTGTGATCTGGTATATTGCAAAAGGATGAGACTGCTTGCCCAAATGATCACTTTTGGCTAGTGTTGGATCCACAGTCTCCTTGTTATTGGGGCAGGCCACTTCCCCATGGCTCCTGCACATTCTTCAGCCTTACCTCAGGGCCTTGTCCTCGTGGAGTCCCAGCAGCCAGCCTGGAGCACTATCCACTCTCCTCCAGCTTTAACAAGGAACTGACGTCGCTCTGGCCCTGCAGCTCTTCTTATATTGACCTGCTGGGCCCTGATTTGCTGCTTCCCACACAGCCACTCTAGACAGCTTGGAGGACCTCTCTACTGCCTTTTCTGGGGTGGGGTGTGGTAGGGCCACAAGACCTCCAACAGGGGGCTTCAGAGTCTAGTCCACCCCCACCACAGGGCTTTAGACACCATTTGACCCTTCCTCTCTCCACTGTGTAATAAAAGAGCTAATTTAGACTCAATTGAGTATCTTGTTACACACTGCGGAGCGGAAATCACCGATACCTAGGTCTAAGTGTTAGACCTGCTTTGGGATAGTGTGTCTGATGCAAGAGGCTACCCAGTGTGCATCAGCAGCAAGGTTCCCCCACTAACAGCTGGGGTCACTGAGAGCGATGTTAAGTGGTGGGGCCTGAAGACATCCTGGCAGATAGGCGATCGGCTGGCAAGGTGGCCGGCAAGTGGAGTGGTGAGGAAGTGCTGGGCAGGGTGCAAGTAAGGTGCCTTCTTATCACCCGCCCCAGGGTGGAAGGTGAACTCTGCAGATGAACTCTGGGTTTCGACTCTTGGTATCGATATCTCCTGATCAATTATTGGGAGTGGACAACATCCACCCTGACTAAATTGGCCTTCAACATTGGTTCTCCACTTGTAAGATAACTCCCTTCTCTTCATGTGCCAATATATATTTATGCCTGTATCTGTAATTTTCACTCCATGCATCTGAAGTGGGGTTTTTACCCATGAAAGCTTATGCTCAAATAAATCTGTTAGTCTTTAAGGTGCCACCGGACTCCTTGTTGTTTTTATAACTATCCCAGGTTACTGGGTGGGGGCTTGAGCCGGTTTTGTGTTGTATTGTTGAAGAGGAACCCCAAGATATTGAACCCAGCCTTCGTTGCTGCCAATTCCAACAGGCAGAAGGGTTACATATAAACATACAACCTTCCTGATACGCAGGACAAGTAGTATGTGTATGCTGATAACATCGCTATTGCTGATGCTGGAAACTATTTCCAGAAGACTGAAGGGAATCTCAGCCAAGGCATGGACATTTTTACCACTTACTTCCAGCAATGGAGATAAATTCTTAGTGAAACCAAGACAGCAGCAGTTACTTTCCCTCTAAACAATGGTCTTATCTTGATCCACATACAAGAATGGCAACTGCCACTCCAAGCAGTTGTCACATACTTGGGAGTACAACTCTGCCATAGCTGGACATTCTGGCCTCACACAGAATAACCTGAAAACGAAGATCTCTTCCCACACCTCCTTCATACAAAAGCTAACTGGAACCTCCTGGGGAACAGTCCCTTCGGTCCTTCATACATCTGTATTATCCCTGAGGTTTGTTCCGGCTGAACATTACTCTGCAGTCTAGTAGCACAGCTGCCACACTCAGCTTCTTGACACAGAATGGAATTCAGCCACTCATATTATTAGTGGGTTTCTGAATGACACACCAACCACCAGTTTGTTTGTAGTAGCACACACACACAGACCTTCAGTGAGACGCTTTTACTGTTCAGACTTCCTGGAGAGCCAATACTGATTAAACCCCAATCTACTACAGCTCCAACTGAACGATGCCCCATTTTCAGACACAAAACAACGTGTGTGCGCGCGTGTGTATAAACTGCTGAAGGTGAATCTACTTTTTAAAATGTTCTTGTACTTCTTACAGTAACATTTTTCTCAATTCTGAATAGAGTATCAACTGGACGATCAATTTCATTTTAAAGAAAACTGCATTTTTTATCTCCTCTAAATTGGGTTGGAATAATAAAACAGCTTTCATGTTTTCCTTTCGATTGAGTTTATCTGGGTTTGAGGAAACAGGGCACATATCTGAGCTGTTCTTTTCACTGACTACACAGACAACAGCTGCAGTCAAATATTTTATCTTGTGCTAGAAGTGATGGCAATATTAATTTTCAGTTTCTTCGAAAAGCATAGCAGTGAAGACCCACTTTAAAAGTCTTATTTTAATCTATATTTACCATTAAACAGATCACATTATAATACTTAAGCAGTTTCTTTCAAAACAGTTGTTAAATATAAAGATTCTCTCCAGCAGTGATATACTCGTGGCTGGCTTATGAGTCACACTCATGTGCAGGGCCGGATCTACCGTTTTTGCCACCCCAAGCAGTGAAAAAACCGGTCACCGCTGAATTGCCGCTGCAGACGGCAGGAAGGAGAGAAGCTGCTGCCGAATTGCCGCCGCCATGGAAACTCTGCCTCCCCTTTCTGACCACCGCCCCAAGCACCTGCTTGGAACGCTGGTGCCTGAAGCCGGCTCTGCTCATGGTGTCTTCAAACCGGAGCAGCACTCTTCTTGTTCTACATTAGCTTTAGCAAGCCCGAACATCAGGCAGAGCAAGCACAAATAACTGGAATTCTCCCCACATTGCCCAGTACTTGTGAAGGAGCGAGGAGCAAGTGAATTAGAAGGGTGGAGGCAACTTTTCCTGATGGGGCAGAGCAAGGTATTGCCAGCAAGGAGTAGGATCCTCTCAGAAGCTGCCAGGTGGTTGGATGGACATGACGGAGAAAGCAAAAGAAACAATCCTACAGTCCCACTCAGCAGCAGTGTGTTGAGGGTAAGAAATAATGAAGAGTCCCTTCCCTTGCAACAGGCAGGAGGCCAAAGAAAGAGGCATTAAGCTAAAGTCTGGAGGAAGATATGAATTTACTGTAAGGTAAATGAAAACTGAAAAACTTAGCAACAACTGCTCTATATCGTCTTCTCACGTCACATGGGGAGTTCAGAGTTAGACTTTCAGGCCTGGTCTTATTCCCTAAAAATATGGGGAAGGGTACCAGACAACATTTTCTGTTAAAACGATATTAACATGAGTTTATTTATGGACAAAGAGGTATATTACTATATGTAACCCTTCTGCCCGTCAGAGTTGGCAGCAAAAAGGGCCGGGTTCAGTATCCAGGGGTTCCATTCCAATAACACAATGCAAAACCAGCTCAAGCCCACACCCACTGACCTGGGACAAATATATACCATCCCTGCTGGGCGCCTCTAAGAGGCAATACTTTCCCTCTCGCAAGCACAGAGTCTGAGTGTAGCAGAAGCCTTTTAATAACAGAGAGAAACAATGTGGCATTATGTTGGGGAAACACCACCAACAGGATTCATAACACAACCCATGAGCAAAAAACCCACCCCAAGCAAATTGGGTCGTGTCCTTTCCCTTTGGTTCTTGAGTCCAGTAACCCAAAGTCCCATAAGTCCAACAACCCAAAAGTCTCTGTCCCTGGTCAGTGCAGCGCCAGAGTTCCAAAGTTTATCTGCAGAGTTTTATCTCCTAACCTGGGTGGAGATGGGGGGGTTAATGGGCAGCTATGGGCTCATGCTAGGTGGGGTGGGTGTGCCTATGCAAATGAGATCAGCCCCTGAAGTTCTTTTCCACAACTTGCCACAACTCACCACCAGATGTCAGTGTGGAGCTCATCCTGACTCTGCTTACATCTACAAGCTGTTCAGGGCAGGGACCATATTTTCTTTGTACAGTGCCCAGCACAAACACATTCTGTGATCCCTGGATGCTACTAGGCACTGTACAAGGACGATATAGTCCCTGTCCTGAAGAGTTTATAATCTAAGATGACAAGCATCATTCAGAAGTTAGGAAGAGGGATACAATCAAACATGTTCAAGTTTTATTTAATATATTAAAGTGTAAACCCACCTAACCTTCCTTTCTGGTAGGCATCATGGAAGAAATGGGCCTTGATGAGATGTGAAAGAGGAGAAGATGGCAGCCTAATGGATCAGTTTGGGAAAGAAACTCCACACTGACAGAATAGCATAAAGACCCTACATGTACGGGACAGTATGCTTTGGAATTCTTGGAGAAACTACAGGGGAACAGACAATCTAAACAAACACTGGATCTGCAAGAATCATGATCATCATGGCAGCCTTGTCCAATTTTGCTTTTTATTACATGTTCAATTACTTACCGGATTCACTTTAACCCTTTGTTAAAGTAAATTTCACCAGCTAGCACAATTTCCATGGTCAGTATCACCCACTTTGAACTCCAACAGACTATTGGCTCAGCAGTGAAACTGCTTAAATATGCTAATCAATCCTGCAAGAAGTATTCTGGAGAATGCTTGAGTATCCCAGGTAACTTTCAAAGCATTCTCTGCCTTTGGTACACGGAAGAGTGCCAGTTTGGAATGGATGAAAATGGCTTCTTTTTGTAAAAAAGCTGCCGAAATATCCAAAAATAGGCTTCATGGAACAGTTCAAGTACAATTATAATATACTGTGGAATATCTGGAAAAGCAGAATCTCTGGAAGGAAAGAAACTGGGATGTATTTTTTTTTAATTGTCTTTAGTAAAGGGTGGGGGGGGGGAACTGTACACCATCCTAAACATCTTGAACAAGAGAGGCACAAGGTGGGGGAGGTAACATATGTTGTTAGATCAACTTCTATTGGCGAGCTTTTGAGGTTACAAGCTTTTGAGGTTACACAGAGCTCTTTGAAAAAGGGAAGGAGGAGGATCCTGGGAACTACAGGCCAGTCAGCCTCACCTCAGTCCCCGGAAAAATCATGGAGCAGGTCCTCAAAGAATCAATCCTGAAGCACCTACATGAGAGGAAAGTGATCAGGAACAGTCAGCATGGATTCACCAAGGGAAGGTCATGCCTGACTAATCTAATCACCTTCTATGATGAGATTACTGGTTCTGTGGATGAAGGGAAAGCAGTGGATGTACTGTTTCTTGACTTCAGCAAAGCTTTTGACACAGTCTCCCACAGTATTCTTGTCAGCAAGTTAAAGAAGTACGGGCTGGATGAATGCACTATAAGGTGGGTAGAAAGTTGGCTAGATTGTCGGGCTCAACGGGTAGTGATCAATGGCTCCATGTCTAGATGGCAGCCGCTATCAAGTGGAGTGCCCCAAGGGTCGGTCCTGGGGCCGGTTTTGTTCAATATCTTCATAAATGATCTGGAGGATGGTGTGGATTGCACTCTCAGCAAATTTGCGGATGATACTAAAGTAGGGGGAGTGGTAGATACGGTGGCAGGTAGGGATAGGATACAGAGGGACCTAGACAAATTGGAGGATTGGGCCAAAAGAAATCTGATGAGGTTCAATAAGGATAAGTGCAGGGTCCTGCACTTAGGACGGAAGAACCCAATGCACAGCTACAGATTAGGGACCGAATGGCTAGGCAGCAGTTCTGCGGAAAAGGACCTAGGGCTTACAGTGGACGAGAAGCTGGATATGAGTCAGCAGTGTGCCCTGGTTGCCAAGAAGGCCAATGGCATTTGGGATGTATAAGTAGGGGCATAGTGAGCAGATCGAGGGACGTGATCATCCCCCTCTATTCGGCATTGGTGAGGCCTCATCTGGGAGTACTGTGTCCAGTTTTGGGCCCCACACTACAAGAAGGATGTGGATAAATTGGAGAGAGTCCAGCGAAGGGCAACAAAAATGATTAGGGGTCTGGAACACATGACTTATGAGGAGAGGCTGAGGGAGCTGGGATTGTTTAGCCTGAAGAAGAGAAGAATGAGGGGGGATTTGATAGCTGCTTTCAACTACCTGAGAGGTGGTTCCAGAGAGGATGGTTCTAGACTATTCTCAGTGGTAGAAGAGGACAGGACAAGGAGTAATGGTCTCAAGTTGCAGTGGGGGAGGTTTAGGTTGGATATTTTTCACTAGGAGGGTGGTGAAACACTGGAATGCGTTACCTAGGGAGGTGGTAGATTCTCCTTCCTTAGAAGTTTTTAAGGTCAGGCTTAACAAAGCCCTGGCTGGGATGATTTAATTGGGGATTGGTCCTGCTTTGAGCAGGGGGTTGGACTAGATGACCTCCTGAGGTCCCTTCCAACCCTGATATTCTATGATTCTTCTGGTCTGTGAAACTTAGGGCAAGATGTACACTTAAATGCTCTCCCATCAGTGTAGTTAAATTGCTTCCCAAAAGGCAATAGCTATGTTGGTGGAGGAAGCTCTCCTGCCAACATAGTGCAGTCTACACAGGAGTTACGTCGGTATAACTGTGTCCCACAGGGGTGTTGATTTGTCAACCCCCTGAGCAACACAGTTATATTGATAGAGGTCTGTAGTGTAGACCAGACTGTGTGTCACAGATAATTACAAGATGGAACAGATTGTTTAGCATAAATAGTTAACACATATTTTAAGGGACCATTCATGATGGCCTGTTAACAGGACATTTCACCTCGAATGGTTCCTTGAAATATGAGTTAACTACTTATGCTAAACTATCTGTATTTTGTATTTAGCTGTGACACTAAATAAATTTCCAGACCTGAAGACCAGCTCTGTGTGGCTCGAAAGCTTGTCTCTCTTTCCAACAGAAGTTGATCCAATAACAGATGCTACCTCACCCACATTGTGTCTCTAACGTCCTGGGACTGACATGGCTACAACTACACTGCATACAAAGAAACTTTTTGTCAAGGTCCCCAACTCAGAGCTCTATGGTGGCCACAGTCTTCCAGCATAACTATGTGAATCTTTCCTTTTTACAGGAGTGGGAAGAAAAATAACATCTCCCAAAACTAGTATCTTTCTGCTGAGACGTTCTTGTTGGCTTAAAGACATACTTAGTGATTTCAAAACAGAAAAAACCCACACAGTGATTTCAAAACAGAAAAAACCCACACAACATGCCTGGGGGGGTGGGGTGTGAACTAATGGCCCCACTGAAGTTGATGGGAGTTTTACCATTGACTTCAGCGGGGCCAGGAGTTCACCCTGGTTTCTTACCTCTGTCTCTATGATCTTGCCTCTCTGAAGTTAGATCAATTAACGTGCTCCTTTGAAGGGAAGGGAGGCTAAATTCTTTTCTAGGACCTCTAAAACACACAACCTACATTGTCCTTCTATACCAAAAGAAGGACAGGAGATACTTGATATGGTTTTAATCAGTCCACAACTTGATTATTAGATGTCTGGGACTACCCCGGAGAAAAAAATGTGTGTGCAGTACTGGTAACTCCATGATTGTACAATATCTACCTGCGGGCTTCTACCAGCCCCCACCTTTTTCCATCCAGGTCCTCCAGCCAACCCACTGCTGGGACCCTACAGACCCCCTCCCCCCAAATGAGGGTTTAGGTGGGCTATAAAGAAGGGGGGGGTTGGTTTCTGCCATGCCAGTCATAGAAGCCCTAAGCACTCACCCCCCTTCGGTTCCACTCTTTAACCAACATCTTCTAAGTCCTTGGTCAAGCCATTTATCTGATCACTGTATCCCTTCCCTATGGAATATCTGCACTGAACATCCACCCCACACTTACACAATGAGTTGCGACATCATAACTTAACTCCCATCTCTACTCACCATAACAAAGCCCTTCCCGAACCTGCTGCGGGGAAGGTGAAAAAACCACACTCCACCTAAGCCAATCTGGTGGTGAGGGAAAAATTCCTTCCCAGCACCCCTAGAAAGGAGCGGCTAGTGCAATGCCCACACCAGGTCCTGACCAAACCTGGTATTTTGCCACCTCAAGGGGAGGGAGGGTAGGTGCTGCTCCACCTGGTCTGGGGAAAAGGGGCTTTTCCCACCAGGCTTGCCACTTTTCACCTCCCCAGCCCTTCCACTCTCTCTTTTGTAGCAGCTTCTGAGCCCTCTCTCACCTCCCAACTGTAAAGCGCTTTCCCCCTTCCCCCAGCAACTTGGACAATGCCCCTTACTATCCCCACCCAGCTTAAGATGTGGCATGGTCATTTGCACTCCTGAACTTCAAAAAATATGGGGTCTTCAGTGCACCATTGTAATAGAAAATAAATTGTGTAGTCCCCAGAAACAATTCCTTCTCAGAACAGTAGTTTTTGCTAAGACTACCATAATGGCAACATCAATTTCGGGTGCAACAAATCTGAACTAATTTGGAGTTTACCTGTATTCATTGAGAATTATTTCATATAATCAACTAAAAAAAAAAGATATGTAGCACTTACATAGCACTTTGCATATTTAAAGCACTATAGGACGCCTGTTTTTAGACTTTTGCCAGAGACTAAATGAAGAACTGATCATCATTTTGCACTGAAGTTTATCATCCTCCACATGATTCAGAGTAAGCAAAACCTGATTAAATTGGGAAGTCGTGTCCACTGGTTTAAAGTAACAATGCTACATAAACCATCTACTCTTTCCTCTCTTCAACTGAAGAAGGGTGTGCTTTGGATGATGGGGTGTGTCTTAGGCTTTATTTTGTGCATTTTACAAAAGCATCTTATTAACATACAGTCCAGATACCATTGTGTGTGGAAGTTACAGCTTGGAAATTAGAGAAGGCTGAATTAAAAAATATAATTGGCTCTGGATGTAGAGCTGACTCTTAAGAAAGAGTATGACCTGCAGCCTGATCAGTTCCTGAACATGAAGGTTAACTTCTTCAGGATTAGAAATAAAGACTGCTACAGAAGCCAGCTATTGCTACCCACCTCAATATAAGGAAGTGAATGTTTACTCAATAGTAGCCTAAATTGTATCTAAGCTCACATATTACTTAATAGGAAGGCCTTATTTTTAAAAAAATACCTTTTACTTTCTTACCTCTCTAACTAAATTCCTTTTTTAAATATGAGAATGTGGACTGCTAGACAGAAGGTTCATACTTTCCCAGCATTCACCATCTCTTCCTATTCTGGTCTTTCCTTGTTCCTGTCTTCTTTCAAGGAAACTTATTTGCTCATGGCCCTTATTACTGTAGCAGCCCAACAACAAAATTTTTTAACTAGGGTGAAAGATCTTAACATCTTTAGAGATTATGCTGGTAGTGAAATAGCAGGGGTTTAAAGTTTTGAAAATGGTACGCCTCTGTCAGACATGGTAAAGTAGCAGTAAGTATGAAACATTTACCTCTTGAGCAAATTTTGGAAGGAAGATACACAATTTATTTTTGAGTGACATACTCCAAGATTATTACTTGGTGAGGTGGAGAAAAACTAGAAGGAACTAGACTAGGAGCTTTTAATTTACAGTAGACTGACGCAGTGGGACTTATTTCACTTAACTCTGGTCATTCAATAACCCTGCTGATGATGGTACCCAGGAAACACCTTAACAGAACATAAAATAATGCAAACCAATGCATATTGGAAGACATATTCCCAACTATACATACAAATGATGAGGTCTAAATTAGCTGCTACCACACAAGAAAGATCTTGGAGCCATCGTGGCTAGTTTTCTGAAAACATCTGCTCAATGTGCAAGAGTTAGAAAAAGCTAACAATGACAGGAACCATTACGAAAGGAATAGACGAGACAGAAATTATCATAAGGCCACTATATAAATCCATTGTACGCCCACATCTGGAATACTACATGCTGTTCTGGTTACCCCATCTCAAAAAAGATATATTAGAATTGGAAAAAGTACACAGGATGGCAAGAAAAGTGACTAGGGATTTGTAACAGCTTCCATACAAGGAGAGATTAAAAAGGTGGACTGTTCAGTTTAGGAGAGATATAACCAAGATCTGTAAAATGATGAATGGTGTGGTGAAAGTATAATTTTACACTTTCACATAACACAAGAACTAGAGGTCACAATGAAATTAATAGGCAGCAGTTTTAAAACAAACTTAAGGAAAGTACTTCATACCATGCACAATCAACGTGTGGAACTTGTTGCCAGAGGATGTTATGAAGGCCAAAAATATTACTAGGTTAAAAAAAGAATTAGAAAATTTCACAGAGGATATGTTCTTGAATGGCTATTAACCAAGATGGTCAGGGATGCAACCCCATGCTCTGGGTGTCCCTAAACCTCTAACTACTAGAAGCTGGGACTGGACAACAGGGGGTGGATCATTCGATAAATTGCCCTGATTTGTTCACTCCCTCTGAACCATCTGGCACCAGTCACTGTCAGAAGACAGGATACCGGGCTAAATGGATCATTTGTCTGACCCAGTACAGCCATTCTTATATTCTTAGTACACTAAAAACCCGATTCTTATGTAACAAAATCCAAATAGATAACTGGAATGAATGGTAGTGACAAACTAAGAAGAGGCTCAAGTGAAAATTGGGATTGAATATCCTCAGACAGACAATCAATACAAAAATTCATTTTTATTCCATACCTCATATGGATGATCCAATATAAGGCATTGTAGAGGCCACTCAAAGGACCACACATGGTCTTAGTAGGGATTGCCCGTGTGTTTTGCATGCAACAAAAGCACACACTACTTTCTATATTCTCTGAGATTTATTCCAATTGATAGCCATGCCTTTTGGTCTGCACACAGAACCACTCAATGCTCTGCCCACTTCCAGCATCCAGAGGAAGAGTAGCAGCCTCACAGAGGCTTTTCTCCATGTCCCCACAATGTGAATAGTTTATAGGAGAGTAAAGGAACACCTTATTCCTCCTTACTCTTCTATGCAGGTGCCTAGGATAACCCAAGATACTTCCTCCCTTCGGCTTTTTCACACATCCTGAAGAAACAGAGAACTGAAAGGCAAACGGGGAAGGGAAATAAGGGAATGCTGCAGAAGTAAACTAAATAAATTTTCTATAAAAACACCCTTAGAGATTCTAAGATTTGTATAGGAATGATTCAATAATTAGACTTGTAACAAATTTTTCCTGTGTCCTTCAAGTAGCCAAGGTACATGGAGAGCTTTCAGAGATACAGCAAAAAATGAAGGTACAAGAGGAAGTTTTTGGTATGTTTCCTTAAAGAAAGAAGTTTTAATGCAGGGTATTACCTCAAGCATCTCCAAGAACTAAGCTTTATAGACTTTTTCCCTCCTCTAATTTAACATTTGTCTGACCAATAGAGAAAAGCACTACAACCTCAGATGACAACAATGTTATTGACAGGCCCTCAGAGGTCCAGAGGGATCCGGGCCACTTCCAACTTTTGAGGCCTTTAGCCATAATAAAAATAAAAAATGACACATGAAAACAAAATAAGGCACCAAAAAGAGAAAGACATAATTTGAATTTTTTATTTATTTAACAAATGCTTTTCTAGCCTTTTTCTATGCAAATGCATTAATTATTGAGGGGGGGAAAAAAAAATCTACCTTTTGTGCAATGTCACAGTTGATATTAAGCATGGCGAGCCCATTCAAATGCTCCTGTCCCATAGTTGAACAGTGATAGTTCTTTACCTGCTTCAACACATTGAAGGTGCATTCACCTGAAGTCAGTGATGCAGGCAAACTGACAAAAATATGTAATTCAATTATGATATTAGGAAACGCACCAGAGAGTCCAAGTTTGAGTATTACTTGAAGCAATGCCTTTGGCTTGCAATCCAATTTAAAGTTCATGGAATATATTTGTTTGAGGAAGATGAACTTGTCACTGAGATCTTTTGAGATTTCTTTGTTGTACTGTTGCTGAAATTGTTCAGCTGCAGAAATTAGATTTTCATTACCCATCTGTTGGATTGCCAAAGAAACTCAAAAAGGGTACAAATTAGTTGCAGAGACTCAAATCGACATGTAAGACCTAATTGAATAGAGTCAGTCAATGACGACAAGGAAGACACTGACCCTATAATGCTGCTTGGCATCAGACTCAGTAGGTAAGTTGCGACTGGTGGAGAACTCAGATGAAATGCCAATATTCTGTGCTCCTAATTTGGACTTGACCAATGCAGACTTGAAAATCTAACTTTAAACCTTCTAGAATTGCTAGTACTTGAGCAGCAATTTCTTTTCCAGTTTTTCAGGTGAAATTATCAAACAAAATAAACCTTTCTTCAATTGAAAATTTTGAGCTGTCTACAATCTTAACATATCAAATAACCATAGCAGTCTGTTCCTTGTGAGAACAATCTGGAGTGGCATCAACAACGATTGAAAAATACTTGGCCATTTCGAATCTCATTGAGAATAGTTGTTTGTATGAATGACCCACATAGCTCAATAAACTCGTTTTTTATGTGCATGGAAAGATAATGGACTTGCATGCGCTTTTGACTCTCTTGCGATTCTTGAACATGTTTAACAGGCTCTGATAAAAGTGGGTCATATTTGCTGAGGAGCTCAACAATGCCGAAAAAGTTTCCATTTGCACAATCGCCAATACGTTGACTGGAACCAAAGAAAGCCAATCCCCACTCAAAGAAAAAGGATGACATTCAGGATGCGCTCAAGAAGTTTTTTCCAGTTATTAGTTTCTGTAGAGAGTTCAGTCAAGAGTAAATTCTCAGCTGAACTTTCAGCTGATGCTGCCCTACTGGCTGATTTCTATGCAACATAGTTTTCTTTGTGACACGTTGAACTCTCCGTCTTTCAACTTCCTCCAACCTCTGTTGATGCTCCATCCTGACTGATCAGAGAGAACTGAAGCATTTGCAGCACTTTTGTTCAAAGGAAGCAGGGTGCACAGTACAGAGATTGGTTATGCTGGAGTACGGAAAAACCGTCTTTTGTGCAGGTCTCACCATTTGGAAGAGTTTTTGTCACCAGACGAGTACGGAAAGCATGATTATCAGCATCTCATGGAATGCTACTTGGAATTTCAAAACAACTAATTTGAAGAAAAGATTGCATCTGGCAGCATTGCTCTTGTCAATAATTCCAATGTCTGTCACAGTCATACCTATAGTCCTCATGAATTGCTCTTGCTGCGTAAGATCTACATCTTCCTGTTGCTGTTGAGCTACTGGATCGTACACAGGATCTTTTGCTGCATTTGTTATTGTTGGCACATCACCTTCTTGACTACTGTCCTCATGATCAGGTATTGGCAGTGTAATATCACCTGTTGCAGCTGCGGAGTTTTCATTATCTGTAGCATTGTTTGTTGGGTAAGGTGTGTTTTCCAGTGGTTTGAAAAATGAAGTTATTGGCTTTGAGCTCTTAGCTGTTTCACTCAGTTGTTTTCGCCCTCTCTTATTTGCAACACTTTCAAATCTCCTCTTCATAGTAATCTATCTGGTCAATATGTAGCCTATGAACACTTGAAATATTCTACTGTAAATAAGTATCTTATCTACACTTGAAATCTTCTACTGTAAACATGTACACAAATGCTGAATGGTACACATGCTGAAAAGACTTACAACGAAGGAATACTAATTAAGAACACAAAATGAAACAGGTTATTTTCCTTATCACTGAATCAAAACTCAAGCATGCAAGGTATAATATAACAAGCTGAGCTGAAGACAAAAGGGATGACTACAGATAGATAGATAGACAGATAGTAAACACAGAAAGATACAGACAGAGGGATAATGTCCAAAAATTTCAAATGCGTCTCCTCACGAAACTCATTGTACAAGATTGTCCTCACAAATTTTCACCTTGAATCTGGGTCTATAGCCTACGATGATAGCCAAGCTACCAAGCTAGGGTTCATCCAACCAACCACCTCTTTTAGCCACCATATGAAGATAATAATGAAAAATTCTTATACACAAATAATTCCTTAGTAAACTAGATGTAAAACTTTAAAGACATTAAAATGTAACAATTCACTACCTTTCAACAAGCACTGGATCCAGCACAAGCCACGAGTAGTGGTTTGTTTATAGAATCAGCTGATCTGAGAGGACACATTCATCACGGTCTAATCTTGTGCCATCAGAACTGATATATTTTTATTAATATTTATGAACAGTTTTAACTCTTTAATATGACAAAATCTATAACAGTTAAAAAAATTGTGTCTTTTACCAAATCACAACTCTTTATTTGCTTAAATTTGCAGCTCTAAGTGGTCACATTTTTGTCTGATAGGGATGCACATAAAAACAAGCAAAAACCTTATCAAATGCCAAAAAATTAACCAGTGTCTAAATTTGAGGCCCAGGCCATATGGCCCTCTTGGCGCCCTCCCCCCTACTCTGATTGGCCCTGGTTATTGACACCCAGCTCTATCCCAAGTAGCAGAGATATAAGCTGGATATGATTTGAACTTAATGTTTTGTGACATCTGAACTGTGTGCTTCGCAATATATTATACACCCCCCCCACACACACACACTTACACTTAATGGGGGGGATGGACAAGGTAAAATATAGCTTAATTTGTAGAGATATATCTGGAAAATATCCTGAATTTAAGATTCAATCTTCCACTAGTGACTTATTTACACAGGTAAAATGTGTGAATTTCAGTTTTTGCAGCAGTACCAAGCTCAATGGGACCTTGATCCTGATTGAGGTTCTGGGCAACAAGATAAAGTAAAGTAAAAAATAAATAGCAACAGCAGCCCATGTATTTTCTACCACGATCTCAATGAGTACCATATTATTGATGGAATGCTTGAAGAGGAAATGATAATTATTAGTGTGAGCTGCCCCCATATGTAAATACACAAAAGAAATGACCCAGATAAATGTAGATATTACACTCTTCGAATGCTAGCAGTTGGACAATACAATTCAACAATTATTTTGAGACTGTTGATGCTTTTACACAATGAAGCCTCTATACATAAAGGAAAAAAATGGTGGACATATGAATAAGGATTAGGGCTGCAAACAGATGAAACAAATCTAGGTATAAACAGATTTAAATTACTACCTTTGCTTTTACATAGCACATTCCATCTGAGATCTTCAAATACTTTACAAACATTAGCGAATTATAGCTTAACAGTTTTGTGAGGTAGAGAAGCATTATCCCTATTTTACAGCTAGCGAAATGGAGAGAGATACCAAATGACTTAAGATCACACAATAAGTCTGTAGAAGAGTCAGGAATAAAGCCATGCATCATTCTCCCTTCTATGTGAACAATGGCTAAGTAGAGTACTGTAGCTGCAATTAAAATAAAAACTAGAGAAGTCTGCTAGAATTCTTTTGCTACTCCCTTCTAAACTTGCCTAAAAGTGGTGTCAAACAAAACATCCATTTAAAAACCTTACAGGTGTCTACAAAAATAAGCTTTTCATTTTTTATTTTAAAACATCAAGAATGTTATTTAAGAAATGCAGAGGTTCACATTTTAGGTTTTATTAAAATAAGAAAATACTCTAGAAACTGCACTCTGTGCAAATCACGCTACTCAATTCATAAGAATTTTGCACTACTTTAGTGTCTCCCTCTACCTCCCAAGGTGGTGGCTTTTTTAATTATGCAAATCAGAGCCAAATAAAATCCAAAGCAGAAAAAGCTGTCAATAGAGATGTGAGCATTATGTTGATTTGGGTATTTAAGCAAACTGATCTTAATACCACGTAAATGGAGCTTTGAAGAAAATATGGTCATATTACTATTCATACTTAATTTATTATTTTGTCAGTGTAAATATAAAAACATTTGTAAGCTATATTTGCATCTACTGTACTTTTCAGAATTCTCCTGTGTATAGGCTTTTGTTCACCTTACATGTCTGATATGAAACCACGTCAATTTTGGTCAGAACTTATTTAGACTTATTCAAAATTAATCTGTATGCAAATTTATTTTACTAGGGTTGCCCTCTGATCTCTGTGACTATGCAACACCCTGTTGACTTCAGTGGGAACTCATGTGGGCATGAAAGCTCATCCAAATAGAGTTTTTGACTCCTACTACGGTTCTCTATCCATTGGACCACACTGACAAACCCGGCAAAGTTTTACAAAACACAGTAAACCCCAAGTAATACAGAACATTCATTAAGGAATTAAAACAAACTCTACTGCATCATGCAATTAGCATTGGAATAGACCTTAAAACTTTGGTTAAGATACAAGTCATCTGTGCCACTAAATTCTTGGGGTTTTTGTGGCTATACCCCTATTTTTCAATTCAGTGAAGCCGGCAGAAGTTGCAACCTTTTTGTAAATTAAGACTTTTGGGAAAAATTCCAGCTTTTAATTTTTGAATTATACTTTGCACTTACACAGTACCCTTAGCCCACAGATTTCAAAGCACTTTACAAACATTTAAAATCTCACAGCTCCATGTCAGTATTTTAATATGTATTTTACAGATGGATATTGTTCACATCACACAATAGAACAAGATTCCTGACTCTTAGTCCTCTAAATCCAGGTACTAGACAATTTACAATGCCTAATCAAAATATGTATTGAATTTTGATAAAAGAGGTTACTTCTGAAAGCATTATAGGAGAAAAGTCACCATTTTTCCTATACAGAAAATGGAGGATTATATGCCAAACAAGGATTTACTGAGAGATTATGATAACTGAACAGATGTCTTTCATAATGCCAAGGAACTAGTTACATTAATACTCCATAGAAAACAAAGCTGAAAACAGATATGATCATTACCTACACGTAACTTCCAGTATCTTTTACAGTAAATGCACTTTTTGAGATTGCTCAGTGACGAAAAAGCAATTCCTGAACTTTGGTAATAGGTTTATATATTAATGTATTGACAGCAGCATTTTCTCATGAACAATTAAACACTGTAAATAAAAGTGTTCCCATTTTAAAACTCCAAAAATAAATTTCCTTTTGGGAAAGATTGTGACGTAGGACACATTTCTAAGAAGGTGTGTGAGATATGCCAGACTGAAACAGAGTTAAAAAGTTGATCAAGCAAGTCAAAGTAAACAATCTTAAAATAAACAGAACTTACCTTTGAGCCATCCAAGCTGATTATCCTATAGACATTTCTTGTGCTGTCATAGAAGTAGGACACAGTAACAGCATGCTTGCTGGTGGGAACCCAGTTCTTCTTAGTGTTTGGGTCAATCTGGAAGACATGAGCTCGGGTGCTGAAGATGGGTTGTTCCCTGCAGGACAGAAAGTAAAAGTGATGAATCTGGTTTGGACACAGCATGGTTTTTACATTAGTGATCTGGCAATTCTGACTATTGGGATGTACATATTTTACTTTGCATGTGTATTTTTCCTCCACAAAAATTGTTATGTGAAGTGGGATACAGCAGTTTTAAGTGCATTAACACAGAGAAGGGCAAGATTTTTAAAACAAAATCAGTGGCCAGCTGTAGAGTCAGATAAAAAAGGATATACAGTAGATATCTAAATATAGATTCATCACTGATCCACCACCACCTCAGCTCCCACCCTCCATCTGTCTACCCCTTTAAACACTGGCAGTCATTAATACAAGTGTAATTACATCTCAGTATACTGAACATTGTAGAGTGCATTGACTTCAAATCCTTTTTTTCCTTAAACTTTTTAATACTCTGATTATTCAGTAATGGTCTATCATCTGAAACTGAACTGGCCTGCTCGATTTAATTAAGCTACAGATGACATTCATTAGTGATAGGAACATGTTTTGTGAAACCCTCATCCTTTGGAGTTTATTACTTGAATGTTCTAACAGAACCATGTAATTAGCCAGGGCAGCACAGTTCCAAGTGAAGTCTGGGAAGAACATGAGACAGATCAGTACAGGATGCCAGTCCTCCACACAGACACCACTGCATCCACAGTATTAGGTCATGCCTTCCCCAGGATTCATGGGGTTGAAAGACTGTTTTTCCTGACCAAAACACAGCGGCTGAACTCAGAAGCTAAAATTCATTTTCCTCATCATCAGTCCTCATATCATCCCTTCCTTCTGAATCATTTCACTTACTCCACTTGTCTAGCATATCATGTTTAAACTTATGGCCCTCATTCAACACCTGACACAAAATTTGCTGCATCTACGCCTGAACTGAATGCAATAGAATTTTGCAATGGCACAAATACAGTTCTCTCCAGTGTTCAGAAATTTAAAAGCCATAAAAAACAAAAATTTTACAAATCTTTATAAACAGCTATTTTGGAAAGATCCATTTTGGGATTCGGAAAAATAATTTTGCATCATAAATCCAACTTTTAGGTATACTGATAACTACTATAAGTTATCAGGAGGCCAGATACCACACAGGAGCTATGTTCCTATTCAGTTCTATCAAAATGGAGGATTTTTTTCAATATATCATGAGTCAGTACCCAAGTATGTAAACTGTAGGTATTTACTGTTAAGTACAGAACAGTGCCTATCAAGTTTCCTTGCACTGACTGTTTTTAATGCTTTCTGTAAATTAAAGAAAGACTGCTCTTCCTATCTTTTTTGTTGTAAAGCTGTCTGTTCACCAGAAGAGAAAAGAGAGGAAGCTTTAAAAAAAACAAAACCCAATTTATACAGTACATTAATCCATGCAAGAAAGAAATAGTAGCTAAACAGAGTAGTAAAGAGCACAGCCCTATTTGGTTAAACTAGTTGTGACAAACAATTTTGCCCAGATATCCTGCTGATTAGAATCTCTTGCAGCGTCTAACATGAAAAACTAGCCTTCTCAGAAAGATCAAAAACCCGAACCATGCCCCTGTTTTCTGCTGGCACGCTTAATTTTTAGCTAGACCAAAAGTTATACTAAATAGAATGTGCAAGGGGCATTTGTCAATAAATCAATTACATTAGTATAAATCTTTGCTTCCAAAAACAAATGAAAACTATTGAAAACATATTCTTCTGTCTACCTACCTACCACCTCAAGTTATTTCTAAGGGGAAATGGTATAGAATCTCAATTAGTCATTCAACATTAAAGACTTTCAAAAGTTTCAGTAAAATAAAGTCTTTTGTATTCATCGATAGTAGCATTAAAGCATAAAGTACATAACATAGGAGCTACTTACATTTATATTTACTAAGACATTCAGATACAACCAGCAGCTAACTGTGTTAGTACTTGCCTCTAAAAACTGTATACAAGAGTCATGGCTTCAGCTGGTTAAACCTCTCTTCTGAGAGCTTTCTTCCAGTAACAGCGTAGGCCACGGGTGATGAAGAATATATGCTTTAGCTACCTAAACACACACATGCAGTTTTGGCACCAGTATTCAGTGTATTAAGCAGCGGATTTCGGGGCTTTTCTGCACATCAGTTATATTGTATGTATGCTCACAGAATTCACTGATTGTTTACTGGATCCATCGATGGTTAACATTTCAGAAAGACTGAAAAACATCCTATCTTCTACCTAAAAGCAGGCCCACACATACAAACTATATGAAACCTGAACAAAGTTAGTTCTGGTATTTATGTATATAGTATATCAAACTGATGAACTATCATTAATCAGAACCTCTTAGAGAGCATTTTTGTAGTCATATAGCTGAAAAACAACATATGTGCAATATAGATGAAATATTTTCTACAAGTTCACAGTTAAATAACTTTTCCCCCCAAAGTTATTGCATTGTTACATATGACAGCAGAAGTGAGTAACCACCACTGTTATATATAGATCGGCATGGGTTTCAATTTAGTGAGTTCTGAGACCTCGAAAATTTTGAAACAAAAAATTAAAAAGCTACATGCCTGTCTGCATGGATTTCTTTGAGGGAGAAAGGAAGAAAAAGGTCTATAAGAACAGTTAGTCCCATCCTCCCCTAGCTATTGTTTTCCTACTTTCCGTTTGCAACTGCCTCTTTTACTACTCCTCCACTATTATGAAGATGCTTTCAGTACTCATTAAGATGCACAAACCAGGAGTAAAGCAAGAGCCAGTTACTAATTACTAAGAACATGAACTCTTTTCCAGAAATATCTTGACAATGACCAATGGCGAGTGGAATTTTAAAGAAGTGACACAGTATCCGAGTTTAAAATAAGTTTAAATTCATCTGCATGTGGCAGACACACCTAGGCTAATCTGCTAAGCTCCAGAGCAGACACTTGTGGGGCAACAGACGTATTCTTCTGTCTACCTAGCTACCACCTCATGAGGAGGTGGATTTACTACAGTGAAGGGACCAAACCTGTGAGAGAGCCCTAAATTCATACTGAAGTCAATGTTAAACCACTTGCAGGATCAGACCCTATGGATAAAACCGTAGGTAGAACTAGGAATTTAAGGGGATCCAAAAATACCAGAAGCTGCAATAACAACAACATTGTCCTTCTATTTGTCATCATTTTAAAATATTTTTAATGGCCCTTTATCACCTTAGTCAGAGGTATGCGCCAGGAAGATGCTCCCATGAACAACATTTTGAATGGACTGGAAGGGGCAACATGGCTGGCATTAAAGCCAGACAGCAGGAGATTTGTTGACTGTCATCATCTCATGTCAAGTCTACTAGAGTGTCTTGGCACTCTGAGCAGAGAGGATTAAATCTTGGCATTATGGCGGTAGAAGTGGCAGGCCTCGGACAGTGCCAGGATGCGTCCATTGGGAGGCAGAGTAAAAAAAAGGACACACAGATTATGACATGAGTGACCGTGGGTGGGGAGGCGTGTTTCCATCATCTTATCTACAATGAAGAGAGACAATCAAAAGCTTGTCTTTGGTAATGTTGAGTTTAAAATTGCCAGATGAATCAATGTCAGAAGCACAGGAGAGATACAGGACTGGAGGTAGGGAAACTGTCATGACAAAGTTTTTGAAGTCTCCTTATGGATGCTGAACTATTCAGATTGATAGAGATGCAGGGGGAAAGAGCAAGTGCTATTTCAATGAGACACTGAGCTCTTACTTTCTTACCAATCTTTCCAGAGTGCAGGACACTAAATAGCCCAGAGTGGAGAAGTACTGGCTTGCTCTTCTCTTGCAGACTTTTTTTTTCCCCCAGAGAGAAGAAGAGTATTGTTGGAGTTGTAACCAGTGGTTTATAGTTTTAATAATGCCAACTATATCAAGTTTCTTAATGAGAATTTCCCATTCCACTTGCTTATAAACAAATGCTATGAGTCTGGGTAACAAGCAACTGAAAACTCTTCTCTTCATGTTCTTTATGACATGCTGAGTGATTTTTTACTGAACTTGTCTCCTTAACACCCTCCCTTTGAATTGCTAATTTAAAGGCTCTCCATGCTGCTTCAGCCAGGCTCCAGAGAAGACTCACCTATGACATTTAGACCATCCCATTCATACAGCCCTCTCTCCTGGTGGATTGTGGCCTAATGTTCCACATAATCAAAACATTTGGCTTCACACCATTCACGCAACCCACATGCAGTATTTTCTACCTTCTCTCACTCACAGAACTGGAACGATCTTCAAGATTACTTGAACTTTCTTCTTCTTCAGCTTCCTTCCAAGATCCCTGAAGTCTTCCATAATCAATGTTGTTCCATGTGATGCCATGCCATTGGTTTCAATGTATATGACCAATGTCAACTTGCCAGACAACTGCATAATCCCATCTAATCTTGCAGTTAGGATCTTGTATTTTTGCTGTCTTATTGTCCTTGTGTCCCTTCCTTGAATTCTCTGTTCACTTTTCTTAATATGGAGTCACCAATAATATTGCTTGCCTTCTTTGGATGGATGAAGAACCTCCTGTGAGTTAGCTGCTCACTTCATACCACAAGGTTATTTACCAGGTATGACCTCGGTAGCTCTCTGTTCAGAGGTGAAAGTAAGCTGGTATGCCCCAGTATGGTGTACCGGCAAGAGCCGGTGCGCCGTACCGGGGGTGGATCGGCTTCCCCAGGCACAATTTAAAGGGCCTGCGGCTCCCAGCAGTGGCTGGAGTCCCCGGCCCTTTAAATTTGCTGCCAGAGCCCCGCTGCCAGGGCCCTGGGGTAGCGGCAGCAGGGCTCGGGCGGAGATTTAAAGGGCCTGGGGCAGTAGCAGCGGCCAAGCCCTGGGCCCTTTAAATCGTCCCCAGAGCCCAGCTGCTGCTTCCCCGGGCTCTAGCAGGCTCCAGGGATGATTTAAAGAGCCCAGGGCGGTAGTGGCGGTGGGAGCCCCATCCCTGGAGCCCTGCTGCCGGAGCCCTGGGGAAGCGGTGGCGGGGCTCTGGGGATGATTTAAAGGGCCCAGGGCCCTTTAAACCGCTGCCAGAGCCCCTGACTGCCGCTGTTACCCTGGGGAGGGGGAAGGACGCACTTACCGGTGCAGGGTGGGCCGGGGCTGGCTCTGACCCCCTCAGCCCCACCCCTTCTGCCTGAGGCCCAGCCCCTTCCGGGGGCCAGAGCCAGCCCCAGCCCAGTCCCGTACCGGTAAGTCCTTAGACTTACTTTCACCCCAGTTCTGTTCCTCCAGAGACAGACTCCTTAGTAATTTACTCATTGAGTAACTGACAGTGATTCATTACTTCTAATCAGGTCAAAACCCTCTTGGTTCTACTTCCACTCTTGGTCAAAAGTTGTCACGCTCTCCAGTTCCTTTATAGCCAGTCCTTTCCCTTATATAGACAGTTATGGAAACAATTTCTGAATCTAGTTGTCCAAGAAGTCTTGTTTTCTCAGATGCTGCAGTGTTGAAACTTGCACTTCCAGACAATACATTTTGTATACTAGTATGGCCGTCAACTTGCAGTTCATGTACCAAAAGTCTTGTCCGTCTTCTAGCAGAATGGAAATAACACATCCAAGGCAGGTCACAACAGTTGTTTCCTTGTTCTCCATATCAACTACTTAGTGTGGAGCCATCCCTAAACAGAAGGAACCACACTCCCTCTCCAAACCTCTCCTGTTACAGCTCCCGTTTACTTGGCAACCAGTTTGTATAGTAGAGTTAATCACACCTCACCTAAAGTGGGCAGAATATTGTCTAGGCTTGCTGAGGGAAGGCAGCTGTGCTTTATGGCTGGGGGTGGGAACAAGGTCAGAAACTGCTGCAAACGGTGAACAGTGGTCAGCTTTGCAACGCTGACTCACCCCACAGGAATGTGAGGTTTGAAGGCTATAAAGGTGCAAGCCCTGGGCATTGGAAGCCCCTTTTTCCATGCAGCAGGCAAGGCAGCACCCATCCTCCCTCCCCTAGAGGTGGTGAATATCAGGTTGAGCCTGCTGTGGGCATTATGCTAGTCGCTCCTTTTTAAGGGGGTCTGGGAAGGAATTTTTCCCACACCACCAGATTGGCTTCAGTGCAGTGAGGTTTTTTCACGATCCCCACAGCGGGTGTCAGGGAGGACCTTTCTTGGTAAGAAGAAAAGGTGGTAGGCTATATGTTGCAACTTATTTTGTAAGCGTGCGGCAGATGTCCAGTGAAGGTACTCCATAGGGAAGGCATCCAGTGACCAGATAAGTGGCCAGATAAAGGACTTAAAAGGATGTGCTAGATAAAGGAACAGAATGAGGGAGGGGCTTGGGGACACCTATGATGGGTATGGCATGGAACCAACCTCCCCCCCACCGCCTCCAATTATTATAGCCCACCTTAACCCTCCTACGGGGGGTGGTAAGGTCCAAGCCATAGGTTGGCTGGGGGGACCTGGATGGAAAATGAAGGGAGGCTGGTGGAAGCCATGGGTAATGATTTTAATAAGCATGGATTTGCCTGCATTGTACACTTTATCTGCCCGGTAGTCCCAGATATCTATATAATAAAGTTGTGGCCTGACTAAAATCCACATCAAGTGTCTCCTGACCTTCTTTCGGTATACCCAGACAATGGAGGATGTAAATTCCAGCTTGAAGAGATTTACCCACGCTAGCGCTGATTGAGCTAGAGTGCTAAAAACAGCAGTCTAGTTGCGGCAGCTCGAGCAATGGGAAGTACTGCCCCAAGTACATACGAAGGAGAGGAAGCCCCTCCTGCTGCTCATGTTGCTGCAGCTGTACTTCTGTTTTTACGCAATCAGAGCTAGGGTAGGTATGTCTCCTCAAATTGGAATTTACACATTCCAGTCTAGTGAAGACAAACCCTAAGTCTTACTGTTCAGCTCCACACCTTTACTAAACAGATGGACTAACCACTCAAACCCCAGGCTGAACACAGACTCAAGGCTCCCAGCTATGCAGCCCTTCCCAAGGCAAACAAACCTGTCTCACCTGGCTAAAAACTCGCTACTGGATCTGTGGACCTGCCTGCAATTAAGTATATAAGTCTCTACATGTTTAAAATACAAGCGAAACAACTAAACTTTTATGGGGTAGGACAATCTATAACATCTCAAAAGGTATACATTTCTTTTTTATTGTTTTTTATACATATGATGACTTAGAAATCTTACCACCTAGTAGCTTCAGCTCTTCAGCAAAAGAATAGCGTGAACATACATAAATATTAGAAGGGGTCAGTTTGTGAAGATAAAAAGTGTACAGCTGGCAAAAGGCATTTTAGGTTTCTATATTTGATAACACCACACCCACTCAGAGAGTCTGGGATTTTAAAAAGTGCTCAGCATTGCCTAATCATTGTCTTTAAAATTGACTCATTTCACTGAGCATTTTTAAAAATCCTATCCATAAAGAGTCATCCCCGCTTCTCCACCATGCTCATAAAAATACATTTTTAAAAAATCATAGCATTTTACCAAGAGGCTAAATATATTTAACTTAAGATTCACATGTATACCACTCGAAACAGAGGTAATATACAGTTACATTAATATGTACACACAGGGCCAAGTTTAACACTGCTGTAAGCAGGTGTGATGCCACTGAAATCTGTTGTAGGTGGCCACTTACATTTTTATACACTAAAGGCACAAATTGTGTATGTGTATTGCATGGGTGATACATCAGGAAACCAAATAGCTATGCAGAAAATAAAATAAGAAAACTTTCTTAAAGTAGATCCTTTTGATAATGTTTTGGCATTTCCACTAGTTACTGACAGAATCTTTACAAGTATTTAATCCTATAAAATAGTGCATTTGGGAGAAAAAATTGGCTTGTGTACTATGACGTCAGCTGAATGCTCTGGAAGCCCATAAGGTATAATTTCAAAAAGAGGAAAGGAATAACTAGAAAAGAAACTGCAAGCAAGTGTTGCTAAAACAGCAGACAGCATTAGCATTCTAATCTTTACTTACATAAGACAAAAAAAATTGCAAGAGCTATGACTGCTCAGCCTGGGAAAAACAGAGTTTCATTAAAGGGATTCAGTATTTTGAAGAACATAGTACAAGTTTTACTTCTTCTACCCTGTTCTATCGTACAAGAGGACAGAGGTCACTGAATGAAGTCAATGGCTGCTAAAATTTAGAATAAATAGAAGGAAGTACCTTTTCAACAGTGTATATTCCAATTTAAAATTCACTGCCAATGCAAAAGTTATCTCACAAATGTAACATTGGCAGGTTACGTTTTGGCAAATTTACAAAACACTAAACAAACTTATGTCCAGGTTCCAAACCTTATAAAAGACAGGCATGAGCCAGTATAAGGAGTCTCTTCTAGCAATTTTAGGGTAGATTATGAAGGTAGCAGACCATGGTGGTGGGAGAGAGGAGATTGTCTTATAAACCCAATATGTCAGGCACAGAAAAGCCCATCTAGTGAAGAGGGCACTAGGGTGGGGCTCAAGAGAACTGTGTTCAATTCCTGCTTCTGCCACACTTCTTGTGTGAGCCGCGACACGTGCTTGATTTATCTGGTGTCTCAGTTCCTCAGTAAAATCAGGGATAATACATCCATATTTCACAGAGGTATTGTGAGGATAAAGTCCATTAATGACTGTGAGGTGCTCAAACTGCAATGAGAACCATATAAATTCCTAGATAGAATAGTCTAATACTCTACTTTTTATTGGCCTCTGTGGCTTTGATTTCACATATCTATTTTAATAAAATTATGGGTGGTGTTTATGTACTTAGCATAGATACTACCCAAAACATGCTAAATGCATGATACATGGGCAAGGAAGAAGAAGCAGTGACTACCCTGGGTTCATTTAAGTAGCACCAAATAAGGATTTATAATATCAAAGCCTCTCAAGAAATAGTCTGGTGGGCTTAGCATTCATTAGATCATTATTTAAATGCTAAAACAACGAGGAGTACTTGTGGCACCTTAGAGACTAACAAATTTATTCGGGCATATGCTTTTGTGGGCTAAAATCCACTTCATCAGATGCATGGAGGGGAAAAAAACAATAGGCATCTGATGAAGTGGGTTTTATCCCATGAAAGCTTATGCCCAAATAAACTTGTTAGTCTCTAAGGTGCCACAAGTACTCCTTGTTGTTTTTGCTGATACAGACTAACATGCTGAAACTTATTTAAATGCTCTTATTCTATTTGGAACTGTGCAAAATAAATAAAAATAGACCCTGCCCTGAAGAGCTTACAGTATAAAACCAGAAACAGAATACAAGGAGCTCCTGGAAGCTAGAGGTGATTAGTTTATATTCATTCTCATCCCCTCTTCACATACACAATGCGAGTGGAGAGGGCATTGACTGACATAGGTTAACATCTGTTGAATAAGCGAGTCTTGATGAGATATTTCGGTGGATCAATGTACATTCTACTGTTTGTGACAACATTTTTAGATCTATTTCTTTATAGCGTATTAGCCTGCTTAAATGACTAAGTTTCCACATTTCCCCCTCAATCAATCTATCTATCTATAAACACTGTGCTACTTTTATTCAGATACTTTTAATGCTACGAATGGAAGGACAATTTTTCTTTCACATCCCCACACAAATAAGCAATGGACCAAATTCACCCCAGTGTAACTTTAACAAAACTAGACCAAGGATGATCACCACTCTGTCTGTCAGATTTCATAACACCCCAGATTGGCTTCTCTGTTCTGAAAGCCTGTGCAAGGACAGAAAATCATCTGATTTCCAAAATTATGCACAGGCTTCTCCAGTGGAAGAGTGGGATGGAGTCCTTCTTAAATCTGGCTCTGATTAGTAATAATCATAATCTTCTACAATCTTGAGCAGTAAAAATTATAAGAGCACCTATAAGAAGTGTGTTGAATTTATGAATTGTATCTTATCAAGAATTTCATTCTCTATCAAAATTCTGGTAACATAACCATTTCCTCCTGTAAGACTTGTCCTCCCACTAGTGAGTCTCAGCCAGCCAGTCTCCTAACTCCACACAACAGCTCTGACTATAGAGCTGTTGTTCACTGTTGCTCATGAGGCTGCGGAGGTGCCACTTGCAGATGCTGCTGTTGAGCTCTAAGTAGTGCAGTAAGGCTATTGGGGCCATCTGCCCCCAAATTCCTGGCCTCACGGAGAGGCTCAGTGTTCAGAGAGATATTTACCTGTTAAAATGCAAGCTGCTATTTTTTTTTTAGTAAGATGCATTCTAAATACAATATGAGTACCCGCTCCTGAAAACAGAGAATTGCAACATCATCATCGTCATCATGGAGACGAAAACATTTACCAATGCTTCCACATTCATGTGGAACATATAATGCGGTTTGTCTTTCTGCATTTTGTAAAACCTTATCTGTCTATTTAGGCAGCATCTCTTACTTAGGTACAATAAGGGAGGGGAAAGGGGTTTAACCACATACACAATGGAAGGTGTACGACAATCTAAATATCAGAGTGGCTGCCGCTCCCCCATAATAAAAACAGAAATTCTAATTCTTTTTGAATGGTCTAACAAACTAAAAAAATTTCACTCCCTCCGTTAACCCAAAATATCCTGTGCCATTTCAGCTCGGTGTAATCACTTCTCCCAGAATGCTATTAAAAGAAAGGCAAGACCAACATTAATTGCCGAATATGGCAGTTTCACTGACTGCTGCTTTGAAGTTCCATCTCACTGAACACTTTCCCCTTACTCTGTCTTTCCAGCCAACCATCAAACATTCATCTTCCTTGTGCCATGTACCAAATGAGACCTCTGGGAGTAAGATGTGAACAACCAGGAGAAGGATATGAACAAGGACAAGCATTTGGCTTCATACAGTTCCATTTTGGAATACCTTCATGAATTACCATTAATAAATGTATAAAGAACATCTTAACTGCTGATTTTTTAAAGATTTGTAAAGTGCTTATTGATCTGGAGATCTTCCATTTATTTGCATTTTATTACTTCTGAATTACCTCTTATTTTAATTTATTCTTTTGATTAAAATATAAAAATGGCTATGATCTTAGAGTGATACTATAGCAATTAAATTTACAAATCAGTAAAAGTATCATCCAGCAGTCTAATCAAGTAAAAAGCAAATATTCCAGTCACCAAACAGCAGCAAAACTCCATCCCAAACAAAGCCTCATACCCTTTGTTCTCACCAAAAGCCCTAAAAAATTTAAAAAGGGAAAGAGGTTGTTTGTTGTTGTTGTTGTTGTTTTTTAATACTGTGTGACCAGCCAACCCCCCAAGATTTAAAAAATGATAGCTAGCTTTCTTATCTGCTAACCAAAAAATCAATCCCTAAACAAAACAGAATAAAAAAAATTCAACAAATCAGTTAATATATCCTATGAATTTATGACACTGAAAAAATTTTAAAAATCCAATAAATATTTCCTAAAATAAATTATATTAATTGTTGCAGCACTTGGGTTAAGGTACAATGGAGAAGTTTGCAGATGAGATGAAGTGGAGCATACATAGCATATCCCTCTTCCTACAGAGCACTCCCATGGCAAGCCAGCAAATATTCAAAATGATATCTGCATAGAACTACAAGGAGTAACATTAGTTTCCCCTTTGTTAGGACGAAGAGAAATTAAGTACACAGCTAGGGTTCCAGAATGAGCCAAGTAGAGATGCCCCAGGAGCTACAGAGATAAACAATATTTCCTCACAATCTCACAGCACCCGTATGGTTGGAAGACCTCATTTCCAGCCAACACTCAAAGCTCCCTCCTATCAAGATGGATAAAAATATAGGGGTTTTTTTTTAAAACAAAAAAGAAAACATTTTTAAATTTAAAAAAGTTTTTTTTATTTTATTATAAGAAGTTTTTCTTTTTAAAAATAAACCTGTTTAAAATGAAATCTGAATTTAATACAAAATATGTTAAGGCCTAAACTACTTATAATCTCTCAAAACATTTAAACAAAAAATAAAATATGCTGTATCCATAAGTCTCTATCAAAGACTGAATTAAAGGCTGCTTTTCTATATAAATAAAGAATCTGGGGAAAAACATCTAACTTTTCAGGTCAAGCTTTATAAATATGGCACAAGATGTCAAGTGCTGTATTAAGGGCTTGATCCTGTGGGGGATCCCAGGTCTGTGCTACTGGGTGCAAGAGACTGGAAAAGTTATGACAAGCCTTGGGTCCCAACCTCTAACTCTCATGTGATCCCCTCAGGTTCATCCACAGAGCTCACCTGGGTGATTTCAGACTCCTATTTTATAACTTCTCCCTACCTGAGCTCCGATTGGCTCAGTTCTCAAAAAAACTATAAATATTTATGACTCCATTCACGATGGAAACTTATTCTTCGGCTCAGGGAAAAACAATGATCTGCCCAGTAATTAACTGCCAGAACTTGCTTCTTCATGGTTCTGGGCACTTCAGGTAAAATGGCCTTGCTCTGTCTCCTTGCATGTGTACGCACGTGTGCACACACACACAAATCCAGTAATTTCTCAACTGTCTCCCTCTGTCCATAAACAAATAAAATACTGCAGCGTAAAAGGCATGTGGGTTACATGAACAAAAGGCTTGGATTGTTAGTTCTTTTGTTTTTCTGGGAGAGGAGGAGTTGTGTAACCAGAAAGGCGCAACACTGGTGTCAAAGCAGGTCACTGTGGAAAGAAGGGACAGAGTGTAGCCTCTAGTGCTGATTTCAACACCTGAGATTTGGAGGAAATAATATTGCCATGGCTGCAGGTCATAAAAAAAGACCATATTTGGGAATACTTTCATGAAATTCCTGTATCCCTGGCTACAAGAGGAACATGTGCCAAATGTAAACAGTGCAACAGAGATACAAGGCCTGGATGTCAGAATGAAACAGCATTAAGAAAAATGCTTTTCAGAAGGCAACAACTTTGAAGATGATAATGCAGACATGTCTGAACAATCTGGATCAACTGGATAGTCACGTTATTTTTGAACCATTCTTCTGGGCTGCCTATCCTTTCTAACAATGCTAGTAAATGGTAATTTAGATCATCATCAAATTTGTGTTTTCCACAGATGCTTATAAACTTCAAAATGTTTGCATCCAAAATATAATTGGTATGTTAGTTTCTTGAGGGAGTATTTATCTGTTACTACTGGATTTATTAAATGATTTTTAATAGCTCAATACAATCAAACATTCTACATGAAGGTTTCCTGTTTAAAAGTGAAGTTTTAGTAGGCATTTTTGAATTTTAACACATGAGGTTTTTTCCCAAGTTGTTTGGTATGTTGCTAGAGATAAGGGTTTAAATAGATTTAGATAATCCTTATAATTTATTATTTTCCCTATAAAACTGGGTTTAGAATAATCATATCATTTAAACAGTGGTACAAACAGCCGCACTAGGAAGGATCTGTCAGTTACTCAGAGCACTGATTTAAAGAGAAATTGTAATACTCAGTGAGTGAGAGACCTTTTTACCATTTTTGTTTCAGGGATGTTCAGATGTACATTCATCATCATCTGCAAGGTCTAGAACTTTAGTCATCTGCTGCTGTGACCAGAAGTTCTGCAACTAAATAAATATATATCAGACAGTAAACTACCTGCACCCTCCCCCACTTTCTTCATCATCCAGTAAAACCATGAATGAGTTCATAATTAGGACCAGCAAACTCCAACAAGACTGAATAGCTGAAAAGATTGCTTAGCATATTTATGCAATCAATTCTCCCTTCACCTTGCTCAGAACAAACATTTCATTGATATGGTTCAGTCATTACAAACAGGCTATATTCCACCTGATAGAACAGACATTGCTGGAAGGTTGCCAGATACAGCATATGAGAAGGAAGTTGAACAGGGTGCAAAAAACACGGATGGGAAATTTGTTAATCTGAGTCTTGATGTGTGGTGCAATGTAGATACTGACCCAGTAATATGTGCTTGAGTGACAACAACGAGGGTGGGAGGGAGGGGGGCTTACAGAAACAATCGATACATCAGGAAATGCTCATAATGCAGAATACTTAAAAGTAGCAGCAGTAAACGTAACAACTGTGAACAAAAATTAACTCACATATGTAGCATTGTCCCAAACAATGCTACAAATGTCGCAAAGTTGAGAAGAAATCTTAGAACAAGATAATGAAGGGAACCTGAAACTTAACATATGGGCACAGTGCTCATTTGATGCACATTTTAGCCAAAGGTTTAGGTACAATTCAAGGAATAAAGGAAAGTGTTAGAACTGCATAATACTTCTGTATCAACCACTTTGTTTCAGCTACACTGAAGAGAGCAGGAGGATTTCAAACTAATTCTCCCCCAAGATGTACAATGAAAAATTCAGTGGTTGGCTGTTCTGAGCTATTTATTAAGAAGCATTCTGATGACAATTTGTGAAGAAAATTGTGACAAAATAGATGGAACTATCACAGCCAAAGCAGTCAATATTGGATTAAAGATATGCTGAATATACTGAAATCTATTTCCATAGCCTTGGACAAACTGTAGCAAGATTGCTGCTGTGCTGCTGATGCTGGTGAAATTTGGAAGGAACTTCAAGAGACACTGAAGAAATACCCAACAACAAAGTTAAATTGCAGGCAGTAAAGAAGCATATGGATCAAGCACTTACTCAACCTCATTTTTCTTGCCACTACTCTCAATCTAAAATTCCAGCGTAGATGCCTAAATGCTGAGAATGCTACTGCTGTAACACAGGTATCCAATAATCACGAAAGCATGCCAACTATAAGTTTCAGGACTCAAGGTGAACCATTCAAGCAGTACATGTTTGCGGATGATGTTTTAAAGAAAGTCATACCACTGAACTGGAGGAAGTCACTACCCAAGACCTGAAACCAGAGTTGCTGAAGTGCTAAACCAGCTTTTGAAAGCAGTAGTACACTTTCTGTGCCTACTGAAGAGATTTTCTTCATTTGGACTAAGTCAAAGTTGAGAAAACAATTGGGAGGTTTTTTGTTTGTTTTTTAAAAAAGGAAAACTTGTTTCTCTTCCAGTCTATGCATAAAATCTAGGAGGGGGGTGATATTTACTAGTTTTAAAAGTCTGAAGGATAGCCTAAAGTAACTTAGCAAATTGTCTCATTTTCAAGAGACTTATACAAGTAGAAACTTAAGCTCCAGTCACTTTCACCTTAGCATATCTGAAAATTTTCCTAGACTGAACTGAAATAATCAGTTTAATTCATTGACTACAGTTAATCCTTTTGTTCCTTTTATAAATCTTTTAATTGTAAATGTGAAACATGTTTTGAGAAAAGTTTATGCATCCAAAACATGTAAGGTTTTGTTTAATAAAACCAAATTCTATACGCTGTTGTGTGTTTAATTCCAGTTTTTATCTTATTGCAGCTTGACACAAATCATGAGCAAAAAGTTAATTATCTAGTAAATAAGCAATATATCATTCACCATCTTCTAACATATTAAAAAAGTATTAACAAAATCTGAAAATATTAAGCTATGCAATTGCTTAAATAAACGTTTATTGGTATAGCGTACCCTCCTAAGCAGTGAAAAGTTATACCAAAACTAGTGTAAAGGCTCTATTTAGTTGTAAATCAACATGTTTTAATGGTTATATCAGCTAATGAGAATATATCTTTCTTTAGAAAATAAATGCAAATGGAAGAGTTGATTAAAATCTAGGCTTTCTACTTGGTGATTTAAATCACCTTGATTTAAGTCAATCCACCCTTCCTCCTGTCTAGTGGGAAAGCATGTCCAAATGATCTCATGGAGTCTCTGCTGTTTTCATGTCAGCGGAGAACATGATCTTACGGTTTTTACTGCTGCTCAGCAGCCTACCTCTTACTCACCCCAAGACAGCAATCAGGTTACACAACCTGCAATTGCCAAAAACAGGCAGAAAGCAGCACTTTATGCATGCCCTAATGCCTAAATCTCTCCTATTCCCCAGTTTAACAGATGGGTTGTGCTGGTAAGGTAGAGTACCTGTGATTTACTAGACAAAAGCTACAGTTAGCAGTGTAGACATTTATTTTTCCATACACCTAAGTGGACATTTCCCCCCCAGTATCTTTAATTTTAAAAATCAGAAGATTTAACCACCATATCAGAGACACTTTATACTGATGCAAAAACTACAGGAAATATTGTCTGGAACCAACTTATTTTGTGACCAGAAGTTTGATCTGATAAAACAACCTCCCCACCATAATTATTTCCTTCAGACATCAGAAAAGAGTCCCTGCATACAGTAAGAGCACAGAGAAAGAGCTGATTAAAGCCCTCTGTACTCTATTGAAAGCTTCACCTAAATCCTGCAGCTCCTGTACTATCAGACTGGAAATTCTACAGTAAAAGGAAGGATTTTAACAAACTAAATACAAAAATGAATATAGTACAGTAGCCCTTCTCTTGTTTGATATTACTCAATTCTACGTTGTCTCCATATTTGCAGTTTTTGATATGCTGTGGATGTTTATACTGACAACTCCTAACTACATCATAGAAGTTAACAAGATACAAGCTTGAGGTTTTGGCAATGGGGTAGAGGACAATTCAAGTGTTTGGTACCTGAGGACAAGGAGAATGCAGTTAAGATCATGGAACAGGCACATTTTAGCAGAAATATTCGCTTAATCAGCAGTGAAGTAGTAAAGGTTGATGTTTTAAAAATCATTAACTTTGGAGAAGATCACATCCAAGAGTCATTTTTCAGGCTAAGACTCAGGAAGTAACACTGAATCAATTTACACCCTGTTCAGGGTTTTCTTCGCATGCACAAAGGTTATTTTGTTTTGAGGAAAGTTGAGATTCTGGAGCAAGGGATGGATTCTACAATGAATTCTTCCACAAAGGAATGAAGCAATCTGAGTCTCTGGTCATAACACAGTAGCAACAGAAGATTCACCTGGCTATGATGTAGCTGTGGTGACACGTACAATAGACTTCCATCTTGAACAGTCCCTTGAAAGTCATCTCTTTTTTTTGGAAAGAATAAGCATGGGAGGATTTTGGTTTTTTAAATCCCCCCAAAATTACATCTTCCAACCTCAATTTGTGGTTGGCCTTGTGCTCTACTTCCTTCAACCTCACCTCTATAACCCTTCGGTAAATGTATACCTTCTTCTACACGCTGAACTTAATCCTACAGACAAGACTAATCCGACATGTGACTTTGGATACAGAACATCCTGCTGTCAGCTGACTACCCAGATAAAAACTGTTCACCCATTCAATGGCACTGCCATCTACAGACAGCATCTGCAGGTCATTCATTTCCATTTTATAGGAGGCACAAAAGCATTCGTTTTACCACTAGTTTCAGAGTAACAGCTGTGTTAGTCTTTATTCACAAAAAGAAAAGGAGTACTTGTGGCACCTTAGAGACTAACCAATTTATTTGAGCATGAGCTTTCGTGAGCTACAGCTCACTTCATCGGATGCATACTGTGGAAAGTGTAGAAGATCTTTTTATATACACACAAGGCATGAAAAAATACCTCCTCCCACCCCACTCTCCTGCTGGTAATAGCTTATCTAAAGTGATCACTCTCCTTACAATGTGTATGATAATCAAGGTGGGCCATTTCCAGCACAAATCCAGGGTTTAACAAGAACGTCTGAGGAGGCGGGGGGTAGGAAAAAACAAGGGGAAATAGGCTTGAATAGAGACTGGGAGTGGCTAAGTCATTATGCAAGGTAACCTAAGTTAATTGTATCCAATTTGCAAATGAATTCCAATTCAACAGTTTCTCGCTGGAGTCTGGATTTGAAGTTTTTTTGTTGTAATATCGCAACTTTCATGTCTGTAATCGCGTGACCAGGGAGATTGAAGTGTTCTCCGATTGGTTTATGAATGTTATAATTCTTGACATCTGATTTGTGTCCATTTATTCTTTTACGTAGAGACTGTCCAGTTTGACCAATGTACATGGCAGAGGGGCATTGCTGGCACATGATGGCATATATCACATTGGTGGATGTGCAGGTGAATGAGCCTCTGCTAGTGTGGCTGATGTTATTAGGCCCTGTGATGGTGTCCCCTGAATAGATATGTGGGCACAGTTGGCAACGGGCTTTGTTGCAAGTCTAGGTTCCTGTGTCAGTGGTTCTGTTGTGTGGTATGTGGTTGCTGGTGAGTATTTGCTTCAGGTTGGGGGGCTGTCTGTAAGCAAGGACTGGCCTGTCTCCCAAGATTTGTGAGAGTGTTGGCTCATCCTTCAGGATAGGTTGTAGATCCTTAATAATGCGTTGGAGGGGTTTTAGTTGGGGGCTGAAGGTGACGGCTAGTGGCGTTCTGTTATTTTCTTTGTTAGGCCTGTCCTGTAGTAGGTGACTTCTGGGAACTCTTCTGGCTCTATCAATCTGTTTCTTCACTTCCGCAGGTGGGTATTGTAGTTGTAAGAATGCTTGATAGAGATCTTGTAGGTGTTTCGTCTCTGTCTGAGGGGTTGGAGCAAATGCGGTTGTATCGTAGAGCTTGGCTGTAGACGATGGATCATGTGGTGTGGTCAGGGTGAAAGCTAGAGGCATGTAGGTAGGAATAGCGGTCAGTAGGTTTCCGGTATAGGGTGGTGTTTATGTGACCATCGTTTATTAGCACTGTAGCCTCCAGGAAGTGGATCTCTTGTGTGGACGGGACCAGGCTGAGGTTGATGGTGGGATGGAAATTGTTGAAATCATGGTGGAATTCCTCAAGGGCTTCTTTTCCATGGGTCCAGATGATGAAGATGTCATCAATATAGCGCAAGTAGAGTAGGGGCATTAGAACAACACTTCCTCAGCTCTCGTCCCCTAAGTCAGCCCTAAAAATGTTGGCATACTGTGGGGCCATGCGGGTACCCATAGCAGTGCCGCTGATCTGAAGTATACATTCTCCACAAATGTAAAATAGTTATGGGTAAGGACAAAGTCACAAAGTTCAGCCACCAGGTTAGCCGTGACATTATCGGGGATAGTGTTCTTGACAGCTTGTAGTCCATCTTTGTGTGGAATGTTGGTGTAGAGGGCTTCTACATCCATAGTGGCCAGGATGGCGTTATCAGGAAGATCACCGATGGATTGTAGTTTCCTCAGGAAGTCAGTGGTGTCTCGAAGGTAGCTGGGAGTGCTGGTAGCGTAGGGCCTGAGGAGGGAGTCTACATAGCCAGACAATCCTGCTGTCAGAGTGCCAATGCCTGAGATGATGGGGCACCCAGGGTTTCCAGGTTTATGGATCTTGGGTAGTAGATAGAATATCCCAGGTCAGGGTTCCAGGGGTGTGTCTGTGCGGATTTGATCTTGTGCTTTTTCAGGGAGTTTCTTGAGCAAATGCTGTAGTTTCTTTTGGTAACTCTCAGTGGGATCAGAGGGTAATGGCTTGTAGAAAGTGGGGTGTTGGAGAGCTGCCGAGCAGCCTCTTGTTCATATTCCGACCTATTCGTGATGACAACAGCACCTCCTTTGTCAGCCTTTTTGATTATGATGTCAGAGTTGTTTCTGAGGCTGTGGATGGCATTGTGTTCCGCACAGCTGAGGTTATGGGGCAAGTGATGCTGCTCTTCCACAATTTCAGCCCGTGCACGTCGGCGGAAGCACTCTATGTAGAAGTCCAGTCTGCTGTTTCGACCTTCAGGAGGAGTCCACCTAGAATCCTTCTTTTTGTAGTGTTGGTAGGGAGGTCTCTGTGGATTAGTATGTCGTTCAGAGGTATGTTGGAAATATTCCTTGAGTCGGAGACGTCGAAAATAGGATTCTAAGTCACCACAGAACTGTATCATGTTCGTGGGGGTGGAGGTACAGAAGGATAGGACAGCTGCTTCTGCTGGGCTGAGAGTATAGTTGGATAGGTTAACAATATTGCTAGGTGGGGTGAGGGAACCATTGCTGTGGCCCCTTGTAGCATGTAGTAGTTTAGAAAGTTTAGTGTCTTTTTTCTTTTGTAGGGAAGCAAAGTGCGTGTTGTAAATGGCTTGTCTAGTTTTAGTAAAGTCCAGCCACGAGGAAGTTTGTGTGGAAGGTTGGCAGCAATGCCCCTCTGCCATGTACATTGGTCAAACTGGACAGTCTCTACGTAAAAGAATAAATGGACACAAATCAGATGTCAAGAATTATAACATTCATAAACCAGTCGGAGAACACTTCAATCTCTCTGGTCATGTGATTACAGACGTGAAAGTTGCTATATTACAACAAAAAAAACTTCAAATCCCAACTCCAGCGAGAAACTGTTGAATTGGAATTCATTTGCAAATTGGATACAATTAACTTAGGCTTGAATAGAGACTGGGAGTGGCTAAGTCATTATGCAAGGTAACCTATTTCCCCTTGTTTTTTCCTACCCCCCCCAGACGTTCTTGTTAAACCCTGGATTTGAGCTGGAAATGGCCCACCTTGATTATCATACACATTGTAAGGAGAGTGGTCACTTTAGATAAGCTATTACCAGCAGGAGAGTGGGGTGGGAGGAGGTATTTTTTCATGCTTTGTGTGTATAAAAAGATCTTCTACACTTTTCCACAGTATGCATCCGATGAAGTGAGCTGTAGCTCAGGAAAGCTCATGCTCAAATAAATTGGTTCGTCTCTAAGGTGCCACAAGTACTCCTTTTCGTTTTACCACTACTGCTCTTAAGTCCCATAGAGTCTATAGGTTTTCACAGCTGTTCCACCACGAGCTGTCATTGGTCAATAGTCTCTCCCAGTAAGACAATATCAGCTGCATACCCAAGATCCTCTAAAAATGAATCTTTAGATTTCACACCTCTTACTACTTTGGCCTCAGTCAGCTTTGTCATCAGGTAGTCTATTATAACATTAAATAGCATAGGTGAGAGAAAGCATCCCTGCTGTATTCCTGAGTCTACTGAAAACCAGTCTAATGCAACTGTTGACCCTCACACAGCTAAGTGTTCCGCAGTACAGTTCCTCTACTAAGCACACTAAGCCCTCAGGCACACCATACTGGTGCAGCAGTATCCACAGTGCTGATCAATACAATGAGTCAAAAGCAGCTGCAAACATCTATAAACACAAAGTAAGCTTCTTATTGTCACTCTGGTGTGGTCAGAATGAGTCACCTGGAATTTATCTGCTATATTTCAGTAGCAAAAGTAAGTTTTCATAAATTGGCACTAAGTCTATGGTCATTCTCCTTCAACATATTTTCCACATCAACTTTAAACTCCTTGTCCTTGCCTTCAAGGCTCAGCCCCTGCCTCATCTCCACCTTAATTTATTACCACTCTTCTCTTCACCCAATGAATAAATTCTGCCTTATCTTTCCTCTTCACCTCTACTCACGCTTATTTGTGTGCATTCTTTCAGTGCTATGTATCAAACTCCCTTCTTATCCCAGTCTATTAAGCACCCACCAGTCTTCTTTCAATTCCATCCCTAACACTCATTTAGCATAGAAGCACTAACCTACATTAATAAAAATGCTTTTATCAATTGCAAAGTTTAAAGTTTAAAAGTCCTTTATGATGATGTTCTCATGATGTATTCTAGGTCTACCTATTTAGACTGTAAGCTCATTGGGATGGGGAAGTATCTTCATCAGCACTGAGTACAGTGTTGGTGGTTAGAGTGACAAATAGTAAGAGGGGCTAAAATGGATAAATACCCATTGTCTCCATCATCAATTTCCAAACAGTTCATATTTTCTTCCAGGCTGCTTTAGAAGCATGCTAAATTTTCAAAGGAATTGCTGATCCAGATCATAAGATCAGCCAATAACTATTTCATGCTACATGGGGAATTGGATGAGCATTTTTAAAAAAGGTAAATTAATTCATCTTACAGTAATAAGTATCAAATCAATTACACTCATTTTTAATAAGTACTTCAGGGCTATCTGCCATCACTGATCTGGAAAGTTACTCCTTTTCCTTATGTCTGACAACACACTGCACGATAAAGACTGTTACATTATGAGACGCTACGGCCCTTGATCTATAATAAAACATTGAAGTAGTATTTGTCCATTACAGCTGTTGCTCTGGATACACTATTCATTCACAGAGAGTAATATCTGCTGTTGGTGGGGCAGATTCAGTGTACACCTATGGAACTATTCTGTGACCAGATTCTCAACGATATAATGGACTTGGCTGAAGTGAATGACACAGAAGATTCAGATTTGAATCAAATGTTATACTTCTATTTTTGCAGGTTATGAACATGTCATCATGGAACTGCAGTTCCAACACTCCACATTATCAGGATAACACACTGTTAGATGGTTCAACCTAGATAGAAGTTATTTAACTTACAGATGGTATAATTAGAGAACAGATGTAATACAGAACTCTGGCCACTACCTAGGATTTTACCCAATTTTGGAACAAGAGAACATCATGTTATCCAGAAACATGTGGTGCATATAGAAGTACTCATTCAAGTACTGTAGATTGCTTGATCATATGAACATCAAATTTATATACTCCAAAGTATCCAAAACCTGAATGTATGAAAAACATACTATTTCAATAGAATTTATTAAGGTTCCAATTGATATGAATAGATCAGCAAGACCACACAAGTGTCAGCTACAAGGGTTACCTAGTATTTATTAAGTATATGCTCCTGGCACTATGTCCATCTCACCTGACAAATTCAAAGACAATGGTTAGGGCCCTACAAAATTCATGGTTCATTTTGGTTAATTTCATGGCAATAGGATTTTTTTAAAATCGTAAATTTCATGATTTCAGGTATTTAAATCTGAAATTTCATGGTACTGTAATTGTAAGGATCCTGACCCAAAAAGGTGGTGTGTGCGCGTTTGGGGAGGGGCAATTGCAAGATTATTGTAGGGGGGCTTGCAGTACTGCTACCCTTCTGCACTGCTTCTGGCGGCGACGCTGCCTTCAGAACTGGGCAGCTGGAGAGTGGTGGCTGTAGGCCAGGAGCCCAGCTCTGAAAAAAGCCAGAACCACCGCCAGCAGCAGCGCAGAAGTAAAGGATGGCATGGTCTGGTATTGCCATGCTTATTTCTGTCCTGCTGCCTTCAGAGCTGGGCCCTCAGTCAGCAGATGCCACTCTCCAGCCACCAAGCTCTGAAGGCAGCAGTGCAGAAGTAAAGGTGGCATGGTATGGTATTGCCATCCTTACTTCTGGGCACTGCCTTCAGAGCTGGGTACCTAGCCAACAGCAGCTGCTCTCTGACCGCCCAGCTCTGAAGGCAGCAGAGAACGGTGGCAATACCGCGATCCCCATAAAATAACCTTGCAACACCACTTTCCCTGCAATCCCCTCTTAGGTCAGGACCCCCGTTTGAGAAACACTGGTCTCCCCCACAAAATATGTATAGTATATGGTAAAAGCACACAAAAGACCAGATTTCATGGTCTGTGATGCGTTTTTCATGGCTGCGAATTTGGTTGGGCCCTAACAATGGTGTATCAACCTTGTGATGCCCAAGATTCTCTGAGAACTGTAAAGATCTGCTATAAGAGTTAGTCACTGATATATCCTCAGAACTGAAAAATAAAAAATAGTTTAAATTATTTGAAGCAACAGCCAAGCAGTAATACTAACCTTAAGAAGCTGGATGGGAGTGTGAAAATAATTTAATGGAATGCAGCCAGACTCTTTGCACTAGAATAAAGTTTTATAGTAGCATATAATCACCACCTGGTCTCCAAAAGCAGCTAACCAATCTCCAGGCTGCCTGCATTCATCATCCCTTATCTTCCAATGTGAATCCTTAACAGGTGATGAAACTAACATTAAATGTGTGTATCTGTAGCACCAGGAGTGCTTCCTCTGGGTCTGTCATCACCCACCCTCCCTCTGTAAAAAAAATCTGGGTAAATGCTGATCAGGCATCTGCTCTCAATTCCACAGGAGACAGAGAGATGTAGCCTAGTGATGAGTGCAGAGGTTATGAAACAGGAATTCTCAAGTTCTATTCCTAGCTCCTACACAGATTCAAACCATTTTTAAAGATATTGGCAGATAAAATAGAGAAATTAAGTTGTATAATAAGTGAGAAGAGAAGCTTTCAGGTAATATTTGAAGTGAGTGCATCAATGACTGGGAGAGAATGAGGGATTCTACCACATGGCAGCAGCTGCAGCCATGTAGGTTGTAGCACAGACAGTAGCCAGTGGGAAGTCTGGAGGAGGGGAGGGGGAACCAGGAAATAGACAAGTGAGAAGGAGAATAGTCAGATGAGATTCATAACATTTAGAACTGAATCCTAAAAAAGAAAAGAGCCAGGAGAGTTGCTGGAAAATAGCGATGTAGTCATGTGTCTTCCAGCGCGTGACAGCAGTAGCATTGTGTAGAGCTAGGATTTAGGGAGGCCACAGAAAAGAATGGTAACAATCAAAGGAGAAGATTATATGAAAGAAAGTTTCATCACAGGCTGAGTCAAGGTAGTGGTATACATGGGAATTGTTGAGGAAGTACCAACAGGCATATTTTCAGGTCTAGGAGATGCCGGAGATAGAGTTTGAGGTCTAAGAGGACACCAAGACTACTGACAATAGAAGCAAATGGAAGGTGGTTTGAGGTCTTAATGGGAGAGCCATCAAGAGGAAAGAGCCTAGTTAGACCATCCAGTCCATCTCAATTTCAATCCAGGAGAGTTCTGCAGAGAACACTTTTAAATATTTATTCCAGCCTAGTTTTAAAACTTGCAAGCAATGGAGTTATATTTGAGGATATACTTTGTCTGTCCCAGAAGCCATATTATTTCTGTCTCCTTTTTCAGACACCATGCCCAGAAGTGAACAAAATATCCCCAAGCGATGGCATACCATTGACTTGGCATTATAACACTTATTTTCTATCAATCATTATGCATCTTCACATTTGATTTACTTTTTTGACTACCACTTCATGCTGATGAGAAATTTTTATTGATAAGTCAACAACTATACCCATGTCTTTTTTCAGCTAATTTTGACACCAGTAGAGTTAATCCTTTCAAATAGCAATTTATCAACTCTGAATTTCATCTGCCATCATACTGCCCAGTCACCTATTTCTGTTAGGGTCTTCTGAAATCCTCTCTAATATTAATCACCCTAGATATTTACGTGTCTTTTGCAAATGCGTACAATTAATGCATAACTGCCCTACTTTGACTTTAAAGAAAATTACTTTATTTTTAAAAAAAAAAAACTCTTCAGAGTTAGTCCTCTGATAGTCTAGAAAACCAACTAGCACATATGCTGTATGTATGATTTGTTACTGTGAATTCCCTAACATTCACAAAGTTCAAAAGCATGATGACATTTCATTTTCAAAAATAGATGTCTTTTTGAACAGAACAGCATTTACTAGCAACAAAATAAATGGCATATAGAAAATAATGTATTTTGCAAATAAGTTTAAAGGTGATGTACAAGCAGAAGTTTGCAAATGTTGTTAAGTTTAGAATATGTTGAATGCCCCAAGACAAAGGTAAACCTGAAGAAGAGCTCCGTGTATCTTGAAAACTTCTTTTGGTGAAAGACAGCCAATAAAAAACATTACCTCACCCATCTTGTCTCTCTAGAAGAGAACGTTCACCATTAGAAGTAAATTGCAGCCAGAAGTGATAGGAGTTGTAGGGGACAACAAGTGGAGACATGCTGTCAGAATAACTTCACTTCAGAATAAGTGATGATCACTACTAGTGATTTGGAGCATAGGTGTTATCCAGACCCCTGACTGCTCTTCTAAATAAATTTTCTGGACAGTATTTGGTGCTTTCCCACCACACTTTTTCAGGCCTTTGACCAGATCAACCTATGCTATGCAACATACTCATCACTTCCATCCACCGGCTTCACTCTTCTTTTAAAGACAAACAAATCAGCTAGTTAGTACATATTTTATTTCAAATTGCTATCACACCAGCCTGCCTATCTAGATTTAACAACTTCCCCCACTAGCCAGTGAAAATTAACCTATTATGGCCACACGCAGCAGAAGTGGAGTACAAATTGACCTATAAGACATATCTTCTAAGCCACAAAAGAAAGAATAAGAGCTCAATCATGTTCTCCTTAGTATCTGCATCTACCTTGTCTGACAGACCCCTGCTACCCATTCCTCAAATTTTGGAAGTGCTACTTCATTTGCTTGTTTTCCTTCCATAAGCTTAGACAAAAAGGTGCCTCCTTGCAGCTGAATCAAATGCTCAAGCTCTACACTAAACCCTTAAGAAATCCATTGATGTATTGGTTAAAATGTTTGTAATAGCTTAACCCTCACCTTTTAATTTAACAAGTTAAATAACTTGAGTGTTTTGAACTGGATGAGTGCTTACAAAGCTAAATGGCTGCAAATGGGGGTCTTAACATTGTGGATAATGTTTCAAAAGATCCCTCTCAGAGCTATGTTCATGTTTTTTTTTCAAATTCCTGCAACAAAACCAACACATTGGGTGGAAGGTTTGGCTTCCTACGTCCAGCTGGCTACTTAGCTACTCTTCATTCCCCTCTCCATGCCAAACAAACAACTATGCCACAGGAAAACTCATACTTGGGCTTTTGTTTGTATCTTCCTCCTCTCTGGTCTCCTTGCTCAATCTCCTCCAGTCCCTCCAAGATACCATGCCTAAAATAGATTCTCCTAACCCCTGCCCAGTTACTCTCTCCACTGAAAACATCCATGAGCTGTCTCACCTTCATCAAGTTCTGATTTCTCCTACTGTCCTTCAAGATTCTACATGTGCTACCCATGCTTATTTCTTTCTACTCCCATTTTTTCTCCACCCAGATCTCCTTCCTCACCTCTTCCTTTGCATTTCCCATTCATCTCTGGACAGTACTTGATACATGTTGCTATCACATGTAAAGTCCTTTCTGGCCCTGCTGAACACGGCAATCACCTTCTTCATTCAAATCCCTTTCTTAAAATCAATATTTCCATGAAGCATCAAGTGTTAATCCACTTAAAAACAGACAGTACTGATATACACCCGTATGTAACATTTACTACTTTAAGACCCATTCTCCCAGTCATTCAATGCATTTTGTATCCGGATTTTGTAGGTTGCAAATTCTTTGGGGCAGGGACAGGATCATCAGGCACGTTTTGTACAGTGATAAGGATACTGTCAGTAGTCCAGTTAAATATTTGAGAAAAGAAATATTCAAAAGAGAAGAATGGAAAACAAAAAAAAGTTGAACCAACGTAGGTTAGTTTTGTAAACAATTCAGAGTATGCATCAGTGGGTACTGGAAATTAGAAGTCCATAACTCATATGAAAGTATAGATGGTACAATGCCTTGTTTGAAAGTAAGTAGGCTAAATAACTGCTAAGGCCCCAAATTACTTATGTAACTAGAATGCTGGTGAAAAAGCCACCTTCAACTACCATCCATTATTTCTTAGTTTCCTTCACTGATTACATTTGTGTATACACAAACCAATGGCTATTCTTTTACTCAGCAAGTTTCTAGTAAGAGACACAAATTCATTTTACATTGTCTTACTATTTTCAGTTTTCAATATGCTAATAATTTTTGTTTTGATAATTCCTGGCTGCATCTCAAGACTTGGGTAACACTGGAGATTTTCACAGCTGGGTGAGGGAGAGCAAAGCCTTTTGGCACCTGAGAGGTATGGGCCACATGGTTGGCAGCTAGGAATGGTGGGAGAGACATTTCAGCTGAATACTTCATTGCTAAAAATAAATCAAATATTTACCTTTCAGACTTAAGAACTCACTGAGTTTACACTTCTCCGAGCTATATTTAGGCTAACGTAGATTTGAGACTTTTCACCCTAACTTACACTAGTCACATCCACAGTGTCTTTGCAACCATATGGATGAGAAGCATTTTTTAAAACCAAAAACAAATTCAAGAACTTAACTTGTGGGAATGGGTCGTTTCCATAACCAAGGAACATAAGAGGACCTACTTATACTTAGGTTTATGTTGTCAACAAGATATTTTTAGAGAATCATGAAAGGGTACTTGTCCCAATACAGAGACCAACCCAGCCCTCCAGATGGTCACAGAAAACTCTCCTAGATTAAATCCTATGACTCATGCCCAGAGAAGATGGGGAGAACAGGGCCAATGTCTGTGAGGACACAGCCTTGGCTCCTGCACCCAGAGCTGGCCAGGCACCATGATGGGGACTTACTCTATGAGGTAGTAAATTAAAGTGTGTGTATTTGGGAGGTGAAGGGGTTTGAAGAGTAGAAAAGAAGCCGGAGAGGAACTGTGAATTTGAATCACAATTTCTCTCAGAGCTGCTTAGCTACCAGCCATCCTTTCAAGCCAGCCAAGCCCAAAGGTGCAAACTAGTTGACTTCATACTTGTTGGTGACAACCAATATAAGATATTAGAAATATAGGTTTACCCTGTTTTTTCAAGTGAAAGCATCAGTCAGTTGCACTTGGAATGAGAGCAGCTGGATGCTTGAACAGTGTCTTTCTGGATTGGTGTTATTGTTTTTGTAGTAGTAATGACTGCTGTCACCAGCATTATATTTGCCAGCAGAACAAAGATATCAATCACAGTACACTTCGGTGTCATGCCAGCAGCGTGTGTTTGATTTCTAACCCTGCTGTTTAATTCCTTGGAACTGCAATGTATTCCATGCTCCTCCTTCCCAGAAACTAGTAACCTGCACTATTACCACTCCTATTGTTAATTTTGTCTGACCCCAAAACTGTGCAAAGTTAGATGCGTTAGGCTGCTATCTGTAATTTTAGTCCTCGGACCCCATTCTAATAGTGCCTTACATGGTTCTTTCATGATCATTGCACTTAGTCATCCTTTTTCATTGAATCCTAAAAGAGACTGTATTACAGACATTTGTAAGAAATCAACATTTGAGAGATGTTAAATCTTGTTAAAAAGTCAGGAAATTCAGATTAAAGGTTCCAATAGCAGCCTTAATTCTACCCCCTTAAAGGCATATTTACCTAGAAGTAAAGATCCTACTAATGGTGGCACATTATTTGAAACCCCTCAAAATTAAAGACTTTTACAGGACCATGCTTTCAAATTAAAAATCTGTCCACACAGAGATAAATTCCTACCTACCATTATAGCCTTAACTCAAAGCTTCCCAATTTGTATAGTTTTTTTGGTGCTTGGCAGCTCTGTCATCACACCCTTCTGTTTGTGCCCTTCATGGAGGTAAAGATTGCGTCAGTATCATATCACAGAGTTAAAGAAAAAAAAATACATATACCTTCACCCTACCACCAACACAATGAACCCCCACACATAACAGACTGGAAACTAGAGCTAGGAGCCTGAAACCCAAGCTGCAAGCTGAAGAACAACAGCTCCATTTTGTTGGTTTTGCCAGTTTATTCATTCCTTCAACATCATCTGAACCACATATTCCTGATCTTTGAGGGAAGGAGAGAGAAAGGAAAAAAAAATTTTTTTGAAAGAGAGGAAGAAATATATAGTGAAGCACAAACACCTGCTTTTGCAGTTCACTTCAAGTCTCATCCTAATTCTCCACTAGTTGCTGCTAATTCAATCACATCTTTCATTATATGAAACATGAAGTCTGTAAACAAACATGTCCTTTAGATTAAAATAATAATAATAGCTGATCAACAGAAACTGTCCTATCTACTTACATATTTCAAAACTTCTTTACGTATACACAATTTGAGATATACTGGAAGTTATAGCTACAAGATTAATATTTCATCAAGGTGATCTGGACAGTTATTTTATACAGATATCTGTAATCCAGTTTTACAAACACTAGAACAAATACTTTTTTCTCCCTATGCATTAGTGTACCGTGGAGGTAGATAAGCAACATTTCTGACTTAAAAAAAAAAATTAGCCATACAGTTCAACATCAAGTTGCAGCGCTGAACAGAGGTGACAAATAAGAGTGAAACAGATAATTTTTGATGGACCAATTATTATAAGAAGGAATTTTTATTTTTAAGTGTGTAACTTGCTGTGCTTGCCTGTATATTACTTCTTGTCCTGGCCCCTGTGCACGTGCATAGACTGCAGACACCCACAGATGGCATAAGAAAAGCCATACTGGGTCAGACTAAAGGTCCATCTAACCCAGTATCCTGTCTTCTGACAGTGGCTAATGCCAGGTACTTCAGAGGGAATGAACAGAACAGATAATCATAAAGTGATCCATCCCCTGTCACCCATTCCCGGCATCTGGCAAATAGAGGCTAGGGACACCCAACTCGGGCTGCTGGGCCACTTAACTGCTATGTAGATGTTCCAGGTCAGGCTGGAGCCCAGGATCTAGGACCCTGCAAGGTGGGAGGGTCCCAGAGCTTGGGCTACAGCCGGAGCCAGAACATCTCCACAGCAATTTAACAGCCTTGCAAGCCTGAGTCAGCTGGCACTGGCCAGCCGTAGGTTTTTAATTGCAGTGTAGACATACCCTATGACTCTTGAGTTTTTAATTTATTAAAAAGAACATTTAGCCAGTAGTGATGCACTCTGCTTCTAATACAAGTGACCAACATTACACTAAGCAGTCATGCTGTTATGTTTTCATCCTTTAAGTGGATTGTATATTAAAGCTATTCATAAGAACCTGTGGTAATTCCATTATCATTTGCAAGCCATAAAAAGACACACTCAGCAGCCCGCTAATCTATTTTGAAATGACACATTAACCAAGAGATATGCAATGCAGCAGTGTCTGTAGCTTTAGCCACATCCATTTATTATGTATTTGAAAGACATCCCAAGAATAAAACCACTCGCAAAATAATCCTCTGGTATCCGCCATGTTTGTCTTGAGACATTAAGGGTGAGATCCTGGGCACACTGAAGTGACAGGGAGTTTTGCTACTGACTTTAGCAGAGCTAGGATTTCACCCTTAGGTACAGTTTTCGTCCTGATCTAGCTATACTGGTTTACCAAAAAAAGGCAATTAATTGGTGCAACCCTTAGTGGATAGAGTTATACCAATATGAAACCACATACATACTGTGGGGGCAGGTCATACCAATTTCACTATATTTGTCTCTAAACTAACAAACAGTTGATGAGTACAAAAGTTTTAGGGGAGGGGGGTGGTCTAACGTGTCTGACAAATCTATAAACATGCTCAAGTTTGATTAGGGAGCAGGATTGGGATAGAAAGGTGTTTTCAGCCCAATCTACTCCATGCCTATGTGCTGAAAGGCTGCAAGAGCAGTTTTAATCTTCTGATGCCTGTTTCAAGGCCATAAAAAACACATGCTTTAAGTGTGTGGAGTTCCTGCCAATGTTACTTCCTCGGGTAGTAGTCTATGAACTATTTAATATTAAGAACAAACACAAACTGGATTCTTTCTAGACGTTTATACCTCACTCATCTAGTACATACACTTTGTTGAGTGACCTGGGTACATCTGTAACAAAAGTTCTTCTTATTTGTTACTACTCTCCACTCCTGCCAGAGGAACGGGTGTAATTTTTTAAGCGTTAAAGTGTTTAAGTGGAAAAGCAGTAGCAGTGAAAAATCTCTTTTTGTCCTGAAAGTGCCACCGTCTGTGGCTTTTGTGGAAGGGAGTTTCAAGATCACGAATGCATTAACAAAAAGCTCTTCCCTCATACTTATAAGCAATATTTCCAACTTCTGTAGGAGACCACTACTGTTGAGAAAAAGCTGGTTCCTGGGTGGTTTGAAAAAACATCAGGATAAGAATCTTTAAATTTGATGTGGTGTTCAACAGGGGACATCACATCCTAGCTGGCTGTTTAGTATAAGGTCCAGTTTGTGGTGTATGAAGGCTTCTGGTATTGTCAAATATTGTTCAATACTCAGTTAATGTAGTCTGCAAGAAGAAATAGTCTGCTATTTATATCTCTGAAATGCTTTTTTTAAAAAAAAAGAAAAAAGGTGAAAGTGACAACATTTCTCCTCTGTTTTATAAATCCCTCAGATGAATATTTAAGTTGTATAGCATGTATGTCTATGCTGTAAGCCCAAACAAAATGGTTCATCACAATTCAATGTAGCTTTTACAACACCAATTGTAAGTTTCCCTTTAAGTCTAGGGTTTGTTTGGGGGCAGGGGTTGGGAGGGGTCAGAGGGATTGATTGAGGCTACGTCACACTGGCAATGGAATGACAAAACTTTTGTCTTTCAGAGGTGTTAAACCCACTCCCCACCCCGAAAAACAAAAAAGTTTTGCTGCAACAAGCACCACTGTGAACAGCACGTTGTTGGCAGGAGCGTTCTCCTGCCGACAACGCAAACACTGCTTGTTGGTGGAAGTTTTTTTGTCAGCAGGAGAGCTGACAAACAGCGGCTACACTGCACAACTTTTAGCGGCACAGCTTTAGCGGCACAGCCGTCTCGCTAAAAGCTGTGTAGTGTAGACATAGCCTAAGTGTAACAACTTGCCTCTAAGAGTTTTTCCCAAAGTGCATTAAGCTACTATGCACTACGACATTCTTAGTGAGCAGTAAGAGTGTCCACATGGGGAGTTATTGCACACTAGCTACTCCACACTAACTGCTGCAGGTTCTCCCTCCTTCCCTCTCCCTCCCCCTCTCCCTGTAGCTAAGCCCTTGGTAAACTCTCTCTGAGACACAGTCCCACACAATTGAAGAAAAATCCACTTTTTAAGAAGATTTAAAGAGACTGTGTGTGTGTGTGTGTGTGTGTGTATTTGCTAAAAACTGGAGTGTTAGCTAGATGCCTGAGACTCAGAGAACAAGTGTAGGAGGAGTCAAAATTAGGGTACTCAATCAACTAGAAATATGCATTCTGCCAGGTGTCTTAAAAAGAGCCCAGGCATGCACTATTTCAAATACTCATGCGGAACTTCTGTGTAAATTAAATGAATAGTATCTGTGGAATAACTACATACATACTACTTTCTACAACATTTCCCAGCTGATGAGAAAGACTTGCTATCCTGACTGTGCAACATTCCAGGAATTTTTTACAAGTGTAGGTGCATGCAAAAACCTTTACACCTGAGGACTAGAGGCTGACAAATGTCATAACTATTATTAGAGAAAAAAAGAAAGCAAAGATAGGAATTACTGTAATTTTTTGATCATTCAGCAAAGGTAAAAAAAGGCAAACCGGTTGACAATTTCTTTGTATTTTCAAGAAATATTTGACAAAGTCCTGCAAAAAGGCTATTAAGGGAATTAATAATTTGCCGGGGGCCTGAAGGACGTTCACTAGCTCACCGCTGCGGCAACGTGCTGGCTATCTAACTCAAGTATAAATTTGTTGTCATTGCTACCTACTCAAGCCATATGAAAGAAAACGTTGCCAAACCTCCAGGATTGTCCTGGAGTCTCTCGGAATTAAAGATTCCTTCAGTCCAGGAATACGTCCAGCCAAAATTGGTAACCCTAACGAAAGAAGAAGATTATAGGGCAAAAGGTAGTGTAGTAAACCACAAGTGTAGCTGTGATCATTTTTCACTTTGCAAGGTTAACAGCTGTGCCCAAGTTTTTCATAGTAGAACTGATATTTAAATATATTTTTCAAATATCTTTAAAAAAAAGCGGTGAACAACAAATTGGCAGAACTTCTAGATGACAAAGTTGTCTTCACTAAGTTAAAATAAAGAAGGTGAACAGACAGCAAAATTGCAGGTGAAATTCTGTGTTAAACAATAAAAGGTAATACTCATGAGTAGTGCAAACTATTTCTTCTAATAGGACTTGGATTGAAATTACCTGTAGACACTCAGGAAACAGAGTATGACTGGAGATAGAGAAATTTGTATACAAGGAGAGACCAAGAAGATTGGAACTGTTCAGTGAGGAGATGAATAAGAGTGGGCATGATGAAAAGGTACAAAATAATGAATGTTACGGACAAAAGTAGATCATGCATTTCTATTTACCTTCTCTTATATTACAAAAGCAAAGGGACATTCAATGACAGTGAAATGCAACCAATTTAAGACTGAAAAAAAGGAATACTTTACACAGTGCATAGTTAATCTATTAGCCTCAGTATCTTGTAGCAATGAGTTCAAGAGTTTAGAAGGATAACACTTATAGTGTCAGTAAGAACATCCAGTTACATTAGAGATGACTAAAACAGCAAACTTCTCTTGTGGACAGGTTACTCCATAATTGTCTATATGGGGTTTCTTGTGCTTTCCTCTGAAGCATCTGGTACTAAGCACTGAAATAGTTACACCATTGGTGTGCTCTGGCACCAATTTGTATGTTCATAGGCTGAGTGAGAGATGTGTAGAAAAACAGCACCTCTTAAGTATTAGATATGTTTTTAAAATAGATGCACCCCTCCTGCCTAAATGTCTCACTGCTTCTATCAGAGTAGCCATGCACTCTTGTAACTTGACTGTAAAGGATTAAACTTCAAGAGTTTACAGTCATTCACTTTGCATGCCACTTTAATTTATTTTGAATAGAAGCTTGATGAAAAAGCCATGATCAAGATAACTTTAGAAACTGCAGTGTTACAGTTGCTATATCTTACATTCGAAAAAGTGTCTACACAAATGCCACAGGGTACCCTCTAACACAAAAAAGGACTTCAGTCCCATGAAGGGGATGGATACTTCATGCTATGTGGCTTTCACCATGAGCAAAATTACCCATTCTTTACAGTGGATTCAGCTGAATCTGCGCTAAACATGGTTCCCATGCACTCATTGTGAAACCTGTCAGGAACAGATAAGTGTAGACAAGGCTATACAGCAATAGTCTTAGCAATGGTTAATATCATCATTCCTGATCCGATTGTGCCCATTCCTTTACAAAGAAATCTGCAGAGAGAATAGTACATCTTCTGAGTTAATAAATTTCTCTACATTATCCAGCATGCACTTTCGCTGAAGAGTCATTCTTCAGATGAAGATCTGCTAGTGATTTTCTGCTGAAATTACTCAGTTAAGGGACCTATTCTCTGGGAAGCCATTTTTGTAGTCTCTCCTCTCTCTCTCTATACCCCAAAAGCCCCTCGTTTTATATATCTGCAAGAAGAGGTAATTTGCACTGGCTAATTAACCACAAATAACCAACACACCATACCAACACACTTTAATTTCTCTGCAATGGTGAAATATTCAGTTTATGCTGGCTAGCTTTTATTTTCAGAAATGATAAAGTTGTGAAGGGGTGAGGAACTCATTACTTCTTACTACAGAATAGTGAAAACTTAGATATTGGGCAGAACTTGTATACCCAGGTAGTATTAAGTATGTTCATATTTTTCACCGCTCTGTGAAGGACAAAATAGATTTTCCATTCCTATGTGGCATAAGATCAACTAACCAAGTTCCTAGAAAAACTACTAAGAGCAGACTTTAGTAGTATTTTGAAAGTCTTCCAAAAGCAATAATTCCTACATCTGAATTAGTTCAGTTTTAAGGTCTGTACAACATTTATATTCTATGAAGACCCCACAATCATTTAGCCATTTGTATCACAAGGAGTACCTACATTACTGCTTGCTTGAATACATCTTCTATGTATGTAGCTTGCTGCAAATGAAAAGTGAGTTGGGTTGTTGTCTGCTGGGTGAGTGGAAAAGAAGAGAGAAAGTAAGAAGATAATAGCTAGCCTAAGAACAAGAGAGGTACACCACTGGGATCTAAAAGATTATCAGTCTATCCATCCCATGTCTTATATATAGTCTACTCCAGAATGTAGTCAAAACTACCTAAAGCCCCCACAAGAAGCTGCCGAAAAAACTGGAGATTTAAAATGCCCATTTAAACTGTCCTTGAAGAGAAATGCACTTTTCACTTCCCACCTGGTGTACCCAATTTCATGAGAACAAATCCTTATATGAATTAGGCACCGAAGGACCATAACTTGTCTTGAGTCACATTTCTGTCTGAAATATTGGCCTTACTATTGTATAAAGTTGGTATAATTAAAATATCAGGAAAAAAAAAGAATTTTGGGGGTTTACTCGGTGCATTTTATAGCATTTTCTTTATAATCCACACTACTGTTTCCTGTGTATAGTGAATTAGTCAAATTTCCCCAACTGATGTTCCGTGCAAAGAAAAAAGGAGAAAGTCATTTAAAAAAAAAAAAGAGAGAGATCATATGTTTTTTCCATTATACTTGGTAGGGGCTGTCCAACCAAGTGTGCTGCTTGGGATGATTTCAAGACATTTTATAAAAATTCCAGTTGGCCATGGGAAAAGATTTCCAAAATGGCTAAGTCACTTCAGAGTCTAAATGACTTAAAATTTACCCCATCTCTCTACTTTACAAGTTCTGATGAACACTGAATAACTAGTGTACAGTAGTTTTCCAATACAGAGAACATTCTATAAAAGTTGGGAAGACTACACATTAAATCTAATTTCTGTTCTGTAGGGAACCTGGAAGAGGAGCTAGAATAAATCTTTCCTTCCCTGGTACCTACTGTTAAGTTAATGTAACAAGCTATACTTTAAACTATGGTTCAACTCTGAAAGTGACTAAAAATGTCACTGAAAGTTTTCATGTTTCTCCCATTCTCGGATCTGAAAGTCAAGCTGGGTTCTTTTCTTCTTGTGTGTCAGCACCAGAAAGAGAGTTCTGCAAACCAAGTTATGATCAATGAAACCTGCACAACTCTGCTGTCTTTGGTGGATTTGCCCAGGTTACTAAATGTAATTAAATAATTCTGAGGATGCCAAATAATAGAATACAAATTGCTTTCTTAGCTGATCTGGCCCTGCAGAGCCAATAGGAGTAAAATGGTTTGTCACAATGCAAGTACGTATGACTAGAGTCACACAAAGAAATGATCAGTTCAGTAGTGAGATGCCATTTTCATTCACTTTTCAGAGTAGAAATTAAAAATGTAAACATGAAATAGATGTTATCCCAGTCTGGAAAGGGCAGAAACACCAATTTGCTGTTTTTCTAGCTATTGTTTCATGTCTTGTTGCTGAAATACTCCCTAGTTCCATACTCATTAGCAAAAACCTGTTATAGAAATAACAGTGTCCTTTAATACAACTCCTGGTGCCCTATTCAAGTCCATAGTGCTGAGAGACCAAAGACTAGATCACATGGCCATGAAAGCATTCATTCTACTAAAGTTAAAATGACAAAATTCTACATACCAGACTTCCTGTACCAGAAAAACTTATCGACAATAGAAATTAAAAGCTCATTTGCTCTGCATTTCATGTCGGACCTATGTATTTTGCTTATAACTTGTGAACCACCTGGAAACCCAGTTCCTTCTATGGAGCTCCCTCTTGACAAGTCCATTTCTTAGTATGAAATCCTTACCCCATGATGCCCAACGGAAGCTTGAAGTGAAGGTGCTCTATGGACGATTCCCAGAGGATTTTCCTCGCCTCTCCACCACCTGGTTCTCTACCCCTCTGGTCCGACGTTCCCTTAGCGATGGTGACACGAGTCTGGGTCACCACGTTTCCCGGCTTGATTATATCCCAGGCTTTTCAGAGAAATCCAAGTGGCCTCGCGCTCCTATTAGCAGGGCTTAAGCGCTGCCCTAGCGGGTCAGCGCCTCCCACAACGGGAGTCCGTAGGCATGTGGAGTTGTAGCCAAAGAAATCACAATCCCCTCTGGAAGGAGAAGGAGCCGAGGCGTCCTAAGGAAGAAGCCCGAGGGGGGTTTCTCCCATATCCTCTCGGAGCACGGTCTTCTCCAGCCCTAGAGTAACTCCAGCCCACTGCCAGAGGAGATGGCCTCGGAGGTAGTAGCAAACAGCAAATCCCCTCCCCACAGCCAGCCAGCCTCTCCTTGCACGGGGAGAAGGGGAGACGCTCGCCTCTCACGGGGGCGAGGGACCCTGCAGCAGCGTTTATCCCCCGGGTAAGCAAAGCCCCAGGGCAGCGCGAGCTCGGGGTATGTCAGGTGCAGCGCGGGATGGGGCCGGCGTTATGCGCAGCGCTCCCCGCCGCTTCTCCCTCTAACACCCCCGCCGGCGGCAGCAGCAGCAGGATGGGGGGTATCGATTCATTTTCCCGAGCAGCAGGCGGAGGCGGAGGGAGCCGTTTCACCGGCGCTGGCATGAGGCTCCCCGAGAGCGGCAGCAGCAGCAGCTATGCGGGAGCACCGGTGGCACATCCCCCGCAGACAGAGGCCCCGCTACCCGGCCGCCGAGACGCGGGGCGCCGCTCCCTCTTCCAGCAGGGACAGGTCCTTTCAGTCACGCCTCATGCTGCAGCGACCGACCGGGCGAGCATCTTCCTCCGGGCTCGGAGAGGCGGATCAATCACCGAGAGCGGCAGCGGGGGATGGGAGCGGCAGCGCCCCCCGCTCCCCTATGCCGCAGGGGAACGGTAAGGACCGAGGGACTGAGCCGCGCGGCCCCCCCCGCTCCCTGGCCCCGCACAAGGCGGCGGGATCCCAGTGTCGCGCGGCGACTGGCGTATCGCAGCTGGGAGCTCAATGTCGGGCTGCACCCGGCTGCTCCAGCGCCCCCGAGACGCCGGCTCCCCGCGCACCTCCCCCCTCCCTCACACCCGCCCCCGCTCCAGCTCCGCTCCTTCTCCGCCTCCCTTGCTCCCGGGAACAGCAGCTCGTCGGCGCCGGGGAACAGGCGCTGCTTGCCCCGGCCCCCTCGTCTCTTTCTCCCTCACCCCTCGGGTGCCGGACCAGGCGCTTGTTCTGTCAGCGAGACCGCGGCGACTTAGCGGTCCCGGCTCGGCACTTGCCCCGCCTCCTCCCCGTGGCCGGGCACCCTACGGTCCCCAGCAAGCTGCGCCGCACGCTCCCTCCCTGTGCTCTGCAGCCCCGACGCTTCCCACAGCTGCACCTGCTTGCTCTGTCTCCATCCTCCGCTTGGGGACCTTTAAATAGGACACGTCAGCGCGTTCCCCTACGCACAACGTCACACACTGCTCCCGGCGCTGACGTCATCGGGGTGCGGGGGATGATGTCAAAGTGTTCCACGCCGCCGGAAGCGTTTCTATATTAGGGAATGGAACGGAAAAGCAGAGGGAAACCTCGGCTGCCGCCCACTTCCATGAGTGATCTTCCCCAGAGTACTAGCTGTGCCTTGTCCCAGTGCATTCATCTCCCACCTCCTCTGCCCACCTCACAGATTCTCCACAGAACACCTTGTGTTCAGCAAATGGGAAGAAATCTGGAGTGTGCTCATTCTTGGCTCTCAAGTCCCAAACTGTACCATCAAAATAGTTAACAAGTCCAGCTGCCTCCTATTCTACCAGAAAATAAAAATGCATACCAGATGCATCTCAGAGAATAAACACTACAAAAACTTGGAGAATAAAGACTATAAAAACTTGGAGCCCCTGAGACCTAGCCAATTTTTGGTTTCCCTCTATACCTCCTGAATTGCATAGCCTGGATAGAGAACAGTTATAGCAGGATCTTTGCAATTTTTGGCCCAAAGCCCCAAAATATATAATCTAAATATAAAACAAAGTATGCCTCTACTACATCACTCTAAAAATCCAGAACCTGATGCATTGCAGCCCAATCCAGTGCCTGCTTTCTGCCAATTTTTAATTCCAATTTGGGTTTTTTGGTGTTCATTATATCAAAATTTAACAGCTCCTAGTGCACCAAAAAAAATCCTGATCCTGTTGTAAACTGGCACACTAGCACCATAAAGATATATATCCAATCCTTAGATCCAGCTACTTTTACAAATCCAAAATCTCCACATTCTACCAGGTAAATACAGAAGTGCAGCACCTTCTCCAGTTTTACTGCAAAAAATGTAAATCTCATGCACTCCTGCTAAGTAACACTGCAAAGACACACCAGCACCTAGAGTTTTCCAGATCCTACTATTTTTGGCCCACTCCTCCAACTGTATTGTCAAAATAGATAACACATGTTGCTGCTGCTACTAGACCGGAAATTGCCAGACTCTGTTAGAGCCTGGTGCTAGTTTAATGTAAAATCCTTTATCTGGCACCTGAATCTTTGTAGATTCAGCAGATTTTTGTACCTAAATTTCTAAATACTAATGCATAAATAGAAATCAAGGGCAGCTGATCCTTGGCAAAGTTAGTACAGTGAGGCAGTTATATCAAAGAGTCTCAATCTGTGGTCTGTGGTGTGCTTTCCATCAGATTAGGCAACCAAGAATTCTTTAAATATTTTCCTCATAAGCAATCTAGTTAGCACAGGGACACTATGCAATCATGAATGAGAGGGGAGGTATCCATGAGACACTCAAATTGTCTACCTGTACGTAAAAGTCTGATTAGCCCCGAGTTATACCGTTGGGGTACATAGGACACTGCCTCACTCAGAAAAATGACAAAACAAAAACAAATAAAACAAGAATAAAATAAAATTATGTTCAGAGCTTTTCCTTTATCAGACAAGCTCTTCCTCATATAGGATAGCTGCATGACAACAACTACAGTACATCCAACTGAGCATATTTCAGCAGGGAACTCTAAAGCTGTAGCATGATTTTATTGAACGACTTGGCATTGAATGACTGACATTTTCAAAAAGTGATCTTAATTGATAAGTGTGAGTAGATATGATGAGTTAGAATGCCTTACCTAGCATTTTGACCTACAGCAGTAACTGGACACAGGTAAAGAGGACTTCTTACAAAGCAAGAGGAGGCTGACACATTACACAGCAAGGGAAATCTTCTCCAAAGGAAAATAAGTACAAAAAAAAAATAGTGTGAATCATTCATATCAGCAGCATGGAGGTGTCAGGTGGATTTCATCACAAGGGAGGAAACAGCAGTTTCCTTAGTTTCACATTTCCCACTCCCTCCCTCGCAATTAAGAGTACAGGGTAGGCATTCATCTATGAAAACTTTAGAATCAGTGGTGTAATTTGCTATTAGCAATGTTCAAAGTATGCATAATTGAAGTTAGCATATAATACTCTCAAACTGTGGCTGTCTTTTTCATATCTCATTTGTTTTTGTGCTTTTTATGTGACTTTAGAAATGTAGATTTGCTTTTTATGTGACTTTAGAAATAAAACTATTTGTAATGGACCCCACTGGCAATGGGTGTTCTGGGAGGAATAAAGCTGTATATCACTCCTTTCTTCCACACAGTAATAGTTTAGGATTAAACAGACCAGGACTAAAAAATAGGCCAATTATTACAAATATAATCCTTGTTGTTGAGGGGATAAAAACATGTTTGTATTATTAACCCATAATGTGACACATTTTGCTTGTGGCAACATAATTCAAGGGTAAAGAAATTAACAAAAGCTCCAAGTTCTTATGAGAAATGCCATGCATCCACCAGTTCTGTTCTCTCAACCAGGAGTTCTGAAACTGGTGAAAATGCTATAGAATTTACTGATGTCCAAAGTGAGATGTTTAAAGATTCCAGAGATGGCTCAGTCTGTCTCTACCATTCAACTTGTTCACATTTTTGGCCATCATGAAATACAACATTGTTTTCCCAGCACACAGGACCAAAAACAGAAGTTCCCAAGTCTGGACAAAATAAATAATAAAACCCACCAACCAAATCCTGAGGGAAACAACTGCATATTGTCTTGAGAACCAGAGCTGTGAGCAGATTCAGAGCAGAGAGACTGAGCCATCTGGGCACCCAACATTAGTGGGTACTTTTGACCTTAATCTCCCTCTGCCTCATTTCCCCACCTGTAAAATGGGGACAATACTGACATATCAGAAGACTGTTATGATACAAATTGATGTTTGTGAAGCACTCAGATACTGTAGTGGTAAGAGCCAGAGAAAAGCCCATGAGGAAATCAGTTGGTGTATTCTGAACAAGGTTTGAATAGTGTGCAGTAAGTAAACCATGGGGCACAACATTGAACAATGAGGAGAAAACAAAATATTGAATAACTGCTCATTAAATGAACACTGTCTATGCTGTGCGTTGAATAAGGCAGGGGTCCTGTGGGAAAAATATTATATAATTAAGAACTGTATCATAATGCATATGCACAAGGCATCTGAATTAGGATTGCACAGGTAACCTTAATTCTAGTTCTTGAGTGCTTGATTTTTGCAACCTTAGTAATGTTATTTTAACTTGTTTTTGTGCAAGCCAGGATCTGAATGAGCTCTCCCCTTCAGGTCCAATTGAAGAAATGTTTAGTTATGAAAAACAGGGGGAAGTGGCCTTTAATTTGAAACATAAATCTTCAGAAGTAATCTGTACACAAGGTTTCAGTTAATTTAATGTAGGAAGTTTGAAGCACACCTCCCAACAGTCCCAGGTTTTGCAGGACTGTCCTGTTTTAACCCCCAAACCCTTCTGTTCTGGGTGAAGCAGCTCCTGTCCCATAGAGCTGGCTGGGCTTGGCTCTCAATTCTGGGCATTGAGTCCTGGCCCCTAGGAAATAGGGTTGCACCACGACTCAAGTTGGGCCCGTCCACCCCTCCATAAATGGAGATGGAGGGGTGGAGAGGCTATATGTGAGAGTGGCGCAGGCAGCACCTGACAACCCCTCAGGCCTCCTGCTCCTTGGGGCAGCACCTGGCCTGCTTTAGCCACTTCAGATATTGTGAAGTATGTCATCGTGTCTGCATTATTCGGTTAAGAAAATTCAGGACCAGAAAAGGAACACCTCATGTGACCAGATTCTCAACACAATATTAATAAGTAGGAAGGAACACAAGCCAAAACAGGGAAAAACAACAGGTTAAAGAATATTTAGATGAGTTAGATCAGTGGTTCTCAGCCAGGGGTATGTGTACCCCTGGGGGTACATAGAGGTCTTCCATGGGGTACTCAATTCATCTAGATCAGTGTTTCTCAACCTGGGCGTTGCGACCCCCATGGGGGGGGGTGTCACAGGATACGTTTAGGGTGGGTCACAAGTGCAGGGCCAGCATTACAAGGTGGCTCACAGGGGGCCCTGTGGAGTTAAGTTATATGCTTCAGAACTGGGTGGTGGGACTCAGGCTTCAGATAAAGGCTCACATGTGAAAAACAGGCTCAGGTATCACACTGAAATTAAGTACAATATTTATACTGCAATCGATTTATTTTATAATTATATGGTAAAAATGAGAACTTAAGTAGTTCTTCAGCAATAGGGTGCTGTGACACTTTTGTATTTTTAGGTCTGATTTTGTAAGCAAGTACTTTTTAAATGAGGTGAAACTTTGGGTACACAAGACAAATCAGATCAGTGAAAGGTAATCTGTAAAGGTTGAGAACCACTGAGCTATATGTATTCAAGTTGGCAGGGCCTGATGAAATTCATCCTAGGGTACTTAAGGAAGTAACTGAAGCAATCCCATAACCATTACTGATTATTTTTGAGAACACATAGAGGAATGGTGAGGTCCCAGAGGAGAGAAAGGCAAACATAGTATTTATCTTTAAATACAGGAACAAAGACGACCCAGGGAATTATAGAGCAATCAGTTTAACTTCAACATCTGGAAAGATACTGGAACTAATTATTAAACAATCAATTTGTGAACACCTAGAGAATAATAGCGTTATAAAGGAATGGCCAACAAGGATGTCAAGAACAAATCATACCAAACCAGCCTAATTTCCTTCTTTGACAGGGTTACTAGCCTAGTGGATAGGGGAGAAGCAGTACACATGATATATCTTGATTTTAGTAAGACTTTTGACACAGTCCTTCCTACAGGGGCCACTGATGGATCCACAGAATACCAGAGGTCTTGGTACTTCTGGAACAGCATGGGCCTGCCCCACCTGTGTGACCTCACATGCAAGACACCAGTGGGAACAAGATAGCACGCTTTTCAAAATGGTGTCCTCCATGCGGCATGACCTTGCATGCACCATGTATGTGAGGTCACACCAGTGGGAGCAAAGTAGCATGCTCTGATATCAAACAAAACCAAGTCCAGGACAGGACAGGGACAAACATTACCAAAAACAGATTGTCCAGCTTCAGTTTGGATAAATGTTTTGCCTATTCCCCAGGGCCAGCTCTAGGTTTTTTGCCACCCAAAGCAAAAAAAATTTTTGGGTGCCCCCACTTTCACAAGTTTGCACTTTGCAATTTTTTTTTGGACTGTTTAAGAAATGAAAACAGAGTTTGTAGTTAGTGAAATAAAACAATTTCCTACTGGTGTACTCATTTAATTTTAACAAAAATCACAATTACAAACAATTTGGGTTCACTATACACTGTAATGAAAAACGTTAGTGTCTTCTGGTGCGCCCAGTTTCTCATAAATTAAAAGAATTTATCTGAACTGAATTTTTCTGGTTTTTATACTTGCATAGTCTTTTAATAATTCAGTGAAATCTAAATTTTTTGCAATGGTACTTTCAATTGAAATTAATGCAAGTCCTGACAAACGATTTTGAGACATGGTGGACCTCAAATAACTTTTTAGTAATTTCAGTTTTGGGAAACTGCACTCACCAGAAGACACTGATACTGGTAATGTTAAAAGAATGCATAATACTATAGCAGTGTTTGGAGTGAGGTGCTCAGGACTGTACATCCTGCCTCTGGCCCCACAGCCCGATCTCAGACCTGGCCCCACAACTGCAGAGGGGACAGTAACCGACAGAGTGGCTGCAGGGCGGGTCAGCTGTGGGCAGTGGGGCGGACCAGGGGTGCCCGCCCAGCACCGGGCCGCCCAGGGCAGTGGGTCCCTTACTGGCCCTGGGTCCTGCTCTGACCCTGGGGTCCGCTCCCCTCGGCTCCAGCTCCTGCGCCACTTGTGACATGTGTGGCTGGGGCAGGCGGGGGGGAGGAGCCACATCACGCTGCTCCCCCAGCAGCAGGGGGCTAGGATAGGGACTTCCCCCGGGCTGGGACCCCCATGCTGAACCCGCTGCCCCGTCCCACGCAGAGGCTTATTGGCTGACTGAGAAGGGCGGGGGGGGGGGGGAATAAAAAGAATGGCCGGAATGCTGCCCCTGGAAATGTGCCGCCCCAAGCATATGCTTGCTTTGCTGGTGCCTAGAGCTGGTCCTGCTATTCCCACATGACATTCTCATAAGTGAACTAGGGAAATGTGGTCTAGATAAAATTACTATAAAGTGGGTGCACAACTATTGAAAGATTGTCCTCAAAGACTAATTTACCAACAGTTCACTGTCAAACTATGAGGGTGCATCTAGTGAGGTCACACAGGGGTCAGTCTTGGGTCCAGTACTATTCAATATTTTCATTAATGACTTAGATAATAGAGTGAAGAGTATGCTTATAAAATTTTCAGATGACAGCTAGGTGGGACGGATTGCAAGCACTTTGGAGGACAGGATTAGAATTCAAAACAACCGTGCCAAATTAGATAATTGGTCTGAATTCAAAAAGATTAAATTCAATAGAGACAAGTGCAAAGAACTTCATTTAGGAAGGAAAAAAATATCAACGAAGTTGTGAATAATTGGCTAGGTGGTAGTACTGCTGAGAAGGATCTGGGGACTACAGTGGATCACAAATTGAATGAGTCAACAATGTGATGCAGTTACCAAACTGGTTACTATTCTGAGGTGTATTAACCGGACTATTGTATGTAAGACAGTAGGTAATTGTGCCACTCTACTTCGCACTGGTTAGGCCTCAGCTGGAGTACTATGTCCAATTCTGGAACACACACTTCAGGAACGATGTGGACAAACTGGAGAGAGTCCAGAGGAGAGCAACAAAAATGATAAAAGGTTTCGAAAACCTGAGCTGTGAGGAAAAGTTAAAAAAACTGGACATATTTAGTTTTGAGAAAAGAAGCCTGAGGGGGTGGGGGGTCTTGATAGTAGTCTACTAATATGTTAAAGGCAGTTATAAAGAGGATGGTGATCAACTGTTCTCCATGTCCAGTGAACGTAGGACAAGAAGTAAGGGGCTTAATCTGCAGCAAGGGAGATTTAGGTTAACTATTAGGAAACACTTTATAAGCATAGTCAAGCACTAGAACAGGCTTCCGAGAGACGTTGTGGAATTGGAATTAATAATATTTGAAATTATTAATATGGGAAACTACCAAACACCAATTGGATTTAATAAAGGAATTGATGATTAAAAGGCCAAATGGTATTTATACAATTGTTCTAAACATTCCTAAAGAACCTAAAAAATAAGCAATTTACAACAGCTAAACAGTAACAAAACTTTTATAAGCATTCGATCAAGATACTTACAAATGGGCTAAACCCATAGGTGCTTAGATCCATATTGGTTGGCTCCAGCATGGTCAGGCAGGTATTAGCAGTGAGCCCTTTCAGAGTTTACTTTTTATTCTCTTTAACAAACAAGTGATGTCATTGCCATTTACTGATTTCAGCTAAAAACCAATTGGAGACTATTCACCCTTATTTCCCGTCTTAATCCATATAAGATTTACAATCTCCTTTCTTCCCAAGGCCTTTCCTCCCCTTCTTCTTGCTGTCCAACAGTTCTCCCATTGCACCTACGTTCACATAGGCTTTAGCACTGGTATGTGGTTTGGGGAAGGGCCATGTTGGCTCATTTTAGGATAGATTCTCTTTCTTTTATTTAAAATCATCTGCAGTCATCCCTATTGGTCAGAGGCCTTATTTTTAGGATTAAATTATTATTATTATCATCATCATCTTTTAAATCTATGATCAAATCTCTAGAGGAAAAGTGATGGTGTTTCCTCCAAACCAGATAGTATAATACAAGTTTTACCTCAACTAATTCTTTTTTGCCCTCAACCAGTAATAATGAGAGGTAGACTGATTGCATGGTCACTTATATCCTCTCCAACTGCTGGTTAGGCCCTGATCCTGCAAACAGTTACACACATATTTAACTTTACTAACGTGAATAGTAGACTACTCATGGCTGTAAAGTTAAGCATGTGCATAAGTGTTCGTAGAGTTGTGGGGGGACTTAGTTATTTTGTGCGAGAATAGTATACCATTTTATTACCTCATCTCCAAAAGCAGGCAAATAAAATTCTCATTCCCTCTTCTAATTTTTCTAAATCATTGACTCTTTGCTGTCCTAAACAGAAGGATAATAATTGAACAACTAGCCAATCCAAGGGTGGTGGTTCAAGAAAATGACCTATGATGATAGTTGTCAAGATTTTTTCAAAACATGCATAAAAACAAACAAACACCCCATATTCTTCCCCACCTGCATCTCACAAGATGGTTATTTAATTGTATGCTAGGATACTATTATTTTCCATATTCGCATTTTTAATCCAAAAGTAATTCAAATACTTGATAACCGATTACATTCTATACAAGGAAGAGATAAAATGCATATTTTCATTATTGTATTGTATACATTTGTAAGGCACCTCTCACTAAAGTTTTGGAACTCCCTTTATATAAACAAAGGATCTAATAAAGCATTTTCCATAAAATAAAGGAACATATACCCAGTGTCTTCCACAGCAATCAGTTCCCTCAAGGACAATAAGGTCATAGCTTATAAAAGTAACATCTACATTTGTGGAAGGGCAGGAACAACAGAGTAAAAAGGTTAGTTTTGCCACAAGAAGTGACCCAGTATGGGGAAATTGACACTGAGTGAACAGGATTTATTATTTAATAAATACTGGGCACAGTGTTCTTGCCAGCTCAACAGCCAGCAGCGCCCACTCCCCTCTGTTTACTTAACCTTATTGTGTCACGAATAACAAAGCATCATGCTGAGCAGTCCCATCCACAGCTCAGAAGTGCACTTTCACAATCCTTATCTACATTCCTGCAGGATTGAGACCTTAATAGGTTGGAAGTGAAGGAGAGAGTACAGAGATCTTACTCGGTTTTGCTCAATAATGAGCAAATTAAAAAGTACTTGAAAATACTTGCACTGAAATGTTAAAAAATAATTAAAAGCCACATAAGAAAAATATATCTGTGAACTTAAAAATTACAAATAAATACATTGTGAAGGTAACCTGAAAGGCTCTTTATCTGCCCTGATAAATGCAAGCCTCTCAGGTCTCTCCTCCAATAATTGATGGCATCGCCGATAAGGACAACATATTCCTTACACTTTTATGTCTTAGTGTATAAGGGAAGACAAAACTAGAGGACCAGATCCCTGTCTTGCTGTGCAAGTGAATAACTGCACTTAAACTATAATGGCAATGCAACTGGGGTATGCCACGTAAGAGGTTCGTATGGCGCTCTCATATGTGCTGCTGATTTGCTTGTAGAATGGCAACACAAGTTGACACATCCAGGGAGCACTGAGGGAGTCAGACCAAGATGTTCTGGCACAGTTGAGAAATGGCAATCCAGGACCGGATGTATGCCTAGGGAGAGCTGGCTCCTTAGCTACTGGTGTAAGAAGTCCAGGATGGGGTTTCTTTTCCCCTGGAATACAATGGAAAGAAAGGGAAGTGGGTTCAAACATCTCTAGCAGACAAAGAAACAAAAAAAAAATAGTTTAAACTTGAAAACAGAGGGAAGACAAGGTAACAACACCTTGCAAATAATAGTCATCTTATGAGAGAATATTGTTACAAACTGTAACTGGAGAGAGGCAGCCTCCTCTGGCTCAGTGTGACTGCTGCTGCTTTGCCTCCAGCCTGACTACCTTCTCGGCTGTTTCTTTAGCCCCTCTGGTTCTAGCTGCTGCTCTGCCTTCAGCTCAGCTCTGCCTTCTCTGTTCCTGGGCTGCAGTTCTCTCTCCCACCCAGCTCTGGCTGCTGCTCTCTCCTTAGCTCTGCCCACTCTGGCTCAGGCAGCCCCATCTCACAGGGAGAATGGGCCCCTGGGCTTTTGACTCCCTTCTTGGCCTACCTTCCCTGTCAATCTGGCTGACTTAGAGCCTTGTCCTCTCAGTATTGCCAACCCCTAATATTCAAAAATTATGAGTCAGGCTCACCACAAATCATGAGATTCTGTAGTAATAATAGATTTGATGTTCTTTTTATTTGCTTTCTGCTTTTTTAACCTTTGGGGTGTACTGGGGTCAGATTTTGAAGCCTTCTTCACAGCCATAAGGACTAGAAACTTACTTTTTCCTTTAAGAATGAAGGCTGAAATCATCACATATCCACTTGACTCAAGGAGCTGGGACTTTAAGAAAAATAACCATCATGAGACTCATGACAAAATCACAAGTTGGTAACATTGCCCTCTCCCCTTGGCAGCACCAGTTTCAGGATCCTGACTTCTCTTTGGCCCTTTCCATTTTTTCTAATAGTGGAAGAGGGACAACCAATAAATAAATATCACCAAGTTTCAGTAAGGGGCAAACAGCCCCCTTACATAGGTGCAGGCCTCTCCCCTTTCTCTGCTTCCTAAATACCAATATCTGGCTCACTCACTAAGCACTGCCTCATGTGACTACCACAGCATAAATAAACAAGGGAGGATGGTGGGATAAGACAATAAACAGGTGTAACTGCTGAGATAATATTATATATAACTATCATACTCCCCTTTTTTTTGCATCTCAGTTTGCCTCTATCACAAGGAAGTATTCCCTCACCATGAATTCCTTACCGCAAACTGTCCTTATAAACTCCTGCAGAAGTTCAACACCACATGCTTTATTGACAATATGCTATACAGATACTTGTTCCCTACAACATAAGGCTCTTACCTTCTCCCAACACACAAGGAGAAAGAGAAAAGATTACAATAAGATCCTGGACTTCTCCAGCCCCTCTTTCCAGATTTCTTCTTCCTATCTCTCTTTTAACTGTCCCCAGCTGACAAGCTGAATCACCTTGTTAGTTGTTTACTCATACAATCGTTAACCAATTATCTCTTCAATTTGGCCCACATGGGGAAGCTTGCAAAGTGTGGAGAGTCAGCCTGAGGTTACTCACACTCTGTCACAGCCTCTGTGCTGAAGCACAAGCCAGGGTTTGGTGTTTTCAAGACTTCAGAACATATAAAATGGAGTTAAAACTCAGAGCTATAGTGTGCAAACCCCTGAACATAGGTGTTAATAACAGCTGTCAATCAGCTTCAAAGAGAGCATACTATGCAATTTCTTAGTGAACAAACATTTAACACATACACAAATGTTTCCAAACAGTATTTGGAATACTTCTGAATAACCTCTTAAACAAGACTATTTAGCAGTAAACTTATTAGTGTTCTTTGTACAGACTTCCCCACTTGTTGCAGTTGCGTATACTTCTGGGCAAGGTTTCAAAAGACCATATATAATTTTATATTTTGGTACACTCATAGAGAGACATTCTCACAGAGAGGATTTCTCAGTCCCTATAGCATGGCCTCAAAATGTGTGTGTGTGTCACCTAGATTCTTCAGAGCCTAAGGAGAACAGAAGCCTCTAAGGTCCCACCCAAATACTTCAGAATATCCTCAGCAAAACAGCAGTCCTAAGAGCCTAGCAGCCAGCAGCAAATTTCAATGCCTGAACTAATAGTTGACTGTCTCCATCTTCTAGCAAAACAGAGAATCTATACCCAAAATGGTACAGGTATTGGGACGCAGCCTTCATAGCAGACAGATCCCTTAGCTATGCATTGATCAGCCATTGATTCTCTAGGGCTCTCTCCAACCCCCATATTTATAACCTTTCCCACCTGACCTCTGACTCAGTTCTCCGAGGGTGAATGTGTGGACCTGACAGACTGCTTGCCTTTAATGGAAAATTTCTGTACAGCTTTAAAAAGAGCTATTGAGCATGTCTAGTAACTATCACATACCTTCCTCCTCGAGATGTTTCTGGGCCTTTCTAAGTTGCCATGACCTGATCTCTGCATGTATGCACAGACACAGATGATTCAACTAAAACCCATGTCTCCTCCCCACTGCTTCTCTCCATTTCTTTGGACTTATAAATTAATATAATAAAATAATAATAATAATTCTGCAGTATAAGTATGTGAGTTACACAAGCATGGGGGATGACATCTTTGCTTTCAAGAATTGTGAGGAGGCAGAGATCTCAGGTGGAAAATATGAGCTTTATTAGGGAGACTGGTTGACTAGGGAGACTGGGGTACAGAGACAATGGAACTTTCAGATAATAGGACAGGCTAATAAGCAGGCAAAAGAAGACAGAACTTTTACGTGATGAACTGGACCAGTTGCTGTTAGGTGGGAAAGAAGATGTGCCTGCGAGAATGGGTGTGGTGGGGCCAGCGGACAAACAGGGATCGCTGGGCCAGCGAGGGAAGGGATATCACAGGCTTCCTAGTTCTTCTGTTAGCTCTATGATAGCCATGAGGTTTGAAGTTATTAAATAATCTTCTTTCAATTTCTGCATGTGGGATGCAGTCTCAGGATGGTCATTCCAGCCATCCCCAGGCAACTGAATGAAGTCCTGTAATGGTCCCTGCAGTACAGCCTGGAAAAAAATCACCAAAGGAAAGGTAATCATTATTAGCAGAATAAAATCAAAGTGAATAGAGATCTCTTTTTGATGGTATGCTCTTAATGTAGTAGCATAAACAGGGATATTCCGTATTAATGTGCACATCTGTAGAACATTGTGTAATGCTCCTTTAAAGGGTGAAGGGATGGAATATTAAAATCAGAAGGTTCTGTGGCAGTTGGGAGTGACAGTAGGTCTTTGGCAGATGGATTTATACTGTCAGTTCTTAGTACTGTTACTATATGGGGTTCCTGAGACCTTGCCCTTGAGGCAAGGGATTAATTGGGAAAATATCAGGCTATCCCCCTGAGGCAATTTGCCTTGAGGAGGAGAAAAATATTAGAGGGCTCTTGTTTCCTGACAGGAAACAGTGGGGCTCCCTGGTGGTTCTTCATAGGAAAGAAAACAGCAGAAAAGAGAGTCAGAATAAAGAGTATATAGCTACAGATTTTTCAAGCAATGGAAAAGTGGCTGCTAACGGTCAAGCACTAGGTCAGGGTTCACAGGAAACTCTGCCCGTTAAAACAAACAAACTTGTAAATATATAGGGGCAGATTCACCTTCCCCAGATCCCAATAGAAGGGCTAGGAAATATTACAGTCCCTGAACTTGTGGGAAACCTGGTAAGGGGGGCAGCGCAAGCTAGTGGCCATTTATGTTTGAACTTTATTATTGCAATGCTCGTGAAAACAGGCTTTCTTTTTCCCACGTATCACTTTCAGAAGATGTTGGTGATAGTTTCAAGGGTGTTTTGCAGATCAGTGGTTGATGGGTCTGCATTCATTCTTCCTTTTGCTAGGAGTCATGCGGATATTCTTTACGGCCTGAAGAGATGTAGCACAGAAGAGAGAGGTCCACTAGAGCAAACCTTAGTAAAAAGACATTAAGCCTTTGGTTATCATGCTTGATTCTTTTGGGTCTATCCAGAGTGGACAAACGGGCCTGAAAGGGAGTACTTTTGGACAACAGTGTGCAAGTTTTGGAAGGTAATGAAAAATATTAATCTGTTTAGCTTTTATGAATGTCATGTTCTGGGTACAATCCAAAGCAGTCAGGGATTGTGTCACTGTCTACCCTCTAACCCTGAGTACCTCACAATGCTTTGCTGTTATAGCTCCCAACCTATGCCACCCACAACCAGCCTACCTGCATACAAGTTGCATCCTATCTGTGTGCTAGACAGCCCTGGTTCACCAGCTCTAACCCCAGTGGCCTGTCTACAGCCTCGTGGCCCCACTCTGGCTTCCACGAGCCTTAGTTACTACTTGCAGTGACTCCAATGCATGCCCAAATTTTCTCAAAACCATGTGCCCTGAAATGTCCAGCCCTCTCCTGGTCAGTTCAAAGAAATAATATGGTGGGTGTGTGTTATATGTCCTTTCTGGGTATGTCTGCACTGCATGTTGGAGCATGCCTCCTAGCCTACGTCCACAGATTTGTGCTTGTGCGGCTTGCGCTAGCATGCTAAAAATAGCTGTATAGACAGTGCTTTGACATTGCAAACACAAGCTGGTGCTCAGGCTCTGACACACACCCACCCAGGCCTCAGAGCCTTGCTGCAACATCTCCAAAGCTATTTTTAGTATGTTAGTGTGAGTCTGTGACCTGGGCTGAGAGGCTCACTCCCAGATGCAGTGCATACATATGTGCTGTGTCCAAGCCACACGGGCTATAAGTCTGTGATACCACATGCACCAACTTTCCAAAGTGCTGGTGGGTGCTCAACCCCCGGCTCTGCCCCATGCCCTGCCTGCACTCCAACCCATCCCCCAAGGCCCTGCCCCACCTCTTCCCTCCCAGTTCTGCTCCCTCCCCCAAGCGCACCGCATCCTCGCTCCTCCCCTGTCTCCCCTGAGCCTCCTGAATGCCGCAAAACAGCTGATCACAGTGGGCAAGAGGTATGGGGGGGAGGGAGAGGTGCTGATTCATGAGGCCCTGCCGGGGGCAGGAGGAGCTGGGAGTGAGGTGGTGGGGAGCTCAGCACCCACCATTTTTTCCCAATGAGTGCTCCAGCCCCAGAGCACCCACGGAGTTGGTGCCTATGTGTGATACCTGTCACCTGAGAGCCGTGCTCAAGCAGTTAAGGGGCAAACTTTTTTTTTTAAACCTCTGGAGGTCACCAGTTCAATTCCCAGCATTGGCCAATAATTGGTGTGACAGTCTGTATCTCTATGTTCACCCCTTTTACAAGACTATGTTAAATTTTGTACAAAGCAGACTGTGTAACGTAGCATTTGAAAACTCATGATTAGCTGATCATTATTGTCCTGGTAAATTTGAGTGGCAACATTGTATGTAAAGATATAAGATTCCACTGTGATATTACTGGGACATGTTTCAACATGTTCTGGAGGGCAGTCACAAACAAGTTTCCCAGAGATGAAAGGCTAGCCAACACCTCAGCGAGGTGTCAATGGGATCAAAGGGACCATCACCTGATCAAGGAGAGAGGCTGTGGGCAAAAGATTTACATTTTGACAAAGAAGCAGCTTAAGGTTCCTGGCCACACCGACTTTCTGTCTCCTGAACATCAGCTGGAGATGATTCTTGCAAAGAGAAAGGGCTATAAGAGGAGAGGGCACATGCCCCAAGTCATCTCTCCCTTGCTCTCTACCCATGGCAGCATCAACCCCTGAAGAACAAAGGAAGCAGCACTAGATGGAGGGCAGGAGAAGAGATCCTGACTAAAAGAGGTTCAGCCAGTAAGATTGCTGGAACACTGGTGAGAGAGACCTTTGCTTTGTATTCACTTAGCTTAAGTTGCACTTTACCTTTTATTTCTTTGTAACCAATTCTGACATAGGCCTCATTACTTGTAGTCAATTAAAATCTATCTTTGTGTATTTAATACATTAGTTGTGTTGTTTTATCTAAATGAGTGTGTTTGTACTGAAGTGTTTGGGAAACTCCATTTGGGATAAGAGGGCTTACGGATATAATTTTCTACAAATATATGGTGGACTTTATATGGGCTTGTATTGTCCAGGAGGGTGCTGGGCAGTACAAAATGCACATTGCTGGGGGGAAGCCTGGGACTGGGAGTTTGCTGGTGTTTGCCTGCAATATAATTCATGAGTGGTGGGCACTCATACCGTATAGCTGGAAGTGTGTGAGAGCAGGCTAGGAGTGGTTGCTCTCACAGCAAAGCAGGGTAAAGAGCACCCCAGGTAGGAAAATTGAGAGGACACAGTTGTCCATCAGTCCAGATTGTACCCTGGGTGATGTCACAATTGGCTGTCATACTTGGAGTTATCCAGCATAGGCATTTTTGAAGGCTGAGAACGTATGCTTAACACAGGAAGGGACTGGGTCCCAAAAGGAGAGTGCAAAAGGCAGAACTGCTAGCATAGCCACATTTTTGCTGCTGCAGCCAGTCCTGGCTGTATCCATTTCTAGAAGCCAATGAGAGGCTATGTTTTGGGGAGTGATGACATAGACTCCTTTGTTCGTGGAAGTTTGCTCCTGCTGAAAGGCTATGCCATCACCAGTTCATCATGGAGAACTGCTCTTTGTGTACTTACTTCCGTTAACTTTTAAATGGGGAGAAAATGTTAGACCAAAAAGTTATTGAGGTACATCACATCCTCTGAGATCCTGAAGGAGGTCTGGCATAGTCAGGAGCAGCTTCAACAGTACAGTTTTTCTGTGATTCCCAGCCAAGTGCTGCTCCCCTTTTCCTTGTTTCTGAATAACTATCTACTGAGGTAAAGCAAAGCTCCATAAAAGATCAGGATATCAAAAGTGTTAAAACAAAACAATATCCTACATGCACTGAATGTGCAACAATCAGCTATGCTGATCACTTGATATGAAAGCATGAGATCACTTAAGGTTTTGCAGCAGGATGCTAGTTTGATGAAGTTGGGGTACCTGTTCCTTTTGGGTGTCTACAACTGATGAAAGTAAAAGGCGAATGGGAGTAATTATGGAGTGAATTATTGTTGGGGGCAATATGAATGTGGAAATGAATGCAGGAATCTTTGCCCTTAATTTCTTGTTTCTGTGCTTTTAAGGTTTTGCACAGATGAGGGTTTGTCCTGCCACCACCTTAACTGTCACTAAACATAGTTTTTGTTTTCTAATTAACTATATATTCAGTAATCTTAAGAGTTCTAACCCTAATGGAAAAGGAGTACTTGTGGCACCTTAGAGACTAACAAATTGTTTAGTCTCTAAGGTGCCGTAAGTCCTCCTGTTCTTTTTGCGGATACAGACTAACACGGCTGCTCCTCTGAAACCTAATAGAAGAGGTATCTTTTTTCCTTCTTCCGCCAATACTAGTAAATGTTGATTTGCTCAGGAATACCAGAATTCTACAATTTTTGACTCGGAGTTAATTCTTCAACATACTTTATTCTCAGTCAACCCAGTAGCCTCTTTTTAAAATGCAGATTTTTTTTTTAAACCTTGAGAGATTTTAGTTGCAATTTGCATGTTATTAAGACTCCATGTTCTTTATTCTCATACCTAAGGATACCAGCATACTATCAAGGGCCCCAGGTTGCAGGATGGGGGTGAATCACAGTTATATGGAGCCTCTTTAACTTCAGAAGGCCTCTGAATGAGCTCAGGATTTCATCCACACAGAGTCCCTTGGAAGATCAGGGCCAAAGTTAGGAATTGTACCTTATTGCCTGGTACCTGGATTTTTCACCATTGAAACTGACTGTATTTTGTCTTGTTAGAAAGATTCTACATTGTTGTCTCTACAACCCCAGCAGCTTGAAGAGGACTGGCCCCTGGGGAGTCTTCAACTTGCAGATAGGCTAATTATCACTTTCAATCCTGTTTCTTTGTCCATTCTTGAGCTACAAGAAATTATCAAATTCCTATGAGGGGTTAGTTTAACACTTTTATAGTGGAAAGTAAGACTTGAGAGATTTAAGCTGTTTAAGCAGCAGAACTTGTTGCCCTTTTTTATAAATTGTTTGGAAGGCTGAAATTCCTAGAGTCAAATTTCAGATGACAGTACCTTATAAGATATTGGGCCAAATTCCCTGATTGCATAAATGATTGAAACACTACAGACGTCAATGGAACATATCTACTTATGTCAGCAGAGATTTTGACGCCTTGAATCTTTGCTAAAAGAGCCAGTGGATGGGATAGAGAGTCTCTTCCTAGCTAGATAATGTAGCTAAAGTCAAGCAACTATTTGAATTTGATCTCCTCTTCCCTTTTACTTTGAGGAGTAGTCATGTTCCAATCTTGCATTAAATTGTATGCTAACATAGTAATGACAATTTCTCATTTATGACGATGTAGGATATTTATGTGTATTGATATATTGCAGTAAGTGGTATGTAATAGAGTTAAATACAAGGCTTTATTACTGACCAACGTATATGGATTTCAAGATTTATAACTTTTCCCTTTGCTCTTTTCCTTCAAACTGTTGTTCATTGAGGAGGTTCACTGGATTTTTATCCCTTTGTAATTGGTGACTTTAGTCGAGGTTCAAATTATTTATTCAGTGTTAAATAACTGATGATTACTTTAATATATTTGCTAGTTTGTCAATAAATTAAAAAACTTATTTATGGATTTCTAAACAGGTTAATGCCAATGACAACTGCAAACGTAAAAACAGGTTGTTTTTTTTCCAGGCCTTCATTCCCATCTTTTAATTTTTGTACATCTAATATTATCCCTACAAATTTGCCAGAGGTACTACTAGTAGTTTGAGAACTGAAAATCACTAGATGATGTTCAAATCTGCTTTTTTACAAACATATTCTTTTCTTTTTTACTTATGCGCTTTTGGTGACAGTCTTCCAAACTTTTACTGAGTACTTACAGAATTTAAGGCATGCAGGTTCCCTGCCCTAAAATAGATTCTCACTGCCAGAAACTATGAACTTTCTAGAGGTGCCTATAAATAAATATCCCCTACAAAATTCACCAAAGGGTGCATCACTTCCTGCTTGCACTGAGATAGGTCCTCTTTTGCTAAATAATCTGCCCTGCAGTCTCCTATATACTTCAGGATCTCATCCAGAAGCGGTCAAAAAGTCTAAGTACTAGACCAGAGGTGGACAAACTACGGCCTGCAGGCCACATCCAGTCCGCGGGACCCTCCTGCCCGGCTCTTGAGCTCCTGGCCAGGGAGGCTAGCCTCTGGCCCCTCCCCTGATGTCCCCCCCTCCCCCACAGCCTCACCTTGCCATGCTGCCAGTGCTCTGGGTGGCAGGGCTGCAAGCTCCTGCAAGGCAGCACAGCTGCAAGAGCCGCTGGCATGCCCTGGTGCTCTAGACTGTGCAGTGCTGTGGCTAGCTCCAGCTGGGTGGCGCGGCTGCCAGTCCTGGTGCTTTGAGCGGCATGGTAAGGGGGCAGGGAGCGGAGGGATTGGATAAGGGGCAGCGCGTCCTGGGGGGCAGTCAGGGGACAGGGAGTGGTTGGATGGGGTGGAGGTTCATGGGGGGGAAAATATGTTCAGGGGATGGGGGGGTGGTTGGATAGGCGTGGGAGTCCCGGGGGGCTTGTCAGAGGGTGGGGGGTGTGGATAGGGGTTGGGGCAATCAGGGGATAGGGAGCGGGGGGGTTGGATAGGGGATGGTTTGCTGGGGGGCGGGGGTGGTTAGGGAACAAGGAGCAGGGCAGGTTGGTCAGGGGTTCTGAGGGGAGCAGGAAGTGGGAGAGGGCTAGGAGAGGCACAGCCTTCCCTATCTGGCCCTCTATACAGTTTCAGAACCCTGATGTGGCCATCAGGCCAAAAATTTGGCCACCCCTGTACTAGACTCTAGTAACCCCAACTTTCAAGTCTGTGCACTCCTTAAAGGATTAGCAGTGTCAATGATCAAGTTAATAGACCAAAACTGCAGCTAAACTTGCCCCTTTCTAGGGCTCAGTAACTCACAAAAAGTAACTCTGAATTGGGTAGGGGTATGTAGTGATCCTAGCAGCCTAATAAGAGCTTTGCAAGGATTTCACACTGTCAGTCAAGCTGTCCGTGAAGGAAGCAGGAGGAAAGTAAGCAATAGCTCTGCCCTTGTAAAGGACATGCTAGTGTTGGGGAACAACGTAAATGGGTAGGATATAAAAACTATAATTTCATGCTGAGCTGAATAAAGTGACCCTTATTCTGGTTCAACTTGCCCTTAGGTACTAGTTTCAGTTTACCTCATCCTTTAGATTGCCTTGACTTCCAGGAGCTCTCTATATTATAATGCATTATCTGTGTTCTGCTACTGTAACTCTGAGAAACAGGACTAGCCAATACATTACACTGGGGCAGGCAAGTAAGCTACAATTAACTTATCTGCAGACAACAGAATGTTACTACGAAAGATATTTCTATACATCAGTTTACTACAGTTAACTCAGATATGAGATTTGCTGAGTGGTGCAAGTGTAATTAAGATGTACTATAAATAGTGCTCAGTGTTCTTAAAATCCATAAAATGAAAATAGGGTGCTTATAGAGTTATAGATAAAGCAGGTAATTAAAACCATAGTACTGCATATATAAAGGTTGTCATGGGAACCTTAACTCTGCATTTCCTACCTTTAGCGGGTTTAAAGACAGCCTCAGTATTGCATTAATGTAGTATTTTGCATTGTATATGTTTATCAATAGAACACTTTTTGAAATCTGACATTTCTAGGACTCCTAATACTGTAACTAGTTTGCACAGCAACATTATAAATTATTCAAAGAAAATGTATTAATATATGGCTCAGTGAATTATGGAGATGTGGTAGCCTCTTCCTAAATAAGGCTGCAGTCAGCTTCCATTACAGAGCCCTATTTTATCCCTTCTATAATGAAGGCTTAGAAAACTGTTTGTCCCTAAAAAAAACAAACAAAATGAAGGCAAAGTCTGAAGAAAAATCAAATGATATGAGCTACATGTTATTAAAAACCAATGTGTCCTGTATTTGGAAAAAAGAAAAGATAGTTGGAAAAAAGTAAAATTATACACAATTTTTGGCAGGGATAGATCGGGTCCCAGTTTTGCTCTCTTAATTTGGAATGGGTGTTGTTGCAGCACCCAAAGTGGGAGCAGGTAGGCACATTGTGAGCCTGTTACTCTTTAGTAGCTGGCTGCAGCTTAGGAAGAACAAAGTTATTTGTTTAGCTGACTTCTAGCAGATTTTCCTTTAATGCAGGAGATAGAGCCTCTGTCTTTTTAGAGCCTTCAGGACTAATGTTACAGTTGCTGCAGGGTGCTTTATTTTGCCTGCAAGAGCCTGGCTGAGGAGGCAGCGGTGGCCCACGCCCTCTACTCCCCGCCCAGGCCCAGCTGCCAGGGAGTGGGGCTGAGCAAGTCAGAAACATGCCAGGGGGGAGGCAGATCCAGGCCCCCCCCCACCCTGGACCCACCCAGGCCCAGCTGCTGGGAGGGCAGGCCGCCATCACCACCCCAACTGGGCTCTTGCAGGCAGCTGCTGCGCTGCATAGAGGCAGGGACCAGGAGTGACCACCCTCACCTGGCAGGAGAAGTGGCTCTGTCCCACCCCCTCCACTTCATGCTCAGGCCCAGCTGTTGGAGAGAGGGGCTGAGAGACCTAGAAATGTGGCGGGGAAGGAGGGACAGCATGAGAAGGAGAGAGCCCCCCCAATACGCTGGCAGGCAGAGCTGAACAAGCTCTGCAAGGACAGCTCAGTGGACTCCCAGCATTCTGCCAGTCAGATTCCAGGACTGGAGTCTTCTGTCGGGGTTCAGCTTCTATTGTGGCAACTGTTGGCAGGTTGGAAATTAGTAACTCCTAAGAGCCCTGAGAATTAGGGTTCAAGACAGGTGGTCTGTGACATAGCTGCAGCATACCCTAAAATTCTTACAATCCTTCATCTACATCAGTTTAGATGGGTAATGGAGGACCCATTGTGAATGAGACAGACAATACTTTATTCACCCATCTCTCTATTGGGATTGAAATTAACATCCCTTGTAGAAAACTTGTTTGTCAACTCTGCCTTCATACAAACTTTAAAACATTTTCAGTATATATTAGGGCTGTCAAGCAATTAAAAAAATTGTGATTAATCACAGTTTTAATGGCACTGTTAAACAGATTTATTATTTTTACAGTACAAATATTTGTAATCAAATGTAAACTAAGCAAAGAAATAGTATTTCAATTCACCTAATACAAGTACTGTAGTGCAATCTTTTTATCATGAAAGTTGAACTTACAAATGTAGAATTATTACTATTTTTACATAACTCCCTTCAGCTGAGTGAGCCCTTTTTTGCAAGGGAGGGAAGGATTTACCTCAGGGGCTTGTCATGAAGCAGGGGAGTTGAAGCTGGTGCAGGGAGGCTAAGATTCCCAGATCCCAGCTCTCTATGGCAGTTTCTCTCAAACTTTTTGCACTGGTGACTCCATTCGGACTTTTAAAAAGTTGTCTTCCCTCCCCCACCCCCACAAAAAAAACAAACAAACTGTGACCCCTTACCTTAAGCCCCATACTGCCACCTGTGAAGCGCTGAGCTTCAGCCCCACTGATGCTTCTCTCTTCTTCCAAAGGAATACAATTAACGCATTCATTTTGTTTTCAGTTAATGCCTACGACTGACAGTCCGAGAGAGAGAGAGAGTGTGTATATATATACACATTTCATAATATTAATTACTAGCATGACCCTAGCTTTCCTTTAAGACCTCACATGACATCCTTTGGTGAACCAGAATGTACATACTAGAATCAGGATATTCTTGACAGTTGGCACGGAGGATTTCTTGGGTCACAGTTTAGCCTTTAGTTCTTGGCTTTATTTCCTTTTTGACATTACTCAAGAGAGAGGGAGACCAGTGTACAGGGGCACCAGCAGGCCACCTGCATCAGCGCTTAGGCTGGAGGGGTTTGAAGCAGAGGCCTTTAACCCAGCAGCAGCCATGCCCCAAACAGAGGCACTGGGTGTGGTAAGAAGTTGTCCAAGGGATGGTAAACAGGGTCCTAGCCATCCCACACTATTACACTTTAAGGGTCCTGGACCAGGACTTGAGTCTCTCTACCCACTCAGATTCCCTTCCTCCTTGGGATAGAAAGGATGAGGGGTTATCAGCAAGGAAGCCGACCCAGCTGAGATCCCATCCAGGTGATCCAGGCCACATTGGGCTGATAGAGAGACCAGAGTCAGAGACCCAGACCACCAAGCCACCACACTACAGGCTCATTATATTTTGGCATCCCTGTAGTAGATCTAGTCTTTTCTTGGACCACCAAAAAACAAGTGATCCTAGTGTGGGATACAAAAAGAACTGTTCAATTCCTTTGGACTAGACTTCAAGCAAATGAAGGCTGCTATCAAGATTGGAGGAAGCAAGGCTGGGGTGTGCCAAAGGCCTTTCGCAGGACCCAATGTGTGTTCATTAATTGATAGGGAAATACTTGTGGTCACTGAGGACCTGAAGATATTGAACAGTTAATGCACTCTTTGAGTACTGTCATCTCAATTTGCAAGGTGTCTGATGTGCTAGAGAGCAGTTTCTGAAGGGTCAAAAGTCATCCGTGGCCAGTATTGGGGAAAAGGCAACCACCTTGTCAGGGAAAGAGGCTGATTCTTTAGACAGAGAGGGAAGCTGGAGCTTCTATTGGGCTTGCTTTGTCCTCTCATGTGGAGGAAGGGGCTCTGAGACAGGGCTCCACTCCAGGACCTGTGAGAAGGACCACCTCAGTAGGACTAGTACAGCTATGGCAGCATGTTGTTTTGTTATTGGCTAGATTGTGGGTGGCCCAACCACTGCCAGTACTGTGCTGAGACCCAATACTGGGAACTTCTACAGTACACTTTAAGGTACCACTCCCCCTCTTGCTGGAGAGTGCTCCTTGTTCTAAATAGGAAAGAAGGAATTTCCTAGAGGAGAGGCATATTCCTCAGGGAATGGCACACTGCACAGTGTAATTCGGGTGGTGCTGCAGGAGCAGGCATCAGTAGTGGTGCTGGGAGGAAGGGTGAGGGTAGATCTTTGAATACGCACACCTCAGCACCTGGAATGGTTTGCTTAGTTGGTGCTGAGACAGTTTTCAGCATCAGCACTGGCATGATCTCCTACACCTTCTTCCCCCCCCCCCCCCCCCGCAGTGGCCTGCCTGTCTCTTGAAGTCAGGTAAGGTATTGAGGGCTTGTTCCTAGACTTCGAGTACTCTTTTTGAGAGGGACAGGAAAGCCCATACTGAGCTGCATTTACACTCAGGGTAGCTGTGATGCTCTATACTCAAAGTGGACAGTGTAGGGTTTCTCTAGCCTGAGGTCAGTGATGATGCTGATCGGGCCAGAGTTCCCAATACTGAAGACTCCACAGAGCTCCCTGTGCCAATATTTAAGTGTTCACTTGACTTTCTTCTTGCTGCTGGAGGCAGAGATGGGCCCAGCTGCCAGATGATAGAGCAATCCAGGAAGGAGATGTCCAACCCTGGGGAAGAGACTAACAGGTACAGTTTGAGCCTATGTCTCTTGATTTCCAGGTGTAGGATGAGAAGGAATGATAAATGGAGTGTTAGTCTGGGATGTGCCCTTCACCAAGGCAGGGGTAAGAGGCATTTGCTGTGGCATCAGGCCATTGTAGGAAGGGTATGACAAACCCAGAGAGAGTGTTTAGGTCTGCCATTTAGTTTTGAATGTCCAATTGAAAATTTGGACAAGAACAAGAATTTAATTTAAAAAAATGAAGCTCTCTCTTCACAAAAAGTTAGGTTGTGAAACTCGGAAAGCTAACGTGGTTCAGACACAATCCAGGCTCAGTCTTGCTGCTATGGGCGATAACAGAATTGAGGGAGGATTGGGGCTGGTCTGCCATTTATGCCCTCATACCAGAGCACAAGGAAGTACATGGGTGGCCCCATTGTACGCTGGTATTCAAAAAGCTTCTGAGCTCGCACACCAGGCACGTATGTACCCATGGTGGGATACACACTGTCACATTAGAGCCATCTCATAGCTGCTAAAAGCAGAACTGATTGCTAGGTTACAGCTAAGGTTGTGTTGTAATAAAATATGTAGTCTTACTATACACATGATAAGAATGTGTTTATTATTATAAAAACACGCATTCATCAAGCTCTCTACTATTCATTTCCTGACTCTTATGCATCTGGGTTTTGTAAATAATGGGTCGGTATTTAAACTGTCATTTAACTGATTTTTTTTTAAATTATTTGTTTTTTGGAATATTAATGTATTGTTTCTTAATGTACATCTGATTTAAATTTATTGCTTTCTACAAGGAAAGCAGCTTTTTCATGGACACAGAAATTCTGTTAGAGCTAAGTCTCTGTTTTGGCTTGCATCCCAGAACATGCTGATTTCTGAACAAACTTCAAAAAACAGTACATGGGTATCATTTTTAAAAAGCTAGAGTCTTCACTGTGGATTTTGGCCTAAATTAATCCCTGTTATTGCTTCATTTACTTCAATAGAGCTACATTTCAGATTCGAACATACTTAGATTTATTAGGCCAAAATTTGGCTCTGATATGTAATATAAGCATAGCTATATTTAAATATAAAATAGTGTGCTGGTACAAGCTTATCTACTTCAGGATACTTGCAGACCCGTGACATAAATAATGTACCACAGCTACATACCAAAACACAAAAACCATATTAAGAAAGCTAAGGTTTCACAGCGAGATACTCAGTCAGGATATGCCACAGTTAAGGTTACCCGGGCAACTAACTGAGCATATATAATAAAAGGTGATTGCAAAGCAAACCATTTCTCAAAAATTGTAGTATTCTATACTTTTTGCCTATGGCTAACTTAACTACAGTGAAGAGTGCGGGTGGACACAAGGGCTCTGCAGGAGCTTCTGGCTCAGGTCTTGCAGACACTGTAAGGGGCAAGGGCGATAAGGAAAGAAGCTGCACATTTTTCAGGTGCAAAGGAGTTCAGCCAAAGGCTCCTGTAGAAAAGTAGATTTTTCTTCTGTAAGTAGAACCCCTTTGGGTGCTCCTTTGTAGATATATTTGCATCCCTGTGCTTCAGACTGGAAATTTTAGGTAGCAGCATCCATTTTGCCTGCACATGTATTCTCCCTGTCTCATGCCTTATGTCTAGACTACCTAACGCTGCATGGGTGAACTGTCTTCAGTTGCTTCTCAGCCATCCTTGGCCTGAGACAGAGCATTAGCAGAGTCTGAGAGATGGCTCATTTCTTAACTTAAAATAAAGTTTATAGAGTAGCTAGTAGAGTTTATGTTATCTAGATTAATACTATTCCCTTTGTTTTTTTTGGTGACTTTTGAAAACTAAATCAATAAAGACAGGGAGATAATGGTTCTCCCCTTGTGGGAAAATGAACCCAAGAAAGGGCATGCCTGTCTCCCCCAGATTTAAGCACTGTCTCTCCTGCAGAGAAGCAATTCCAGTCAGCAATGGCCATTCACACTGCATTTGCCACTTAAGAGAATCCAATATACCAAAAAAAGTGTACTTTCCGTCTGACATTGAAGACAAGAGCCATGAACTGAAGCTCAGACTCCTTATGATGGAAAGTTCACTTAGACCAGCCTCCGACCCCAGATGGTGCAACAATCTCTGATACAACCATCAATATCCACAGGACATCCAACTCCAGTGGATTCAAAGAGGCAATCTGCCAAGTCCTCTCCTAAAAACCTTAAAAAAAAGGGGGGGGGGGGTACAAACCCCCAGACTGACGAATTGACCAGGAAAAAAGTCCCCAGCAAAATCATCAACCTCGCTATCAACTGAGCTGCGACATGGTACCCATGAGGCTTTGGGCTCCTCAAGTACCGGTACCGCAATAAGCCTAAAGACTGAAGGAGCACAGGTTCAGAGGCACCAGTACCATCAGACAAGAGAAGTGATAGAGACCAGACTACCTCTTCTAAAATGGCATCGCTGGAGATAAGGTAAGACTCTGTTCTGAGCACTTCCACCAGAGTGCCAACTTCTGGCCAATCATCAGACCACAGGTACCGCCAACTCCCTCGACACTGATGGGCCACTCTAGACAGACTCTGTTGATACCAATTACCACCATGGTACCACAGGAATTCAGTTTCTCCAAGGACTTCTTGGTCTCAGAAATGCTGGAATCCCTGCTACTCAGTACCAGCGTTGGAGGTACTAATCACATCTTGATCTCCTGAATTCCCCATAGTACAGAGATACTCACCATCAGCCTCCTTATCTGCTCCACCTCTCTTGAGCCAAGAAGAAGAGGATGATTATCTCTTTGGTCTTCATGCAAAGTTCCTGAGGGAAACATCAGGGGACCAGTCACCTAGAAACACTTGCAGAGCCACGATATTGACAAGACAGGCAAGGCCCATCCACTTGGTATTGACACCCTTGGGTACCACCACCCTTACCCTTTGCACCTCCCCAGTGGCCATCTTGGAACCCAGGGGCCGCCTACAGACACCAGTTCTGTAGGACCTTGAGTGTCTCACATATGGATAGAGGACAATAATCTCCCTCAGCTTCCCTTTCTAGGCCCCATGGTCCTCAGGAGAAGACCTTTGAGAAGCAGGAGGAAAGACTGGATAAAGAAATTACTCCAGCAACAAACATTTCATCATCCTTTCCAGATGAAGCTGTGATGCCTCCTCCATCATCTATGGCAGACGACATCAACAATTTCAAGACCTCATCAAGAAAGTGGTGAACTCACTTCAGTTTCCTTTCAAAGTAGTAAAGGAGTCATAGCACAAGCTGCTGGACATCCTCCATATGTCCTTTTCTGTTTGTATTGCACGCCAGATTAATGAGGCCCTACTAGATCTAGCAGAAATCATTTGGCAAATGCTGGCCAAGATAACGTAAAAGGCAGACAAAAATTACGTTGCCTCTAAATACCTGGACTTCCCCCCCCACCCATCACCAAATTCCCTTGTGGTAGATGCTGTAAATAAATGTGATAGACAATTCCACACTAAATCAACACTGTACAACAATGATTGGAAAAGACTGGACTTATTCAGCAGGAAATCATACTCATCAGCAATCCTGCTGTTTAGGATTGCAAATTATCAGGCCCTTATGGCAAAATATAATCACATCAATTATGCAACACTCCGTGCCTTTATTGAGCATCTCCCAAACAATCAAAGAGCAATGTTTGAATGTTCCAGTTAGTGCTACCACAAGGAGCATGGAAGTAATAACTGCAAATCTGCTTAAGCAAGGGGTGACAGTAATCAAGAGCGGAAATAGCAGTTAACCTATAGAATAATCTATTGATACGTGTAAGTACAGCTCAGTATTATGTTGGTGAAAAGGCTAAACATGAGCATGGAGGACTGAGAATGAGTGGATGATGCTCTTATAATAGGGCAGTCACCATGTGGTCCAAGGCTGTGGTTTCCTGGGCCTCTTCCATTACTGTCTTCTTCTGTTCTACTTGACCCCTCAACTTGTTGGGGGTACGTGGACCATTGGACGCTGGCATGCCAGAGTTAAGACTAGTGCTTTGTCTCTTACCACCTGGTCCTCAACCAAGGGTGAGAGTATGCAATTCTAAGAGTTTATGCATAGAATGATACCACAGATTACCCCCAATACTGTATTATCTCAATCATGTTATGTGGCATGGATCTTTTCTAGCTTTATCTATTGTTTTAATAAAAATACCAAAGGTTTTACTCATGCTGGAGGCAAAGTATCCTTGTAATCCACTCCAAGACTCCCCAGAAGATACTGAACTCCATAGTGTGAATTCTGCACAGCCTGACTCTGCGGGAAGAACCTTATTACAGTCAGATCAATTGGCAATTAATTCAAACATTTTCTGAAGGTTGATAGGGTCAGGCAATACTAGTATGTCAGTGTCACAAGGTGTTATTACATAGGTAGAAAAACAACAACTGGTTGCACGTATATGCAGTAATGGAAAAGATTCCAAATCTGGTGTGACTCGAAACATTACCCGCCACATGCTCTCTCCTTCCACTAACACTAGACTACACCCTAGATCTAAGAGTCAGGATCATCTCTAAATTCTGTAAAGGTACATCTTGCAGCCATAACTGCCTTTCCATCATAAGACAGATGGCCACTCTGTATTCACTCATTCTACAACAACGAAGAGATTCCTCAAGGGTATGGGTAACTTCTCACAAATCAAAAAGAAAAGGAGTACTTGTGGCACCTTAGAGACTAACCAATTTATTTGCTCAAATAAATTGGTTAGTCTCTAAGGTGCCACAAGTACTCCTTTTCTTTTTGCGAATACAGACTAACACGGCTGTTCCTCTGAAACTTCTCACAAATCAGACATCCTAGACCAACATGGGACCTTAATCTGGTCCTCAAGCACCTTACAAAGCCTCCTTCTGAGCCCATGGCCACATGTTTGCTTTCGCATCTGTCTATGAAAACATTCCTAGTAGCCATCACCTCAGCTTGGTGAATCAGGCAAATAGGGACTCTAATGGCACACTCACCCTTAACATTTTTTTTAAAAGGGATAAGGTGTCACAAACTACAGCCAAAGTTCTTCCCAAAAGTATCCTCTGCCACTGCCTTCTACATAAACCAACTTATTCACCTCCCAATTTCTTCCCAAAGTCACCCTGTGACAAGAGAAGCAAGATTACATACACTTGATGTCAGGAGAGCTTTGGCATTCTATTTGGATAGAACAAAAATTGAGAAGAATCTCCTAAACTATTCCTTTTGATTGTAGAGAGGTCTAAAGGATCCTCAGCCTCGAAACAAAGACTCTAGATGGATATCAAACTGTATTCCCTATTGCTATTGTGTCTGCAATCTTCAACCTCCATCTGGAGTTTGAACTCATTCGACAAGATCTCTTTCCACTTCTGTAGCCTTCATCAAAAAACATTCCCGTCACAGAAATATGCAGAGCAGCAACTTGGACATCTGCTCATATTTTTGTGGAACATTACGCAAGCATCTGACGGTGAGTAAGAGGTGATACATTTCGATTTATGGTATTATCAGTACTAGACTGGACTCTCAAGCCCAGTGGCGCATGCATAGGGACACTACTTAAAGAAGAAGGGGTTACACACCTTGTGCAGTAACTGTGGTGCTTTGAGATGTGTCCCTATGCATGCTCCACAACCCACCCTCCTCCCATACTTCGGAGCTGTTAATAAGGGCTCTGCGATAGAGAAGGAACTAGGGACCGTTTGCCTGCACAGTGCTAGATAACCTCAAAGCAAAACACGAGACTGGAAAAGCACATGTGCAAGCTGAATTGACACTGCTACCTAAAATCTCTTATCTTAGGCACAGGGGGACACACAGGGCTGGCCTTACCATGAGGCGAACTGAGGTGGCTGCCTCAGGTGCCAGACTGTGGGGGGCGGGGGGCGCCGCTAGAACCCAGAGTGTAGAAAATTGTGTCTGCTGCTGGTGCATAGGTATTCTCTCTGCTCTAGATGCACAGAGATAGTGGAGTGCTGTGCTGGAGAAAGGAGGGCAGGAGAAAAGGTGAGAGGGAACAACAGAAAGCAGCAGAAGAGGCTCCTCTCCCTGCAGCTTGTGTACCTCTCTAGCACCCCCAGGAGCCTGGACTGATTAACACCAGCTTCTCAGGGAGCTTCTTGTTTCCTGCTGCTTCCCTGACCCCACTTGAGAAGAACAGGCAGTCAAGTGAAGAGGTAGGAGACAGTTAGGCCCTTAAGACGCTGATATCTTCCCTCACTCAGGCCCTGCCACCAGCCTGCTTATTGTCCCCCTCAACTGAATGCTGAGAGCCACTATAGCTGGCACAGAACAGCAGTCATCAGTGAAAGAAGAAAACGCCCCTCTGGGGCATCATTCAGAAAAAGAAAGCAAAGGAAGCTTTTCTATCTAAAGCAGGAAGGAGCTCTCCTGAGAGATACGTAGACACAAACGTTCATAGTGAGCCTTCCAGCCCCAGTGAGGATGTGAGTGGTGAGGAGATGCTTGATCTTCCAGTTAGTCAGAGTGCAGGCGACCTGGCAGCTACTGCAGCATCCATATTTTCATCTCAAATGGATGTAACCATGTGCATTCCTGAAGAAAAAAAAGTGTAGATCAGAGAAGAGCGTGGTGGAGGTGCAAGAAAGAGCTGCTGCTGAGTTTAGTTCCTTAAGTCAGGATGATCCAGGATCAAGTGGACCCACTTGAGCAGTAGCCTGAGGGAACTTCCTTGTACTGCATGGGCCACAGCAAGTGAAAAACTTTATGTCCCCCAAAGACAATGAAAACAGAAGTTTCCATCCAACACATTACTGGCGTGAAATCACCAATGGTGACGAAGTGGAGAGGCCATGGCTTATGCACTCAAAAACCCAAAATGCTGCACTCTGTTTTTGTCGCAAACTCTTCCAGTCTAATGTTCCAGCCACATTGGGTTCTACAAGAACAAAGGACTGGAAAAATCTGGCATGCCATGAGAAGGCAGCAAATCACCAAAGAGCATTCCATAGGGGGAAAGAGCTTGAGATGAGACTAAGGTTAAAGGCCACCATAGATGATCAGCATCAAGAGAAGATTGCATCAGAGTCTCTTTACTAACAAAATGTTCTGAAAAGGCTCATTGCCATTGTGAGAACGCTTGCTATCCAAAACCTAGCACTGTGTGGCACTTCAGATAAGCTGTATGTACCAAACAATGGAAACTTCCTTAAAATTGTGGAACTGATGGCTGAGTTTGATGCTATACTCCAGGAGCATCTAAGAAGGGTCACCACCCAAGAAATGTACATACATCACTACCTTGGAAAAACAATTCAAAATGAGATCATACAGTTACTGGCAACAAAAGTCAAACAGAAGATTGTGGCAGATCTGAAGTCAGCAAGATATTACTTTTATTCTTGACTGCACACCAGACATCAGCCATACGGAACAATGACATTAATGGTATGTTTTGTAACAACAACAGAACCTAGTGAAAAATGTCCCTGCAATGGTCACTGTCAGAGAGCATTTTCTAGAATTTATTGACATTGGTGATACTACAGGAGCTGGTATGACAAATATGCTTCTTAAAAAGCTGGAAGATACAGGAGTTGCAATAGCTGACATAAGAAGTCAGGGCTACGATAATGGTGCCAACATGAGAGGAAAGAACAGAGGAGTGCAGACACGGATTCGAGTTAAACCCTTGAGCTTTTTTTGTCCCATGCAGTTCTCATTCATTGAACTTGCTGGTCAGTGATGCAGCATCAGCTTCTAGTGAGGCTGCTGAATTATTTTTAAATTCAAAAGCGTCTATGTATTTTTCTCTGCATCAACTCATCGATGGCAAATTTTGAAGCAACATCAGGGAACATCCTCTCTGACACTGAAACCACTTAGTGCCACATGATGGGAAAGTTGAGTGGAGGCAATAAAGCCTAACAAACACCAAATTGGGAAGATAGATGATGCCATAGTTGCCATTATGGAGGATAATGCTAGGACAGGAACTGTTTGCGGGAGAACAGTGGCAGAGGAAAATGGAATCATCGGAAACATACATAACTTCAAATTTCTGTGTGGCTTAGTGTTGTGGCATGACGTACTGTTTGAAATAAATGTTGTAAGCAAGAGACTCCAAGGTGTTGACCTTGATATATCTGGATCAATGAAACAACTGGACAAAGCAAAGTCATACCTACAGTCTTACTGGTCAGATGAGGGACTTCAAAACGTTTTGAAGAGTGCACAGAAGTTGGCAGAGAAACTTCACACTGAAGCTATTTTCCCACCCATTCAAGAATACAAGAGTCATCGAAGATGATGACATTTTGATTATGAGGCACGGAATAATCCCATAAGAGACCCCAAACAATAATTCAAAGTTGAATTCTTCACCCAGGTGCTAGATTGTGCAATACAGTCAGTTGAATGTTTCATGCAGCTCAAGGAACACAGTATATTTGGGATGTTGTATAAACTCCTCACTCTACTTGAAGACAACCTACACCAGCAATGGAGGGCACTAGAGACAGTGTTGACACATGATGACAGTTGAGCCATTTTTGATCAAACTTACCAAAACAATTTACCTTCAGGCACAAACTTAACAGAAAAAATTTGAGCTCAAGAGGAGAGTTTAAGAAAATGCATTTTCCACTGGCAAAATTCACATGATGCGAGTGAACTGAAAACAGGGACTTATATAAATAATGTTGCATCTATAGAGATTCCTATTGTTATAATCTCCAAAAAAGGCCAGAATTACACAGGTGTTTGTCATGGAGTGCTCTACTCACCTTTGAGTGCTTCCTCCTTCTAGCGATTAGCTACACTCAGTTCAGGGCACCCTTTCTGCTCAGACACTTTCAGCTGTCCCGCTGCTGACAGAGTTGCAGTATGGCTACCTCGTGACTCAGCCCTCTGGCCAGATTATACTCTGATTTCCCCTTCCCAGGGAGTCTTTCTAAATGTCTCTGCCCAAGCAGCATCAGGCACTCCTCCTGCCCACTGCTCTCACTCCCACAGTGACTCAGGCAATCTTCCCATTCACAGCCCCTAGCAATACTATACTACAGTGGACTGAAGGGGAACCCAGGCCTGACCTCTACATTGGTTTATAGTCCAAGGTCCTACAGTGAACAGTTAAGGTCTGCAGTTACATCTACCTTACTTCCTCCTGTGCTTCTTCAAGCTTTTCGTTCTCCAGCCACCCTAGTCAGACCCCTCTCTCTTAGGACTACTACATAAACTCTTCTTCCTAGGTTTTTATCTCCCCCTTTCCTAAGGGGGAGAGGGACTGCAGACTTCCTCCCTGTCTCCTCCCAGACTGTTGCCTGCCTTCTGGCTTTATAGAAGCCCTGCCTATTTCCTCACAAATGAGCTTCTCATGATTAGCACCACCCACTCATCCTACATCTTCCCTGTTTGCACCTATTGAAGTCCTGGGAAGGTGGGCAGACCACTCCTGTTTGCATCTGATTTGAATTAGGCCAGGCAGACCACTTTGAGGAGTACACCCCATCACACAGTTACTCTATAGTTGTTAAAGACAGGTCAGAAAGTCCTTCTAGTACCTTACTCATCAATACACTTACAGGTGGTAAATAGCAAATTGTTTTTACTGACATTTATACAGCAATTTTTCCTAAGACATTTGCAAGCTCTAGTAAATCATATGATGCAAAAAAGTGATGTTCGCAATGAAGTTCATTGTTGGCAGAGCTGGCAGTGTATGGCACATACAGCCAAATTAGCCTCCTACATCTGTATTTAGATACCTGAATAAGTAGCCTAATTTTCGAGAGCATGGAAAATCCATCAGCTCACAGTTGAATTTAGGCAATTTTTTTAGTTGCCTAAGTATTAGGAATGAAGCTTTGGGCACCCAGTTTTGAAAGTCTTAGCAATTTTTTTTTTTTTTAAGAAGGGGCCTGATCAGAAACATTGTACTAGTAAAGTACTTCCAAAGGGACCTGTGATCATCATCTTTAAATAGGCATAACAGTAGTAAGTGGGCTGCTTGAAAGGCAAGATTTGGGCTGATAAAGTGTCCAGAAGAAACAAATGTGACTTTCCTTCTTTCAGCATCTGAAATATCATACTGGTTTCTCTCTCCACAGGGGAAATAGCATTAGTATAGCAAATACTAGTGTACTCCCTTTTCAGACATCTGGGACAGGCTTCCCTTATCACACCTGAGAGGTCTTTTGTTGTGCAGGTGACTTTTCCACTTGTTCCAATAAACAGTCTATACACTCCCTGTGGTGTCAAAACTCACCCCCTTCCTGGGTTTCAATTTAAGCCTTTTCCCTAGACATTGATACTTTTAGGGGTTTTTTTTAGTTAAGTCTGTTTAGCCCACCCCTAAGTCTCCTCTGCCTTAAATCCAAGAAACTCCTTGTCAGAACAACTTACCTCTGAAACATATTTTCTCCTTTTTACTCCCTCCAGGCTAAATATTGCTGTCAGTTTTTGTGGCTTCAGCTGCTGCCTCTAGGACAGATCATTAACTCCTTTCTGTGTTGGTCCAGCGTGGGGTCTGTCCATGGCATCACAATCTGTTAGACCCTTCTTTATTTCAGAGTAATATACTCTTTGGAAAAAGGAACATGGAGAACTTGGAAGAGGGCCATAATAAAATACAAACTACTACAATGCTACAGAAATACCTGGAGTAAGAATCCCGTCCCCCCTTTTGGTAGGTGAGGGGGATTTGTTTTGACCAACAACCTACTTCTTTTGTGTGGCATGACTGAAAAATATCACTAAGACTCTGCACCCTGTGTTAGATAAAGGATCTGCACTGTGTTTCCTAACTGAAGACATCTTGTCATAAATATAAAGGGAAGGGTAAACCCCTTTGAAATCCCTCCTGGCCAGGGGAAAGCTCCTCTCACCTGTAAAGGGTTAAGAAGCTAAAGGTAACCTCGCTGGCACCTGACCAAAATGACCAATGAGGAGACAAGATACTTTCAAAAGCTGGGAGGAGGGAGACAAACAAAGGGTTTGTGTCTGTCTGTGTGCTTCTTGCCAGGGACAGAACAGGAATGGAGTCTTAGAACTTTTAGTAAGTAATCTAGCTAGGTATGTGTTAGATTATGATTTCTTTAAATGGCTGAGAAAAGCATTGTGCTGAATAGAATAACTACTTCTGTCTGTGTATCTTTTTTGTAACTTAAGGTTTTGCCTAGAGGGGTTCTCTATGTTTTTGAATCTAATTACCCTGTAAGATATCTACCATCCTGATTTTACAGGGGGGATTTCTTTATTTCTATTTACTTCTATTTTTTATTAAAAGTCTTCTTGTAAAAACTGAATGCTTTTTCATTGTTCTCAGATCCAAGGGTTTGGGTCTGTGGTCACCTATGCAAATTGGTGAGGCTTTTTATCCAACATTTCCCAGGAAAGGGGGGGTGCAAGTGTTGGGAGGATTGTTCATTGTTCTTAAGATCCAAGGGTCTGGGTCTGTAGTCACCTAGGCAAATTGGTGAGGCTTTTTACCAAACCTTGTCCAGGAAGTGGGGTGCAAGGTTTTGGGAAGTATTTTGGGGGGAAAGACGCGTCCAAACAGCTCTTCCCCAGTAACCAGTATTAGTTTGGTGGTGGTAGCGGCCATTCCAAGGATAACGGGTGTAATATTTTGTACCTTGGGGAAGTTTTTGACCTAAGCTGGTAAAGATAAGCTTAGGGGGTTTTTTCATGCAGGTCCCCACATCTGTACCCTAGAGTTCAGAGTGGGGGAGGAACCTTGACACATCTACATCATTATTATTACTGTAACACCCACAGGCCCCATTCAGGATCATATAGTAAGAAACCATCCCTGACCAAAAGAACTTAAAATCTAGATTAAATTGAGATGCAATCAGAGCAGACAGCAACATGGACAGAGAAATGAAGAAAACAATAATGAGTGTAACCCTTCTGCCCGTCAGAGTTGGCAGCAACAAGGGCCGGGTTCAATATCTAGGGGATCCATTCCAATAACACAATGCAAACCGGCTCCAGCCCCCACCCAGTGACCTGGGACAAATATATACCACCCCCGCTGGGCACCTCCAAGAGGCGATACTTCCCCTCTCGCAAGCACATAGTCTGAGTGTAGCAAAAAGCCTTTTAATAACAGAGAGAAACAATGTGGCATTATGTTGGGGAAACACCACCAATAGGATTCATAACACAACCCATGAGCAAAAAACCCACCCCAAGCAAATTGGGGCATGCCCCTTTCCCTTTGGTTCTTGAGTCCAGCAACCCCAAATCACCCAAAGTCCCAAAAGTCCAATGACCCAAAAGTTTCTGTCCCTGGTCAGGGCAGCCCCAGAGTTCGAAAGTTTATCTGTGGAGCTTTACCTCCCAACCTGGGTGGAGATGGGATGGGGGTAAGAGGCACCTTACATGATCTGAAGCTGACCGCCCCACAGCTCCATAGGCCTCCGCTCCGTTCCGCCAGCCGCCCCACGAACTCCTTCACTCAGCTCCGCAGCCCACAAGCAGCTCCCGCCGTCCCATGAACTGCTCCACGTCCCACCAGCAGCTCCCGCCGTCCTATGAACTGCTCCACCAGCCTGTCCACAAGGCACTCCAGCCGTCCCGCAAACTGCTCCACAATATATCTTCAGGCTCCCCCACTACTTAACACAATGTTCAATGATTTCAGCTCTTAGTCAGTTCAGCTCTTTGGTGAATTCAGCTTGTAGTAGGGGAGCCTCAGTGCTGGTGCACTATTAGCCCAAAGTGAGCTCAGCAGCCTGTAACTAGACTCCTAATGGAATCAAAATTAGCTCTGATATTCCACAGTGGAGAGAGGAGGAAGTGCAATTAGCATGTAAGGCCCTCACCAAGGGGCCCATGCCATCAAGTATTAATACTTGTCCCCAGCCTCTCTCCCTTCACAGAGTTTTAAAACCCATGACCCTTGCCTAGCGAGTGCTACTTAGTTGATGGTGAGTCCCTCCATCATAACAAAAGGCCAAGTACACTTCCAAGCACAGTTCCCATAATCAGCGTAACAACAATTTATTCTTCCTGCCCCAATAACAGAGACACTGGGGATCCCACAGCAGCCAAAGTGACCATTTGGGCAGCTATGGCCTCATTCTAGGTGGGGTGGGTGTGCCTATGCAAATGAAATCGGCCCCTGAAGTTCTTTTCCACAACTTGCCACACCTCACCACCAGATGTCAGGGTGGAGCTCATCCTGACACTGTTTACATCAGAACAAGTTGGGTTTTTTTTTTTCATTGATTCATAGATATTTAGGTCAGAAGGGACCATTATGATCATCTAGTCTGACCTCCTGCACAACACAGGCCACTGAATCTCACCCACCCACTCCTTCAAAAAACCTCTCACCTATGTCTGTGCTATCGAAGTCCTCAAATTGTGGTTTAAAGACTTCAAGGAGCAGAGAATCCTCCAGCAAGTGACCCGTGCGCCATGCTACAGAGGAAGGCGAAAAACCTCCAGGGCCTCTTCCAATCTGCCCTGGAGAAAAATTCCTTCCCGACCCCAAATATGGTGATCAGCTAAACCCTGAGCATATGGGCAAGATTCACCAACCAGATACTACAGACAATTCTTCCCTGGGTAACTCAGATCCCCCACCCCATCTAATATTCCATCACAGGCCATTGGGCCTATTTACCATGAATATTTAATTACCAAAACCATGTAATCCCATCATACCATCCCCTCCATAAACTTATCGAGTTTAATCTTAAAGCCAGATAGATCTTTTGCCCCCACTGCTTCCCTTGGAAGGCTGTTCCAAAACTTTACTCCTCTGATGGTTAGAAACCTTCATCTAATTTCTAGTCTAAATTTCCTGGTGGCCAGTTTATAATCATTTTTTTTGTGTCCACATTGGTACTGAGCTTAAATAATTCCTCTCCCTCTCTGGTATTTATCCCTCTGATATATTTATAGAGAGCAATCATATCTCCCCTCAACCTTCTTTTAGTTAGGCTAACTGTTGTAGGGTGAGCTCCACTCTTGCCTCTTTGCACTACAGAAACCACCTCAGACTCTACTAGTAGCGTATCTACTGTGCCATTGCTTTGAGTTCCCTCCACCAACACTCATAGTCCCATACAACAGCACTATTTACAATATCCCCCTATACATTAGACTCTCTTCTCACAGTCTGAGAGAAGTCACTGAGACTTCTGTAAAACTGAGCTCAGTTAACTCTTCCCTCCTGTGCCTCTTTATCAGTCTTAGCTCACCCAGCCCACCAACTGATCAGCTAATTACCTTTAATTATCTTAATTAGCTTTCTCTGGGTGATCTTATGGGTGCTGGAATGATCAGATACAGGCTCATCTGTTAACTCTTAACCCCATACATCTCCCTGCTTGCTTACTGGCTAGGTTTCTTCCCCCACTGCTTCATGCCCTTCCTTCTTTAGAGGCAGTGTTGGACTCTTTCTGCTCAGGCTTGCTCCCAGGGTGGTTTTCCATTTTCCACCTACAGAAACCACATTTCTTGGGTGGGGGTTGCCTACATAACTTAGTTTCTGCCTATAAGTCCTCACACCAAGGCAGCCCACTTCCCTACTCTTTGCCCTCTCCCCCTTTGGTTTGGGGTACAGCCTCTTACTGTCCCTCCTTTTTCTCCTCTAGTAGGAACTCTGGCTCTCCCAGCCCCACTGTTCCTGAGATTCCTCCTCCTACACTCTTCATAGAATCATAGAATATCAGGGTTGGAAGGGACCTCAGGAGGTCATCTAGTCCAACCCCCTGCTCAAAGCAGGACCAATCCCCGACTAAATCATCCCAGCCAGGGCTTTGTCAAGCCTGACCTTAAAAACTTCTAGGGAAGGAGATTCCACCACCTCCCTAGGTAACGCATTCCAGTGTTTCACCACCCTCATAGTGAAAGTTTTTCCTAATATCCAAACTAAATCTCCCCCACTGCAACTTGAGACCATTACTCCTTGTTCTGTAATCTGCTACCACTGAGAACAGTCTAGAACCATCCTCTTTGGAACCCCTTTCAGGTAGTTGAAAGCAGCTATCAAATCCCCCCTCATTCTTCTCTTCCGCAGACTAAACATCCCCAGTTCCCTCAGTCTCTCCTCATAAGTCATGTGTCCCAGTCCCCCAATCATTTTTGTTGCCCTTCGCTGGACCCTCTCCATTTTTTCCACATCCTTCTTGTAGTGTGGGGCCCAAAACTGGACACAGTACTCCAGATGAGGCCTCACCAATGTCGAATAGAGGGGAACGATCACGTCCCTCCATCTGCTGGCAATGCCCCTACTTATACACCCCAAAATGCCATTGGCCTACTTGGCAACAAGGGCACACTGTTGACTCTTGCTGATGAGGTTCCCTGGGACTGTCTGACTGACTGTCTTCCCCTACATCTTGTTATGGGCTCTCTTTTTCCTCCTTCCTTTTCCCTAAGGAGATTGTATTTTCCACCTGTTGTGTGTCCTCAGGTCTAGGGTTTTCAGATTTTTCTATATAAAGCCCTTTTGCCCTATTTTTTGTTAGCTCTTCTTTCCGCTGCAGGGGACTCCAGACCCCCCCTTTTTCTCTTAGAAGGGAAGGGGCTCCCATTTGTCCCTTTATCTCTAGGGGTGTCTCCCATTGGGCATAGTCTTCTCTCGCCGTGGATGCATTCTAGTTTTAAGCTCCTGCCTGGCAACATCCAATGGGGCTACACCAAATCCCTTTGGACCAGTGAACATCCTGAAGCAGTGTCCACTACTCCCCTCTTATGCCGCCTCCTCCTCTCCTACGGGGATGGTAGGCATTCTTCTTTTCCACTCATCTCTGCTAGTCACAGTCCATCCACAACGTTCTGTGAACCCACATTTCATAACTTGGCAGTCCCCCTTTATATGCCCCAGTTGCCCATATTGGTAGCAAACCACACCCTAGCTCCCTGAAGGAGTTCCTTTGGTCTCCTCCTTTTTCTTTTTGGTTGTCCTTAGTATGGCAAGAACTCACCCACCTCACCTCCCCAAGTCCAGTCCCTGAAATAGCTGGACTTCTTTCTTGAGAAAAATCTGTCTCCACAAACTTTTCTTTACCACTTCCTCTACGGTTGTTGGCTGGCTGGTGCCTCCGAACCCAAATGCATGTGCTTTCAGGGAGGCTCAGGAAAAACTGTTCCAATATGATCCTATCTATGATTTTCCCCACACTTCAGGTGTCTGGCCATAGCCAGTAAGTTGCCCAGCCTGTTAATTTTTACATGAATGCCGTGGGCTGCATGCCTCCGCTCCATTGTAGACCTTAGTCTATCCCATGCTTTGGTGCACATTGGGCTACCCACATTTGCCATCCTTGCCTGTCAACTACCCTTCACTCCATCTAGCTGCCAGAAATTTCTCTGTGTTTTAAAACTGAGAGGCCTACCAGGGGTGTCATTTATGGTCCCCCCTCTCCCTCTGAGTTTTGTACATGAGCTCTGCTCCCAGTGCATGTAGTCCCAGCCCCAGGCAAAGCTCTTACCTGCTGTGCAGCTTGAGTGTGGAATGTGAGTTTATCAGAGGAGAGGAGCTAGTCTTAGCTTATGTCCCTGGGGCAGGGAGTCAGCATTTTGTTTACTAACAGAGACAGGGTGATTAAGATAAGAAAGGGCTGGTAATTAAATTAAGGATCTGGAAGTGAAGACAGAACTCAGGGGAATTGGAAGGAGCACAGCCAAACCCTCTGAGCCAAGGTTACATTCAGAAAAGAAGGAGATGTGAGGGGGATAGGTGAAAAGAAGGGGCCAAAACCAGAGGGAGACATAGCAGGGGTACAGAGAAGTTCGCACTCTACCTGTGGTCCTTATGTGGCCCCATCACCATAGGATCTGAACACCTTACCTATTTCTCCTTACTGTGAGGTAGAGCGATGCTGTTATCCCCATTGTATAGATGGGCATGGAGGCACACACAAACTAAAGACCAAATTTTCAAAGATATTTAGGCACGTAGTGGGATTTTCAAAAGCGCCTAGAAGGTGAGGTTCTTTGTAAACCCCACTAGATGCATCTTTGGGTGCCTAAAAACCTTTGAAACTCTGTCCTTAAGTAGGGTTGCCAGGTGTCCAGTTTTCAACGGGAATGGTCAAAAAATGGCCATTAAAAGTCCAGCTGGTGGCACAGCGGGGCTAAGGCAAGCTCCCTGCCTGCCCTGGCTCCGCGCGGCTCCCGGAAGCGGATGGCTTTTCCCTACAGCTCCTACACAGAAGCATGGCCATGGGGGCTCTGTGTGCTGCCCCCATCCCGAGCACCAGCTCCGCAGCTCCCATTGGCCAGGAACAGCAGCCAATGAGAGCTGCTGGGGTGGCACCTGCAAATGGAGGCAGCATTCAGAGCCGCCTGGCTGCGCCTCTGCCTAGGAGCTGGAGGGAAATGTTGGCCACTTCCGGGAGCCGTCTGGGGTAAGCGCTGCCCAGAGCCTGCATCCCAACCCCCTATCCCAGGTTGGATCCCCCTCCTGCACCCTAACTCCCTCCCAGAGCCCACACCCCTTACCCCCTCCTGCACTCCACCCCTGTACCAGCTCTGAGTCCCATCCTGTATCTGAACTCCCTCCCAGAGCCCACACCCCATGCCCCATCCTCATACCACCCTGAGCCCCCTCCTGCACTCCAAACGCCACACCCCCAGCTGTAGCCCTCATTCCCCGCCACATCACAACTCCCTGCCTCAACCCAGAGCCCCCCAGCACCCTGGACCCCTTATTTCTGGCCCCATCCCAGAGCCTATCCCTCCTGGCCCAGCCCAGAGCCTCCTCCCACAGTCTGAATCCCTCATTTCTGGCCCCATCCTGGAGCCCTCCTGAACTCCCTCCCACACCCCAACCTCCTGCCCAGACCAGTGAAAATGACCGAGGGTGGGGAGAACAAGCAATTGGGGTGGGGGGATGGAGTGAGCAGGGGCAGGGCAGGGCATTTGATTTTCTGCAATTGGAAATTTGGCAACCCTGTCCCTAAGGCACTTGCCTGAGATTCATACAGGCAGTCTATGCAGGGGAGTAGAACCCAGGTCTCTGAGGGCTTGCTCCCTTATCCACTGGGCCAGCCTCTCTCTCTCTGCTGCATGCTGCAAAAACAGAGGACTCTGATAGATGGGAGCAAAACCAAGAAGGCCAGTTCTCAGAGACTCCAGCAAACGGTCCCAGGCGATTGGGAAGGATGTCATGGTTGACACCATGAAAAGCAGCACAGAGGTCAGGAAGGATGAAGAAAGAGGGAGAATAAGAATCAGATGAGAGGAGATCACTTAACCCACAAGGAGTGGCATGTTCTGCCCCATGATGGGCTGTACAGCAATGGCTGCTGTGAAATTTTATATTTTAACTGAACTATTTTGTTTTGTCATTTTTTGTTCCGAGTTTGAGAAAAGGAAGGAATGAGAAAGTGTCATATGAGTATCAGATGTGTTTCAGCTGTATTCAGGCTAGTTCCAGAACAAAGAACAGAAATTGCATCCAGAGAGTCCATAAAGTCAACAATTATTGTTATGATTTGTATTATTCATGATATTGTATTATTGTGTTCCTAGCTTCTGTTTGCAAGAAGCTAGGAATGGGTGACAGGGGATAGATCACTCAAGGATTGCCTGTTCTGTTCATTCCCTCTGAAGCACTCGGCATTGGCCAATTTCAGAAGACAGGACACTGGGCTAGATGGACCATTTGACTGTTCTTATTCACGGACACCATCTGTGCGCTCAGCACTGTTTAGAATATGACAGACAATGTAGTCCCTGAGCCACAGCATATAAAATGCATAGCCCTGGATAAGATGGTTAAATATCTTGAAGTGTATAATTAGTGAACACATGGTAATATCCATGAGTGGAGGCGCTGATGGCAACAGAAGTTTTACCTGATTAAGAACTGGAAGATTTGACCCTGCAACTTTTTTTTCAAGAGGAAGAGCTGCACAGAGCTCCTGGCCTGTTTATTTTCCTTTCTTGCTTGCAGTGCCCTGATATACCTTAGAAGACTCAATTTTTTCCTCAACTTTAAAATTTGGAATGTTCTTGGTATTTGGTTTTAAAATATTCTCCTGGGAGAACTGCAACTCAATCACTGAGTGTTTTTCTTAAGAGCCTTCCTTTACTTTAAAGTAATTGGTCTTTAAACAGAAGTGAAAGAAGTGTTGCCAACTCTCATGATTTTGTCATGGGTCTCATGATAATTGCTTTCTTTAAAGCCCCAGCTCCTGGAGTCAAGTGGATATGTGATGATTTCAGCCTTCATTCTTAAAGAAACAGAAAGTTTCTAGCCCTCATGGCTGTGACGAAAGCTTCAAAATGTGACCCCAGTGCACCCTAAAAGCTCAAAAAGCAGAAGGCAAATAAAAAGAACACCAAATCTATTATTTTTAGATAATCTCATGATTTTTGGTGAACCTGACTCATGATTTTTAAACAGTTGGGGTTGGCAATACTGTGAAAGTAACTTGAAAGTGTTAGTTTCACCCTGTTTAAAGTCAGTTTCTAGTCTATTATTTGTAGTATGGTATAACACCCCTAGAGCCCCAGTCAGCTGCAGTATAAACTCATGGGGCCTTTCCCTAAGTAGGAAATTTCCAAAAATTAAATGATCTTTCCCAAGCTTGGTGAACTGCAAAAAGTAAGTAGCCTAAATGATAGAAAGTAATCTAGATTTTTCTACAATTATTTCAGTTGTATTCAAGAGTAAGAATATACTTTAAATTTTTAAAGCTAACCAGTGTCCCTTAAGTGACATGACACAAGATGTCAGAACATGTTAGTATTAGAGCTGAGTATTGGAGATTTATTTATATATTGTGATACAGCATGGCCAGAGCCAATTAAAGCACCTGAAGCCAGTCACATGATAAACCCCCCCTGCTTCAATCAGACAAGAGGAGGAGTTGAAGCAGAGAGCAGTTTGGAGAAGTGCTACAGCGGGCTAAGAAGACCAAGACCCTAGGGAAAGGGACACCTGGTTTGTGCAGAGGGAGGGCAGGAAGCCCCACAAGCTGAAGGGCATGAGAGGGAAGTAGCCCAGGGGAAGGAACTGCTAGTTCTAGTGGTTTACCACTATCCCTAGGGCCCCTGGGCTGGGACCTGGAGTAGAGGGTGGGCCTGGGTCCCTCCCTCTCCACTCCCCTCCTCTAGGACACTAGTGGAGCAGTTAATACCCCAGGTCAGGGGCAAGAAATGGTGCCCTGAACCCCCACCCAAGAAGAGAAAGTGAGAGACCCATCATAGTAGTGCTGGCAATTTGCCACAATATCTATATATAGTCAGCTAATTTCTAAGTTATTGTCTGTTTAAAAAAAAACCTAGAATTTTCTGTTGCCTAAATAGAATCATAGAACATCAGGGTTGGAAGGGACCTCAGGAGGTCATCTTGTCCAACTGCCTACTCAAAGCAGGACCAATCCCCAACTAAATCATACCAGCCAGGGCTTTGTCAAGCCAGACTTTAAACCTCTAAGGAAGGAGATTCACTAGGTAACCCATTCCAGGGCTTCACCACCCTCCTAGTGAAAGTTTTTCCTAATATCCAATCTAAACCTCCCCCACTGCAACTTGAGACCTTTACTCCTTGTTTTGTCATCTGTTACCACTGAGAACAGTCTAGATCCATCCTCTTTGGAACCCCCTTTCAGGTAGTTGAAAGCAGCTATCAAATACCCCCTCATTCTTCTCTTCTACAGACTAAATAATCCCAGTTCCCTCAGCCTCTCCTCATAAATCATGTGCTGCAGCCCCCTAATTATTTTTGTTGCCCTCTGCTGGACTCTTTCCACATCTTCCTTGTAGTGTGGGGCTCAAAACTGGACACAGTACTCCAGATGTAGCCTCACCTATGTCAAATAGAGGGGAACGATCATGTCCCTTGATCTGCTGGCAATGCTCCTACTTATACAGCCCAAAATGCTGTTAGCCTTCTTGGCAAGAAGGACACACTGTTGACTCATATCCAAGGTCCTTTCTGCAGAGCTACTGCCTAGTCACTCGGTCCCTAGTCTGTAGCAGCGCATGGGATTCTTCCGTCCTAAGTGCAGGACTCTGCACTTGTCCTTGTTGAAATGCATCAGATTTCTTTTGGCCCAATCCTTTAATTTGTCTAGGGCCCTCTGTATCCTATCCCTACCCTCCAGCGTATCTACCTCTCCTCCCAGTTTAATGTCATCTGCTCCTGGAATCAAAGTAAAAGTTGCCCCCACACCTCCAAAATCTGAAATGGTGCCCCTAAGGCCTACCTTGTCCAGGATGGCCACTTTTACCCCACCATAGTCCCAGGTCTGCTCTTCACTCAAGGCCATATAGGCTGCCTGTGCTTCCCCTGACAAGCAGGGCATCACCTGGAAGGTCCATGATTTCTTATCTCATCCGGCTCCCATCGCTACCCTCTTGAAAGTTAGTAAAAACTCATCAGGGTCATCTGCTGGACCCATCCCTGTGTCTTACTGCTGTTCCCAACCATAAGATTCGCAGACCCTTTATCAGTTGCTGCTTGTCATGGAGCGCAGACTCACCCGGCAGCGCCTCCTGCTGGTTGTCTTGGGGAATTAGCGTTCTAGCCTCTGGAGTGCCCTCTTCAGGCCAGTGTCTTGCTGCCCCTGGCCCCCCGTGTCCCTCCCAGACCCCAGCGCCCTTGTCTTGGGTGCCGCCTCCAGTTCCGGGTCTCCCCCTCCCAGGGGAACCCCCACCCACTATCCCCAACTCGCCTCAGTCTTAGGCTACTGCCAGTCACCAACTAGCCCCCACTCCCTGGGGCAGACTGCAGTATAAGCCACTCATTATAGGCAAGGGGGTTTGGACCTGCTGCCTCTGCCTACCCATGGCTACCCCTGCAAACCCCATACCTAATAAGCCTTCCCAGCCTGCAATCTTAGGCTTTCCTAGGCCCAAGCTCCCTTGCTTCTAATCTAGATACTTTCTCAGCCCTTGCAGCCAGTTCCCTCCCCCTTTAAACTAGAGAGAGTCTCTTCTGGAACTTCTGGCTCAAAGCCTTTATAGAGCCAGCTGGGCCCTGATTGCGGCGTGCCCCCAGCTGCTGCCAGTTCCCCCAATCAGCCAGGGTTTTACTCCCTTCCCCTGCACCAGCAGGGCTTTTCTAACCCCTTTAGGGCTGGAGCGGGTGCTCACCCTGCTACACATCTGCCTGCTCCTTTATGAACTTTTGCAGGATCTTCTGCTGATCGGCCTGCCACACAAGGAGGAACTACCTTTTCATCTGATAGGATTCTTGGAGAAAAAATGCATGGTCTTCTACATCTCTTTTGTTCCTCCACTACCCATTGTAGAGTCTGTTCCACTGCCCAAACGGCAAATCCTTGCACTTGCTCCCCCCATCTGGTTGTCAGCTACCACAGACAGGAATCATGATCTGGGATGAGACCCCACATGTAGTAGGGTGGGCTCCACTCCTGCCTCTTCACATCACTGAAAACAGGTCAGATGAAACTGGTAAGTGTATCCACCATATCATAAAGAGCAGACTAGAAGAAAGTATGAAAGCATTTGTGGGAGAAGCAGACAAACAGGTGATGGAGGCTAGCATTATTAGTAGGATGAATGGAATGCCATGGTAAGATATAAGAGACAGCAGCAAGGCTCTAAGTTATGGAATGAATGGAGAGACTTGAGATGAGGGGTGTGATTTGGTGTGAACCCATGTATGACTTATGAATTCTGGTTATTATCAAGTTGTTGATATGAAAACTGCTGTATCGTGGAATGCCCCTCTGTTTATGTGTATCCACCATGGACTGAGAGGACCTCACTGGCACATACCCACCGGGGTAGGGATAATGATGGAGATTCCACAACCTCCTTACGCAATTTATTCCAGTGTTTAACTACCCTGACAGGAAGTTTTTCCTAATGTCCAACCTAATCTGCTCTTGCTACAATTTAAGCCAATTGCTTCTTGTCCTACCCTCAGAAGTTAAGGAGAACAATTTTTCTCCCTCCACTTTGTAACAACCTTTTATGTACTTGAAAACTGGTGGTATGTGCCCCCTTAGCCTTTTCTTCTCCAGACTAAACAAACCAAATTTTTTCAAGCTTTCCTCATAAGTTATGTTTTCTAGACCTTTAATAATTTTTTTTGCTCTTCTCTGGACTTTCTCCAATTTGTTCACATATTTTCTGAAATGTGGTGCACCGAACTGGACACAATACTCCAGCTGAGGCCTTATCAGCAGAAGAATTATTACTTGTGTCCTGCTTACAGCACTCCTACTAATACATCTCAGAATTATCTTTGCTTTTTTTTTTCAACAGTGTTACGCTGTTCATTCATTAGTTTGTGATCCACTATGACCCCCAGATCCCTTTCTGCAGTACTCCTTCCTAGGCAGTCATTCCCTATTTTGTATGTGTACAATTGATTGTTCCTTGCTACGTGGAGTATTTTGCATTTGTCCTTATTGAATTTCATCCTGTTCACTCTTAGTCCAATAGCTTCACCTCCTGGCTCCAAGCTCAAAAGTACTCACACACACTCACACCCTGTTTTGCTGACCAGATTCCAGCCCATTCCCATTTCTCTTCCCCCTACCCCCATTGCTGCTATTTGGCTCAACTGGGGGCAGGGAGGACCACTTGGGGGGTGGAGGTGGTGAGCAGCAACACCAGATAGCTAAGGACACATGGGGCTGGCCTGTTTTCAGTGTAAGAAAATAAGGTCACCTTACTCTCCAGGTGGTGAGCTGGTGGGCAATTGAGGAGCTTGCGGGGGGGGCGGCAATCGAGGGGTGAGGGGAGCTGAGTGGGGGGTCTGGAAATTTGGATATTGACAAAAAATAATTGACTATCCTGCTCTATATGATGGAAACCACATCAGGCCAGGGGGTGCAGGAGCACCCCCAGTTCCAGCAACTGTGTGTGACAGTATCAAAAACCTAACTAAATGAAGATATACCGAATCTACTGCTTTCCCCCCTATCCGCAAGGCTTGTTACCCGTCACAGGAAACTATTAGGTTGGTTTGACATGATTTGTTCTTGACAAATCCATGCTGTTACTTATCACCTTATTATCTTCTAGGTGTTTGCAAATTTGATTATTTCCTCCATTATCTTTCTTAATACTGAAATTAAACTGACTGGTCTGTAATTCCCCAGATTGTCATTATTCACTTTTTTATAGATTGGCACTATATTTGCCCTTTTCCAGTCCTCTGGAATCTCTCATCTTCCAGGACTTTTTGAAGATAACCACTAATGGTTCAGAATCTCCTCAGTCAGCTTCTTGAGTATTCTAGAATGTATTTCATCAGGCCCTGGTTACTTAACGACATCTAACTTGTCTAAGAATTATTAACTTGTTCTTTCCCTATTTTAGCATCTGATCCTACCTCATTTTCACTGGCATTAATTATGTTAGACGTACAATAGGTATTAACTTTTTTGGTGAAAACAAACAAAGTGATTAAGCACTTCTTATTTCACTTGTTTTGACTATGCCTGATTTGCATCCTGAGGAAGTGGTGTACGGGAAAACTTATGTTATGTATTCTAACTGTATATTGTGTTACGGTATCATTTTAAACATTTGTTCACAATCGCCATTTTGAATTCTGTAAAGTTGTTGTTTGGGAGCCATGTTGGTCTCCCTTCTTGTTGGGCTTTTGGTGCCCTTTTCCTGTATGGTGGGAAAAGATTGGTCATGTGATCCAGCAATTCTGCCTGGAAACAAATGACTATATAAGCTCCTCTCACAGGCTATAGGGTGCTATCCATCATGGTGGCAGCCTGTGTCCGTGTCAGTCATCGGTAGTCATGAGCAGTCTCCGAGAGGCAACACATCAACTTACCCCTACTTACCTGAGATTGAGGGATTCTGGTCCAGCAGCCAATTTGATCCGTGTTCCTCCTGTGCACATTACCATCACCAAGCACAGTAGAAAGTCTGGGTTATCCATTGCACCGGAGCTGTGGCAATCGGTCGGACATGACCCTCCCTCCGTGACTGATGTCTCGTCTGTAAAGTATAGATTTCTTGACTGTGAGTCCTTAACATCTGTAAGGGCTTGAGGGCCTGTGCTTCACACCCTTGATTCCAAACCACTGAGTGTTCTTTACGTGCCTGTACCTAATAAACTGTCTTTTCGTTCACCTTTAATCGTGTCCTTCTTCTGTTTCACTGAGACCATAGGTGACAGACCCTAAATCAGGGATAATCTGAACTTTCATCATTAGCAGGGGTCCTTTAATACCTCCTTTGATTCCCTTTTTCCCCTAACATTTATGGCAACTGCAGTAGGACCCCTGAAGGTCACAGTGTTTACTTTTATTTTCTCTTCTTTGATTATAATCTACTTGGTTCAAGGTTTGTCAAAAAGTCCACTGACCTTGTGGGAAGGGAAGTTGTTCCCTCAACAACGGAATGCGAATGGCACCAGCTCTGGCCAAGGTGTCCCAGTGAGCTGTGCTCCCCTGCTCTGGCCCAGTGGCCCTGGAGAGCAACCTGTCCCTTTTTGGCAGCTTTGGCCAGTGTTTCCCGCCCAAACTGAAAGGCCGTGGAGAGTGCAATTTACTGGCTCTGACCCCACGGTTTGGTGGCTCTGATCCATGTTTCGACACTGAGGTCCAGTGAGCTCAGTCTTGACTGCAGCCTTAGTAGGCCCTAGGTGAGCCCCCAGTATGCCTAACTAAGTCCAGTGGGTGCAGCAAGCAGCACTTATTTTTCTGCCTCTGTTGTACTCCGTACTGCATTTTGCAACACAGGCATTGTGGTACCTGTCCCAGTCACTAGGACCCAGGGGATGTATGGATATTGTTCCAGACTGGAAGAAGCCTGTGGAGAATACAGTTGAACTAGTTTGGACCCAGAGGTCTGGTGAACTGGATCTTTGCTCTGGCCTTAGTAGGCTCTAAGTGAGCATATCACCTCCACCACCATTCCTTCAGATCTACCTTGGGTGGTACAGTAAGCTGTGCTTCTGCCTTGATCCAAGCGGTTCAGTGAACACCTTAACCCTCTGAGCTTTCAGCAGCTCAGTGTCAGACAGGCTATGCCATCTTGTTAAGCCCTATCAGAACCGAGTAATACATCAACAGCTATAATGAACGATAAGTATGGAGCCAATGGCTGGAAAGAGCAGAAAAATAAAATTTCACTCTAGTACAGTCTCCACTTATTTGTGAAGGGTAAAAATCCATGGGATGAGGAATGGTTTGCAGGAGAAAGTGCTTTAAAGAAACTCAGTGTTAATTGGGAGGGATTTGTCACATCAAAACCTAGTGAAACGCTATGGGAAAAGGGCTTTGATATATGGCTTTGCAATGGCGCTAAAGAATTGGACAAGCACATTAAGTCCCAGCAAGGTGCTGTCACAAATATTGAAGAACAAATGTCATCTAAAAGTATTGAAATGTAAAGACTGACAGTGCACTCAAACACTTTGTCAGCACAGGTCTTAAATCAGACCATGCAAATAAACCAATTGGAGCAATGGGTGAAATCTGCCCACCAAAAAGGATAAGGGAAAATTTTATATTAGCAAAAAAATTAGACTCCCAGGCAGTTGTAAGGGAGATGATGAAGGAAACAAAAAATTTCAAAGAAGGGTCTAATAATCATTCAGCATGTAATTTTTAAAGTTAACATGTTAAAGAGAAGTTTAGGAAAACACAGGGAAAGATCAGTGCTATTCATATGGACCCTCTCAGGGGCCGAGTCCCAAGGCACATATTCAGATGGGGAAACTTCTGATGATAGCATGAATGTGTGTGTGTGTGGGGGGGAAACACAGCCTTCAGCCCCCAAGGAATTAACATGTTTTACTGGAAGGGAGGAGGGGACATCATATCCTCCAGTGGCTCCAGAGACCACTACTGTGGTACGCTATGGACCACACAAACCACCTGAAACCAGGTATGAGACACAACCATTTGGGCCAGAGCAGGTACGTGCGATGGGGAAGAACTTGGGTTCTCTCAATAGAGAGTCAGGTCTGGACTGGCTCACTAGGACTAGCAGCAGGGTATTCCTTACCCATACACAAAGCACGCAGCTGCATACTGCTCCTGCCCCGCCTCTTCCCCAGGCCCCCCCCCTTCCCTGCCCCAGCCCCCCTAGCACTCACCGGTGGCACGGCTGAGGCCAGATTGCTGCACTCCCACTGCTGGTGAGTGTAGGCCCAGCCCCCCCCCCCCCCCCCCGCCCCGAGCTCTGCAGCCGGGCTGGATATATGAATAGCACCTCCCGCGGAGGCCTGAGGCCAGCCCCCTTGCTTTACCCCCAGCAGAGGCCTGTCCCCCCGCCACGGGGGGGGGGGGGGGGGCTGTATAGGGCCCCAGAATTGCTAGGGATGGCTCTGACTAGCAGCATGCTTGCTTTAAGTAAAGAGGATACAATCTCTCTGTTAAGGGAATGTATGAGTGGGAAAGAGTTTGAAGCCCTGCCTGGAAATGTTCAGATAGCCAACATAACAGACATTGCAGAAGTGTACGATGCTGTGTTTAAGGTCTATTATCCACATGAAAATGTTACGGGTAAATACTATTCAGAAAGACAGAGACTGAGGAAAGGCCAGAGAGGTTTCTGGCACAAAAACGGTTGCTATACTGGCTGTCCAGCATGTGTCCTGTGGTTAACGGGTTGGCCACTTGTGATACACCTGATTTTAAGGAAACTCTGATTCAGGGATTGCTGCTTGCTATAAGGATTTCTTTGGGACCACCACTCCCTGAGAACTGGAGAATAAAATGACGGAGGCATTTGAACTCCAGCGAGAAGCCTTCCCAAGTCATTGGAATAAGAAAAAAGTAGCAGCAGTGAAGTGTGATCAAGAGAAGCCAATCAACAAAAATCAAAGGAGAAAAAGGGCAGCTCACACTATAAAAATCAAGCAGCAACAGACTGCCAGAACTCCTCCAGCTAAGACCCAGCTAAGTATAACAAGGAATACGGCAAAGACAACAGGGAGTACAACAAAGACATTGCTGCTGATCTGAGAGGTTTTACATCTACTTTCTGGAGAAAGCTTCTAAAATATGAGACCAAGGACCAGGTTCATCACCTTACTATGGAGGAGCTGTTCAGAAAGCTAGCACAATATGAAGGAGGATGCAGTGACATTCCATCAGCACCAAGTCATCAACAATGAGGATGCCAAGCTCTCCCGTCTCCCTCTTTTGTGGCACCTATATACAGCAATGTATGGGGGAGATCTGTGACTACGGTCACACTGAGAGGAGAGTTTGGTAAAATGACACAAGTTATGCTCCTGGATACAGGTGCCACCACAACTAACATCTGCACTCGAGCTGTATCTAAAGTTAGAGAACTGCCAGTGCAAGAAATTACGGTATTACAAGGTTACAAAGGGAAGGAAAGCACTGTTCCTTTCTTAAGACCTATTTCTTCCATTATAGGCACTTAATGACTAAGGCTGCATTTGGCATTCAATGCCTGGATGGATATGGTATTTTGGGCATAGATGTGCCCAAAAGACTAAATGTAATAGTAGGTTTACCAAATAATAAGCTCAGTAAAACAGACATTGAGTTGGGAGGAATCGTTGTGCCATCTTCACATCACGTGGCAGCAGTTAAAGCCCCACAGGCAATCATCATTCCTGAATGGGAAGAAGCAGTGAAGCAAGTTACCAGCCAGCATCCATGAGTCTTTGCAAAAGATAAATTGCAGTGTGGAAGAATCCAGGCTGAAGTCATGGTTGAGGGACCTAACTCCAGGCCTCAAAAACAATATAAATTCTCCAAGGAGACTGAAGAAGGAATATGTAATACCACTGACTCCCTCAAAAATCAGAAGGTGCTGATTGAAATGGATAGTGTCAGCAACTCGCCAATCTGGCCCGCATTAAAATCTGATAAAACCACGTGGAGGTTGACCGTAGATTACCGCAAATTAAATTGGGTTACCCCTAGACTAACATCTGTCATGGCAAAATTTCAAGAAATAATGTCAACTATTGCTGTGAGGGCACAGTGATTCATGGTGTTGGATCTTACAAATGCTTTCTTTTCTATCCCACTGCACCCGAATGCTTGGCACAAATTTGCATTTATATATCGCAAATTTATATATAGACTTCCCTGTGTCACAAGTACGTATCCAGGATGTGGAGAATCTTAATAGCAGAGACAAAATCATTTGCTATATTGATGACATCTTAATAGCTACTGTGTCCAGGGAGGAGAACTTGGAGGTTCTAAAAGAGGTGCTACAGGCCACTGAAAGAACTGGCTTCATCATCAGTCCCAGCAAAGCCCAAATGCTACAACAAAGGCTTACTTATCTGGGTATGGGGCTCAGTATTCAAGGGAGACGACCTGATGCAGCCAGAGTGGAACTAATCAGCAAGATGCCTGCACCGCAAGATATTTCAGCACTTTGTTTTGTTCCTGGGCCTGACTGGCTTCTCGAGGGACTTTGTGGAGGATACTCTGAGCTAGCGCAGCCCCTCTACCTGCTGTTAAGAAAAGGACAGGAATGGATATGGGGTAAGGATAAGAAAACTGCCTTCTGTAAACTCAAACAGACTCTCCTTCAAGCTCTAGCCCTTGCCTACCCCCAACCAGACAAGCTATACCATCTCCAACTGGCTATCACAGACCATGGATGAAGTGCGGTATTGTTACAACAAAGTGGGACAGGCCTGAAACCTGTGGCCTTCGGGTCCAAGGTTCTGACGGAAATTGAGAAGAGGGAGGTGTTAGTGCTCACCTGGGTGCTGAAGCATTGGGACTACCTTACAGGGATGTTCCCTGTTGTATTGAGGACTGTTCACACACTTATCAGGTACGTCCTATCTGAGAAGATTAATGAAGGTCTCCAATCCCCGCCTTGCAGGGTAAATACCCATCTGAGTAATTCCCACCTGTCTCGGGAGAGAGCTGATTGCTTTGGCCCACCATCAAGGTCGTTTTGGAGTGGGAAAAAAACAATAAAAGAATACTAACAGTGGGATGGTGGCCAAACCCAGCAAAAGAAGTAGAAAACTACATATGGAACTGTCTGGCATATGCTGCCAACAACCCTGACCACAAGATTGTTAAGGGACCCTGCAGCACCAACCAACTGATGGCACAGACTGCAAATAGACTATATCAGTCCCCTACCATGTTCAGGACAGGGTAACTGATACTGCTTGGTCATAATAGATCCATTTTTGAAATGAGTGGAAGCATATCCAACATGCAATAATACTGCAACCACCACCGTGCGGATGCTGTTTGAATAGACCTTTTCGAGATTTGGGATTCCATCTGTCATTGTATTAGACCAAGGGCCTCATTTCGTGGGGGAAATAGTTAAAACCCTTTGCCAAACCTTCAATATCTGCCAGAGACTCCACATTACAGGCCATCCACTGAGCTCAGGGCTGTGGAAAGGACCAACAGAACTCTCAAGACAGCTCTGAGGAAAATCATCAAAACTTCTGCAAAAAATTGAGACAGAAACCTACTATTTGTGTTTGATGGCCATACGATCATCCATGAGGGTTCATGGATACACTCCGCATGAGATCACAACCGGGCGTCAAATGAAAACACTAGAACAATGGTGGCTAGGAGGGGTGTGTCCCAACCACTACCAGCCACAAGTGCAAATGGTCAAATACATGAACATCTGACTGAATGCCATCAGCAATGCCCAGAAGCAAGTGGCCCTGCAACTAAAATGTAGTATAAGGCAGATGGATAAGAGACTGGGGGGAAATTAAAATTTATAGAGTGGCAAATAGGGGACAAAGTCCTCTCTACATTTTTCTCAAACAAAAACCATTCATTGGGTCCCAAATGGGTGGACCCAGTGGTCATTGTTAACAAAGCTAGCCCTATAATGTATCAGGTGGAGTTAAAGACAGGGAGAAAAAGAATTTTAAAATGGTTCTACTCAACCCAGTTAAAAGCATGGAAGGGGAAATAACTGCATGTCGTCTTCTGATTCTCTCTCTTTCAGGGCTAACTTCTACATCTAAAAATGAAATTCATGTATATACTGTTGTTCTCATATATATTTATAGGTATAAAATGTTTTATAGTTGTTAAAGAAAATGAACATGTGTATTGCAAGGTAAACAAAACCTTCCATCAAAATGAAAGTAATTGGGTTTATATCTATGGCCATGACTCTGAATTGCCTAGTTTGAAACTTCATGGAATAATATCCATGTATGTCTTTAGTCACAACGATATTGCTACGTAGTCTGGAAACAAGAGACCAATAATAAGTCTCCGACGGCTTTCACGGAAAATGATGAAGGGAATCATGAAGCTATCACTGAAGATGGAAAACAGCTTTCATGGGTTCATAAGTTACTATATGAATTTGCGTGGCAGTACAATAATGATTTCTTGGAGGAGTGTTCAAAAAAAATGAGCAATGCAGGAGCCGCGTAAATACGCCTATATTCAGTCCAACATTCCCTCCACCAGGCCAGATGGAAATTTTAATTTCAGTGGGTCTCCAGTACACAGTAAATAATGTAAGTGCATATCTGAATACTCCATCATTCAGATATCACATTCAATTAACATGTTTTAACTGTACTCAGTTATGTTATGTTAACCATCCTGGCACTAATATGGTTTGTGCTAAAGAAAATGCGTTGTTTCATATCAAATTTGGAAGTGTAAATATACAAGTGCCTCCCAATGAAAAGGGAAATTGACATGTAACAAGTTTGTTTGGACTTCAATGTTGTGGTCATCCCTGAACCGAATGTCAGTAACATTGGTCCAGTTGTAAAAAGAGGTGTTAAGCGGTTGTTAATGGTTAACCCAATTTATGCTCTAAAAAAAATAATTATGCCTGTCCAGATTTCATTATCTCAAGCGCATGTAGAATGTATACTCTGTCATTCCTTTAATATCCGGGTGGCACACATGGCTCAAGGGTGCAGTACCCAAAGCATCCCCTTTACAGGTTCAAAAAAGGGACACAGTAACAACCATATTAGGACGGGTAGGAATGGGGGCTAAGTGTCCTCAATATGATAGATCAGCAAGTTTTAGCCAATAAGATTGGGGAACTAGGTTAGCCTCATTAACAAATCCCTTCACAACATCATTAAACCTGTTAAGTGTCATAGAGTACAAGGTTGCCAGCATTCTACCAGGCTGGATGAAGTTGCAAGAGGCAGACCACCTTAATCTGGTAGGAGCCATTCACGTCCTGTAATCAAATAGCTCCATGGCATTGATGTGTATCCGGCTCAGGAGTGGGTCCAAAGTGTGGCTAAAGATATTATTAGAAGCGGACTGAGTGGTTTAATCCCTATCGAATTACGAAATGCTCTCTGGGTGAATGCCACTAATGCCTGTGAACAATGTCACCAGGCACGGTGAAGACTAGTCAATTTCTCATATTTACCCGTAATGACACTATTATAGCATATGTCCTCACCCTATTAGATGCCCAAGAGGAATGGATACGTCTTTTGGTGCCCTTAGGTTTAAACCTCAGTAGTTCAGTCCTGCTCCCAATAGAGCTGAACGAAGCGTGCACAATAGGAATGGAGCCTATCAGGGTGTTAATTTACAATCTGTTTAAAGGAGAAAGGATTGGGTTATATATGTGACTCTGGAGTTTTGGAGATCTCTCAGATCTGTCTAAATCCCAACGAGGGCAAATGTAACTATAAACTCCAGCCATCCAGCTCTAACAGCTCAGTGTTAATATTGGTCGATCCTACATGCATATTCTTGCTGGTGCAGGGAGAAGCTGGTGCAGGGAGTTCTTAATAAATTCCTATTATAAGATCTCTCATAACCCTTATATTAATTTGTGCCTATGTTCAGTTTTCTCCATCATGGGTTGTGATGTTAATTTTATAAGGTTCCAAATCTCTGTTCAAACTGTTAACATACATTATGTTTTAATCAAATCAAGAGGATATTAAAAAGAATACAATTTGACTCTTTTCATTGGTGGGAAGGTTTATTCAATGGCTCAGTAGATTTAATCAATTCTGGAACATTCTGTTGCATCCGGTAATCATTGTGTTGGTCATCCAATTAATGATTATTATTTACTTAATTGCCCTCACATTTTGGATAAAAAGAAAGATTAAATATAGTCATAATTATGTATCAGTTCCCTCTTTTAAATTTAGTCTAAATTTGTTGTGACGGCATTGAAGACAGAGTCCTTCAATCCGTCAAGGAGGGGAAACTGTACGGGAAAACTATTATGTTATGTATTCTAACTGTATATTGTGTTACGGTATTGTTTTAAGCATTTGTTCACAATTGCCATTTTGAATTCTGTAAAGTTGTTGTTTGGGAGCCACATTGGTCTCCCTTCTTGTTGGGCTTTTAGCACCCTTTTCCTGTAAGGTGGGAAAAGATCCAGCAATTCTGCCCGGAAGACAAGAGAGTATATAAGCTCGTTTCACAGGCTATAGGATACTGGCCATCATGGTGGCAGTCTGTGTCTGTGTCAGTCATCAGTCGTCGTGAGCAGTCTCCAAGAGGCAACACATCAACTCACCCCGACTTACCTGAGATTGAGGGATTCTGGTTCAGCAGCTGATTTGATCCGTGTTCCTCCTGTGCACATCACCGGCACAGTAGGAGGCACTGTAGGAGGTCTGGGTAGTCCATCGCACCGGAGCTGTGGCAGTCAGTCGGACATGACCCTCCCTCCGTGACTGACGTCTCATCTGTAAAGTATAGATTTCTTGACTGTTAGTCCTTAACATCTGTAAGGGCTAGAGGGCTTCACACCCTTGATTCCAAACCACCAAGTGTTCTTTACTTGCCTGTACCTAATAAACTGTCTTTTCGTTCACTTTTAATCTTGTCCTTCTTCTGTTTCACTGAGACCATAAGTGACAGACCCTAAATCAGGGATAATCCGAACTTCCATCATAAGCAGGGGTCCTTTAATACCCCCTTTTATTCCTTTTTCCCTAACAGTAGTACTTTTAATCAAATTCAGTTCAAGTAGAGGAAACAGCACTCTGAGGCTAAAATGGCCAAGGGAAAAATTCTGTCTTGGTTTCTATCCCTGTAGCCCAATTGAGAATAAATAAGACTTCAGGGGTATATTGGCTCTAAATTTGGACTGAAGTCTTTGTTTATATGCTTGGAAGGAATAACGATGCAAGTATAGTCCTGAAAAATATTACACAAATGGAAGTGACGGTTCTATGCTTATTGGCACTCACATTACTATTTCTGTGTGAACATACTGCCTGCACTACAAACCCCACCTGGATACTGAAATATAAACTGTGTTTTTTCTGGTTAATGCATCATCCTCAGTAATAGAGACTGTCGTTAGGTATTCTGTTAGTAATGTGCATCCATGAACAAAATCCAGTTTGCCTTCACAACGCTGTATCTGTTGTACAGTGCTAACAGGAGTGAGCAGTAATTAAATCTTATCTGCTTACTTGAGTAGTTAAAATCTTATTCTGAATTTTCACAGGCACTGATCTGTTTAATAATGTGACTTTTTCCAGTTTTCTTCTAACCATAAATATATTTTAAAGCTGTTGATTTAAAGGTTGTATTGATATGTATAGCCTTGTAGATTTGTCTCTCTGGTATCCCTGGCAGGTCATTTGATCAGGGGTATTGCAAGTTTGAGGGTTAAGACATTGCCAAATAAAACGTGTAAACTAAAAACTTGGTCTAGCCCAATAAGCTTATAAACTGGACTCTTTCCTTTCTTCAGAGGCTTTTTTGGGGGTGGGGGCATGAAGTCCACATGAGAAGTCCATCATGAGATTAGGGTTACCATATGTCCGGATTTTCCTGAACATGACTTCTTTTTTGGTCCTCCAATCTCCGTCTGGGCAGACAAATGTCTGGGATTTGCTATTGCTACCCTTACTTCTGAGCTGCCTTCAGAGCTGGGCAGCCAGAGAGGGGTGGCTGCTGGCTGACCGCCCAGCTCTGAAGGCAGTGCCACTGCCAACAGCAGTGCAGAAAGAGAGGTGACATGGTATGGTAATCGAGGTCCCTTCCAGTTCTACAATTCTATACCATTGTATGGTACCATGCTGTACTACATAGTATCATATCATACCAAGCACTTTTTTGGGGGTCATGACAGCCTGAAATACTTTCAAAGGGGGACCCAGCAAAAATGTTGAGAATTATGCACTGGAAAACCTGGGCCCTATTCCCAGCTCTGCCACTGTATGAGACCTTAGGCAAATCATATCACCTTGTGGTGCCTCTGTTTTCCCACTGTCAAAAGGGAATAATTATTGAGAGGAAGGATGATCCAATGGTTAGGGTAGCATCTTCGGTCTTTAGAAACCTAGAAGCGCCTGCTCTGCCACAGACTTCCTATGCGACCTAGGACAAGTCATTTAGTTTCTCTGCTTCAGTTCCCCATTTGTAAAATGAGATAATAGTACCTCCTTGCCTCACATGGAAGCTATGACGATAAATGCATTAAGGACTGTGAGGTATTGGAGTGACTGGGGCTGTATAAATACCTTAGATAGATGAGTAGATGAATGCTGTTTGTTATTTTGCGGCTTAGTTTTCTCCAGAAGCTTCTGTCTTGAGGTAGAAGTGATTGGGCTGGCTTCTTTATAATGGCCATGACAGATGGTCCTCTTGCCTCTTACTTCCTGGTAAGTGGATTCATAAGAGTAAATCAGCTACTGGCAAGTAGTTCTGTATTAGAGCAGTGCAAATAACTGATTTTTTCGGTTTGCTAGCAGGTCTGAAAAAAATTTCTGTTTAGGTTAAACCAAAAATTTTCAGAATTTTCAGCGAATTGAAAGTGGGAAAAATAATTTGTGATTGCACAAAATGTTTTGATTAACCCAAAACAAAACATTTACGGCATTGTTAATAAAAGAAAAGTAAATGAAGGGCTAGATTCACAAAAACCAAGAAGGGGAAGGTCTTATACGCAAGAGTCCAGTGGAATGCAGGAGACCCAGGTTTGAATCCCTGCACAGGAGCAGGGAATGGAGCCCAGGTGCCCTCACCTTCTAAGTGAGTGTCCAAACCACCATGCTATAGAGTCATTCTCATGCACTTTCTCTAACCCAATGACTATTCAAGTATTTCATATAAAATGGAAAAGCTTCAGTAGGAGAGACTGAGAAAGCCCCACTTTAGAATAGCCAACAGCCTTGTAGTTAGGGTGTTCATGAGGGAGGGAGGAGAGATGTGGGCTCAAGTCTGAGTTTCCCAGATCCCAGGTGCATACCCTAACCAGTGGGCTATTGAGTATAAGGGGGCAACCATAACTGCTTTTATGAAGGGTTCCAAAATCCCCTTGTGAATCTAGCAGGAACATTGTTTTTATAATGTTGAATTGGTTCACTTTGACATTTCAGAAATGTTTTCTTTTTCCTTTTCATCCAAAACAGTTTGCCAAAATTGATACACATTCTGGCGGACTTGAATCTGCAGTTATGGGCAAAAAACCAAAAAAACAACAACCCAGAGCTACCAAAGAATTAAAAAAATTAATGGTGAAACTAAAAAAAAAAAAAATCACAATTAATCACAGTTTTAATCACAGTATTAAACAATAATAGAATACCACTTATTTAAATATTTTTGGATGTTTCTACATTTTCAAATATATTGATTTCAATTACAACACAGAATACAAAGTATACAGTGCTCACTTTATATTATTTTTGGCTACAAATATTTGCACTGTAAAAATGATAAACAAAAGAAATAGTATTTTTCAATTCATCTCATACAAGAACTGTAGTGCAATCTCGTTATCATGAAAGTGCAACTTACAAATGTAGAATTTTTTTAAGATAACTGCATGCATAAATAAAACAATGTACAACTTTAGAGCCTACAAGTCCACTCAGTCCTACTTCTTGTGCAGCAAATCACTAAGACAAACAAGTTTGTTTACATTTACGGGGGATAATGCTGTCTGTTTTTTATTTACAATGTCACCTGAAAGTGAGAAACATTCACATGGCACTGTTGTAGCTGGCGGTGCAAGGTATTTACATGTCAGAGGTATTTACAATGTCACCTGAAAGTGAAAAATTGCATTTGCATGGCATTGTTGTAGCCAGCAATGCAAGGTATTTACATGCCAGATATGCTAAACATTTGTATGCCCCTTTCATGCTTTGACCACCAATCCAGAGGACATGCTTCTATGCTGATGATGGAAGCATGGAAGAATGTTCTCTGGAATGGTGGCCGAAGCACGAAGGGGCATACAAAGTTTAGCGTATCTGGCATGTAAATACCTTGCATTGCTGGCTACAACAATGCCATGCAAATGCCATTTTTCACTTTCAGGTGACATTATAAATAAGAAGCAGACAGAGATTGGTCTTGTAGGCTCTAAAGTTTTATATTGTTTTGTTTTTGAGTGCAGTTATGTAACAAAAAAAAAATCTACATTTGTAAGTTGCACTTTCATTAAAGAGATTGCACTATAGGGTTGTATGAGGTGAACTGAAAAATGCTATTTCTTTTGTTTATCTTTTTTACAAGTGCAAATATTTCTAATTAAATATAATAATGAACACTGTACAGTTTGTATTGTGTGTTGCAACTGAAATCAATAGATTTGAAAATGCAGAAAAACATCCAAAAATATTCATAATTTCAATTGGTATTCTGTTATTGTTTAACAGTGCGATTAAAACTGTGATTCATTTTTTAAAATGAGTTAATTTGTTTTGTGTTAATCACTTGAGTTAACTGAGATTAATTGACAGCCCTAAAAATAAAATTAATCCAGCTCTATTAACTATCCTTGCCTGTCCAAGAATGACTCCAGTTGCTTTGTCTCTTCTCCCTGCCACCAGGAAATTTTCTTTGAAGCCCCTTCCTTTGGTACACACTATTGCTTTCTCCATCGTCTGTTTGACACTTTCCTCTTGGCCACAATCCTCAAACTTTCATATTTGTTGAAATTAAACTACATGCCAGCTGCAGATTGCAGCAACGGATGCTTTAAACATTCACTTGCCTCTTTTTTTTTTAAAGAATCTAATCTGAAATGGCAGAGTTGATTATGCTTTTTTTTTTATATAAAAAAAGCATAGTTTGCCATAGCCTGGAATAAGCACACAGTGAAATACATATGCTGCATGCAACAGAGCCTTAAAACGCTTCTTAAAGAAACAATCAATTTGATTTTTTTTTAAATTGACTAAAAAACATTTTTCTTGATAGAGAATCCTTTAAAGTAGCATGTCCTGAAACTTAATTTTTTAATTGATTTTTAAGAGGATTTTTCTGTTCCCTTTTGACTTTCAGAAGAGTCTTTTGAGTAAGTCTGGGAGCAACACCAAATATGTTTTGGACGACTACCACTACTACCTCTCTCTCTCTCTCTCTCTGTGCAAAAATTTGCTAGCTACCTGTTTAATGTCAGTTTTAGTGCTCTTACTAGTAAATACCTGCATGTCCTGAGGAAGGCATTCAGCATCAAAGAAAACAATGAAACTGACTATTTATAGAATGATGCCAAAGGCAAAAAGTAAACAATCAAAAAAAAATTCTTCCTTATGTTTCAGTTATGGTAATCTGAGGGGTTGCTCCTAAAAGTAAGTATGAAAGATTTAGATGGAAATGTGACTTCAAATTGTTAGTGTCTCTTTAAGATAAACCTTGCAAATATATTATTGTGACAGTCACACTTGAAAAATATGTCCCTTGTACTTAACAGATGTTGTAAAGACCCCAAGACGTCTATTTTTAAAAACTACTTAAACTGCTAAGAAAAAAAAAGCATTGCAGTCCTCCTTAAGGTAAAATCTTCTGCTGACTTCTTCAGTGAAAGATTTGGCTGAAAAAAAGGACTGCACGTTGTAATACGCATGGGGTTTTGTTTGTTAGAACAAGGTGTGCAAAAAAAAGGAATGTTACAAGTAAAGTTGTATTTGTTTGGCCAAGATTCAATACAACTTCAAAGACCATTATCGGGCTGCAAGAACTTAATCCCACCCCCGACCACATAACTGTGATTCAGACTTCTTAAATTCTGCATTGTAATTATTTGCTTCTAACCTGGTTTCTCAGCTTCCAGGTTTTTGAAAACACAGCTGGCAGATGTAAAAAATCAGAACAAATACCTTCCTCTACTGAAAAAGTCTTGAAAAAATTAACGATGCAGCTCTCCTCCACAGAGCAACGAGGATTCACATCATCCTCTAACCTTATTTACCCGCCTTCAGAAAAGTTAGAGTATAAAATGTATACAAAAATCTGTTATAGGTGTTAGAATTTGATCCCTGAAGTTAATGACTTTCAGTGAGTAGAAGGTAAAACAACATAATTCATGGCTTCGTTCTTCAGGGGAGAGCCCAAAAGCCCTTGGCAATGAGACCAACCACAGTCTGCAGTAAGCATACAATAACTTCAATACTGCTAGCAGGATAGTGGCCATAAGTTGCTATGCCTTGATCCTCCTGGCTGAGGAACCCTGGTCTGCCATGCAAGTTTCTGACCAGCATAGAGGACCTTCCATTTCAGGAATTTTAACCACTGCAGTGGGGAGACTGACATCCATTCTTGTCAAGAGGAAGTTCCCTTCCAGCTACAGAGGCAAAGCCCTTTCCAACATCAAGTGAGCCAATCTTCCCAGAAGCACCTTTCCTTCCAATAAAAATCTAATCATTCACACGAACTGTTTGCCTCTGTCTCTCAGGTAATTTTGTCACATTAGGCTACAAGCAGCAAGTTTGACAGGACAATCTTGAAAGACAGCTGCACATTTTGATTCATAAGTCACATCTAAAATCTCCAGTTTTGTGTAGGAAAAGATTCCGATTGGTCTTTCTACAATATTGAGTTTTCACAAAATGCCCGGTTGTCATGGTTGCTTTCATTTGACATTAGGGTATCCTGGATCTAGATTAATAGTTACTAAATACGTACAACATAAGGGGTGTCTTCAATTTAGAAAAAAATAGGCACACTATTCCACTCCTTGCGCCTTCATGTAAATAAACAAAAGTTTATTTGCATGCAGCCTTGGTAGATTCTACAGCTGTGAAAATTTGCTTGCCAGTGAACCAGCTCTACACCATATCCTCTGCAAAATCCCAGCCTCCAAGAAATATGCAGCTTCTCCTCTAGCTGTTAGGCTTCACACACCACATGACACCATTCCCCAGACTATTTCAGAAGAGTCTACAGGGCTGTTTACTGGTAATGTATTATCCCTATCTTGACAGCAGGGTCATGTTAGGTCATTCAAGAAAATTTACGGTAGTAGATAAAGGAGGAACATACCAGTCAAGGAGTCCCCATCTCACCTTGCTGTCTCCAGTAACAATCACAGGCTGCAGGTGCTTTAGTAGAAGGCATGGGGGCTCCTCCAAAACCTCACACTAGTCAAGGTTGTGGGCTTCCCCAGAGATGAAGTTTAATTTCACATTGCTGGAGCTGACAGCTATTAATCTCACCTGCAGGGTTTTCCTCCTTCTTATAAAATCCAAAGTTATCCAAGGCTTAATCAACAACGCCATGAAAGTATACATTAATTGCTAACAAGGAGCCTGATCTCATTTTGTTCTCAGTGTACAGAATTACCCCAATATCTCTTCATCTGCTGGGTAAGGACAATATTTTAGTAAACTTCTTACACCACAGTTTCCTGTTCAGAAGACAACTTCTTTATTGCACATGAGGAAAACCTTGAACAGTAGCCTGATGTTCATAAATAACTTCATTATTTCAGTCTCTACTGAACTTCAAGCGAGCTTAAATCTATATATTACACACTATAAGCTGCATTAGAAGAACATTAAGATTATGAAGTCTAGCACAGAAAAGTTAGGAAACACCAGAATTAAGGTTATTTGAGCAACCTTGTGCATATCCATTATGATACAATCTTCAATTATATGATTATACTACTTTTTCCACAGGACCAGTGTACATGGTGCACACTGAATGAACAGCTATTCAGCATTTTGATTTTACACTCTTCAAACCCTGCTTTGAAGACAGAATTATTTTCCTCAGAGGCTTTTCTATGGCACTTTGCTCTATATTGTCTGAGTAGCTCACAGACATTAAGGTATATTCTCAAACCTCTGTGAGGTGAGGGGTTGGTATTATTCCCATTTTACAGATGGAGAACTGAAGCAGAGGGTATGTCTACACTACGGAATAAGGTCGAATTTATAGAAGTCGGTTTTTTAGAAATCGGTTTTATAAATTCGAGTGTGTGTGTCCCCACAGTAAATGCTCTAAGTGCATTAAGTGCATTAACTCGGCGGAGCGCTTCCACAGTACCGAGGCAAGCGTCGACTTCCGGAGCGTTGCACTGTGGGTAGCTATCCCACAGTTCCCGCAGTCTCCGCTGCCCATTGGAATTCTGGGTTGAGATCCCAATGCCTGATGGGGCTAAAACATTGTCGCGGGTGGTTCTGGGTACATATCGTCAGCCTCCCGTTCCCTCCCTCCCCCCGTGAAAGCAAGGGCAGACAATCATTTCGCGCCTTTTTTCCTGAGTTACCTGTGCAGACGCCATACCATGGCAAGCATGGAGCCCGCTCAGGTAACCGTCACCCTATGTCTCCTGGGTGCTGGCAGACGCGGTACGGCATTGCTACACAGTAGCAGCAACCCCTTGCCTTGTGGCAGCAGACGGTACAGTACGACTGGTAGCCGTCATCGTCATGTCTGAGGTGCTCCTGGTCGCCTCTGTGAGGTCGATCAGGAGCGCCTGGGCAGACATGGGCACAGGGACTAAATTTGGAGTGACTTGACCAGGTCATTCTCTTTAGTCCTGCAGTCAGTCCTATTGAACCGTCTTATGGTGAGCGGGCAGGCGATACGGACTGCTAGCAGTCGTGCTGTACCATCTTCTGCCGAGCAGTCATGAGATGTGGATGGCATGCAGTCCGTCTGCTGCCAGCCAAAGATGTAAAAGATAGATGGAGTGGGTCAAAACAAGAAATAGACCAGATTTGTTTTGTACTCATTTGCTTCCCCCCCCTCCCCTGTCTAGGGGACTCATTCTTCTAGATCACACTGCAGTCAAGATGCAGCGAGGTAAATCTAGCCATGTATCAATCAGAGGCCAGGCTAACCTTCTTGCTCCAATAAGGACAATAACTTAGGTGCACCATTTCTTATTGGAACCCTCTGTGAAGTCCTGCCTGAAATACTCCTTGATGTAAAGCCACCCCCTTTGTTGATTTTAGCTCCCTGAAGCCAACCCTGTAAGCGCCCCTCCCAGCGTCAGAGCAATGGCAAACAATCGGGCATCTGAGAGTGCTGTCCAGAGCAGTCACAATGGAGCGCTCTGATGGGGCTAAAACATTGTCGCGGGTGGTTCTGGGTACGTGTCGTCAGGCCCCCGTTCCCTCCCTCCCTCCGTGAAAGCAAGGGCAGACAATCATTTCGCGCCTTTTTTCCTGAGTTACCTGTGCAGACGCCATACCACAGCAAGCATGGAGCCCGCTCAGGTAACCGTCACCCTATGTCTCCTGGGTGCTGGCAGACGCGGTACGGCTTTGCTGCACAGTAGCAGCAACCCCTTGCCTTCTGGCAGCAGACGGTGCAATACGATTGGTAGTCGTCCTCATCGTGTCCGAGGTGCTCCTGGCCGCGTCGGCTGGGAGCGCCTGGGCAGACATGGGCGCAGGGACTAAATTTGGAGTGACTTGACCAGGTCATTCTCTTTAGTCCTGCAGTCAGTCCTATTGAACCGTCTTATGGTGAGCAGGCAGGCGATACGGACTGCTAGCAGTCGTACTGTACCATCTTCTGCCAGGCAGGCAAGAGATGAGGATTGCTAGCAGTCGTATTGCACCATCTTCTGCCAGGCAGGCAAGAGATGGGGATGGCTAGCAGGCGTACTGTACCATCTTCTGCCAAGCAGCCATGAGATGTGGATGGCATGCAGTCCTTCTGCACCGTCTGCTGCCAGCCAAAGATGTAAAAGATAGATGGAGTGGGTCAAAACAAGAAATAGACCAGATTTGTTTTGTACTCATTTGCCTCCTCCCCTGTCTAGGGGACTCATTCCTCTAGGTCACACTGCAGTCACTCACAGAGAAGGTGCAGCGAGGTAAATCTAGCCATGTATCAATCAGAGGCCAGGCTAACCTCCTTGTTCCAATAACAACGATAACTTAGGTGCACCATTTCTTATTGGAACCCTCCGTGCAGTCCTGCCTGAAATACTCCTTGATGTACAGGCACCCCCTTTGTTGATTTTAGCTCCCTGAAGCCAACCCTGTAAGCCGTGTCGTCAGTCGCCCCTCCCTCCGTCAGAGCAACGGCAGACAATCGTTCCGCGCCTTTTTTCTGTGCGGACGCCATACCACGGCAAGCATGGAGCCCGCTCAGCTCACTTTGGCAATTAGGAGCACATTAACCACCACACGCATTATTCAGCAGTATATGCAGCACCAGAACATGGCAACGCGATACCGGGCGAGGAGGCGACGTCAGCGCGGTCCCGTGAGTGATCAGGACATGGACACAGATTTCTCTGAAAGCATGGGCCCTGACAATGCATGCATCATGGTGCTAATGGGGCAGGTTCATGCTGTGGAACGCCGATTCTGGGCTCGGGAAACAAGCACAGACTGGTGGGACCGCATAGTGTTGCAGGTCTGGGACGATTCCCAGTGGCTACGAAACTTTCGCATGCGTAAGGGCACTTTCATGGAACTTTGTGACTTGCTTTCCCCTGTCCTGAAGCGCATGAATACCAAGATGAGAGCAGCCCTCACAGTTGAGAAGCGAGTGGCGATAGCCCTGTGGAAGCTTGCAACGCCAGACAGCTACCGGTCAGTTGGGAATCAATTTGGAGTGGGCAAATCTACTGTGGGGGCTGCTGTGATGCAAGTAGCCCACGCAATCAAAGATCTGCTGATATCAAGGGTAGTGACCCTGGGAAATGTGCAGGTCATAGTGGATGGCTTTGCTGCAATGGGATTCCCTAACTGTGGTGGGGCTATAGATGGAACCCATATCCCTATCTTGGCACCGGAGCACCAAGCCGCCGAGTACATAAACCGCAAGGGGTACTTTTCAATAGTGCTGCAAGCTCTGGTGGATCACAAGGGACGTTTCACCAACATCAACGTGGGATGGCCGGGAAAGGTGCATGATGCTCGCATCTTCAGGAACTCTGGTCTGTTTCAAAAGCTGCAGGAAGGGACTTTATTCCCAGACCAGAAAATAACTGTTGGGGATGTTGAAATGCCTATATGTATCCTTGGGGACCCAGCCTACCCCTTAATGCCATGGCTCATGAAGCCGTACACAGGCAGCCTGGACAGTGGTCAGGAGCTGTTCAACTACAGGCTGAGCAAGTGCAGAATGGTGGTAGAATGTGCATTTGGACGTTTAAAGGCGCGCTGGCGCAGTTTATTGACTCGCTTAGACCTCAGCGAAACCAATATTCCCACTGTTATTACTGCTTGCTGTGTGCTCCACAATATCTGTGAGAGTAAGGGGGAGACGTTTATGGCGGGGTGGGAGGTTGAGGCAAATCGCCTGGCTGCTGGTTACGCGCAGCCAGACACCAGGGCGGTTAGAAGAGCACAGGAGGGCGCGGTACGCATCAGAGAAGCTTTGAAAAACAGTTTCATGACTGGCCAGGCTACGGTGTAAAAGTTCTGTTTGTTTCTCCTTGATGAAACCCCCCGCCCCTTGGTTCACTCTACTTCCCTGTAAGCTAACCACCCTCCCCTCCTCCCTTTAATCATTGCTTGCAGAGCCAATAAAGTCATTGCTGCTTCACAGTCATGCATTCGTTATTCATTCATCACACAAATAGGGGGATGACTACCAAGGTATCCCAGGAGGGGTGGTGGAGGAGGGAAGGAAAATGCCACACAGCACTTTAAGCACAGCACTTTAAAAGTTTACAACTTTAAAATTTATTGAATGACAGCCTTCTTTTTTTTGGGCAATCCTCTGTGGGGGAGTGGCTGGTTGGCCGGAGGCCTCCCCACCGTGTTCTTGGGCGTCTGGGTGTGGAGGCTATGGAACTTGGGGAGGAGGGCGGTTGGTTACAGAGGGGCTGCAGTGGCAGTCTGTGCTCCAGCTGCCTTTGCTGCAGCTCAACCATACACTGGAGCATACTGGTTTGGTCCTGCAGCAGCCTCAGCATTGAATCCTGCCTCCTCTCATCACGCTGCCGCCACCTTTGAGCTTCAGCCCTGTCTTCAGCCTGCCACTTACTCTCTTCAGCCCGCCACTTACTCTCTTCAGCCCTCCACCTCTCCTCCCGGTCATTTTGTGCTTTCCTGCACTCTGACATTATTTGCCTCCACGCATTCGTCTGTGCTCTGTCAGTGTGGGAGGACAGCATGAGCTCGGAGAACATTTCATCGCGAGTGTGTTTTTTTTTCTTTCTAAGCTTCACTAGCCTCTGGGAAGGAGAAGATCCTGTGATCATTGAAACACATGCAGCTGGTGGAGAAAAAAAAAGGGACAGCGGTATTTAAAAAGACACATTTTATAAAACAGTGGCTACACTCTTTCAGGGTAAACCTTGAAAGTTAACATTACATACATAGCACATGTGCTTTCGTTACAAGGTCGCATTTTGCCTCCTCCCACCGCGTGAACGGATTTTGGTTGAATGCCAGCAAACATACACTGCAATGCTTTGTTCTACAGTGATTCCCCAGTACGTGTTGCTGGCCTGGAGTGGTAAAGTGTCCTACCATGAAGGACGAAATAAGGCTGCCCTCCCCAGAAACCTTTTGCAAAGGCAGAACCGCAAATGCCAGGGCAAAGTAATCCTTTCACATGCTTGCTTTTAAACCATGTATAGCATTTTAAAAGGTACACTCACCAGAGGTCCCTTCTCCGCCTGCTGAGTCCAGGAGGCAGCCTTGGGTGGGTTCGGGGGGTACTGGCTCCAGGTCTAGGGTGAGAAACAGTTCCTGGCTGTCGGGAAAACCGGTTTCTCCGCTTGCTTGCTGTGAGCTATCTACAACCTCCTCCTCATCATCTTCTTCGTCCCCAAAACCTACTTCTGTATTGCCTCCATCTCCATTGAAGGAGTCAAACAACACGGCTGGGGTAGTGGTGGCTGAACCCCCTAAAATGGCATGCAGCTCATCATAGAAGCGGCATGTTTGGGGCTCTGACCCAGAGCGGCCGTTCGCCTCTCTGGTTTTCTGGTAGGCTTGCCTCAGCTCCTTCAGTTTCACGCGGCACTGCTTCGGGTCCCTGTTATGGCCTCTGTCCTTCATGCCCTGGGAGATTTTCAGAAAGGTTTTGGCATTTCGAAAACTGGAACGGAGTTCTGATAGCACGGATTCCTCTCCCCAAACAGCGATCAGATCCCGTACCTCCCGTTCAGTCCATGCTGGAGCTCTTTTGCGATTCTGGGACTCCATCATGGTCACCTCTGCTGATGAGCTCTGCATGGTCACCTGCAGCTTGCCACGCTGGCCAAACAGGAAATGAGATTCAAAAGTTCGCGGTTCTTTTCCTGTCTACCTGGCCAGTGCATCTGAGTTGAGAGCGCTGTCCAGAGCGGTCAGAATGGAGCACTCTGGGATAGCTCCCGGAGGCCAATACCATCGAATTGTGTCCACAGTACCCCAAATTCGAGCCGGCAACGTCGATTTAAGCGCTAATCCACTTGTCAGGGGTGGAGTAAGGAAATCGATTTTAAGAGCCCTTTAAGTCGAAATAAAGGGCTTCATTGTGTGGACGGGTGCAGGTTTAAATCGATTTAACGCTGCTAAATTCGATCTAAAGTCCTAGTGTAGACCAGGGCAGAGAGAGATTAAGGTCAAAAGAATCCTTTAATTTAGGGTGCCCAATTTGACATTCCTAGGACCTGATTTTTCAGAATACTTAGCATTGTATAGCATGTTAAATGTACAAAACACAGCTCTCTTTGACTTCAGTTGCAGCTGTGAGTGTTGAGCACTTCTGCAAATCAGACCTCAGAGTCTCAAGATGGGCACCCAGAAAATGAGGAACAAATTTAGTGGCAACCTGTGAAAAGTCTGGTTTAAATAACTAGCCCCGCATCACCCAGGAACTCTGCGTTAGAAGGGTGGGATACAATCCATTTCTCCGAAGCAGCATTCAACTGCCTTAACCATGAGACTGACAAGGTGAATGAGGTAATATCTTTTATTGGACCAACTTCTGTTGGTGAACAGCCTTGTTCACTACTCAACTCTGATTTATCCCCAGGGCACGGTCCACCCTGTGCACTGAATGATGCAGGTGTCCTGTGGTGCATCCCAGTCTCTTTTCCCCTCCTATCATCTTATTCCAATCAAGCCGTGGGTCAGAGCTGGAATCAGAGTTGGGAGTCAAAAACCAGGGGCAAGCATCACTATATATAAATCCATGAGTGCAAATGTGGTTGTCCCATCTCAAAAAAAGATATATTGGAATTGGAAAAGGTATGGAAAAGGGCAAAAAAATGATTATGGGTGTGGAACAGCTTCCTTATGAGAAGAGATTAATAAGACTGGGACTTTTCAGATAGGAAAAGAGATGACTAAGGGGGGATATGATTGAGGTCTTTAAAATCATGATTGGTGTGGAGAAAATAGATAAGGAAGCGTTATTTACTCCTTCTCATAACATAAGAACTAGGGGTCACCAAATGAAATTAATAGGCAGCAGGTTTAAAACAAGGTGAATTAATTTGAATGAAGAAGACGGGAGTTGTGGTTTTAGCCATGTTGGTCCTAGGATATTAGAGAGACAAGGCAGGTGAGGTCAGGGTGGATAAAAATCAATGATTTTTTTTTAATGGATTTTTTTTATAAAATGCTTTTTGACGAAAAAACCTCAATAATAAAATAAATAAATAAATAAATGTCTAAAGATAGTTTTAATTAAGATGCATTGTAGCTCAAAGATATCTCATCATGGAATAGGGATTATAAATTCTAATTCTATAGTATGGGACAATATATTCATGTAATGTTTAAGAAAAGTTTTTGTAAATGAGTTTCAATAGTTCATGGATTAGGGACCCAAATTTATGAGGTTCCAGGGGCTTCTGTATAGATTATTTAGGTCAGGGGTCGGCAACCTTTCAGAAGTGGTGTGCCAAGTCTTCATTTATTCACTTTAATTTAAGGTTTCGCGTGCCAATAATACATTTTAACATTTTTTACGTCTCTCGCTATAAGTCTATATATTATATAACTAAACTATTGTTGTATGTAAACAAGGTTTTCAAAATGTTTAAGAAACTTCATTTAAAATTAAATTAAAATGCTGATCTTACACCTCTGGCCCGCTTAGCCCGCTGCTGTCCTGGGGTTCCGTTCACCTAGGCCAGCAGCAGGCTGAGCGGGGCCTGCGGCCGGGACCCCGGCTGGCAAGGGCCCAGCAGCCAGAACTCCGGATCGACAGTGGGCTGTGCGGGGCCAGCGGCTGGGACCCCAGTCCAGCAGTGGGCTGAGCGGCTCAGCCTGCTGCTGGTCTGGGGGTCTGTCCACCAGCTCCTGCCAGCCAGAGTCCCAGCTACCGGCCCTGCTGCCGGTCTGGGGTCCCGGCCCTGTCCACATAGAGTAGGTACCTACCTTCTCCCTGGTTCTAGCCATTCTCTTCCTCCCTTTGCACTGAGATGAGGGTGGGAGTGCGCTGAGTACGGGGCTGGGAGTGAAGCAGCAGGCTGGGGGTTGGGGTGCAGGGTCTGGCCAGGAGCTAGAATGAGGGAGGGGGCTCATCATAGAATCAGGGCTGGGGCAGGAGGTTTGGGTGTGGAGCACTTACCTGGGCAGCTCCCATTTGGTGCGAGGGGTGCAGGTGGGAATGTGGGGGTGTATGTGTGCAGGAGCTCCCGTTTGGTGCTCAGGGTGGGAGGTGGGGATGTGGGGGGTACAGGAGTCAGGGCAGGGGGCTGGGGGCGTGAGTAGGGTGGAGGAGACAGGGTTGGGGGGCTGGGTATTTGTAGGGGGTGCCGGAGTCAGGGCTGGGGTTGTGGGGGGTGTATGGGGCTAGGGTGTGTGGGGGGTTCAGGGGTCAGGGCACAGGGCTGGGTGTGTGTGAGGGGGGTGCAGGGGTGAGGGCAGAGGGCTAGGAGTGTGTGAGGGGGTTGCAAGGGTCAGGGAAGAGGATTGGGGGTGTGGGCTGGGGTCGTGGGGGTGCTCCCAGACCCCTGGCCTGAGCAGCTCACGGCAGGGGGCTGGAGGGAATATGCTGATTCCACCCCCTTCCCCAAGGTCCCCAGAGCACAGAGCGCGAGTGCGCTGTGGCTTCGCTTTTCCCTCTCCCGCTCCGTAGTAAGGGCCGCCAGCTGATCGGCCGCAGGGAGGGAGAGAAGGAGGGGCAGGAACCCAGCATGCTGGGGGAAGAGGCGGGGCAAGGGGGAAGCTTGCCTGCCCTGAAAGGAGAGAACGGGAGGCGGAGAAGAGTGGGCCAGGCCAGGAAGGATTTTTAATGGCACGCTGCTGTCTGCCGTCCCCGGCAGACAGCAACGTGCCATTAAAAATTGGCTCGCGTGCCGTCTTTGGCATGCGTGCCGTAGGTTGCCGACCCCTGATTTAGGTTAATCTTTCTATCTACCCACTGGGATTCAGTGCTCAGTCTAGAAGATACCATCAGAGATGCTTAGTTTTGCAGTTCTCAAACTGTGGATTTGTGTATCCAGAGATAACATGCTTGTTAACAGCAAAAATGTTTCAAATAAATAAATAATATATAGAGCTGAGAAATAACAGACCTCAACCCTATTGTCCCTTTGCAAATTTGTATACACAGAGTCAATCCCTTACCTCTCTCTAAAAGTGCAAAGTTTCAAAAAGTTCCAATGAATAGAAGATTGTTGGGAGAGGAATAGATCTGGACAAGGAGAAGAAATCTGGAGATAAATGTGAGAAGGGAGGGACAGGCAGTAGAAACAAAAGTATAACTGTTTGAGCAGCATATTCCAGGAGTCTTGAGGTCTTTCTGAGTGTTGCCTTCATTGATTTGTGATCTACCATACCATTCTCTCACTAGAGGGGAAAATCTATAATGGCAGCAGGCCGTAAAAGAGACCCAGTTTGGGAATATTTGAATGGAGTTCCTCTACTTGTGGGTCAGGCAGGCAAGTGTGCAAGATGCAAACAGTGCAACAAAGAAATGCAAGACCTGGTTGCCCGAATAAAACAACATCATGAGAAGTGTTCCTTCTCAGGAGGAAACTGCGTTGAAGATGAGGAAAAGAACATGTCTGAACATGCAGGATCTTCAGGTTGGTAAACTTTTTTATTTCATAATTCTTACTTAAGAACTGCCTTTCTTCCTTCTTGAATTCTCATGTTTGAGCAAAAAATATAGTTGTTACTCTATGGTACTATCATTTTAGATGAAGTTGTAATAAAAAAGAGCTGAAATAGGCAGATCTTCCTTTTACAATTTCACCTTTAAAGTAGTACCGAGTATCAGTGAATGCAATGAGTAATATTAAATGAGCGATATGGTAATAATAATTAAATAACTGCATTGACTTATTTTGTTTAGGAGAATCCATTCTCAACATACAGGATTCTGAAGAGTATCCACCTTCAAGATCACCATAATTTTCTATACTTTTAGGGTTATCTGCCAACAATAGTGTTTCAGTCACATCATGTATGTCACATAGCCACAGTATATCACCTGCAGCAAAAAGAGGTAATTGATGAAAAAATTGCCAGGTTTGTTTATGCAAAAACTCTCCTTTCCGTATGATTAAGAACCCACACTTCATTAACATGGTTCAGTCATTAAGATCAGGATACAGTCCACCCAACAGAGCAGGTGTCGCAGGCAAATTGCTGGATAAAGTGTATGAAAGAGAAATTGAGCAGTGTGCAAAAGGTCTAGCGGGTGACATTGTTAACCTGAGTCTTGATGGGTGGAGCGATGTCCACAATGATCCTGTTGTGTGTGCTTATGTGACAACAGAAGAAGGGAATGTCTTCTTTGCAGAAACAATTGATACATCAGGAAATGCACACACAGCCGAATACTTACAAGTAGCAGTAAAAGCTATAACAAACTGTGAAAAAAAATTCAAATGTCTAGTACGCAGCTTGGTCACAGACAATACTGCAAATATATCCAAGATGGGAAGAAATTTAGAAGAGAGTCCCAGGCTTACGACATACGGTTGTAGTGCTCATTTGATGCACCTCCTGGCCAAAGACTTCAGTGTTTCAGAAATAAAGGCTAATGTTGTTGAAATTGCAAAATACTTCCATAACAACCACTTTACAGCAGCTGCTCTGAAAAAAGTGGGAGGAACCAAGCTAACTCTCCCACAAGACTTGCGATGGAACTCAGTAGTGGACTGTTTTGGGCACTATATTAAGAACTGGCCTAATCTGATGACAGTTTGTGAACAAAATCGTGAAAAAATAGATGGCACTGTCACAGCCAAAGTTCTCAACATTGGGCTTAAGAGAAGTGTAGAACACATGCTGAGTACCCTGAAGCCTATTTCTGTAGCCTTGAACAAAATGCAGGTTTTGTTTTATTGCTGATGCTGTTGAAATTTGGAAGGAACTGAGTGAGATCTTAAAAAGAGAAATATGCAATGACAGAGTTAAATTACATGCATAAAAAAACCAAAAGGAACAAGCACTGTCATCTATTTTTTCACGATATTCATACTATAGAATTAGAATTTATAATCCCTATTCCATGATGAGATATCTTTGAGCTATAACGTATCTTAATTAAAACTATCTTTAGATATGTTTTTCCTCAAAACGTATGTTATTAAAAAAATCCAATTTAAATAAAAAAAAATCATTGATTTTTATCCCCCCGGTAGCGTGCGATCTACATCAGCAGGAGCAATTTAGCAGCATAGACCGTTACAAAGTTTAGGTTGACATAAGCTGCCTTAGGTCAATCTCACTCTGTAGTGTAGACCAAGCCTTAGTCTGCAAAAAGAAAAGGAGTACTTGTGGCACCTTAGAGACTAACCAATTTATTTGAGCATGAGCTTTCGTGAGCTACAGCTGGCTCACGAAAGCTCATGCTCAAATAAATTGGTTAGTCTCTAAGGTGCCACAAGTACTCCTTTTCTTTTTGCGAATACAGACTAACACGGCTGTTCCTCTGAAATTAGTCTGCAAAGTTTTTCAGTGCCAATCCATCCCTGAGTTCAAAAAACAAGCTCTCTCTAGTGCTGTGTTTATACTTTCCAATTCTAGGTACTGGGCCCTAAACGACCAGCTCTTCTCATCCCATCCTCAAAAGTCTGTACACGCGCCTAGCGGCCTCAGATGAAGCCCTTCCGAGGAGAAGGGACGTTAGGAAAGGGGAGAAAGTGTTTAGACTTGAGGAAATGAGGAAAACAGCCTCGTTTTTAGCGCAGCGACAGTCCAAGGACAACCTGCCAACAGATGAACATATTCCTACAGGACAGGGTTAGCGGCAAGGAGCTGTTCCCGAGCCCTCTTTGCCAATTCCACCGCCTAGGCCTCTGCCCTACAGCGTCCAGCCGCCGCGGCGGGATCATTTCAGCCGGCGCGGGGCCGGCTCACCTCTTGAAGCACAAACTCTGTGTGCCCCAAGGGTAAGTGGCAACGCCGGGACCGAAGTGATCATGAGGCAGCAGACCATTAAACCCGTTGCCGCAGCGCCGCCTAGCGGCTGGGCTCGCACCGCAGGCTCCAGGAGGCTCACGCCGCTGCAGCAGGAGCGGGGAGGGCTGTGCCCGCTCCCAGAAAGTTCATCCCAGGGCGGGGGCGGCCCCTAAAAGGCTCGCTCGTCCCAGCGCGCACAGGCAGGGAACAGAAAAAAACGACGCAGCCACGCCTCTTCTGCACCAGAGGGGGGTGCTGCGCATGCGCACGGTGACCCGCCCGAGGCCAGGGGCGGGAGGGGCAAAGCGCTTACGTCGTGCCGGCGCTTTCTGGATCCGGGTCAGAGGGCGGCTCTCAGCTGGGTAGCCCCTGGCCCGGTTGACTTCCGGCGAACCCCTGCCGGCGGAAAGCAGAGCGAGCCGCCCGCCGCTGACCGCCCGGGGCCGGCACGGCGCTGCGTCCTATGCGGGGCTGGCGAGGCCCCGGATCCTCCATTGCCAGTCCCTGCCCTCGGACTGGAGTAAGTGTCCCGGCCCGGGCGCCTGCCGCGGGGTCCTCTGCCGGGGGTGGCCGCGGGTGAATCGCTGCTCAGGACACACGGGAGGGGCCGGGGCCCCGCGCTCCGTCCCCCCCGCCCCCGCCTGCTGCTGGGACAGAGGTATTGCGCCGGGGGGTAGAGAGCTGGGAGCTTTGGCGCTGGAGGTGGGGTGGGAGGGATAAGAACGGCCATACTGGGTCAGACCAAAGGTCCGTCTAGCTCAGTATCCTGTCTTCCGACAATGGCCAATGCCAGGTGCCCCAAAGGGGATGAACAGGGAATCATTAAGCGATCCATCCCCTGTCGCCCATTCCCAGCTTCTGGCAAACAGAAGCTAGGAAGACTTCAGAGGATGGTTTTGCATCTCTGTCTATCCTGGCTAATAGCCATTGATGGGCCTATCCTCCATGAACTTCTCTAGTTCTTTTTTTTTAACCCTTTTATAGTCTTGGCTTTCACAATGTCCTTTGGCAAGGAGTTCCACAGGTTGACTGAACATTTTGTGAAACAAATACTTCCTTTGTTTTATATCTGCTACCTATTGATTTCATTAGGTGACCCTTAGTTCTTGTGTTATGAGAAGGCGTAAGTAACACTACCTTATTTACTTTCTCCACACCAGTCATGATTTTATGGGCCTTTATCATATCCCTACCCCTAATCATTTTTATTGTTCTTTACCATACCTTTTCCAATTCCAATATCTTTTTTTTTTTTGAGATGGGGTGACCACATCTGCACTCATGGATTTGTATAGAGGCAATATGATTTTTCTGCCTTATTATCGTTCCCTTTCCTAATGATTCCCAACGTTGTTAGCTTTTTTTACTGTCACTGCACATTGAAAGAAGAAAAGGAGTACTTGTGGCACCTTAGAGACTAACCAATTTATTTGAGCATGAGCTTTCGTGAGCTACAGCTCACTTCATCAGATGTTTACCGTGGAAACTGCAGCAGACTTTGAGTGGATGTTTTCAGAGAACTATCCACAATGACTCCAAGATCTCTTTCTTGCGTGGTAACAGTTAATTTAGACTCCCATGACTTTATATGTATAGTTGGGATTATGTTTTCCAAAGTGTTGCATTTATCAACATTGGATTTCATCTGCCGTTTTGTTGCTCAGTCATCCAGTTCTGTGACATCTCTTTGTAGCTCTTCGCAGTCTGCTTTGGGCTAAATTGTCTTGAGTAGTTCTGTATCATCTGCAAATTTTGCCACTTCCCTGTTTACCACTTTTGCCAGATCATTTATGAATATGTTGAACAGTACTGGTCCCAGTACAGACGCCTTGGGTACACCACTATGTATCTCTCTGCATTCTGAAAACTGGCCATTTATTCCTACCCTTTGTTTCCAATCTTTTAATCAGTTTCTGATCCATCAGTGGACTTTCCCTCTTATCCCATGACAGCTTACTTTGCATAAGATGTGTGGCGTACAGAGCTGGGGCCTAGGGCACTGAAGGTGTGTGCCGGGAGATGTGTGGGGTACAGAGCTATGGCTGCCTAGGGCACTGGACATGAGTGCAGAGGTGCGTGGGGTACAGAGCTGGGGACCTGGAGGTGGGTGGGGTACAGAGCTGGGGGCTCGGGCCCTGGAGGTGTGTGCGGTACAGAGTTAGGATATATGGCTTGGGCAAAGGTACTGTTCTGTGGTTTGGGGGCTGGCAAGATGTGAGGGCATGTGCTTGTGGCACTAGAGTATAGAACACTTGAGGGGTGTGTGTGTGGGGGGGGGGTTGTAGTGTAGTACAGAGCTGGGGGCTCGGGCACCAGGTGCAGGGCACTGGAGGCATATGTGTGGTATGCATGCTGGGATCTGGAGGCATTAGGCCACAGCACACTGCAAATCCAGGTGGGACTCCACGGGGTTGGAAGCATGGGGTGTGTTTATTGGTGCAGTTGTTGATGAGCATGGAAACACAAAGGTGGGTATGTAATGTAACCTAAGGTTAGCAAAATGTTTCCACAATTCTGCAGAGCACTGATGAAAAAGTGATAAATGATGATAAATTCTATATTTAATGAAATAAATATAGTTTTAGTGACTTAAACATGAACTGAATAATGGGCTGAATCCAATAGCTCCTGTTCCAATTATTTTTATATATTATTCAATGTATCTTATATTGTCCCTACATTTTTAGTTTTTATTATGCCAAAGATATTTGTATTGGCAGTACAGAACTGAGTTGGAGAAGTTGTTGAAGAGAAATTAGAGGATTTTTAGGCAGCTGGGTAGGGGATAGCTGGGACTTGTGGCACCTGGTAAGATGTTTATAATAGATTTATAGATTTCAGGCAAGAAGAGACCACTGTGATTATCTAGTCTGACCTCATGTACAACACAAGCCATAGAATTTCCCCAAAATAATTCCGAGACCAGATCTTTTAGAACAATATCCAATCTTGATTTAAAAATCCTCAGTGACACTTGGTAAGTTGTTCCAATGGTTAATTACTTTCACTGTTAAAAAATTTACACCACTTGGGGGGAAGGATCCAAGGATTTCATTGTGGATCTTTTGGCCATAGCATTGCTGCAGGAGCTTATGTTCAGCTGGTTATTCACCATGGCCCCCAAATCTTTTTCAGAGTCATTGCATCCCAGGAAAGCATCCCCCAAACTGTAAGCACGACCTACATTCTTTGTTCTTAGATGTATGTTTACATTAGCCCTATTAAAACACATATTGTTTGTTCGCGCCCAGCTTACCAAGCGATCCAGATCGCTCTATATCAGTGACCTGTCCTCTTAGTTATTTACCATTCCTTCAATTTTTGTGTTAGCTATGAACTTTATCAGTGACGATTTCATGTTTTCTTCCAGGTCATTAATAAAAATCTTACATAGTGTAGGGCCAAGAACTAATCCCTGTATGGTCCTATTAACAACACACTTGATGGATGATGATTCCCTGTTTACAAATACATTTTGAGACCTGTCAGTGAGTCAGTTTTTAATCCATTTAATGTGTACCATGTTAAAAAAACCAACCAAAAAAAAAAAACCTAAGTAGATATAAAATTAATCAAATTTAATGTGGTACCAAGTCAAGTGCCTTGCAGAAGTCTAAGTATATTATGTCAACACTATTACCTTTATTAACCTAGTTTGTAATCTCATCTAAAATAGATATCGAGTTATTTTGACAGGATCTATTTTCCATAATCCCATACTGATTGGCATTAATTATATTAGTTTTCTTTAATTCTTTATTAATCAAGTCCCAAATCAGCTGCTCCATTATCTTACCTAGGATTGATGTTGGACTGACAGGCCTATAATTACCTGGACGTTCTGTTTACCCTTTCAAAATATTGGCATTGCGTTAGCTTTCTTCCAATCTTCTGGAACTTCCCTGGTGTCCAAGATTTCTTTAAGATCAACATTAACAGTCCAATAAACTCCTCATCCAATTCTTTTAAAACTATTGGATGCAAGTTTTCTGGACCTGCTGATTTAAAAAATGTCCAACTTTAGTATCTGCGATTTAACATCCTCCTAAGATAATGGCAGAATGTAAAGAGAGTTATGTGATATGACTACATCTCTCTTTTTTTCCCCCCAAATACAAAACAGCAATATCTATTGAACATTTCTGCTTTTTCTGCATTATTGGTAATTCTACCATTTCCATTTAATAATTGACTAATATCATTGTTAGAATTCCTTTTGTTCCCAATATACTTTTAAAACTCTTTATCATCCTAACTTTGCTGGCAATGGGTTTCTTCTTGTGTCCCTTTGCTTCCCTTATCCATTTTCTAAAAGTCCTAGCATCTGATTTATATTCAGAACTATCAGCTTCTCTTTTCTTTTAGTTGTTATATATATTTATTTTTTATGGCTGTTTTCACTTTCCCTCTAAACCAAGTCAGTTTTTTAACCAAGATGGCCTTATTCTTCAATCGTGGCTTTTGGAGCATCTAGTAAAGTATTCCTAAATATGTGAATGATAATTCTTCCTCCCAGCTGATTTGGCTCATAATTGTATTCAGCTTTGTGAAATTGGCCCTTTTAAAGCACCAAATATATATATTATTGGTCTGGACTTTATTCTGCTTGCCCATTATAAATGTGACCAAGTTATGATCACTTGTACCTAAGTTACCATTAATTTTAAATTCTGTGATCATTTCTTCATTATCTGTCAAGATGAGGTCTAATATAGAATTCCCCCATCTTGGATGAAACAATTTCTGAGCCAGGAAGTTGTCATCTACAATACTTAGAAATTCCAAAGATGTTTTGGTACTGGCAGCATGAGTCCTCCAGCATGTGTCACCCAGACTGAAGTCCCCCATTATCAGTGCTTTTTTTCTGTAAGTCCATAAGGAGCTAGTTATGTGGTTCCCTAGTGTGTGTTAAAGTTCTGTAGCAGCCCCTAATGCCCCGTTGTGTGCTTTATGTGTTAGGACATTGATCCATAAGCATTCAAGATCATTTTCTTCTGAGTTATCAGTGACTTGGAAACAAGTAATGCCATTTTTTACATAGAGCACCACTCCCACTCCCCTTTTGGCCACTTGATCCTTCCTAAATAGGTTTTAACCATTAATTCCCTTTACTGAAGGTTAAAAATCATCCCACCAGATTTCAATTATACCAACAAGAGCAAATTTATGCTCATAAATGAGCAATTCCCTCTTGTTTGTTACCCAGGCTCCTAGCATTTTTGCATAGGCAATTAAAGAATTTCTTCTCTTCATGTCCTTTGGTTCATGATTAATTTTGTTCTCAACGTCTTGATTTGTGTGGAGTGCTCAGACCTTCCTTCTTTTTACCCTCCTCTTTTGTTATTAGTTTAACTACCTCCTGACTACTCTAGCCAGCCAGCCCCTGAGAAGATTGGTCCCCCTTCTGCTGAGCTTGAGGCCATCCAAACTTTACAGCTCCCTTTTCTCACAGAAGATGGACCCAGAATGCCTCCACCGAGCACCCTGAATCTCCACCCCACGGAGCCTCACCTCCTGCATCCAGAGGACCCCTGCACTCAGACCTCTCTCCCTGCTGAGCCCCCTTTCTCTGCACCTGGACCCCCTGGAAAGCCCCTCCCTCCTGCATCAAGACTCCCACTCCTGCACCCAGACCATCCCCCGCAGAGCCCTGTGCACTCGAACCTCCACCCCAATGAGCCCCTTACCCCACTGAGCCCCAATCAGCTGCACCTGGACTCCCCCCTGAACTCCCCACACCCAGAGCCCCCTGCCAAGCCTCATCCCCTCACAGTCCCTCTGCTTAACCCCAACCACCTTCATCTGGACCACCCTGCAGAGTCCCATTCCCCCTGTAGATGGAACCCCACAATGAGCTGCCTGCACCCAGATTGCCCCGCACAGAACCCTCTCACCTCACATCTGGATTCTCACCACAGTAAGCCTCTCCACACTTGGATGCTGACTGAGCCTGTTTGTCCCACACCTGGATAGCGGGAGAGCTCTTTGTGGACAAGCTTGGTTTTCTTACAGATTGGGCTGAGCTGTCATTCACAGGTGTGTCCTGTACATTTCTCCGTTCCTTTGGAACAGCTGGATCTTGAGAAGTCTTTTCCACCGTTTCCACACTGAGGACCTGGTATCAATTGGAAACTTCTAGCTTTGTGGAATTCCTCTTGATCCTTGTCTTTCTGGTGGCCACAGCCTGCCCATCCTCATCTATCTCCAGCTGTATAGAATGCTGCTGTGACCTTTTGCCTCTGGTGGTTACAAACTGCCAGGTCTTTTCTCTGACTCTCTCTCTGTCTCTCTCAACTCCTTGGTGGCCAGCTCCTTGAATCTGGAGTACTGATGTTTCCTGAATTTGGCTTGTCCCGGAATTCCTCAGCTTCTCTGATTCTCTGTAGTGTCTCTACTTGCCCCTTCAATCCAAGTGGATGCCATTTTAGGTTTGTCAGCTATGCATGTTAGGACTCGTCTGTATGGGGAAATCTACCAGCATTACCAGGCTGCTGTAGTTATATTGGTATAATTACCCATGTGGCACTATATGTAGCGGTATGATAATGTTGGTAAATTTTCCCATTAAGACAAGTCCTTACCTAAGTGTTTCTACCTGGATAATCAGTGATGAAAATTAATTTAAATATTAACATAATTTTCAAGCTTACTGATAATTATCACCATTTGTATAAACTGAGCAGTTCATATCTCTGAGCCATGGGTTTAGGTTGTATTCTGATTCAGGAAGCTAACTGGTGCATTGATTTATATTTGGTTCATGGTTCTTTACAACCATTTTTAAAAGAAAGTTTGGATTATGAATCAGTTCTCTTGTAAAGGATGTACTCACTTCAGGGGTTTTGTTGCTTTGGGGGTCATGGAATACACACAGATTTAGTGCATATGAAGGGATGTAAGTTTTAGGGGATGCTGAAAACTGGGTGTGATGTGTGATGCAGTTGTTGCCATATCTGGTGCTGAAGTGGGAATGGATCGTTTTTTTTTCTTCTCTTCTATATGTGGTTTCTCTTTTCTTAAGCAATTGGGAAATTCCCACTGAGTTCCTTAATGGTTTAACTTTCTTTTTAGCATGAGCGTATCAGTGTTGTGGATGGCACTCTTTTTTCTTTTCTTTTTTTTTTTTTTGTGGGGTAGTGTTTATAAAATCAAGTTGACAACCTAAACATGTGGAAATATCTCACTTTATTTCCAAATTATTTTTAGGCATTCCAATGAAAAAGGTTGTTTATACAAACATCCCTATGCACAGTCGTAACTCTTGCAGCCAGCAGCCAGTGGGGCTACTTTATGTGATTAAGATTTGTGTTTGGGTTTAAGTCCCTGAATGTGAAACTGACTATAAAGAAAATTGAAAAAACTCTCTGGCTTTCACTGCAGCAAGGAGAAATGTGAAAAGTAAACAGCAGTGATGAGCAAACTGGATTTGAAAATTCTTTTGAGGCAGTGTTCGTAACTTAAGAAAGGAAACTTGTTTATAACATAAGTTGAGTTTAAGAAAAAATGCTCAGGAATTTCTGTAGTACATTAAATCTTCATTTTTGAGACAAATTAGACACAGAATTATGATGTCTGTTTTTTTTTTTGATTCTATATGTGATTTAAGTATGTGATTTAAGTTATACTTTCTGGCATTTTCCTACATGGTGGCAGATTAAAATAGTGGGTTAGGTAAATTGTAACAGACTCACAAATGTTTGTCACAGTCAGCTGAAGCAATGTGTAATTAAAAAAAAAAAGTCAAACTTTTACTACTATTGCCTTAGAACAGTGGTTCTCAAACTTTTTTTTTCCCACAGACCATTTGAAAATTGCAGAGGGTCTTGGCAGACCACTTCATGATTTTTCCGAATGTTGTTTGTACCGTTATCTAACTATTGTAAAGTGCTTTGGATAAAAGCCCTTAATAATTAACGATATTTTGTTCTACAAATAAAAGCACACAACTCGTATTTTAAGATCAGGAGTCTTTCTAATGCGATGGATGTGCCCTCTCTTCTCTGCTGTGACAGCCCCCGAGCTGGGTCTGGGAAGGAGGAGTGTCACAGCTGCCATAGAGCTGAGGCTGGGAAGGAGGGCCGTCTCTCCCCGGCAGCTGCAGCCCTGGAGCTGGGGAAAGTCGCCTCTTTCTCTGGCGGCCTCAGCCCTGCGTGTCCCAGATTCCTCCTACCCCCTCTTCTCACCCCATTGCCCCCTCGCACCTACCCTCTATTACCCCCCGAAGGCCACCACATCCCCTTACATGTGCATCTTCTCCAGGGTCCAGGCACCTAATTAGTGGATCACAGTTTGAGAGCATCCACCTTAGAACTCTATCCTGTAAACGTGCATATGAGTAACGTTATGCATGTGAATAGTTCTGTTAGACTCAGTTATATTTTGGAAACTGAAATCATTTTAAAACTCTATATTACATTTCACCATTAATGTTGGCTGCTTACTTTTCACATATTATTCATCTTGAGCATGATAATATACTAGTTTTGTTCTATGGTCAGTTGCACCTTTTGGTTCTTATCTAGTAACTGGGTGCCATTTTGTTTCTTTTGGAGTATGCCTGGAAATGTTTAACTCCAAGTAGACTGTTTACATGGAAATCAATTTTCAACAAGACGGTGGAAACGCCTACCTTTAGGTTTTGTAAAACATTTTTAACAAAAACTAAATATGGGGAATTAAAATTTCCCTTTAAAAGAATTTTCTAAATCAAGGTAACTAGTAATTAAAATGATTTTGTTTTACACAGTGCCTTCTCAGAGGCGTTAAAATACCTATAGGATAAGGCTGAGAAAATCGAAGGTGACTTCTAGAAATCTGTTTGATTATTCTAGTTGTTCAGTGGCAAAATAGTTAAATCAATGCGTGACTTGAAAAGAAGTATTTTGTTAACTGCCTAATTTCAGGATTTTTTAAAACGTTGATCTAGGTAGAAGACTACATGTTCACTTTCAGTGAAGAAGAGCATGTTCCCAAATTCCTCCAACTTGGGTCGTCCACCCTTTCTTCCAAAACATCAGCAGCACAATAATTTCTTCAATGAGCTTCCTCTGAACATACCGCCCACTCTTCTCTCTCATCAGCAAATTGTTGATGCTCGGTTCAACTTTCAGAATGCAGCGTAAGTACAGTAGAATTTCAGAGTGGGAAATGATTCCCGAAAGGCCTGTGCTTTTATTTTTCTTAAACTGATCTCTGTTGGAGGGAGGAATCCAGGGGTGAAATTAAGGTGGTACGGGCCGATACAGCGTACTGGTAAAAAGTGGCTGCCTGTACCACTGACTTTAAAGTGCTGCCGTGGCAGTGCTTTAAGCAGGGTCCTTTAAAGTGCTGTTGAGGCAAAAAGACTCTGCTTAAAGTGCTGCCCCCCCTCCCCCCCCTCCGGGGGCCGCTGACTGGGGAGGTGCGGGGGCAGGGGGAAGGAGCAGCCACCGTGCGGCCGGAGCCCCAGGCTCTTTAAATTGCCGCTAGAGCCCTGGGTGGCGCGGGCAGGCTAGCTGGGGAAGGCTGACCTCCCCCACGCCTTCTGCCCGGGGCCCTGCCCCTTCTGGGGGGCAAAGCTGCCCCACCCCAGTACTGGTAAGAGACACATTTTACTTTCACCCCTGGAGGAATCAAACGAAGATAATACTCTCAGAGAATTAACAGATGTCACTGTCAAATCAGGCCCAAAATTTATCTTCCTTTGAAGGAAAATAATTTCTGTTTATCACCGGAGGGTATATTTTTTTCCAATATATTAGGCTTTATGGCATATAAAATATTTTAATTTTGTTTAGAAATTGATACATTTTTAACATGGATTTACATTACCTCTCTTGGTGGCCTGCATATTCAATTACTCTTCAGTGGTGGATGAAACACACACCAGCGCAATACGTGATGCATCACAGCAGTGGGAGCTAGTAATACAGTGGGTCTTTGATGATCTTAAATTGAGAATGTGTGGGGGAGCTGGTGGAAAGTCAAGGGGAGGAGATGAATAAAGGAGAGGAACATTTGGCTAGGGTTAAGTTTTAAAGCATGAATGTTCTCTTGAGAAACTCATGTTAACACTAAGTGTTGTTTTTGAGTGAGTTTGCAAAGTTCCTTTTATATTTGTACGCTGCACAGTGACTACCTCATTTTCTTATTCTAGTCAACTTCATCCTGTGAAAAGTATTCTACTCCTTCTCCTTTCAAATGTAAAGAATGGACATACTGCTTCTAAGAAATAGTTGGGGGTTTCTGCTGAATTTTTTTGGTTGAAAAGTGTAAAAAAAAAAAAAAATCCCAAACCCTCAGTTATAATCTGAATAATAATTATGGACTGCAGTCTTTCTAGAGCTCTCTTGAGTGGGAACCTTTCAACTATTCCAGCTGTTTCGCCACAGCCGTTGACATATGGAAATGGCAGCTCAGGACCTACATCAGCTGCCCCCACATTATTCCGAGGCAGGAAGTAAGTATTTGTTAGTATATAATTACTTATGCTTGTAATGCACAAAAAGGTGATTTTCTGAGAGACTTGATGGCGAGATCGATTTGCAATTTTTATTTAAAATTGTCTAGAATCAGGAATATTGAATAAGAATACTGATGAAGTAGGTCCAAGTACATGTATACCAGCATTTTTAAGCATTCATATACCTGCTTGTGACAATATTAGCTGTAGTAGAAAAGTGCTTAGCATATTCTGCTCTTTTATTTCTTTTTCAATTACTAGTGGTCCCTCCGCCATCTGACCTGCAAATCAGGGCCCTGATTCTGTATAAACAAACACACACACGTGGTTAACTTGAAGTAGATTAGTGTCAATAACTTGATAAAAATTATGAGGAAGTAAAAAATTCAAGTTGAGTAGATCTGCTTTTTCAGTGTACATTTTATGGAGATGTTTCTGTGACATAGAAAACAGGAAGTTTGCAGCTTGTTTGCCTCTGCATCTTAGTTTGTTTGAAGTACATGATTAATTAAATTTAGCTTTTTATAACTTTTATTTATTTATATATACACACACACACACGTAAGAGTCTTGCTTTTTGGAATTTTGTAGGCAAGTTGCGGCTATTCTACAATAAATAAATAAACTTACACTTAGCTTTGTGTCCCTCTCAGTTGTCTTAGGTTTTTCTGAAAGGGAAATTCCAGATGGAAACTGGGTTTTGCTCAGTTTTGTGTCAAGCTGGATTTAGATGGAAATTGGAATTCAAGTAAATGTGCAAAAATAGGATACATAAGGAAACACAATGTTATCAAAACATGTTTTTATATTTAAAACTGATTATTTATTAAACAAAGGAAGTATTAACTGTAGCTAACAAATTGACAGATGGAAATCTGGCCATGGTGACCAGAAGCAAAGATATTTAGGTGTCTAAAAATGCAGATAAAGACCTTTTGAAAATCCCATTGGTAACCATCTGCATCCGTAGGTGTCTAAATATCTTTGAAAATCTGTCCCCGTGTCCTTTGTTTTTAGAATTCGTATCTCATCCTCTCCCTCCTGATTTTTACTCATAGATTGGAAGAGGAAATCAGGCATTTCTGTTGTTTTTTTTTTTTAATTCCCAATCAGTTTCTCAAATTTCAAATTGTAATTTTAAACAGGTTTATTTTTTAAAAGAAAAGTTCATTCATGGTGCATTTTTGTAAAGAATAAATATACTTTTCTTTTATATTCATGTTTTCTTTGTATACAAAACTAAAGCATCCTCTTCTGTACGATAGCTGTTTGAGAGTATCTAATACAGCTTTGTCACAGTAGGAGTTTGAAATGCCAAGACCAATGTAAGACCACAACATCACATAATAAAGTATATTTAGATTTCTAAAACTAATGACATCATGCTCAGTTATATTAAGTTTGTGTTTGAAACGGAGACGTTAACTTTGAGCCACATTGCTGAATGCATTAAACTATAAATATTTGCCAAATGAATAGTGGTTCTTTTTTGCCCAGATTACACATTTTACTGTCTGTACAATCTAAACCTACACAGACAAATTCTACATTTTGAATGGCTATTGTGGTAAGTTTCTCTCTTTTTCCCCTTCCCACCCCTGAATTTATCAATTTTATCACTGGGTATACACACTGGACACAACTTTTCACTGCACCAATGTGGATGTAATTTACAAAAACACACTTTTCGGTAGTGAGTATTTCAGAAAAAAAGTTTAGGTTACTTTTCATAAAAATAGCCTGACCAGACTTCAGCTTGGTTAGTTATATTTCTGCCTAACCGAATTCACCATTTAGTTTCAGTTGGCGATGGTATTCGTTTTACTGTTGTATAATGTAAATTGTGCCATTAAGCAGCTGGTGGTGCATTGCACTTCAGAGTTGACTGCACTTCAGCGGTTATCCATTCTCTTATGTTATCCATTCAAGATTTTGATTTACTTAGTATCTAGGATGGGCGTGCCTCTTGTTTTTTAAAAAAACTTTGTTTTGCTGAAATATTCACTGTAATTAACTGTTAGTATTCGTACTTCAGGCTCTTCTTTAAGTAATTCATTATTGGATGTTGGTACATGTTTAAAATACAAACTGGAGGGATACTGTCTTTGTTTTTTGCAGGAGGCTAAGTGAACAAAATGTTCCTTATAATGTCAAACGTCAGCGGTTTCATTCACCTCATTGTGAGTCAACTCTAGTTAACCAAACAGTGCCTTTACCAGAAGAACGCAGATACTCATTCCCAGGATCAATTCCTTCACCATTGTTTCATGCACATTACATACCAGATTTGACTGGATGTGTTCCACCTTTGCGAGATGCTCCATTTCCAGACCCTATAGAAACCACGCTCCCTGTGGCCAAAGATAAGGTAATGCTAACACAGGCCTGAGTTTTACTTTCTTCTTGTGAGATGTTCAGATTGTATCATTTATGTGAAAAAAGTATAAAGAAAACATTTAATGCTATTTTCTTAAGTATTAAAGGTAAGACACCATTCTGTTTTAAAAAGGGTTACCTAGGGAGGTGGTAGAACCTCCATCCTTAGAGGTTTTTAAGGCCTGGCTTGACAAAACCCTGGCTGGGATGATTAACCTGGGCTTGGTCCTGCTTTGAGCAGGGGGTTGGACTAGAAAACCTCCTGAGGTCTCTTCCAACTCTAATCTTCTATGATCTATTAACAAATTTAAATGAGCTAGTTATACTACTATACCTCTACACCGATATAACGCGACTCGATATAACACGAATTCGGATACAACACGGTAAAGCAGCACTTTAGGAGGCAGGGCTGTGTGCTCCGGTGGATCAGTGTATCTGGCTCCGACATACTGCTCTGAGCGGCGTGTTAAGGGTGCCGGGCCGGGGCCAAGGAGTTGGATAAAGGGCAGAGGGTCTCAGGGGCGGTCAGGGCACAGAGACCAGGCGGGTTGGATGGTTCGGAGGTTCTGGGGACGGGGCGGTAAGGGGAGGGGGAACGGAGGCATTGGATAGGGTGTGGGAGTCCCAGGGGGCTTGTCAGGGGGCAGGGGTGTGGATAGGGGTTGGGGCAGTCAGAGGAAGGGGTTGGGTAGGGGGTGGGGTTCTGGGGGTGATTAGGGACGGGGGGGGTCTCTGGATGGGGTAGTCAGGGGACAAGGAGTTGGGGGGGGGGTTGGATGGGTCGTGGGTTCTGAGGGGTCAGTCAGAGAGCGGGAAGTGACTATTAATGGCAATGCTCGAGGCCAAAGCAAGTTCGATGTAACGCGGTTTCACCTATAACATAGTAAGATTTTTTTGGCTCCCGAGGACTGCGTTATATCGGGGTAGAGGTGTACTTGTCACTTGCATGATGTTTTTACGGAACACTTACAAACATTAACTACTTTAAGTCTGTTCTCCAGCTGGTAGGGAGACTCTTGTCTCTCAGGCTGCCAGGAAAAGTTTTTTTGGGAGGGTTTTATGGCAGCATCTGCTGCTGGGTTTAACAAACAAGGCTGCTGGTGCCTTCTTGCAAGGGGCAGAGAATGTCTTTAGCTCAATGCTACCTCCCTGTTTTCTTCCTACATGTGGATGTCATGAAATCTGCATAACTGGGTCAGGCAGAGTGCAAATCATAGGGGTCTCCATTTGTTGCATCGCATGTGAAACAGCAGAGATAAGACTAATAAGTAAAGAGACCAGTAGCGTGGGAGATGGCTCCCTCTGTAGTGTAATGAGAGAGCTGTAGAGAAGCCTCTCTGCCCAAACCGGGAGGAGGTGAGGGAGAATTTATCATTCCATTTCTGGGGATGTGTAAGCTTTTTTTTTTGCTTTATCCTGCATCTTCTAGGATGTGTGGGAGGAGGGGCATAGCGGATATAATCAAAGCCGGTGGTAGGCATAAGCAGACTAAGCAATTGCAGGTCCCGAGCAGCTCAAGGGTGCAACCTATTCACTTTTCAGTACTGTATGTATTTGGTGGAGGGGGTGGCAAAAATATTCCTGCTTATGGCCCCCAATGGGCTAGCACCATCTCTGCGTATAATGGTATCAGAGCCACAAAATAAGAACAAAGCCTGCTGCAGTCTTTTCTTTTGAAATTGAAAGACTTATTGTGTAACAAAGAACAGAGAAGTCCCATGTTAGAATTTTCATTTTTAATAAGGTCAAGAATGTATTGAGACAGGTCTTGTTATACTACTGTGAACAAGACGATTATTATTATTATTATTATGCATAGCTATACAGTAGCTCAAGAGAAACTGATGCTTATTTCCAAACAAAACCAGAATTTTTCAGCCAGACAGCTAGTGTCTTGATTTTTCCTCTCATGCAAACTGTCTTCAAAATAGTTTTTTTAATATTTGTGTTTTTCCTGACATTGATAAACAAATAGGAACTTTAAAGTTATGAGTCAGTAGAGAATATTTGTAACCTTTAGGTCTGCTCTTTGCTTGGAAGGTTGCAGATATTGCCTGGCTGAAGATGGAAATTGGCCTGCTGTGGACAGCTTCTCTCCACATGTTGGCCAAATCAGTCTTGTGTGGGTGATTAAGGTGAATTTTGGTTGGATAAGACTCTAAGAGTGAATAGACTTTGGAAACAAATATAGACATGCATATTATATGTATTTTATTGCCTCTTAATTATGATGTATTCTGTCTTTTTCACGGGAAAGAATAACTTATCATCCATTATAAAAGGTTTTTTTTTCGTGGGGGGTGTTAAGTTAAGTCAACAGGTTCTGGAGTTGTTTCAAGCATGTCAGCAACAAACCTGCGACTTGAACAAAAAAGAGCTCTGCCGAACGGAACTCCAGAAGGAAATTCAGCGAATTTTTCCACGTATGTTGTTTCTGGCTTTTAGTACATATTTGAATATTTAGGTTTCAGATATATGATTTTGTTCAAGCTAAGAAAAATCCTCAAGCTTGGTTCTATGGCTCTGTTGCTACAGAGAGCAGACTCTTCTTGGTTGGATCCTCACTGAATGGATTTGGTACTCGTAGCAGTGATGGTGACCTGTGCCTGGTGGTTAAAGAGGAGCCAGTAAGTTGCTTAAAAAACATTGTTAAAATGGGTAGACTGTTCACATAGTGAACTCTGTAATAAAGCAAATTGTCTCTTTTAAGATATTACCTCGAAAAATGTGTTTTTTGGTTTGGTGGATTAAGTCTGTTTTTGGAATCCACCCCTGTAAGAAATTGAAAGGTATACAGGCGGTGTCAAAACCTTCTGTTTAACACCTATATTTCACATTGCTGGAGCTTTGATCTGTGGCTCTCAGAATTCTTTACAGATCTTAATATAGCTTCATGCAACAGCCCTGTAAAGTAGTTGTTTATCTTAATTTTACGAATAGACGGAACTGAAACACAGAGGGATGAGGTTAGTTGCCCAAGGTCACACTGGAAAATCTGTGACACAGCTGGGAATACAACCCAAGTATCCTGTTTCTCAGTTCTGTGCTCTTACTTATTAGAACTATCAGTCTTGCGCCTTTTAAAAAAAAAAGGGAGTATTTTTTTCTTAGTTGCCACATCAAGTAAGGCAGATAGCGAATATAGCTGTACCTTCCACGTCTTAGATTTTTCAATAAACGTACTTTACTTCAATAGGAGAAAAGTTCTCAAATGGGAAAATGACTTGAAGTCCAGGTTACATATAGTGGTGACAGCCATTTGCATTATTATGAGAAGGCAAAGACAAACTTCCCAGTGATACAAAATCCTATTGAGAAAAACAGAGAATGAACTTTTTAAGAGGGAATAGAGACTCAGTAATTTTACTGAGTTGCCACAGTAAGAAACCGTATGCAATGTATCATCAGTAAAATGTACTTGTTATACTTTACTACATATAGTGAGAGGAAGCTAAATACAGGGAACTGTGTTAAGTTCAGAGAAAAGGAATCGTAAAAATAAGTCTTAAGTAGAGGATTCTGGAGTATTTTTTTAGGTAACACCAATTCAAGTGAATGATGCAAAATTCCAGTTTCTTCAGATATGGGTTGGCTTCCTTTCACAGTCATTCTATGATGTGACTATGATGCATGTTAAGCAGTACTCCATATGAAATGTTTTAGCTGGTGCTAAAGAAAATATTATGAAGGCTTTGATAAACTTCCTGAATGCTGATAGGTTTTTACATGCTCATGTCAGATTTTTTCCATTCACTGTAAATATTGTCTAAGTAGGGAAAGAAGGTAACGTATTTATGTTCTGTATTTTAAATTTCATATTTCAGGTAAATCAGAAGACTGAAGCAAGGCATATACTCAGCTTAGTCCAAAAACTCTTCTGTACTAAACTTTGTAAGTCCCAGACAATTGGTAACAGTGTTTGTAATTCTGGAGGGAAAATGGATATTTCATTAAAGTTACCTATATATGTGTATGTTGTCTAGATTCCAATCATGTGAGATAAAAATATCATATAATATACAGTATCTTATCAGAAGGGATAAGTGGTACAGTAGTTAGAAAGACCTTTGCAAATTCTAAAATCAGATAGACATGACTTTTTAAATTTCACTGGGAAGATTGTTTTTAATAAACTAATATTCTCCTATAGTGCTTGCAACCCAAACCTTACATCTTTGGGTTAGTGAGAACCTGATTGTAAACATGATGAGAAACGGTTTAATCTATATTCACAACCCTGAGAGAAAAACAAAATAGTATTATAGTGAGGAGTAAGTTAATTTAAGGTGGTCTTAGAGGTAAGAACAAAATGTTCTTACCTTTATTTTCCTTACACGTTCTACTTCTGGTTTAATTTACAGTAGTGGAAAGAGAAAATAAAATGTTATGTGTCTGATACAGAAAGCATGCAAAGTTCAAGTGGTCCCAAATTTTGCTAGCATAGTGAAGACTGTTAAAAGTTCTGTTCTCTGATGGTTCTCCATGATGGTTAAGCTCCTTTGGACTCAGCTTTTCTCTCTTCTCTCTTGATTATCGCTGAGTGAGATACGCCTCTGGGAAGATACGTCCTAGCTCCCAAAAAACAAAGTGCACGTGTGGTCCATCCTCCCTCCTCCCCTTTGAGGGAAAGAGTTATACTAATTACAAAAATGACAATGACTTGTCTTCTCTATTGTTAGAATGCTAGGGAACATCTTTCTTAGAACAGAGTCAATTAACCAAATTAACAGTTCCTGTAGAGAGTTTTAAGTACAGTATGTATGTATAATGAAGATATAATTCTTGCATTAAGACAAAATCAAAGTACTAATTTAACAAAATGTAGAATTAAAAAATCCTAAGTACTAAGGAAAATGATTAAAAATTAGACAGGCTAGTTACATGTCACACCCACAGCTCAGTGCTAGTCTGTTTTGCTGTATATCAGCAGACTGTGGGCCTGGCTTCCAAGTTTTAGGTCTGGTTTTGTACCTCCTTAAAGTAAGTAGCACTAATATAAGCGGTTTCATTGACTTCATGGTCCTTTTCATGTGAACAAGGACTATTCAATGTAACATTTGAAGAATTGGTCTGTTTAGGGTTAATCTGCTTATATCTCATGCCCCATTGAAAAACCTTCCTCCAATGGTTTTTTCACAGTAGAAGTAAGTTAACTTTAATTTTTTCTTATAATTGCCTAGATTGTATTTTAGTAGTTCTAGGTTTACTGCAAAAGTTCATATTGGACTTCATTAAACCACTTTACCTAAATTCACTAGTCAGCTCCTATTTACTAATTGTGAACAAGCTGACGACTACTTTAGGATCCAGTTTTCTTATGGTCAGCATCTTGCATGACACTTCATTGAATATATTTTTCCTCCCTTTCAGCAAACTACATTGAGAGACCTCAGCTGATTCGAGCAAAAGTGCCAATAGTGAAGTTCAGGGATAAAGTCAGGCAAGTACCTTAAATTAACGTCCTTTCTTAGGCCTGATACAGTAAAGTTCTTAAACATGTACTTTGCACTTGAGTAGTCCCATAAAATCATGCTTCTTATTTGTGACATGTGCTGTAGTCAGATCATAGATCTTGTCAGCTAGCACAGTGGTAATGTCAGCTTATCTCCTTCCTGGCCTTAAGCAATTTTCACTACTGGAGAGCTGTTGAGTTTTTATGATGTGAATAAATAGCAGCACCACATCACATGTTATCATGTACACAGCGTTTTGTTTCTTAAAAGCCTTAGTTAATAGTAGATCTGTGCAAGAACCTTTTCTCATCCTGCAAATATTTTTGAGATTTTGAAAAATTTCCAGTTCTACATTGGGACATATCAGAGACCTTTTGAAATCTTTTGTGAAAAATCAGTGAGAGCTCCCACCCCAGAATAGCTACTGTTCCTGTGGTTAGGGGGCAGACCTGGGAAGTGGATATTGAGGTTCAGGTGAATATTCTAACTACAGAGACGGAGAATCGAACTCTATCTCTGATCTATTGAATATTTACTTATTTATGCAAAGTGGAACAGGTCAAACAGGAGAGAGTGAGTCATCCACTATGAGAGTAGTAAATAGCCTGTGAGCTAGAAGATTCGCCTTGGATGTAGAAGACCCATGTTTAAGCCCATGCTCCAAATCACACAGCAGAAACTTGAACCTGTACATCCGACTTCCCAGGTGAGGGCCCTAACCACTGGGCTATTCTGAGGTGCGGGGGTGGTTTCTAGTTTTGACCTGAGGCATCTTTCCTACCAAAAGTGTAGTTGCTGGTGCAGTCCTGCAAAAATTAGCATTTTTCCAAAGAAACGATATCTTAGGAAAAAATTCCCAAACAGCTCTGGTTAATAGTTACTTCATTGCAGGATAAAATTCAAAGGGGAAACAATTCAAGATGTTTTCACCATTTAAGTGTTTAACTGTTGTCAAGAATTAATTCATGATTTCTTTGAGTGTGGATCCCACTGTAGATGTGAATGTGCCTCACATACACAAGCTCAGAATCTTTTGAACAGTAGTAGCTGTTGGTGCTTCACATGCCCCCTGTGCCATCTCATGTTCCCATACCAAGACATAAAGGACAGAGTGTCTACAACCCTCCCTCAGTTGCCTCTTACTGTCTGTGGCAGAAAAATGGAACCTGGCAAATGTTCAACCCATTACACATCTTGAGCTCAAACTTTGTTTTGTGAAGAAACTCTTCTTCACTTCCCATTATCTTTGACTTAGATGTTTAAAAAAAATGGGTACATGCCTCTTATGCCCCCTGTACAATAGGGCAAGGCATTTTGCACCAGCTGTCGTCATGACAGACTCTAAACCCGTCTTTCATGTGATGGTCATATGCTCTTAATTGATGGGCTCAGCAGATGTCTTTTCTGCTTCAGGGAAAGGGAAGTCCCCAGCAAGTGTGGTGGTTTTTTTTTTTTTTCCCTGCTGCATCTTCTCTTCCTGCACTCAAAAACTGAGAGACATCAGGCTCAAATTACATCTACTTGAGCAATCCATGACAGTTATGTCTTAACCTGGGGAAGAGAAATCCACCAACCCAGAGTTGTGGGGCCTATCCATGGCAAGTGCCTCCCTGTAACCAGGCACCATAACCTTCGTTCCAGTGGGGAGAAGAAGTCTTTGAAAAAGACACCCAGACCATTTGTACTGGTGTCAAACTCTCTGACATAAACCATCCAGGCATTGGTCCTTTTGCTTCAACAGCCTTGATACTGTTTCAGCACTGACTCTGGGACTAAGAGATCCAACATAAGCACTGTCCACTTCCCAAAGCTCTGGCTGACAGAGTTGTAACAAATGCACAAACACCTCAGAGCATGCAGCAGGCTTATCCTGCAAGGAGGAGGAACATTCCTCACAACAAGTTGTCAAAACCCTCATTGATGTCGAGAGCTGGGAGCAAAGTACAGATTTTGAAAAAGGTACAAGAGACTGTTATGCTTGTATTTGACCTTCCTGCAGATACTTGCTCTGGTGCTGGGGTCGATACCAACCAGCAAGACCTTCCCAGCACAGAGAGACCCCTTCAAGGAACTCTAATCCCCTCTTGCATCATCATCAGCACAGATAGTGACAGTGGACGCTCTGGCACTAGAATGGCATCCAGTGGCACTGCCATTCCCAGAGATGTACTCCTCTTCGCCATCTCCAAGCCACACTTTTTCTTCCCTACTTCAATTAGGGAATCATCCCTTGTGGGTCAGAAAGAAACCTAGAGGGAACTGTGGGAACATTCTGTACTGGGCACTGATATGTGACTGGCTGTGGACAGAAGAACTGTAATTGGACCAGTACCCTTATAATCTGTCACTGTGGCCTTTACTGGCGCTGCTGGGATCTACCCTTCCACATGTCCAGAAATGCAGAGCCTCATCCCATGTACTAAAAAAGCAAACACCTTCATCCTTTCTCCCACGCTGCCCCCATGCTTGGGAAGAGCTTACCATAAACATCTGCAAAACTAACTTATTATCCTCCTTTAAAATCAGCCTTAAAATTCTACCTTGCCATGAGGCCTACACAAAACTTGGCAATGGTTATGCTGCTGAGACCACTACCTATCCTGCTGACCAATACTGACTCACTGTTTCCTTGTACTTCCTATCTGCCTTTATCCTCTGTTGTCTTTTGCCTTAAACTTGGATTGTAAGCTCTTTGGGGGCAGGGAATGTCTGTCTGTTCGGTTTGTACAGCACCTAGCACAATGGGGTTCTGGTCTGTGATAAAATTGCTGTCCATCTTCTCTCATCTAATGGTATCCAATTTTCTTGAGACTAATGCTTACTTATCTACAGGTTAGAGAACCTCCTTCTGTATGGAACCTCCATGTTGTCCTTTCAAAGCTTATGGAGCCTCCCATCAAACCCCTCTCAGAGAGCTCTATCTACAGTCTCACACTCAAAACAGTCCTTTTGGTGGTCATCAATTTGGCCAGAACAGTGAGTGAGCGTCAGGCACTCATGTCAGAATACCTGTATACCTCATTCTGTATGGGCATGGCGATATTGATACATCATGCAAAATCCATTCTCAAAGTGGTTTCTGAAGTCCATTTAAGCCAATCAGTTAACTTACCTCTGTTTTTCCTGAAACTCCACACCAGGGGAGAAAAAGCTACATACTCTGGACATATTCAGAGCTCTTCTATATTACACCGATAGGCCCAAATCTTTCAGAATGTCTCCTTTTCTATTTGTGGCTATAGGGACAGGCTACTTCATGCACTCCATTATCCGTTTAAGTATCCTTTGTATCTAATTGTGTTACCAGCTGGCTGTTGTCTATCCTAATGATGATTATTAAGGCTCACTCCAGCTTAGTCTAGATGACATCTGTAGCCTACTTCTGAAATGTACTGATATCTGAAATCTGCAAGATAGAACAACCCACTCATATATGTCAAGCATTATGCACTGGATTTAGCTCGATCTGATGCCAAGTTTGGGAAAGCTGTACCTCAGTTTCTGTTCAACTGATGGAGCTGACGCTCCTTATGCCACCATCCCTTGCCTTTCTATAGTAGCAGTGGCTCTTAGAGATGTTGTGGTAAGTGTGGGTCCCATGACCCATTCTCCATCCCTGCTTTTGGAGTTCTCAGCAGTCAAGGGCTTTAAATTACGAGGGAACTGAGGGAGGGCAAGGGACATGGCCGTTGCACAGGCACGTGTGCTGCCCTGCTGGATGTGTCTGTTGAAATGTTGAAAAGTTTTAAGTTTGTGCATGTGCAATTCAGACCAGGGAAGGGTTGTCACTTCTTACCCTGTAACACTTAGTGCCTCTCAGTGCTTTGCCACTGTAACTCACTACCTGGGACATGGAATCAGCAATAAGCATGCAGGTCATACCCCGAGTGTCTGTGTGCTATGCAGCCAGCCCTGGTTCAGCAATTCTGACCTGAGCAGCCTGTCTACAGACCCACTCTGGCTTCTACCAGCTTTGGTTACAACCAGTAAGGTGACCCCAACATACGCCCAGTCCCAAATTTTCACCAAACCTTGTTCTCTATGTCCAGCCCTCTCCTGGACAGTTCAGAGAAATAATAAGGTCTGTGTGTCTGTTTAAAGGAACAAAAGCACATCACAGTTTATTAATTTAATTGGAATAAATGTGTCCTCCTGCAAATCCAGCACAGAATTGGTTTATAGGAAAAAAAAAATGTATTAACAATAGGGCATAGGTTAAGTGATGCCAAGTAAAAGAAATAAAGTTAGAAAGGGTTACAAGCAAATCAAAAGGGAAAACGGGCATCTAAAAGATAAACTAGGAAGGTACAGGCTTTGTTCAAGGTGGTTTCTCACACCAATCTTCCTTCTTCCCAGTCATGGCTGACTTTCTCTCAGTCAGGACCTTCCACAGAAGCACAAGGTGCTGGCTTCGCTTGTCTTTGTGAGTGAAAGATCTTGGCCTAAGCAGATTTCTCACTTTATTTGAAGTTTCCAGAGACTTCAATACCACCTTCATTGAAAGACCCATCTTTCTCCGCTTGCAAGAATTCTGTTCCCTTGTCTGTTCCCTTGTCTGTCAAGTGATGGATGTCAAAGGTGGCTTCTGTCCTTGCTTATATCTTCCAAATTTCAGTGACCTTGTTTCAAGAGGCAGGATGACCTCATGCTATTCTTCCCTTCCTATAAACTTCCCATCCCCCTCCTTATGTAAATAGGACTTCTATAGTTTTTTGGTCATACCTTGCTTAATTTCATTGGAGACCAGTAGATAGCTGCCTTCCCTCCTGGCTGAGAGGGAACCTGTTTCTGTTTAGGCACAGACTTTAAAGCACAATATCATTAAGTATTCATATTTCCTCACGTAATGTTAATACATACATACATTTCATAATAATAATAATCACCAGTGTATCGTTAACTTTCAGAAAAGACTTATCCCTGTAAACTTGGATAATACAGTAACACTATATACAATCAGTTGATTCAATTACTTATCACTTGAGCCCTTCCACCCCACCACTATCTTTATAGACCAGTAAACTTCTGCAATGTATTGTTTGAAAAGTAAAACCCAGACCAAGCTTCTCTCTCCTGCTGGGGCATAGATGCCATGCTGTCTCCTCCCCCACTTGTTAGCTTTATAGCTGTGTTCGTCTGATATGTTAAAATGGGTCTTCTTTGTCTCTGCCTGATCACCAGGCTGGTCAGAGAAGCAAATACACATTCCTTTGTCTAGGGCAGACCTGGTTACCAACTTCCCCTGGCATGCCTGGTTTAAACACATTTTATTAATCATTCCAGCATACATCCATAACTCTTAATACACACTGCATATATACCTCACACAAGAATATTAATGATCAGCGAGTTGTTAAATTTTCAAATGCCTCACAAGGCATATTTTTTACAAAGATTATTACAATCGTGCATAGGGTGTGAATACAGGGGTGCTTAGTGTCACAGTGTGTGATCCACATGCACACCTATGATGGGATCCACAGTAACAACATCTCGAAGAACCATATTTACTGTAGGGTAAGTAACTGATCTTTGTACTTTGTGGTAAAACCATCTTAACATCAATTGAACATCATTTTTTGTAAAGACATATTGTTTTTTAATCATTATGCACAAACTATAGAGCCTGGTTTGAATCAAAATTAACATTCTAAATACTTTGTGGAGAGAGGTGTTGAATTTGTAGCAAAAAATATGGACTTCCATACTAACAGTATAGTACAAGGATTATGCATGTGCATTAAGTACTTGGTTTAGTATTTAATTTTTAATTTTTTTAAACACTTGAGGAAAAATGTCTATTTTTCACGTAGATACACATCTTAATGAAAGCATAATGGATCCAAAAAAGTTCTTGTGAAATTTATGAATGAATATGAAAAGAACATTAGTCTAATAAGAGGGATGCACTAGGATGCTGTACAGCATAGTTATTTATATCCTGTTACCCAGCTAAGTTTTCAACATCTGAGTGCTTACTTGGAAAAAAGATTACATGTAAAAGCATTAAATTAGTGACAAAGTATAGGAATGGTGCCCAAGTCTTTCTAAATGTATGAGCCCGCATGTTAGGATAGAAAGACAATTTATATATCCTTTTCATATGATGACTATACTCTAATCATTCCTAGTAGAGAGTTCCCTGAGCAGCTTTCTAATATTCAGCTATTTTCTGCTCACTGCCCCCTTTCTTACTGCTCCCCCCCCATCCTGTCTTGGGGGCGGGGAACCCAAAACTTATTGAGACCTTCCTTGGAGAGATTCACTGTGATCAGATCAAAAAAACCCTCCTATATCCCCTTTGGTACTACAAAATCTAGTATTTCATCAGTTTTTATTAGTAACCACCTTCCAATTTTGCTTTACTTGCATTCTGGATTATAAAATGCTAATTGGAATTTCATTACGTACTTTTTCCATTTACAATGAGGTTCAAAATAAGAGAAAAGATGGTCTGTTGGATAGGGCATAGGACTGTGGGACACAAGATCAAAGTATGCAAAATATTACTTTGATCATTTTATTCAACTATTTTAAATCATAGGTAAACAGTGGATAAATCATCCAAATAGTGAAGTAAAAGCAAGGATCATGTAAAGTTTGCCCAGATACCACAGTGGTCTCCTGTGTGCATTTAGTAGTAACTCACAGGTGAGAAACTTAACTACGTCTAATCACTTATCTTTGTGTAACAGCAAGTTTAAAAAAAAAAACAAAAAACCCCCTAAGAATAAGTATTAAAATGATTGTATTGGGTAGATTTCATAAATATTCTGATAAGTTTACAGTTCATACATTCACTTGCCAGTAATACTACTATGTAAAGGTTCACCTAATACATGGCCATAATCTTAATGCCAACGCACAAAGTGGAGACTATTTACAATCCGAGATTGAAAAACTTACTTGTCACCTATTAGCCCCCAGGGCAGACTTATCACCCAAGAAGACTACTGCCAACACTTGTAGCTTATGGGAGTTAAACACCTGTTGTACTATTTGTGTATTTTTAGTTGCAACATCATCATCAATACTTGCTATGTTTTATTGCTTTTGTTAGTCTGCTTTCTTTTTTTTTAGATTCCATCTATTTATAGGGAAAATAACTTTCACAGGAAGGGATTCTGAGAGAAATCCTGTTTCAGAAGAATGAAAACTATTTTTTTCCTGCTTCCTGGCCACCTTGAAGGAAGGCTCTTGTCAATTTCTGTTCTGAAATTGGCAGGAGCCTTCCTTGAGGGTAGCTGCCAGAAAGGCAGAGAGCGGAGCCGCTATGCCTCCCTGCTAACCCCCCAGCTCTGGGACCCACAGTGGTACGGCTTATTCTCCTGAGCTAGATGGGAGGTAGAGGAGGTAGAGTGTCCTGTGCTCTGCTGTGTTTCCATGAAAATTTTTCCAGTTCTAGTACAGATTTGACAAAAGATTTTGTTCTACTGAACAGGCGTTTTTTGACAAAACTAAGTTTCATCAGAAAATTTCCCCAAAGGTGATACATCTTTCCTGCATAGTCTTCAGTGTCTTTTTTTCCTCTTTTCCCTCCTTTCCTTCACCTAATTATTTCCCTAATTGTGTATGTTACTGTATCCCTCCTCTCCTAAAATCTCCAAGTGACGCATTACTTTTCCAACTTATCCCATCAACCTCTTTCTCTCCCACACTCTTCATTAACTCACACATGCATGTACCCATGCACTTACCCACACAGAAATCAAAAAATGAACCAGGTAGTGATTACCTAGAGGACTAACCCTGTATAAACCAAACTAAATTTAGGGGGATTCACTGTCCAGGCACCTTCTCTCTTTCCCAGCTGCTCCCAGGAAGCATATTTAGTTCAGTGCAGTTCTGTGACCTCTAATATTCCCGGCAGTGTTTTCACATTTATTTACAATATCTACCAAATACTAACTCAAACTTGTAAACTTCCTACTCTGCTGATTTTCTGTTTTCTTTGTGGGGCTTTATCATTCTCTGACTTCTGAAAGAGTAAGATTTAACTCTGATATAGGTTTTCAAATAATATGTCTGGTACAATGGGCTGTTTTAAAGCAATTAACAAAATAAAAATTCCTTTACCAGTGTAGTGTGTTCTGCAGATATTCAGAACTGATATCTTAATTGGCATACTTCTGTTTCCACCAATATAACAGTTTATAGGATTGTTTATCATAAAGGAAGTGTAAGTAACATGCCAAAGGGATTTTCTCCCAAACAGAGATTATTAAATAGCAATCTCATGATTATATTACCGTAATGTTTCTCTAAACAAAAGCTCACTGCTGTAATGGTTGTTTTGTTTTTGATATCTATATGGCAATGATTTGTAAACCTGTTAAAGCTTCATAAATAGATTTTAAAAAAAATTTAAAAAGAGCTAGATGTTAAAATCAAAGCAAAATAAGAAGTGTTTGACCCTTTGAGAAAATTTGACTCAATCAGTCCTGAATCTCTAATGTATCACTGTTTTGAGTTCCCTTCCGGTCCATCTGCAGTGTGTCCTTTCTGGAATAGATTGAAACATTGCTGTTCTTCATTGACTGTAAATTCAGATGCTGTCACTAATCTAGAGTTTTCTAATCTCTAATCGCACTACAATTAAAATTTTTGATTTGGGAATAGGCATATTATGCTTTTCTTGCTGCGCTTGTTTTGCTCCTAATAATGTGCAGTTTATAAAAATCGCACACTCTGAAGTCAGATTAACAATGGAGAAACTGAGTTAATAGCAAATCTTGCATATTTTATACAAAACAATGTCTCATTCTTAAGTGCTTGTTGCTTTGATATCCAAACGCCACTGCAGAGTTAAGAAACAGCAAGGACACTGAAGTGTGTATAGCCACATTGGTGTGTCCCCGGAGTAGGATCAATTAAATCTGAATTGTATAGGGAGGATCCTTGTGTTTCTAAACCTTCTACCTATATTTTCCTTCTCCCTTTCTCAGGGACGTATTTCAAACTAAAACATCACAGAATCCAAAATGATTTCAAAAGATGCTTCATCAGACCCAAGTGTTTATGTAAATGTGTAGGCTAATACTAAAAGATGTAGGATTTTAAGCCATCCTATTGGTTTGGAATGTATTCTTCTTGCATATCCTATACTATCCAATTTCAGTATTATTTAGTTGTATCAGACACAACCAAATTCAAGTCCATAACTGAGGCATGAGCAACAATGAAGCAAATAGCACATCCTCCCAGCTTTTATTGACCCAAAAAGCAGAAGTCTAGAGGCTTATCTTAAACTCAAGTTTCCAGTAAACAAACTCATAGTTGTTAATTCAGTCAATGACAGTATAGTAATAAATATAATGTAGTTATGTCTTATTTTGAAAAATGTGTGTGATACAATTTGACTTCTTTTCCCCTCCCCCCCCATAGCTGTGTGGAGTTTGACTTGAATGTAAACAATGTTGTAGGAATAAGAAATACATTCCTTCTCAGAACCTATGCATACAGTAAGTTGTCTTTTTATATTTTCTTATTCCCAGAGAACTTTCTCCTACTTTAAACTAGCACTTCAGTTAAACCCTCTTGATAGGAACTTTTATTACAAATGCACTAGCATCTAATCATATTGGGATGTTATCTATTATTAAATAACTAAAATAGGTACAGTAATTCTTGTTACCCACAATTCTTAAAAGATCAGTTATATGGAGAAAAGTGGTGTAGTTTAATAGGACTAGTTAATCTTTTTAACTTTCAAAAGTTAAATGTATATTTTTCATGCTAAGGTCCACAGATCTATTACAGTGGGTGTGTCAGCCTGCCTGTAGCTTGGTGGCAGAACCTGCCTCACCAGTCACTGGGAGCAGCGGAATGCCCTGCTCCTTGAAGGTCCCCCAGTTTTTTCTGCCTTCCTACTGCAGAGCTTCTTTGGGTGGAATTCCAAACAGTGTTTCAGATTTAGACTGAAAATTCCATTGAATAATTAGTCTGGCTAATTCCTAGCAGAGTCCCAGGCCTGCCTTCGATTTTGGGGGAGATTGTCCTCTCAGTTCTGATTTCCTTTCTGAGGTGTTTGGAGCAGCTGGCACCCTTGCAGAGAGAGCTAGCCTGAGAAAAGCCAGAGGTAAATGGAAGGGTCTGTGTTTTGTTGGGGAGCGTGACCAGCTCTGCACACAGGGTGCAATTTCCCTCACAATCCAGTCAGGGTGGGTCACCTTAGCCCTTCTCCCCTGGACAGGAGAGGAGCCAGGCAAGATTGGAGAGGCTGGCTGTGCTGGGCAAGATGCAGCCCAAGTAGGAAAATGGGACAGGCAGGATTGGTAAAGAACTGGCTCTGGGGGAAGCAGTCCTCTCCATCTTCATGAGGAGACTGAAGCCAGAAGAGCAGTATGCCAGATGGAAGACCGTGCCAGCATCCCTTCAGCCCACACTAGCAGCCATACCTCTGACTGCAGAGCACAGCTGTCTCTGCTTCCCTGTATGTCACAGATGTTGGGGGGCACCAGATACAGCACAGTCACTACCAGTGCCAGAGGATGCAGTGAGGAGCCTTTGGGCCCAGCTCCCTCCCCCTCTGCCACCTCTATAACAGCTCCCAACCTGACTAGATCCCTGCTGACGTCCCAGGATGAGACTCCCCCTCACCCCAGGGAAAACAGACTTATCTGGCCCATGTGGATCCCATGCAAAAGAGAGGGATAGAGCTGCATGGTCCAAGGCTCATGCCTTCCTTGAGAGACCCAGAGAGGGCTGTGTTAGGGAGGAGAGACAAATAACCTCAGCATCTCTGAGGTCATAGAAATTGCTAGCCCCTTGAAATGTTCCCAGTGCAATCTGAACCCAATTTCACTCCCCCCTCTGAAGCAGGATTATGGGGACAAACTCCCAAAGGAGAAATAAATGAATAATGAAATTAGTGCTTGCTTCCCCTGCTCACCTTCACGGCATGAAGCCTATCAGCTAATCCTCAGTACCAAGATATTCTGCTCACCATCACAGAGCAGATAAGCAGAATGGTTGGCCCACAGACATGCTGATTCCTCTAGGGATGCTTTCACCCCAATTTCACACCAGCAGTTCAAATCAGTGTTAGACACACAAAGAGTAAAATATATTAACATTTCCCTCCCCACAGCCCAAAAAAAAAAAAATTCCACCAAACAAAAAGAGGATAGACTTTTGTCGATGAGAGTACTGGGTATTTTGAAGCTATCCCTCGTTGGTCTGCAGCTGTCTTGTAGCTGTATATCCATCTTGATGCTCTTTGGGAAGATATAATAGAAGGCTAGGACTTATCTGTCACACCAAAAAGATTGGGAAAGTATCACGCTGTTGTCTCCAGCTGGTGCTGTGGGTCACCGTGCCCTAATGTTCAGATTATTGTTCCTCGCTTTTGTTGCAGGTTGCCATGCCTCACCACTGCCTCTTACTTTCCCCGGTAGATAGCTGTGGACTAATGGCTGGACAGCAGCCCATATATGGAAGAACAGTCAGGCAGTGAGGGGTCTCTTGGTTCACCACTCAAGGGTTTTTTCTACCCTTGACTCAATTTTATAAGGGTAGAAGGCCTCCTCGGTGTGCACCAGACAAAATTTAATCTGCTTTCACTACCCAAAATAAATGTGGCTCTTTGGTGGCCAGGGATTCTGTGTTTCTAACTTGTGGACGTTTTTACCTGAGTGACCACTTCACTATATAGGCCTTTGATAAGTATCATCTCAGCTCCCTCCTTTGGGCATGGAAACTCTTAGATAGCATCAGGCAAACAAAAATAAACTAGTAAATATGTGCCTCTGATCATCGACCTCTGTGCATCTGGAAACCTTATAACCTTGCTGTGCATGAAGATCCAGGATGTGAAGTAGTGAATGACATCTCATAAAGCTGGGTAAAGTCCCTGCTATATATTTTTCCACCTTTTCCACTGCTCCCCAAGACAATACAAAAGGAACAAGACAGTGGCAGTTTTACTGTTTATGACTTTCTGGCTCTCAGGCTTGATTAACCTAGCATTGGATCTTTGGGTATGTCTGTCTCACACAGGAGGTCTGTTAGTACAAGACCAGTCCTCCATCAAGGACCATACAGGGTTTAAAATGAATACTTGGATGAAGCATGTTTTGCTTGGGCACTCTTAATATACCTAAAATAAAGCCCTTCTGGGGGAAATCAAAGCTATGTTTCAGTGGTTTAACATGGTAATTAAACTAAGGGCTTTGTACCAGAAAAAGTTCTATTTGACTTTTTTGGGGTCCGTAAGATCAATAAACCCAAGTTTCTGAAATGTGTTCGTAGCATGTTTAAGAAAAGACTTATTTATACAAATTCAACATTAAATATTTTGTTAAGGCATCAACTTTACTCCAACCCCACAAGGTTATAGTGTGTGACCCAGGAACCTCATTGTGCTCCTTACAGACTCAGTATTGTACTTTTAATTTGGAAAAATAGCCCTCATAAGGCTCATTGTATTAATTCCTTAAGTAAATTCAAAATATTCCTCCTTTGGCTAAGCAACAAAGTACAGTCCTTAGGCATGCTGACAATCTTAGGGCAGAGTAGTTATGTCTTCTGTATTGAGATCTGCTAGATGGCCATTAGTTAACCAAATTCTGCATATTGGTTATCCAATCTTACCTGATGCCATTTCCTTTCTTTTGGCAGAAATCTTTTCCACACCTTAATGCCCAGGGGAAGAGAGAGACATCATTTACTTATTTCTGGATGTCCATATTTAAAGGATGATCCTGCTTTCCACCCTGTAGGCACATTGCTATGAAAATCCCATTGTAATGGATCTGTAGACCTTAGCACAAAGAAGAATAGGAAAATTTATGCATGTTTACCTGAAAGTTTCCTTTCTTCAAATTATAAGACCTACGTAGGGGATAATGGATTATCTAGGTTAGAGACTGACATCCAAGAATTTGGGTTTGTTTGTTATGTGGTATTTACCATGCAATGCAATAAGAGAAATTGTTTTCTTCAAAGTATTTTAACATCATCTGTAATTTAGGAAGGCAGGCTTGAATTATCCTAGCTGTGGAAGTTATCTCAACTTCAGGAGGCGGGGCATTCCCCTGCTACCAGTGACTGGTGGGTCCAGTTCAGTTCCCAAGCTGCAGCCAGGCTGAAGTATCCATTGTAATGGATCTGCGAGCCTTATTACGCAAAGAAAGGAAATTTTCAAGTAAGCATGAATACAATTTCCTGTTCTGGTAAGATGACAGTAGCACTGGGATAACTAATGAAATTCTGTAATAGGCAGGAAAAGGGAGGGCATCATATAGAAGGTGGTGTCATGTTAACCTGGAGGGAATATAAAAACTGTAACATTGACAATTAGTTAAAAATGTATTTAATTGCTTATTTTGAGTATTTATTTTACTTACAGTTGAGAATCGAGTTCGTCCATTAGTACTGGTGGTTAAGAAGTGGGCAAGTTTTCATGACATAAATGATGCCAGTCGTGGTACTTTAAGCAGCTATAGTCTTGTGTTGATGGTTTTGCACTATTTACAAAGTAAGTATGTTTTCAGCTTTTGAAATTGTGTCCCTTTTAAAGTAATATTTTTCTAGCTTTCTTTTTTTTAGCATTAGGAGTTCAAGTAACCTGATAGAAGTGGCTGAGGATAAAGTGAAAATTATTTTTATATTCTTTTTCCTTAGTGCTTCCTCTTAGGTAGTGAGGATGGACCTGTTCTCTGGAGGCAGATTAATTCTTAATAAAAATGTGCTTGGAGGACCTTGTATTGCCATAAAATAAACTCAAGCCCAGGTTAATATTTTCACTTTACAAGAGATAGATTTTGGTTAAATGCTCTGCTTTCAGGTTATTTTTGTGTTCAGGAATGTCTTCTGGATAGCCTAAGGGGGACTGTGTGCTGTTGGGTGGCCTCCTCTGTGTTCTGATTTTCTAGGACCTGAACAACTGGAGCACAATGAATTCCTGCAAATAGAGCTTAAATTCATGAGAGCTTCCTTACTATTGATTTTTCATTAAGGGACTGGTATATCCAGTGATCATGAGCTGCTGGGGTCCCTACATGTCCGCAGTCTCTCATCTTTTCTTGTAGTTTATGTATAGAAATTGTGTCTGTATTTGATAAGTCTCAGGGCTGCTGAGTTGAGACTTCTTGTTGCAAATTCAGTGGAATAGTGCAGCACAGAGATTGCTTCTGTAAGCATAAGACTGAACTGCATGCTCATGGTTCTTCCCCTCCCTCCATATGCTTATATTGCTCTGTTATGTTAAAGAAATCCCTCTACATCATCTCCTAAATTCTCTGGCCTGCTTAGAAACATAGGAATAGAGAATCTATATCAAATCAGTGGTCAGTCTAGGTCAGTATCCTGTGTCCCAACTGTGGTCAGTAGCAGATATTTTGAAGGACAGTGCAAGAAACTCTGAGGTGTACAGTTATGGAGTAACGTGTCTACAGAGGAAGTTCTGTGTAGCCTCTGCCACTTAGAGGCTGACTTATGCCTCAAAGCTTGAAGGTTTGTATTCCTTCCAAATTCTTGTTTTTTAACCTTTTCTAATGCAACTCTCAATGTTCTTATCTATATAAATAGCTGTCCTTTTTCTAATCCTACTAAGCTCTTGGCCACAAAGATTCCTTGCTGTTTTACCTTCAAATTTTGTGTGTATTTTTAAGTTTTTCTTTTATCAGTTTGCTGCCTTTCAGATTGCGTAGTTTTTCTTTCCTGCAGGTAGGAAGATAGACATGGCTCTATTTATTCACTTCTGCATAATTTTCTTGGCCTGGATGCCTGATATCCAGCCTAGAATGTATAGCTAACTACTTACTAAAATGTCTCAAGGAGCATGTGATACCATGATTTCTCTGCAAGCTTTTTACAACAATTCGGAAGTTAACTAAAAACACAGTTAACCAGGTTGATGGCTCTGATTATTGTAGTAAGACAACATCTATAAGCATAGCAATTTAAAAGGCATATGTCATTCCATGACCAGTTAGATTGAGTTACCTCTCAATTTTGTCCTGCCGAGACTGTGTAGATATTCCTAATGTAGCAGTCACCATGGTATCTAGGCACCAAATGTAAGAGTTAGTCTGTGCTGTCCTATTATAAGTATATTTTTGGTCTGGTTGTCTGCTATAGGCTCCTTTGGAGAGATGCCTGTGAAAGGGAAGAGTTGCTAGCCAAAATGTTGCTAAGTCTGTTTTTTGTGACTCAGAAACCTTATGGTAGGTGGTGGAGTGTTTCCAGAATAGTTTCTTGTTCCTTCCAATTAAAAAAAATGGCTGTATTGTTTGCGTGCAACTGGGTAGAATGGATGTAAATCATTGAAGCAGCCAATTAAAAAAATGACATAATCGGGAGGTTAATCAGTGAGGTCTTTGTCAGTCCTGGCCATTTTGGTTATAGGATCAAAACCACTGTGGACCTTTGGATCCTAAGGTCCCAAATAAGAAAGCTGAAGTGTGTGCAAGAGGGGGGAAGAAGTATCTTCAAAGAGTTGTGAAAAGCATTTAGCAGTCTTTAAAATGGATTTGGCCCAAAAGTTATAAACCATTTGATGTGGTCAGAGGTAAGCTTTCAGTGTAAGTAGGCTGACTCACTTGGAGATTGAAGGCAAGGGCCTCACTTTTTTTTTTAAACTTTAATATTTGTATTACAGTAACACCCAAAGAGTTCCTGGTTCACATTGGGGAACTTTTTGCTCTAGGTGTTGTGCAAATACAGATAGATAGACACACTCTCTGGTTTGAAAAGCTTACATGAAGACAAGTGTTCTACAAATAGTAGGGAAGGGGATACAATGAAATACATGGGTTTTATATACATAGATATTTTGCAATGATACTGCTAGTTGTGAGGGAGTGATAATTGCACAAAATCCCTGTGACAACCTCTGCATTTGTTTGCATTTTATTAGGAACTTAATGTGTATTTTGCTATCTCTTAATATTATTAAGCAATTGGAAATCAGCTGGAGAAGCATCACCATGTGATCAGCCAGCTTCCCAAGGAGAAACAACAATTTACAGACCACAGTTTGGGAGCTTTTTAGCTCTGTTAGATCAACCTCCTGGGCTAAAAAGGCTGGGGGAAATGTGCCTCTGGATATATGCACAGCTGCTAGTGGTTGTATTCCTAATGTTTTATTTCTGCAAGATTAACTAGCACACAACTCCTGATAACACATTTGGTAGGAGGCTATTGGAAACAGCTTATCTTTTCTAATTGTATATTTTACCTACAAAAATCCTAGTAAGGAGGTATAGGGGAAGAAGAAAGGAAAAGCAAATATTTCATTTACCAGTAAAATTGAGTCCATCTTTCCTCCCTAGTACAATCAAATCTCTGTTCTGTTTTCTTTTTTGCTTTTCGCTTTGCCCACCATGCTACTGTGGAAATCTTTTTTGACCTATGGCTTGAGTTTATTTTATAGGTACACACATTTCTTGAGCTTTAACCTTTCTACATGAACAGGTCCATCTGCACTGTATTGTAGGAGAAGAGGAACTCAAATGGCAAATGTGATTACGGACCAATAACATTTCCCCCCTTAATAGCCCATGACTCTTCATGTATGATGTAGACTCAGATGAAAATATCTTGAGCACTCAGATGGCTCAGATTTTGCTTCCTTTCCTGTCATTATGACAGAATGCTGGGAAATCTCCAAGATGTCATAGAAATAAGATAGCTCCTTCATATCCCCAAACGCCCACAAGCAAAGGAAACCTTGAGCATTAAAGCAGCTGTGATCTTATTCTTAGCAACCCAGTTAGTCATTGTAGCATTCTTTTGAAAATATGAAAGTCCTATTGCTGAGAGTTCTGCAGGTCTAATTCTCAGTTCTCAAAAACAAAGGATATCTTAACAATTGTTCCCTTCTGAGACCTAGTTTTGAGTTCTACATGCTGAACTTCATTATCATTCTCCTTAAGGAATGGTATAGACTAACTGTTTTAAAAACATGTTGATGGAGTGACATTATAGCTTTAGTGAAACAAGGAGCTAGCTACCAGATCTGCAGCTCAAATAATGAGTGGGATATAAATGTTAAATGGAAACTCAACTGTTTTTTGTGGGTTTTTTTTCTCTCTCTATTATGTTTAACACCATCTGATATGGAAGATAAATATTTGCCCCATTATTTTTATTCTTTGTGTGTGTGTCCTGTCTCTCCTCCCCCGCCGTGCCTCTTCTCCCTCCCGCCCCAACACACACTCCCTCCACCACCTCAGGGTTTTATGAAAGTTAAAATTACCTCTTTATTTGTTAGTGCACTAACATCACCAATGTCCACGTGGCTTTGGGACACTGCTAGCTGTGTAGTAAAGCGGGAAATAGCACAGAACATAATCTCTCTAGGGCTTTTGTCAGCAGTGGCTACTGGATATGTGGCACATCTTATTTTATTTTTAGTTACTTTTGATGATCTAGCGTGGCAGATTTTATATCTGAAGAATTGTGAACTCATTTAGAATATGGAAGACATCCCATGCCATGTTATAATCATGTTAGGGTAGATCCAAGTACTTGAGTTAAGCTATGATTATCCTTTTTGGAGTCTAAATAATAGTAGCCTACAATAACGAATTAACATGAATTTTAAAATGCAAACAGTGTCCAGCTGACATAGAAGTCTTCATATGTTTATTCTACAAATAGCAATATGTTGATAACACTTTCATTTAACTGAATAATTTTCATATTATGAGATATACAATAATTATATAAAATTTATGCAGGTAATTTTAATTTCACAAAGTACATGAAAATGAAATTCAGAGTAAACGCTTCTGTCATGGACTTTCAGTCCACACCTTTGGTGTAACTGATACAATATTGTTTTCTGTGAATTATGTGAATCACAGCAACTTTAAACTTTTTTTTTATAGCCCTACCTGAACCCATCCTTCCATCCCTCCAAAAAAATTACCCAGTAAGTGTTTCTTATAAATTCTTATTACATCATATTTTGTATATAAAACTGATTATCTACAATATTAATGTGAATACTTAAATCAGTATTGGGTAAAATTAAATATAGCTATGGGCATGGTCATTGGAATGCTCAATGCCATTTCATTTGCGTGCAGAAATGCTGCCTGCTGATTCTGACCATTCCTTTGTTAGTATGAACTGTTTCAGTTACATACAAGATCAGTTTTCAACACAGGATCAGACAATGTGTTGTGGTGTTGTTAATAGGAGCTGCACACCTAATTGACCATGTACTGTGCTGAAAATTCATCAGTTGCATATATTAGTCTGGTGTAAAGTTCCGCTTGCTATTTCTTAATACTGCTTCCAGCAGCACTTTCATTCTTGTTGTCTGTCAGCAGCAGGAAAGGCCAGGGAGAGAGCCAGCTGCCTAGCTGTTGAGTCACTTGGATCCTCCATTTGATCAAATATTTAGACCAGAAGAGGACAAAACTTGCATAGTTAATATGGAGGATTGTGCACAACCTCCCCATGACGTTAGGCTTCAGTTCTATCAAGTGTGTGTGTGTGTGTGTGGACACTTACTGGTATGCCCACGGAATGTCCCGCTGATTTCTTACGGAACTACTGGGCATAAGAGACCATGCTGTTGGATCTCTTTTTAGGATCAGGGTCTTAATTGGTGGCTCTTTAATTGAATGCTTCCTGCCCTTTTACAGATATTCAATTGGAAAAGAAAAGGAGGGAGTTATTGAGTGGCTATACTTTGTATTTAAGTTGTTCAGAGACATTCCTTATTCTGTTTTCTTCTTCTTGTGTATCACTTTTTTTCATGTTTCTCCCTAACATCTGTCTTTTCTCCTCCATCTGTGCCTTCATATTCTTTGCTCCTCATTTCTCTCCCATATTTCCTATAACTCCACTCAGTGTCTTCTCTTGGTCTCTTTATGCTTTATTATGTTACTGATAATGACAGTTAGATGTCCAGATTGTGCTGAATCAACCCTTCAGAAAACCATGCTTGCTACCATCACACACTGACAGGAAGAGCTGCTTTCAAAATTGCTGACTCTCTATAGCAGGGAAAAATAATAGTATCCAGCTCTCATATGGCAGGTTTTATTCACAGTAGTCCAATGTAAGCCATTATACACAGTGAAGATTAACAAAAAACAGTGGAAAACTTTGAAATAGAATATAAAACTCAGAATTTGCAATTCTGTTCTTATTCCATTGACCCTGCTGACTCGGTAGCTACAATTAGTCTTTAAAGCTATATATATTTTTTTACATTGTGTTTTTATTCTTTAGAAAAATATTACTATAGTTTTATATCTTTCAATCTCTTCTCCTCTCACGATTCACTTTTTTGGTATTGCATTACATCTGAAGTTTCTTATAATTTTTTGTAAATATCATACTCTGTGTAGTTAAAGATAACTGAATTTGCCTTCAGGTCAACATTTTATGTCATGTAAATATTGCAATTCATGTGAAACTTAGTTGTCATTTGCAAAAAGAAAAGGAGGACTTGTGGCACCTTAGAGACTAACCAATTTATTTGAGCATGAGCTTTCGCGAGCCACAGCTCACTTCATCAGATGTTTACCGTGGAAACTGCAGCAGACTTTATATACACACAGAAATCATGAAACAATACCTCCTCCCACCCCACTGTCCTGCTGGTAATAGCTTATCTAAAGTGATCAACAGGTGGGCCATTTCCAGCACAAATCCAGGTTTTCTCACCCTCCACCCCCCCACACAAATTCACTCTCTTGCTGGTGCTAGCCCATCCAAAGTAACAACTCTTTACATAATCAAGTCGGGCTATTTCCTGCATAGATCAAGGTTTTCTCACATCCCCCCCACCCCCATACACACACAAACTCACTCTCCTGCTGGTAATAGCTCATCTAAACTGACCACTCTCCAGGTTTAAATCCAAGTTAAACCAGAACATCTGGGGGGGGGGGGGTAGGAAAAAACAAGAGGAAACAGGCTACCTTGCATAATGACTTAGCCACTCCCAGTCTCTATTTAAGCCTAAATTAATAGTATCCAATTTGCAAATGAATTCCAATTCAGCAGTTTCTCGCTGGAGTCTGGATTTGAAGTTTTTTTGTTTTAAGATAGCGACCTTCATGTCTGTGATTGCGTGACCAGAGAGATTGAAGTGTTCTCCGACTGGTTTATGAATGTTATAATTCTTGACATCTGATTTGTGTCCATTTATTCTTTTACGTAGAGACTGTCCAGTTTGACCAATGTACATGGCAGAGGGGCATTGCTGGCACATGATGGCATATATCACATTGGTGGATGTGCAGGTGAACGAGCCTCTGATAGTGTGGCTGATGTTATTAGGCCCTGTGATGGTGTCCCCTGAATAGATATGTGGGCACAGTTGGCAATGTGGGCTTTGTTGCAAGTCTAGGTTCCTGGGTTAGTGGTTCTGTTGTGTGGTATGTGGTTGTTGGTGAGTATTTGCTTCAGGTTGCGGGGCTGTCTGTAGGCAAGGACTGGCCTGTCTCCTCTGTGTGTATATAAAGTCTGCTGCAGTTTCCACGGTAAACATCTGATGAAGTGAGCTGTGGCTCACGAAAGCTCATGCTCAAATAAATTGGTTAGTCTCTAAGGTGCCACAAGTACTCCTTTTCTTTTCACATTAATGTAATCCCTAAAAACTAGGGCTGTCAATTAATCACAGTTTACTCAAGTGATTAACATGAGTTAATTAACTAGATTAAAAAAATAATTAGGATTAATCGCAGTTTTAATTGCACTGTTAAATAATAGAATACCAATTGAAATTTATTATAAATATTTTTGGATGGTTTTTCTACATTTTCAAATATATTTATTTTAATTATAACAGAATACAAAGTGTATAGTGCACACTTTTGAGTGCAGTGCTTACAAATATTTGCAAAAAATAAAAGAAATATTTTTCAGTTCACCTCATACAAGAATAGTAGTGCAATCTCTTTATCATGAAAGTGCAACTTACAAATGTAGATTTTTTTGTTACATATCTGCACTCAAAAACAAAACAATGTCAAACTTAGAGCCTACAAGTCCATTCAGTCCTACTTCTTGTTAAGCCAGTTGCTAAGACTAACAAGTTTGTTTACATTTATAGGAGATAATGCTGCCTGCTTCTTATTTATAATGTCACCTGAAGTGAGAAGAAGCATTCACATGGTACTGTTGTAGCCGGTGTTGCAAGGTATTTATGTGCCGGATATGCTAAACATCCATATGACCCTTCATGCTTTGGCCACCATTCCAGAGGATATGTTTCTGTGCTGCTGATGCTCATTCAAAAAGAAGATGTTAATAAAAATTTGACTAAACTCCTTGGGGAGAATTGTATGTCTCCCGCTCTGCGGTTTTACCCACGTTCTGCCATATAATTTTGTGTTATGGCAGTCTCGGATGATGACCCAGCACATGTTGTTCGATTTAAGAGCACCTTCACTGCAGGTTTGACAAAACACAAAGAAGGTGCCAATGTGAGATTTCTAAAGATAGCTACAGCACTCAATCCAAAGTTTTAAGAACCTTAAGTGTCTTCCAAAATCTGAGAAGGACAAGGTGTTGTGCATGCTTTCAGAAGTCTTAAAAGAGCAACACTCCAATGCAGAAACTACAGAACCCAAACCATCAAAAAAGAAAATCAACAGTCTATTGTTGGATTTGATGCCGATGATGAAAATGAACATGCGTCGGTCTGCACTGCTTTGGATCGTTATTGAGTAAACCCGACGTTAAGCATGGAAGCACATCCTCTGGAATGGTGGTCGAAGCATGAAGGGGCGTACAAATGTTTAGCATATCTGGCACGTAAACACCTTGCAGTGCTGGCTACAACAGTGCCTTGGGAACACGTGTTATCACTTTCAGGTGATGTTGTAAATAAGAAGCGGGCAGCATTATCTCCCATAAATGTAAACCAGTTTGTCTTTGCGATTGGCTGAACAAGAAGTAGGATTGAGTGGACTTGTAGGCTCTGAAATTTTACATTGTTTTGTTTTTAAGTGCAGTTTTATGAAAAAAAAAAATTTACATTTTATAAGTTACACTTCCATGATATTGAGATTGCACTACAGTACTTGTACGAGGTGAAATGAAAAATACTATTTGTTTGTTTCATCTTTTTACAGTGCAAATATTTGTAATAAAAATAATATAAAGTGAGCACTGTAAACTTTGTATTCTGTGTTGTAATTGAAAACTATATATTTGAAAATGTAGAAAACATCCAAAAATTTAAACGGTATTCTATTGTTTAATAGTGCAATTAAAATGGTGATTAATCGTGATTACTTTTTTTAGTGTTGCAATTAATCATGATTAATTTTTTTTCAGTTTGACAGACCTACTAAAACATAAGAAATGTGCTAGTTACAGAAACATCAGCATCCAAAGAAACTCACATATTACTTGTGGTCACGGGACCCACGGAACAATATATATCTCCACATTCTGATACTGTTTACCAATGCAATTTGTTCCCTTTCAGTACAAATCTACACCATTCCAGTTATTCAGAATCAAATACAAAGCTTTAACTTGACCTGAAAATACTCCTAGAACTTTGAGAAATGTCTAATCTAAATTGCAGATAATAGGTAATAGATGAGGAAATAAGTGTTTTGAATAGGAAGTAATAAAGGCCAGGTTTTCTGCTTCAGTCTAGCCCCTTTAGTGTTGTGACAGTGCAAAGGGGCTGGAGAGCAACCAGATCTGCCCATCTGTGGAATTCATTGTCATGGAGGAGTTTGCAGCTGGCAGAGAGCTGACATTTGTACCTCTGAGTTTTGGAGAAATGCTGGGTCATATCATGTGTGGAGTTGTTCTGGTGCTTCCAGGCTGGCAGACAGACCCTTCTGGGCCATAGTCAGATGCATAAATTAGAGCAGCCCTGAAGCTGCCCCTTAAGCAACTTTAATCTGCCCTGGGTCTGGCATTGTACTTGCCTCTGAATGAGGCAGCCATTAGTGGCTACTATGTATTTTCCTCCCTCCTTCCTGCTGCACCCTTTGAAAAGGTGTGTGAGGGAAGATACTCAAAGATGGCTAGATTCTACGCTGATAATGTCAAATTGTAAATTTTTAAAGGAAAAAAATTATGTGGCCAGAGTTTCCTTGTGTGTGTTGCTTCTAAGTAACTAACTGTGTTGGGTGGAGGTTTGTGTTCTCTTCCAATAAGACATGTAGAATGGGAATATATATTACTCACCAAAGGCTCTTAAGCAAAGTAAGTTGTCATGGGATAAGAGGGAAGGTCCTCTCATGGGTTGGTAACTGGTTAAAAGATAGGAAATCAAGGGTAGGAATAAATAGTCAGTTTTCAGAATTGAAAGAAGTAAATGGAGGTGTCCCCAGGGGTCTGTACTGGGCCCGGTTCTCTTCAATATATTCATAAACGATATGGAAAAAGGGGTAAACAGCGAGGTGACAAAATTTGCAGATGATACAAAATTGCTCAATATAGTTAAGTCCCAGGCACACTGCGAAGGGATGCTACAAAAGGATCTCTCAAAACTGGGTGACTGGGCAACAAAATGGCAGATGAAATTCAATGTTGATAAATGCAAAGTTATGCACATTGGAAAACATAATCCCAACTATACATATAAAATGATGGGATCTAAATTAACTGTTACCACTCAAGAAAGAGATCTTGGAGTCATTGTGAATAGTTCTCTGAAAACATCCATTCAATGTGCAGCAACAGTCAAAAAAGCGAACAGAATGTTGGGAACTATTAGGAAAGGAATAGATAATAAGACAGAGAATATCATATTGCCTATGTATAACTCCATGGTACACCCACATCTTGAATAGTGTGTACAGATGTGCCCCATATCAAAAAAGATATATTGGAAAAGGTTCAGAAAAGGGCAACAAAAATGATTAGGGGTATGGAACAGCTGCCATATGAGGAGAGATTAATAAGACTGGGACTTTTCAGCTTGGAAAAGAGACGACTAAGGCAGGATATGATAGAGGTCTATAAAATTGTGACTTGTGTGGAGAAAGTAAATAAGTTATTTACTCCTTCTCATAACACACGAACTAGGGATCACCAAGTGAAATTAATAGGCATCAGGTTTAAAACAAACAGAAGGATGTATTTTTTTCACACAAGGCACAGTCCACCTGTGGAACTCCTTGCTAGAGAATGTTGTGAAGGCCAAGACTATAACATGGTTCAAAAAAGAATAAGATAAGTTCATGGAGGATAGGACCCATCCATGGCCATTAGACAGGATGGGCAGGGATGGTGTCCCTAGCCTCTGTTTGCCAGAAGCTGGGAATGGGCAACAGGGGATGATCGTTTGGTTGATTACCTGTTCATTCCTTCTGGGGCACCTGGCATTGGCCACTGTTGGGAGACATGATACTGGGCTAGATGGACCTGTGGTCTGACCCAGTATGGCTGTTCTTATATGTGGTTGTGAAGATAAGTTTGTATATTTGAGGAAACATTAGCGTCTGTAGCCAGCCAAGTAAAAGTAGGAAGGCTGTGAGAAGTTGGGGGAAGCACTAAAAGGGTTGTAGGGTTCTTGACTGGAACACTTTGAAGTAAGAGGTGCAATTTCCTGCATTTTAGAGGACTATCAGACTCTTCAAAACAAAAGTTCATTGTGGGCTTCGGGAAGTTTATATCTGGAATTCTTTACTACATTGAGTAAATTAGGGTCTGTTAGAATACCAGTGAATGAGTACAAAGCCCAGCAAAACAGCAATGCCTCCCTAAGCACTTCTGTGTGTGTGTGACACACACACACACACTCATATATAATGAAGAGGCCAGAACCAGCTTAGTTTAAAAAGAGGAACTGAGGGAAAGGAGCAAATTTACTTGCTCATGCATTAGAACAATGGTCTTTCCTGTCCATCTTCCATTCACAACCAGTCCTGTCAATTCCCTAACCTCTTCCTAAAGAATCATAGTTCCTAGTATTCAAATGGAAATAAAACTTGTGTGTACATTTTTTGTGTGAAGTGATATCTCTTCAGGTTTGTTTTAAAGTCCGATCCTGTTTCTCCTTTTTTATAGGCAGAGTATAGTGAGGATACTGAAAGCAGAAAGGGGGCTATTGCTGGGAGAAGCATGTCCTCTGCTTTTGAGAGTTGGGAAGGGAAGATTTAAAGACAGATTTTCTCATTGCTGAGCCAGTTAAGGATGCTGTGTGAATGAGTTCCGGCATTGGTGCCACTGCTCTATAGTTATTTACCTCTCTTACGTACTTATATAGCACCCATTACCTTATTATCTGCATCTCACTCTCTTTAATTTATCCCCACAACCCCTGCAAAGTAAGGAAGTACTATTATCTCCATTTGTCAGATGTGGGAAATGAGGTTCAGAGAGGCCAATTGACTTGCCCCAGATCACGCAGGAAGTCTGTGGCAGAACCAGGGACTGAATCCAGGTTTTCCCATGGCTCAGGCTAGGTCCCAAACCACTGGACCATCCTAGCCTGGGACACATTCCTCTCTGTTGTGCCAGTGTTTCTTTAATGATTTTTCTAGGGTTCTAGTGATCACACTGCTGGAAAACGAGCAGCCTTGAGCAGCCTTAACGATAAGTTAATGACTCTTGGAAGGAGAGTTCCATTTAAAACAACCCCCAAAACTTAACCCCCCTGTCTCCCCAACCTTTTTCTTCTTTCTTCCTCCTCCTCCCCTATACCCAGTCCCATTTCTGGAGTTCTATTTGTTCCCTGAAATCCACTTCTGTGCCCCTTCGAATCCTGCACCATCTCACACTATGCCACCTCTCTGATCTCTTCCCCTCATCTCCTGCAATCCCTGTATGTCCCCGCAGTCACTTAGATTTTCTTCCCCATTAATATATAATGTTTCTTTTGGACAAGGATTTTTTCTAGGAGTATAGAATTTTAGATATATCTTTCCTTTCCTCATCAGTAAGCTGTAAGTGCAAACTAGAAAGGAAACTGGAGTTATCCATACCTGTATTCAGTGTAGGCTTGGTTCTCCATCCATAAAATAGGGTTAATGGTACTTCTCTACTTCGCAGGGGTGTTGTGAGGATAAATATTTTAAAGACTGATTGGCCCTCAAATATATGGTGATGAGGACCATATAAGTACTGTAGATAAATGGTCCCTACCCTGCAGAGCTTCCAGTGTAAATAGGCAAGATGATGGGTGGGAGAAAAGGGACAATGATACTGCCTGTTTTACAGAAGGGGAGCTTAGGTATGGAGAGGTTAAGTGACTTGCTGAATCTTAACACATCCTTGTGAGAGCAGCAGAAATGAGGCAAGCTACACTGAAGGGCTGACTGAAGGCTGTTATGGATCAGCTGGGGCAGCAGTGCTGGGGAGCTCCTCCTCCCTTCACTGTTTCCCTGCATGTGCTAGAAGTTTTGTTCTATGAAGAAGACACTTGTGTTGGTTTCCCTTAATATAAAGTTGGCCACTGTCTGTTGGCCTTTGGCCTGACCCAGTATGGCCATTCTTAAACGTTAAATTGAAACAGTTATAATGAACAATCATTATTTTTTGAATGCTATGTTGGAGATTTAGCTATTTGGATATGAATTTAGAAATGTGATAGCAAAGATATTTGTTAGCTAGAAGGAGATGAAGAAAAGGTGGGACTGAAAGTCTAAATTTCTAAAAAGAAAAGGAGTACTTGTGGCACCTTAGAGACTAACCAATTTATTTGAGCATAAGCTTTCGTGAGCTACAGCTCACTTCATCGGATGCATACTGTGGAAAGTGTAGAAGATCTTTTTATACGCACGAAGCATGAAAAAATACTTCCCCCCCACCCCACTCTACTGCTGGTAATAGCTTATCTAAAGTGATCACTCTCCTTACAATGTGTATGATAATCAAGGTGGGCCATTTCCAGCACAAATCCAGGGTTTAACAAGAACGTCTGAGGAGGCGGGGGGTAGGAAAAAACAAGGGGAAATAGGTTACCTTGCATAATGACTTAGCCACTCGCAGTCTCTATTCAAGCCTAAGTTAATTGTATCCAATTTGCAAATGCATTCCAATTCAACAGTCTCTCGCTGGAGTCTGGATTTGAAGTTTTTTTGTTGTAATATCGCAACTTTCATGTCTGTAATCACGTGACCAGAGAGATTGAAGTGTTCTCCGACTGGTTTATGAATGTTATAATTCTTGACATCTGATTTGTGTCCATTTATTCTTTTACGTAGAGACTGTCCAGTTTGACCAATGTACATGGCAGAGGGGCATTGCTGGCACATGATGGCATATATCACATTGGTGGATGTGCAGGTGAACGAGCCTCTGATAGTGTGGCTGATGTTCTTAGGCCCTGTGATGGTGTCCCCTGAATAGATATGTGGGCACAGTTGGCAATGTGGGCTTTGTTGCAAGTCTAGGTTCCTGGGTTAGTGGTTCTGTTGTGTGGTATGTGGTTGCTGGTGAGTATTGGGGGGCTGTCTGTAGGCAAGGACTGGCCTGTCTCCCAAGATTTGTGAGAGCGTTGGCTCATCCTTCAGGATAGGTTGTAGATCCTTAATAATGCGTTGGAGGGGTTTTAGTTGGGGGCTGAAGGTGACGACTAGTGGCGTTCTGTTATTTTCTTTGTTAGGCCTGTCCTGTAGTAGGTGACTTCTGGGAACTCTTCTGGCTCTATCAATCTGTTTCTTCACTTCCGCAGGTGGGTATTGTAGTTGTAAGAATGCTTGATAGAGATCTTGTAGGTGTTTGTCTCTGTGTGAGGGGTTGGAGCAAATGCGCTTGTATCGTAGAGCTTGGCTGTAGACAATGGATTGTGTGGTGTGGTCTGGATGAAAGCTGGAGGCATGTAGGTAGGAATAGCGGTCAGTAGGTTTCCGGTATAGGGTGGTGTTTATGTGACCATCGCTTATTAGCACTTTAGTGTCCAGGAAGTGGATCTCTTGTGTGGACTGGACGAGACTGAGGTCGATGGTGGGATGGAAATTGTTGAAATCATGGTGGAATTCCTCAAGGGCTTCTTTTCTATGGGTCCAGATGATGACGATGTCAAATGCATAAACCTGGAAATCCTGGGCGCCCCATCATCTCAAGCATTGGCACCCTGACAGCAGGATTGTCTGGCTATGTAGACTCCCTCCTCAGGCCCTACGCTACCAGCACTCCCAGCTACCTTTGAGACACCACTGACTTCCTGAGGAAACTACAATCCATCGGTGATCTTCCTGAAAACACCATCCTGGCCACTATGGATGTAGAAGCCCTCTACACCAACATTCCACACAAAGATGGACTACAAGCCGTCAAGAACACTATCCCCGATAATGTCACGGCTAACCTGGTGGCTGAACTTGGTGACTTTGTCCTTACCCATAACTATTTTACATTTGGGGACAATGTATACCTTCAAATCAGCAGCACTGCTATGGGTACCCGCATGGCCCCACAGTATGCCAACATTTTTCTGGCTGACTTAGAACAACGCTTCCTCAGCTCTCGTCCCTTAAAGCCCCTACTCTACTTGCGCTATATTGATGACATCTTCATCATCTGGACCCATGGAAAAGAAGCCCTTGAGGAATTCCACCATGATTTCAACAATTTCCATCCCACCATCAACCTCAGCCTGGTCCAGTCCACACAAGAGATCCACTTCCTGGACACTACAATGCTAATAAACTATGGTCATATAAACACCACCCTATACCGGAAACCTACTGACCGCTGTTCCTACCTACATGCCTCCAGCTTTCACCCTGACCACACCACACGATCCATTCTCTACAGCCAAGCTCTGCGATACAACCACATTTGCTCCAACCCCTCAGACAGAGACAAACACCTACAAGATCTCTATCAACTACAACTACAATACCCACCTGCGGAAGTGAAGAAACAGATTGATAGAGCTAGAAGAGTTCCCAGAAGTCATCTACTACAGGACAGGCCTAATAAAGAAAATAACAGAACGCCACTAGTCGTCACCTTCAGCCCCCAACTAAAACCCCTCCAACGCATTATTAAGGATCTACAACCTATCCTGAAGGATGAGCCAACGCTCTCACAAATCTTGGGAGACAGGCCAGTCCTTGCTTACAGACAGCCCCCCAACCTGAAGCAAATACTCACCAGCAACCACATACCACACAACAGAACCACTGACACAGGAACCTAGACTTGCAACAAAGCCTGTTGCCAACTGTGCCCACATATCTATTCAGGGGACACCATCACAGGGCCTAAGAACATCAGCCACACTATCAGAGGCTCGTTCACCTGCACATCCACCAATGTGATATATGCCATCATGTGCCAGCAATGCCCCTCTGCCATGTACATTGGTCAAACTGGACAGTCTCTACGTAAAAGAATAAATGGACACAAATCAGATGTCAAGAATTATAACATTCATAAACCAGTCGGAGAACACTTCAATCTCTCTGGTCACGTGATTACAGACATGAAAGTTGCGATATTACAACAAAAAAACTTCAAATCCAGACTCCAGCGAGAGACTGTTGAATTGGAATGCATTTGCAAATTGGATACAATTAACTTAGGTTTCCTTGCATAATGACTTAGCCACTCCCAGTCTCTATTCAAGCCTATTTCCCCTTGTTTTTTCCTACTCTCCGCCCCCCTCAAATGTTCTTGTTAAACCCTGGATTTGTGCTGGAAATGGCCCACCTTGATTATCATACTCATTGTAAGGATGCATACTTTGCACAGTATGCATCCGATGAAGTGAGCTGTAGCTCATGAAAGCTTATACTCAAATAAATTGGTTAGTCTCGAAGGTGCCACAAGTACTCCTTTTCTTTTTGCAAATACAGACTAAGATGGCTGCTACTCTGAAACCTAAATTTCTAAAGAGAGACACGTAAACTTATATTCAATCCTAAACTAATAAATAGATATATTTGTAACTTTATTGAAAATTCAGTTGTTACTCTAAGTGTTGGGAACTTGTTGACACACTATTTTCAAACATAAAGGGATATAATCCCCCGTTCTACTGCAGATGTCATAGTGCAACTTTAAGTGTAGGTCAATACCAGTGCCCCCATAATTAAAGAAAATTGTATTGGTTATCCTATTAGATAACAGTAAGTATTGTACTGTGGTACTGTAATGGTACCATATAATATATGGTTTTGTTAATATTATACAAATGTGTTACAGAACTCACTTGATTGCCATATTGTTGTTTTGTAGAATTGATTGTTTATATTGGCACTCTTGTTAATAGCTCTGTGTACAAAATACTTTTTCAAGCATATTACCTGTTTAAGAGACTAAATCTATTTAGTCTATTACAATATTAGATCATGTATATAACTTCCAAATCATAATGTATAATAGACCATCTATATTCTAGTAAAAAAGAATGACTAACTGCCTACAGCTTCGTCTGTGCACGAATTGGTACTCTCCACCAAACCCATGGAAGAAATAGATAAGCAGCACTCTGTTTTATGTGGGCACATTCCACTTTTTTGTTCCTTGCAGTAAGAAATTCACTGAAGATGGGGTGATCCTACTTAAGTTTGTGTGTTGGAATTCTTTATTGCACATCAGCATCACTAACTATAACTCTTGAGCTTCCTGTTGAGCCCTAAATAAAGAGAGTTTCCAAAGGGAGGGCAAGGGAATAGGTGTTTTTAAAATGGTAAGCTGGAGGAGTTTGTTTTTTCCCCTATCATTTAGTGGCTAAACTCTAGGAAAACATACTCTAGCTGTGTAACACTCCTGTGCCTAGGAAACTTAACATTGAGCTTCAGCACTTGACTTATCAGCGTCTCTGTCACAGGATTACATTCTCTAAAAATGCTTTTGCAAAATATGAAGATATTTTGTTCACTGAAATTGAACCACCAGCAAAACAATGGAAATTGAAAGGAGTCATGGCCCAGAAAAACAAGATTCAGTTTCATCCAGTCAGTACCAAATGTTTTAGTACTTACGCAACCTAGAGGAACACTTTCCCCCTAGAATGCAAAGAAGAAACCCAGAAGATGACAATTTGGATGCAAAATTTCAGAATCAGAATTGTCTGTACTTAAAACATTACAGCGGCATAGCTGCACCATTGCAGTGCTTCAGCATAGATGCTACCTACACTGATGGGAGGGATTCTGCAGTTCGTGTTGGTAATGCACCTACCTGAGAGGTGGTAGCTAGGTTGATGGAAGAATTCTTCCTCTGATCGACTTAGTTAAACCAACCTGATTTTCTAGTGTAATCAGCCCTGAGTCTAAATCATAGTCTTTTCAAGGCTGAATAATTAATATATTACATCCATATTATCTTATCTGCAGCATATCTCAGAATTTAAATACTATTTAGCCTTTTGAGCCATAAATCCTTTAACATATAATTTAGGCTAAATCTTCAAGAAGGTGCTTGTAATGATTCTTTCATAGAAGTGTCCCTAAACTATGGGCATGGCTGTGGTGCTGCCAAGGTAGTCTACACCGTAGGTGCCAGAGCCTGTCCCACTGCTAGGGAACCTTGCGGCGAACCTGAGCCAGAGCCTGAGTTGTCGCTCCCCTACAACCAAGTCGGGGGTTGATTGATGGCTTTGTCCCAATCGGTACTGGTCACCCCTCCCAGAGTTGGATCTCACTGACCTCGACAAGCATCTGGATCGGGGCCTCGGTGACCAGCAGCGCTCTGCAGATCCGCGACAGTACCGGGTCGGCGATCTACATCTCGCACTTAACGAGCAGTACCAGGATGTGGAGCAGGATTGGGAACTAGAGTGGCCTTGGTGTCATGAAGATGTAGTCACATGCAGTGATGCTGCCCTGAGGGATAGGCGACAGTCCATGGAATGGTACCGTCGGTCCCTTGACCTGTCCCTGGAGCGGTACTGGTGCCACGGAGATTCCAGGCGCCAACTCCGAAACTTCTGCCGGGGGGTGCGTACCTCCAGAGGTTGGCGCCTGGTTACCAGCGAGCCTCACCTCGAGCCTCTCTGCCCTTGTCCGAAGTTCCTCCCTGGCCCCTGCCGAACTGGCCAGACCTGCTGTCACACGATCACGGCCGACTCCTGCACCCCAGCCTCGCATCCCTCTACCTCACAGCATGGATGTTGCGTGGCTGAGCCCTTATGAACGGGCCTGTTCAGACTGGGTCCAGAAGGTCCTCCTTGAGAGTAGAAAGCCCTTGACTAGGCAGACCTACCTGGCAAAGTGGATGAGGTTCTCCCACTGGGTGGCCGAATGGGGCATCTCCCCTTCACATTCTTTAGTGCAGTTGATCTTGGACTGCCTGCTTCATTTAAGGAACCGGGGCCTGGCGCACTCCTCTATCAGGGTACACCTGGTGGCCATTTCGGCCTTTCATCTGCCAATCCAGGGGCCGACTGTGTTCTCCCATGACATGACAGTCAGGTTCCTTAGAGGCCTCGGGAGGCTCTTTCCTCAAGTCTGGTCCCCGGCCCCTCAGTGGGATCTCAACTTGGTTTTGTCCAGGCTCACAGGGCCCTTTGAGCCTTTGGCCTTGTGCTCTCTATATCACCTATCATGGAAGGTAGCTTTCCTGCTGGCAGTAACATCGGTGAGGCGAGTCTCCGAGCTGCGAGCCCTGACCTCAGAACTTCCATACAGAACTGTCTTCTGTAAGGAAAAGGTCCGGCTCCGGTCCCACTCAGCCTTCCTCCTCAAGGTGGTGTCCGCTTTCCACATGAGCGAGGACTTCTTTCTTCCTGTCTTCTGCCCTAAGCCCCATGAGATTAGTGAAGCGAGGCGCTTTCACGCTTTGGACATAAGAAGGGACCTGGTTTTCTACCTAGATCGGACAAAACCTTTCCAAAAGTCGACTCAGCTTTTTATCTCTACAGGTGGGATAGGATGAAGGGCCTCCCTGTGTCCATGCAAAGGATTTCTAACAGGATTACCCCTTGCATTCGGACCCGCTACGGGTTAGTGGGAGTCCCTCTGCCACCGATCGTGAGAGCCCACTCGACTAGAGCGCAGGCATCCTTGGCGACCTTCCTGGCACATGTTCCGATCCAGGACATCTGTAAAGCCATGACATGGTCCTCGGTACACACATTCCAGACCCAGTAGGCCATCACGCAGCAGGCCAGCAATGATGCTGGGTTTGGCAGAGCTGTATTGCAATCTACATGTCTGTGAACTCCTTATCCTGCCTCCAGGGGTACTGCTGGGAGTCACCTAAGTTGAATGGACATGAGCAATCACTCGAAGAATAAAAGACAGTTACCTTTTTCCATAACTGGTGTTCTTCAAGATGTGTTGCTCATGTCCATTCCACAACCCTCCCTCCTTCCCCACTGTCGGAGTTTCTGGCAAGAAGGAACTGAGGGTGGAGGGGGCAGGCAGTACCCTATATGCCACTGATATGCTCACCACTCCAGGGGGCTCTAGAGCCGGTCCCCTATGGATACTGCTGAGGGAAAAACTTCCAGAACCGGTGCATGTGGCAAACACACACATACCTAAGTTGAATGGACATGAGCAACACATCTCGAAGAGCTGTCGGAAAAAGGTAACTGTCTTTTTAGCTGCCTAGTATTCACATAAGGAACGTTTTGTTAAAACCTGTCAGAAGGAAAATTATTTAATTATAAAGGGAGAAGTGGGAGGAAAGAATTATTGCACACGCACGTTACCTTTCATGATATAAATTCATGACCTGCAAAAGCACACTCTAGTTTCAGCTATCTTATACATTATATAAAACTTTGAAGTAGTCCTTAATCTCCATTGCTCTGTCAGTGAAACAGCTTGTTTTAGTTGAGAGCTACCATCCTTGAACACTTGTTAGCTTTTCAGTTAATGCATAAAGCTGGAATAATGTATTTCAGCCCTAAAGAAATTGCAAGCTCACACCATTTATCTGTTTAAAGAGTGGTATTTTGCCTGATTAACTTTGTCAAGTGGTGATCAGCAGCCCTTGGAGTTCCTGGAAAACCTCATGGAGGTGTGGGATATCCTCAAAGTTCTTAAACATTTTCCTGGCAGTAATGTCAAATACATGATATGCAGTTTGGTTTTTTGGAGGAATGAGGGTGGATTGATGTTAAATTTCTTTGATTTAAATCACTATTTAAATCAGCAAGTGGAAAATCATGTTAACCATTTGTACTTTTTAGTTATTTTCCAAATGAAAATTTCATTCTCATTGGTAGAACCATTAAAACATTATTACTTGATTTATTTAAATGCAGCTTTTAGACTAGATTTGGTAGTACTTCTTGCTAAAACAGGAGAGCACACTATAACTATACGCATTTATTTAAGCAATTGTATAGCTAGTTTATCACACATTTATTCAACAACTAAGGCAAGATTTTCACTGCTTAACGAAGTACTGGCATTTGGTGAAAAAAAATAAATAGCAGTATTCACATCATTAAGACTGAAACTAGATAATACAATACATGCTACATTGTGTCGTATTTATAAAGCTTGACCTCCAAATTTAGTTATGTTTTCCCCTTGCTGCTATTTTTTTAGAAAAGCAGTCTTAACTTATTAGTTAAAATATATTAGGATTCGTTAGTTCAACATACCTTTTATTTAGATGATACTAGATTATGATAAAAAGATAATAGGTTGTCATGAATTCAAATTAAATTTCAAACAGGCTTATTTTTAAAAAAGAATATACATTTTAAAAACCTGATTTTAGTTTTCAAAAAATTATTTTGAAAAAATTATTCACTGTGACCAGCAGAAATTAGAAAACAAGGCTTCTGTTTAAGAAAGTTTAAGAATTGTTCTTATCGTCCAAGAATAGTGGCTGGCATTTTTGGATCTTTTGAATGTGGTGCATTTCCAGCTTGTCACAGGAGGAGTCTTTTCCGTATTTGCTATGCTGGTGCTTGCATGATTGCTGGAAAGGAGTAAATTTAGTGAAGAAGCAGGCACAATAGATATACCCGAAAATTCCATCAGTTATCCTAAATGTTTTAATAATCATATGTCTATATTATGAGTAACTACTATGAACTCCTAAAAGGTTTCTTAAATATATGTCGTCTTAAGCTTTGGTTACCAACTTAAAAAACATTTCTAGTGATAATGGTATTTGATATTTTTTCATCCTTCTTTTATTTTTTTTCCTGTATGTATGTTTGTGCTTTCTTCTTGGCTAAAATATTTACCCTAGTGATGCCTGATGTTGACTGATGGGGTTACTATAACTATTTGTTGGCAGTAGATTACTTTTCATGGCAATCTGGTTAGTCTTTGTTTTAGCTCCATAAATAAAAATGAGGGACTGTTATCACATCTTTAAATATTGGTCAAGTTTCTTTAATTTAGATTAATGCCTGTATGTTTCCCTGGTCAGGTTCCGATCTAAGTGTGAGATAGCAATTGTACTAATGAAAATAGCTCATTTATTAATCTCTAAAACAAATGGGGCAATACTCCCTTTAGCCTAATTCCTTACCAGCTCAGTATGATGGCCTCAGTGCAGACTAGTGGATTTTTCTTGAAGTTGGGAAGGTCTTCGTCTTTTGTACGAATACAAAAAAGCCCTTGATAAATCCCATATTCCATTTCAGAAGTGTCTAGTAATAGCATGTAAATGTAGAAGCAGTAAATGTCTGCAATAGCAACTTCATTATGTTCACCTTTTTACGTATTCTTAGAGGGCAACAGTCCCAGCTGTCAACCTGTGTGTGTGTGTGAGGAGGGGAAAATATCTTAAGGCCCTTGTTACTATATGCTGTGGCTCTTTTGTTCACACCTACAGCAAACTGTAGGGATCGCTTCCACTCAGGTATTACATTTCTGGTGAAACTGATGTTAAAACAGTATGGAATGCTGCAGGATCTTTAGATATTTACTGAGTGCCTGTTGATAGAGAATGTGACTTTACTCATACAGTAACTCCTCACTTAACGTCCTCCTGCTTAACGTTGTTTCGAAGTTGTCGCTGCTCCATTAGGGAACATGCTCGTTTAAAGTTGTGCAATGCTCTCTTATAATGTCGTTTGGCTGCCTGCTCTGTCTACTGCTTATAAGAGTCTGTGAAAGAGCAGCGACTTTACAAGGGAGCATTGCACAAGTTCCTCTTCTCCACCTCCTCCCTCTCCCTTCCAGCGGTAGTGCTTCCCCCACCGCCAAACAGCTGTTTGGAGGTGCCTAGGACTTTCGGGGGGAGGGGGAAGGAGTGGGGATGCAGTGTGCTCCGGGGAGGTGGTGAGTGGAGTGAGAAGAGGTGGGCCTGGAGTGGAGCAGGGACAGGAAGAAGCGGGCCTGGAGCATCTCCCGGCAAGGTCGGCGCCTGTTCTTCTTGGGGGAAGCTGCCGCTGCTGCTGCACAAGGTGCTTCCTAGCATCCTTGTCTGCAGTAGGCTGTGCTTGTGAGGAGTGAGCCAGGGGCACCTCCTAACAACAGTACAGTATATAATGCCTTTTGTCTGCCCAAAAGAAATTACCTTGGAACCTAACCTTCCTCATTTACATTAAATCTTATGGGAAAATTGGATTAGTTTAACATCATTTCACTTAGTTACATTTTTCAGGAACATAACTACAACGTTAAGTGAGGAGTTACTGTTAAACTTGAGAGAAGCTTTCTGTACATTTCAGTTTTATTTTCTGAAAACTTAGCAGGCACAGGGAATAACAAAAAATAATAAATAACTGACCCTGAAGAGTTTCCTTCAGTTTTTGCTAATTTCTTCTCTTGCAAGCTGCAAGATTGCTTTCAGAAGTCTGTTAATTTCTGTACATTTCCTTTTTAAAAAGTTGCAATTCAAGAACTAGAATCTTTTCATATGTGCCCTCTTATTACAGGGATTTCAAACCTACTGCATTAGCTAGGAATACAAGGTTGTTACATTCCCTCTTCTTACGATTCCTTCTGCCATGCCTCCATATTCTGAGGTGAACTTGCAAGATATGGTGCTGTACAAGTTTCTCTTAAACATAATGATGATGATGATGAATACCTGATCTGTATGCAAAATGGCAAGACTGGCAGTTGTTTGCTGCTATTTTAACATGCCCATCTTATGTTTAGGAAAGTTAAATTGTTTAAAAAAAAAATTAAAAGGGAAAATTTAAATAAGTTATTTAGTCGGGTGAAGACTTTCTGAATTGGTAAAGGCAACTCTTCTTGTGGTCAGCCTCCAATATTTTTGGTGGAAAAACAAAAGTGCCATGGATTATATAGTCAGGTATATGTTGATTGTTAAATGATTTTTAATGTTTTCACTTAACTTGATTAGAGGAAATGCTGCTACTACTATAGTCTTTGAAATCATTGTCTGAGAAGATGCATGGTCACATAGGAGCCAGGGGTTTGACACATTGGTTTAAAACTAACTATGAAATAAGTTTCCCCTCCCTTTCAGACTGTCTGTCATAGTGGGTATGCAAATAAAAATTCAATTTTGAGATTTTTCTGATGTGACCGTTCTTGGGCATCTTCATGAAGGGAAAGGGAGCACAGGAAATAACATGACTGACTGTCCCCACGCAGGGGATGATTAATTCTCGTTGAGGTCAGTGGAGTTACTTATATGCAACAGAGGAGTAGGAGGAACAATAGGGCCCTTCACTGGTAAATAGAAACTGGGCCATGCACACTTACAGCACTTGCTAAATAAATGATGGGCAACTTTCTGCTGTGTATGTCTGATCTTGAAAGCACCTAGATTAAGTGCAGTCTTGCAGCATGTACTTTACGAAAGGCTATATTCTCTATTCTTTTATTTTGACAGGAATCTTTTAATCCTACTATGCAGCTGCACCTTGTACATCAAGCTCCACGCACCGTTCCTCCTTACCTCTCCAAAAATGGATCGACTCTTGGAGATTTATTAGTGGGCTTCTTCAAATACTATGCCACAGAATTTGAGTAAGTGATCAACTTCTACCTGTGTTTAGCATCTTGCAATAAATGAAAATGCCTCATGTTTGGACTTAGCTTGCTAACATTTTAAGACTGATCAGCAGAGAGAGAGGAATGGTTTGGAGACAGGATGGGGGTGATGAAGAGCAAGGAGAGAAATAAATGAAAAGGGGCACATGACAGCTCTTGGATGTGCCTGTGTAAGCTTGGCACTGAGATGTGCCTACGGTTGTTTAATAAACTACCTTAGTTTAATCTGTAAAATAGTCTGTCAAAAATCAGATAGCTCTATTGTCCTAAAGCCAGCTATTTGTTAGTGTGTTGTTTTAGACTGAAACTTCCCTCTCCAAAGAGATTCAGAGTTTCTGGATGCAACTGAAGGTATTGATTTTGACCTGAAGTAGGTTGGGTCCTGATTACTTCAGTGGCTTCTTCATTGTTTCATAGTTTCACCTTATATTAACTGAGGTGCTTGACCTAACGGCCCCCTGTTTGACCCAAACAGTTTAGGTCAAAACAAACACCTTGAATTTTTACCTGGAAATCAACTGCTGTTCAGTACAGATCAGAGTACATTTTACATGATCTGCAGTTCTTCTTCGAGTGCTTGCTCATGTAGATTCCAATTAGGTATGTGCGTGCTGTGTGCACAGTAGCCGGAAGGTTTTTCCCCTGCTGGTATCTGTCGGGTTGGTTCAGGTGCCCCTGGAGTCATGCCTCCATTGCACCGTATATAGGGTCCTGCTGACCTGCCGTCACTTCAGTTCCTTCTTACCGCCTGTGACAGTTAGCCGGAAGGCTAGTTTCTCTTGCTTCGGCAAGCCTTCTCCCTAGTGGTCTTCAGACTGTTCTCTATAAATAGTTAAATCGGTTTGTTCGTAGTTGTAGTTAGTTTAGTCATTGTATGGTTAGAATTCCAGTAAGGAATTATTCTGGGGATTACCCGCCATTTTCCCTACCCTTCTCCCCTCACCCCTTTCCCCGGCACCAGGGCATGCCTCAGTCTCTGGGATTTAAACCCAGTGCAGCTTGTAACAAGCCTATGCCCCGGAGCGACCCTCACACTTCCTGCTTGAAGTGTCTGGGGCAATTGCATCAGAAGGACTGTTTGCAAGATCTGCAAAGAGACCAACGATTAAAAATCCTTCTGATGGAGGCTGCTCTCCAACCCCACTCGGAGCCAAGTTTGCCCAAGCCAATGCTAGCACCTCTACATCAGTGCGCAGTGCCCTGGCATTGACACAGGAGACTTTGGCACTGAGAAAGACTCTAATAGAGATGCTCTGCACCGGCAGTGCTCTCTGCAGAGGGGCTCTGCACATGGTAATGCAAGGCCAGGAGCAAGAGTCGGTCCTGATTAGAACCTTGTCTTCGTCATTGCCACATGAAGCAGTGGCTCAAACCTCCATGGCTCCTGTACTCAAGAACAGTAGGGTCCACCAACAGCTCCTGAAGAGGGTGGCCCAGAACCTGGGGCTCCAGGTCGAGGAGATCTGAGTCCTTGGACCCCATGGTAGATATCCTGGCCCCCAGTGACTCTCAGAGTTGCTCTGCTGCTTATTAAGACCATAGAGGGTACCACAGAAACTTAGTGGCAGACCCTCACCTCTCTGCCCCGATGGTGAAAAGGACAGAGGGGAAATATTTTGTCCCCTCTAAAGGGTTTGAACATTTTTATTCACACCCACCACTGGACCCCTGTCATAAAAATAAAGGGAAGGGTAACCACCTTCTTTATACAGTGCTATAAAATCCCTCCTGGCCAGAGGCAAAACCCTTTCACCTGTAAAGGGTTAAGAAGCTAAGATAACCTCGCTGGCACCTGACCAAAATGACCAATGAGGAGACAAGATACTTTCAAATCGGGCGGGGGGGGAAAACAAAGAGTCTGTCTGTGTGATGCTTTTGCTGGGAACAGATCAGGAATGCAGACTCAAACTTCTGTAAAGTTAGTAAGTAATCTATCTAGAAATGAGTTAGATTTCCTTTTGTTTAATGGCTGGTAAAATACACTGTGCTGAATGGAATGTATATTCCTGTTTTTGTATCTTTTTGTAACTTAAGATTTTGCCTAGAGGGATTCTCTGTTTTGAATCTGATTACCCTGTAAGGTATTTACCATCCTGATTTTACAGAGGTGAATCTCTTACCTTTTCTTTAATTAAAATTCTTCTTTTAAGATCCTGATTGATTTTTCATTGTTCTTAAGATCCAAGGGTTTGGGTCTGTGTTCACCTGTACAAATTGGTGAGCATTTTTATCAAGCCTTCCCCAGGAAAGGGGGTGTAGGGCTTGGGGGGATATTTTGTGGGAAGACGTCTCCAAGTGGGCTCTTTCCCTGTTCTTTGTTTAACATGCTTGGTGGTGGCAGCATAGGGTTCAAGGACAAGGCAAAGTTTGTACCTTGGGGAAGTTTTTAACCTAAGCTGGTCAGAATAAGCTTAGGGGGTCTTTCATGCAGGTCCCCACATCTGTACCCTAGAGTTCAGAGTGGGGAAGGAACCTTGACAACTTCTAAGTGGTGGCAGCAGCAAATGAATGGGAATATAAAGGGTATCAAAGACCCACGTCTAAAGCCCAAGAGGCGAAGAAGCTGGACCTCTTCGGGAGGAAAGTCTATTCTACTGGGGGAGCTCCTGCTTTGGATTTCAAACCACCAGGTGATTCAGCTTCAGTTCCCGCGGGGCTATGTCAAAGTTCACAGAGCTTCTGCCAGAGGACTTGAGGGCTGTTTTCTCCACCTTGGTGGAGGAGGGCAAGCTTGTGAAACGGGCTTCGCTACTGACAGCCCTACATGTTGCCGATTCAGCTGCTTGGACCATGGTGTCGGCGTGGCCATGAGAAGAAGCTCCTGGCTGCAGGTATGAGGGCTCCCGTATGAGGTCCAACAGACCATCCAGGACCTCCTAATCGAGGGCTCAACCCTCTTCTCCAAGAGAACGGATTCACAGTTCCGTAGGCCTAATGACTCAAGAGCCACTCTCAAGTCCCTTGGCCACCATACCCCCTCAATGCAATGGAGGCATTTTAAGCCCCAGCCTCTGCCTTGATTCTACCAACCTCAGAACAGGCAAGACTATTCTAGGAGGCTTAATAGAAACCACAGGAGGCAGCCTCCTCCTTCATCTGCTCAGGGCTCTGGGCAGGTGAAACAGCGCTCTGGACAAAAACAAGCCTTTTGAAGGTGCACCCAAGGGCGACACACCAATTCAAACGTTGCATCCAACTATCCCATCCCTTCCTTTTCATGCCATGTATGGGTCCGGAACACATCTCCACATGGTAGAACTGGAATATTCTCTCCAGTTCAGCTTCTCTCCTCCCTCCCGCGTCCCTCTTCAGGGAACCCTCTCATGAGCATCTCCTAATGCAAGAGGTGCAGCTGCTACTGAGAGCGGGAGTGATGGAGGAGGTTCCTCTGAACAAATTCATGAAGAAGCTGAAGTTCTTTGGCCTCCATTATCCCTTCCCTGGATCCAGGAGGACTGGTATGCTGCCTTTGACTTGAAGGACGCATACTTTCATATATCCATAACTCCGCCAGACAAAAGGTTTCTTAGGTTTGTGGTAAACCACAATCGGTATCCGTTCACGGTCCTCCCCTTTGGCCTGTCAGTGGCACCTTGGGTGTTCACCAAGTGCATGGCAGTCATGGCCACATCCTTACAGAAGTGCCAGGTGCAGGTGTTTCCGTACCTCGACGACTGGTTGATCAAGGGCTGCTCCAGAACACAAGTGGAGACGCAGGAAGCCTAATAAGATCAACTTTTGACAGCTTTGGCCTTCTCCCCCACTCACATGATAGAGTTCATAGGGGCAGTGTTGGACTCAAGACAGGCGAGAGCATTCCAACCAGAGTCATGGTTTCAGACTCTGTGACATCATACAAGTTCTCAGATGTTTTCCTACCACTACGGCAAGGAATTGCCTGAAGCTCCTCAGCCACATGGCCACCTGTACTGATGTAGTGCAGCATGTCAGACTGAGGCTCTGACCCCTTTGGGCGTGGCTAGCATTGGTGTATTGACCAAACCAGGACAGTCTAGACAAGGTAGTCAGTCTTTCGTAGCCAGTTCTTGAGTCTTTCCTATGGTGGCTCAACCAGCAAGCTGTGTGTGCAGGGATTCCTTTCTCCAGACCTCCACCATCACTTTCCCTGGTCATGGACGCATCAGCAATGGGGTGAGGAGCGTATCTGGGGAAGCTCAGGGCCTCTGGTCCCAAGCGGGACTCACTTTACATCAACGTCAGATTGCTGAGGGCAGTCCGTCTGGCATGCCAGACCTCCCAAACTCACACACCTCCCCTCCAAGTATCAGTCGTGACAGACAATACAACAGGGATGTTTTATATAAAAAGAGGGAGCAGCACACTCCTCTCCCCTGTACCAGGAAGCCCTCAAACTGTGGGACTTTTGCATAACCCACTCGATACATTTTGAGGCATCTTATCTCCTCAGAGCGAGTTGACAGACCATCTCAGCAGGTCCTTTCACAACCACAGGTGGTCCATACACCTGGATGTCATGAACACCATCTTCCAGCAGCGGGGAATTCCCCAAATAGACTTATTCTCAACAAGACACAACAGGAAGTGTCCGTAGTTCTGCCCCTTCCTGACTCACATCCCAGACTCGATCACAGATGCTTTCCTTTTCTCTTGGAAGGACCACCTCCTTTACTTGTTTCCACCCATTCCACTCTTTCACAAGGTCCTACTCAAGGTTCGACGGGATGAAGCCTCTGTGATATTGATAGCTTCAGCCTGGCCATGTCAGTACTGGTACACGTCTCTTCTGAAGTTGTCAGTGGACACTCCGATCGCTTTACCGCTGCTCCTGGACCTGATAACTCAGGTTCATTGCCATCTTCAGCATCCCAATCTCGAATCTCTCCACATCACGGCTTGGAAGCTCCATGGCTAAATCCGATGGAGCTTGCTTGCTCTGATCCAGTTAGGGAAGTCCTCCTTGGTAATAGGAAACAGTCTACTATGGCCATCTACCTAGCCTAATTGAAAAGATTCGCGATTTGGTCATCGCAGAAACATAAGTCTCCTATGCACTTGTCAGTGCCTTTTATCTTGGGTACCTTCTGCACCTGAAGCAACAAGGGTTCTCTATGCCGTCAATAGAAGTCCACTTGGCTGCCATTTCTGCCTTTCACCCAGGCGTGGCTGGCCGATTTGTCTTCACCAATCCGATAGCTGGACGTTTTCCTAAAGGACTTGACAGGTTATACCCTCAAGTACAGCAACCAGTCCCAGACTGGTTCTTAACCTTGTTCTTTCCAGACTAATGGGGCCCCAATTTGAACTACTAGTGACATGCTCATTGCTCTCTCTCTCACGGAAGGTGGCATTTCTGGTGATGCCAGGAGGGTGTCAGAGCTTAATGCCCTAACATCCGAACCTGCTTACGCAGTCTTCTATAAGGACAAAGTTCAGCTTTGACCAACCCAGCCTTCCTCCTGAAGGTCATCTCCCAGTTTCATGTTAATCAGGACATTTTTCCTCCAGTTTTTTACCCTAAGCCACGCGCCAACAGCCGAGAGCAAAACCTCCACTCTATGGATATTCACTGGGCGTTGGCCTTTTATATCAAACTGGTGAAGCTACTCAACTATTCGTCATAGTAGCAGACAGAATGAAGGGTCTCCCAGTCTCTTCCCAAAAGAATTCATTGCGGATCACATCCTGTACCCGGACATGTTACGATCTGGCTAAAGTACCTGCCCCCGCCATGACCGCGCACTCCATGAGGGCGCAGGCACCTTCAGCAGCATTCCTGGTCCAGGTTCCAATCAAGGAAATTTGCACAGCTGTGACATGGTCCTCAATCCACACTTTTACCTCCCACTGTGCCATTACCCAGAAGGCTAGAGCGGCACTTCAGTCAGCGAACCCATGAGCTCCAATCCCATCTCCAAGTTCCTGCTTGAGTCATCTAATTGGAATCAACATGAGCAAGCACTCAAAGAAAAAACGATTACCTTTCATAACTAACTGTTCTTTGAGATGTTGCTCATGTCCATTACAAGATCCACCTGCCTATCCCTCTGTCGGAGCAGTGCCAGAAAGAAGGAACTGAAGTGGCAGCAGGTCGTCAGGACCCTATATACGGCACCATGGAGGCGCAACTCCAGGGGGCACCTGACCTGACCCGACTGATACCACTAGGGGGAAAACCTTCCGGCTACTGTGCATGTGGCACTCACACCCCTAATTGGAATCAACGTGAGCAACACATCGTGAAGAACAACAGTTACTAAAGGTATATTTTTAATTTAAAATGTATATTACTGTAGTGCATAGGAGCCCTGGTTATGGGCCAGGACCTCTCTGTGCTAGGTGACCAAACACAGTACAAAAAGGTTGCCCCTAACCCACAGAGCTTAAAATCTAAGTGTAAAATGAGACAACAGATGGGCTGTACAAGGAAACAATGAGACAGTACTGGTCAGCATGATAGGCAGTGGTCTCAGCATATCAGCCACCTAACCTTTGACAAGTTTTTTTTGTAAGCATCACAAACAGAGTTTGAAGGAGGATAATGTGGTAGCTTTGTGGATGTTCATGGTGAGCTGCTCCCAAGCATGAGGGGCAGCATGGGGGAAAGCACGAAGATATTTGTTTGAAAATGTAATAACTGACTGATTGGAGTATTCTGTATCATGAGTCAGTTGGAGAAAGGAGTTGACCTCATAACAGCAAATTGAAAGATAGACAATGAAGGGCTTTGAAAATGAAAACAAATAGCTTATGTTTGGTGCAAAAAAGAAGGGGAAGCCAGTGGAGGGATGCAAAGAATGGGGTGACAGTCATAATGATGGGCTAGGAAGATGATTTTTACAGCAGCATTTGGAATGGATATGAATAGGGCAAGATTTCATTTGTCAAGGCCAGAGAGAAGGATGTTGTAGTAGCTGAGACATGAGAGAATAGCGTAGATGAAGTTTTATCTATGTGGATAGATAGGGAAGGTGTGATGCAGAAAGAATCCACAAGATTTCGACATGGATGTGAGAACCTAGACAGAGAGGCTTGAGTCGAAGACTTCTACCAGATTACTGGCCTGAGTGACAGGCAGGATGGTGGCGTGGTCCACAGTGATTGAGAGAGGAGGTAGTAAAGATTAAGAGCTATGTTTTAGTCATGTTGAGTTTGGGGAGATGGCTCGACATTCATGAAGAGATGTCAGAGAGACAGGCCAAGATTTTAATTTGGATAGGAGGAGAGGTCTGGAGTAGAGAGGTAGATCAGTGAGTTTTAGTATAGAGATGGTAGTTGAATTTGTGAATATGAATGAGATTACCCAGAGATAAGGTATCGCGGTAGAAGAGAAGGGGACCAAGAACAAAGCCCCTTAGAACCCCATATTAAGAATCTTCTGAAGGATACATTGAATGTGCAATTAGAGATAGGAGAAGAACGAGGAGAGGACAGAGTCATGGAAACTGCGAGAGGACAAGATTTCAAGAAGAGCATGAATTATTTCAGTTTTCCAAGAGCATGTTGTGATATCATTCTGGAATATTTTCCTTTAAAAGAAAATAATGAAACCTGGGAGTTTTTATTTTAAAAAAATTCTCACGTTAAGAGAACGTGAATATTGTATGGTTGAGCATTCATATAAAAGAAGACAAATGTTATACAGTATATCAAACTTTTTTGCAGCATATAGATTCCTGTCATATTTTTTCATTCTTACATACTTAATGCTGTTTTCATTACTGTAATGCTCCAATACTTCTAATGATCTTTCAGTTCTCTATATAATTGAATACCGTATATACTTGATCATAAGCTGGTTCGTTTATAAGCCAACCCCCCCAAGATGGATAAGTAAAAATGGTAAAAACTGTATAACCCTTTCATAAGCCGACCGTATATTTCAGAGGTTGGCAAACTTCAGCTCCCAGCCAGCCAGGGTAAGCTGCTGGCGGGTTGGGACGTTTTTGTTTACCTGGAGCGTTCACAGGCATGGAGCTCCCTTTGGCCGCGGTTTGCCATTCCCAACCAATGGGAGCTGCAGGAAGTGGTGCCACTTCCTGCAGCTCCCATTGGCTGGGAACGGCAAACCGCGGCCACAAGGAACTGAGGGGCTTCATGCCTGCAGACGCTCCAGGTAAACAAAAGGACAATGTATTAGATATTCAATGATTCTAAAGAGTTTAAAATCATCAAATTTTGCCGTAGACCCGTTTTATAAGCTGACCCCTGCTCTTTGTTGCGTCACATTTTTACCAAAAATAGTTGGTTTATGAACGAGAATATATGGTAATTTAATCAGCAGCATGCACAATACGATACTACTTTTCAACAAGCAGAAGAGCCTTCCTTAAGAACATAAGAACGGCCATACTGGGTCAGACCAAAGGTCCATCTAGCTCAGTGTCCTGTCTTTTGACAGTAGCCAATGCAAGGTGCCCCAGAGGGGATGAACAGAACAGATTATCATCAAATGATCCATCCCCTGTCACCCATTCCCAGCTTAGTTGCATTTCAGGGGACGAGGTAGTTAACTATGCACTTATTTCATACTTAGGCGGCCTATATATTCCAGCGAATTTTCACTATTGACCTATTATACAACATAGTACAGATTAAAGAATAATTATTTGTATGTAGAATTCATATAAGTAGCTTTCATAGCTTCTGGCCTATACAGAGTAATACATAATATTACAAGATGTAACACACAATATAGGTGTTATAGAGAAAAATATACAATTTAGAAGTAGTATGACCGTATAATTGAAAATTGTATCATAATGGATATTCACAATGGGACATAATTAAAGTTTCATCTGCATCCTCAACACTGTTGTTACCTGGCTTGAGTGTTTAATTGGTCAGCTGTCACAGGGTTTTGGGTGGAGGGAGAACAATGTAATATTATTTGGTGATCAGTTTGAGAGATCGTTTCTAAATGAAGACAGTGGATTTTTAAATTAAATTTTATATACATCATATCCGGTAGAATTAAGTAATTCTTATGACAAAGGTAGCATGGTCCAGTAGGTAGGGCACTGGGCTGGAACTCAGAGCTGGGTTGTGTTCGCAGCTACACCATTGTCCTGCTATGTGATCCTGGGCAAGTCACTTCACCTTGTTATGTGTCTCTTTACCCTCTCACTGTTTGTCTGTCTTGTCTATTTACACTGTAAACTCTTTCAAGCAGAGGTTGTCTATTAAAATGTGTTTGTACAGTGCGTAGACTCCAGTCTCAGTTGGGGCCTCTAGGCACCACTGTAATACAAATTATAAATGAAATAATCGAGGGGAAAATAAGATTGTCCCAGAAGTACCACACATGGAAAAGCTTAAATAAACTTGTTATGCAGCAATATTGGCAAACAATACACAATTTGATTCTCATACACTGGATTGCATTTGATTTAAATTTCACTCTAATAATGTTTTGTACATAATTCAACTTGCTGAGGATGTGTTTTTAAATGTTTTTTGAAGTGTGAACTTTTAGTAAGTAAATGGAATCTCTTCAAAGAACATAATTTTTTATTCCAAATTATCAAAGCTGTACTTTCAGAATATTCAAGTCTAATGCACAGTGTAAAGTAGTCTGGAAGTGTATTCAAAAGAAAATAATCTACTGAAACTCCTCTCTGTTTATCAGACCCTCTTACGAGCCTCGTGTCTGATTTCACACAACAGCTCTGAGTGAAGGCAGCAGGTTTTTACTTGGCAAACACTCTTTAACAAAGCAAGGGCTGATTTGATAAATGCCTTGCTTATATCCAGTGGATTTTGCTGTGGAATTGGAGACTAAATAAAGGCACAATGAAAGATGCAATCTTCTTTTTAAATCTTACCTGTTTATTGAAAAGTGAAAATGTTTTACTTTCAGAATTTATTCTTCTGAATTAGAATTTTAAATAAAAATAACTGTATAATGTTTTTTTTCATGTTACTTGAAACTATGTAGTCCCTAGTGATGAAAAATAGATTCTAAAATGCCCTTGGAGGGGTTGGGGTGCTGATTTTTATAGCAAGTGTTTTTGAGTTACATAATTGATGTTGGGCTATGGGTTTAAGGTCATCCTATGAATAAGCTGTATTTGGTTAGAGATGACAAAATAAGTATGGATTGGTCGTGTGATCTCTATCTTCATTTTTGGAGTGTGAGGAAGAGCAAAGTATATAACAAGTAGAGTAGTTCATAGCTCTGTTCATCTATTCAGAATACAGCTGGGAAGATAATGCAATAATGAACACTGACTTAAATTAATAGTTAATTGCTTTTGAATGTATTCACAATGTACTTGTTCATTTTCTTTGAACATTTGTGTAAGTAACTTTTTTTGTCCACAAGAATGCATAATGTGCTCGTGCAAAAGTTTGTACCAGAAGCATTTGCCTGGCTGTCGTGAAATCTTTGTGGTTCTTTCCTTGAAATGTTTGTCTGCTGCTCAGAGAACAGAAACATCATGTGATCAGTGACACCAGAAATAGCTGATGACATAGTTGAAACAAAGGGCATATTTTAAACTCATAGGTTGAAATATATTTGCATAAAATACTCATTGAGCAATTACAAATAGCGAACAAACTTGTAAACATTTTTTACAAACCAAAAAGTCTATAGTCCAGTAAATAAATTACTTGTTGTGAATAGTTCAATTCTAATTCAGACTCCTAATTTTAGTAGGAATACAATGTTAATGAATAGTAAATGGGGATATCAACTAAGAGTAGTTACTGTCATGATTCAGTGAAGTGCAAAATGTGATTTAAACAACTAGAAATGCTACTTCATTGTTCCCAAACACTTATTAGTATAGAACAGCTTAAAATATTTAGATTTTTCTGCAATAAAATATACAGAAAATATTCCCCCCTCCCTTTTTTTTTTTTTTTTCCTGAAGATGCAACTGCTTATCTTGAAGCCAGGTAGAACCTCAATAATTTGTAAGGAGGGGAGAGAGGGGGAATGTGTATCATGTTCAGTGTGCACCAAAGTGGCTTCACTGCCTGCTGTGATCTGCTCAGTTTAGATATTCTGTTCCATAACTCTTCTCTTTAGCTTGTTTAAGATAAGACATTATAGCCATGTTGGGGTGAGAGCTAAATGATGGTGTCTAATATTACTCTTTCCTCTGTGACCCATGTTTTCTAGAACTGCAGTGGAACCTTGCTAATAATACTGTGGTCACTGCATCTTTTCAAGTCGCCCCGTATGCCTGAAACCCTTTCTCAACCTGCCTACATGGTTAATGAATTAGTAAATCTATGTTGTTCATTTGACATGGGCATTACAGTATTTAGTTACAATACTTTATATTCTACTGATAAATGTTCCCTAATTTGTGAAAACTAGTGGGAGATGCAAGGAGCTACTAGAGTGGTGGTATGGATAGGAGCTAAAGTTTTTGCTGGCCTTGAATGCTAGACATATTTACCGTTTATACTTTTGTTATTGCATAGGAACAGTCAATCAAGAGAAATTTAAATATGTAAAAATGTGTGGCTAAGTTGTTTGAAGTATTTCAGCTAAATTGTACATTAAGCAATTTGTCCTGCAACCCCATGAGAAGTTTCAACAAACTGTTAAACGTGTATTTTTTTGAGTTATGGAAGAGTGAAAATATATTTTCTGCGATAAAGATGGATGTGCACTTAACTCAAGTGGCTGAACTTCACAAGCTGAAACTTTTCAGGTGTCTAGTCTGAAGTCGTGAATAAGAACTAGTTTGTAAAAAGTACTTTGAATACAGTCTTCCGTAAAGCTATGGGGGAAGATTCTCAGTTGGTGTAAATTCTCATGGCTCCATTGATGTACAATTTTAAACAGTCAGAAGGTTTGAGAGGAAAAAGTGTAAAGGTTCTCTAATATCCTTACCTTGCTTGTAGGCTTTGTGCAGGCTTTCTGCACAAGTATGAATTTCACCAGTCTTAGAGTAAACTACTGTACTGTATATTATGATTAAATGTTGGACATTTTTAATGACACCCACTATATAGCCACAGTTAGACCTAATTTTATTACCGTGCCCTTCCCCTACTTCTCAACCTACACCGGTCAGCTTGGCTTGTTTTAATTAGAATTTTAATAGTGTCTCAAATTCTAATTGTCTTTTTAAGTTAAAACAGGATGTTGGACACCCTAGATTTGAGCTGTGAAGGGATCAATTTTTATTTATTTATTTATTTTTAAGAAAGCGTTTCACCACCAAGTCATAATGTACATTGAGGTCTGTGGTGTTCTGTATTGCTGAAATGTTTTGATGATTTATTTTAATGTGTGTATGAAAATTTTGCCTCTTGTCTCCCCCTCATGTTTTCCACTCGCCAAAATGGTTAACTGCCATGAAGACTGATCTCCATTATTTTCTGAAGAGAAACAGAGGCTGCTCAAGACAATCTGCCACCCTATGCAAAATTTTAGTGTGCCACTCCACTCCTACCCCCTACAGCAGAAGTTCTCAAGTGGGGGAGGGGCATGCACCCTACATTAGACTTTCTGGGCTGAGGGTGGTGAGCCTTCTGATAGTTCAGTGGTTATGGTAGATGTGGAGTAGGAGCTAAGCACTAGGTCACAACACTATTCACTCAGGTGTGGTCTGGCTGTCTCTCCATCAAGAGGAGAGAGCTGCAGCCAGTCAAATCTGACTGAGTGGCATTGGAACCTGGTGTACAGGGTTGCACTGCTACTCAAGTTTGGCCTGGCTGCCCCAGGCAGTGGCCTAGTTTGTCTGTGGCTAGAGCAGCCCCTGCTAGAAACACCAAAAAAAATATTGCTACTTCGAACTACTATCCTCTGAAATTCCTAAGTCATAACTCTGTATGAGCACTTTACCTATTTTATGTGTAACCATATACTGATGGTTCAAAAAGCAATCTGTGTTAAGTGTCTGCAAATTGTTTTCCTTTCCTCTAGCTGGAGCCGCCAAATGATTTCAGTTCGTGAAGCCAGAGCCATTCCAAGACCTGATGGCATTGAATGGAGAAACAAATTCATTTGTGTAGAAGGTAAAGTGTGAAGCTGCAATTTTTGTGTTTTCAGTTTCATATATTTAGTTCCTTGATAGCATTGATTTAAGCTAGCCTGTCACTCATAGACTTTGCTTGTCTCTTATTTCAGGCATTTTCAATAATACATGCAGATACATAATATATTATATGACATTTCAGTGGAAAAGTTAATGTACCCAAGATAGATTACTGTCTTACAACTATGTAGCAAAGTCCTAAGTGACTAAAGTGGAAATATTTGTTGGCTTCTCTCCTTTGAGTGATTGATTTTTTTTTTTTAATCATTGTCCTATAATACCTTGTGCTTCACTTCACATATTATTTTATTCAGTGACTGCTCCCAGTTTATCTTTCACTTACGGTACTGTGTTATAGGCAGAGCTGATAATGTTGCTTAGTGTTAAGGATGCGTGATATTACCCATTATATGACTTTGATAGTTCTCAGAGGATCAGGTGGACGAGTGGATAGCACACCCAGTGTCCAGTCTCTCACCTCCTGGTGGGAAGGGCTTTCTGTCCAATTACTAACCCTTGTTACGTGGCTTAGCTTCACCTCTGGGTTTTCGATGCCCTATCCTCTCCTTACTAGAGTGGGGTGAGGCTTTGGCCCCTCCTGCAACAAGGGAAGTTGTTAGGGGAGCCTGGGCCTTCCCTCCTTCTAACTGGATTCTGACCTCTGACCCAGGACCCTGTGAGAGACGACAATATCTGACTCACTGGAGGCTTCTTCAGTACCCTTACTCTGGAGCCCTGAGGCTGGTTTTGTCACGTTCCCCCTTTTGAGCTGAGTTGCTCCCTTTTAAGGTTCCTCTCCATTTGGAGCATGCTCTGCAGGTTGGGAGGGGCAGGACTCCCCTCCCACTGGACCCAGTGTGGGATTTGTACACCCTGTCACACTGATCCTTTTTTCAGTTGCTAATAATTTTGGCAAATTCAAATTTTCTATTCTGATTGTCCGTCTGCCTCAGGCTGAATTTTTTTAGAACATTTCAGCCATAATGGTCTAGCCATTTCCAAGAACAAGGCTAGAGAAAAATACATTGTTTTGCATTGTTTTGAATTGTTAAAATTCTGGCAACCTTTTCTTTGAGAAGATGTAGCACCTCCGTGCTTTGGAGCAGGGAGTCAGAATTTGGTGGTGGTGGTGGTGGGGGGGGGGTCCGTTGTGTCAAGGACGTCTCTTTTGCTATTCCTGTGAAAATCTGCCCAAATTGGGCCAAGTTATAAGCCTTTGAAAAATCTCAGTTCGCTCATGCTCAGTGGTGATGTCTTAGTTTTAGTACTTAAATCACTGATTCTATCCACATTGGGAGTGCTTTCGCCCCTCATGGCCCTCAGTGCTGACCTAACTGCACGTGTGCCATGCCATCCCCTTGTAGCTCATATGAGTGACTGGACTGCATATGTTTTTAGAGAAGCTTGCACAATAGCTGTCTGCACTGTATCTGATTCAGGCCAGTATTAGTCTCATTTCCATAAGCCTTTAACATAGCTGTGCAGTTGTAGATTTTTTTTTTCAAAAATAGTTTAAAACCTGCCTTGCCACTACCCTTGAAACAGTCTGGATTCTAATGTTTCCTAATGAAAAAATACTTTTAGTCCTCTTCTCAATCATAGAATCATAGAATATCAGGATTGGAAGGGACCTCAGGAGGTCATCTAGTCCAACCCCCTGCTCAAAGCAGGGCCAATCCCCAATTTTTGCCCCAGATCCCTAAATGGCCTCCTCAAGGACTGAACTCACAACCCTGGGTTTAGCAGGCCAATGCTCAAACCACTGAGCTATCCCTCCCCCCCATCAAATTGTCAGGATGGCAATTTGATTATTTTATATTTGACATTCATTTTTAGTGAATTATTCTTCTGATTAATGAGTAAAATTTACATTATACTGGAGTTTCCCTTTGAAAACTTTGACGTTTAGGAAACATTGAGGGACACTTACAGTTGATTTATTTTAATTAAAATGTTGCATACATAATCTTGCAAAATTCTTCTTGCCCAGTCTTCCAGTAAGTGTTTTTCTTTTGACAGGAGACTAAAATATAATTTTTATTGTCATTTATTAGCATAGCATGGGAAAGGTTTGAGTCTGCACTAGGACAGCTGCCTGACAATCTTGGGAAGGCTTTGCAGCCCCTCACTTGTCATTTTAAAGTTTTTATGATCTTGGGTGCAGTATGGAATGCCTGGAGGCTCCTAACTAATATTACAGAATCATTCAGCATCAAATTTCAAACAGATAAAAGGAAATACTATGCTACTTCACATGGCATATAATCAGCATTTGGAATTCACTGTAGTAACAGGTCACTGTGTGAAATTCTGTGTCTAGATTTTAGAATGCTGAACATCTTGTGAATCGGATGGCCAATATTCTGATCCAGTATAAAGGCATATCTCACTGTAAAGTAAAATCTGCTAGTAAGCACCCAGTGAAATATTTTAAACCTATTTTAGGATGGAAAAAAATTCTAGAACCATGCCAAAGAAAACCAGTCATCCCATTGTGTTAGTGAATTATGAGTACTGAAGTTCATTTAAATTTCGAGTGTAATTTGGATGGTTTTGATAATGAAAGGACCCAGTCTTATAGTCCCTATACTGGCAAAATCCCCGTGAGGTAAATGAGAGCTTCTAAACGAGTACCCTCACCTCTTGCGAGCACCCCCTTCTGGTCGAGTGTGAGCCTGCCGTTTCTCAGTTCTTGGAACGGGGTGGCACCCACCTCTCGCAAGCGTTCACCCCTCCCACCCACCCCTTTGATCGATGGCTTCATCAGCAGGTCTTCAGTGACTCAGCCTTCAGTGAATCTCACACACTGTCTGTAGGTGGAGTAGAACAAACAAACCCCTTCCAGGGTATACGGTCTTCATCTTTCGCTAAGGCTTCCTACCCAGAAAAACTGCCCACTATAACAGTCCAACAGGGCCCATCGCGGTGCCCTCACTTGGTCTGGCTAGGTTCTGGGCTCAGTCCTTGCTTGGTCCCTGCAGTCTGCCAGGAGCTCCTTCTTAGCCCCCCTGGTCTTCAGCAGCCCTCCCTAAGCTCACGCCTGCCCACACTGAGCTGTCCGTGGTCCTGCTGCTCTTCCAGCCATCCAGGAACCCAGTCGTCTCTCTTCCAGCTCCAGGCAACAACTGACTGCTCTGTTGCTGCTGCTTTTTTTTTTTTTCCCCATGCAGCTGATCTAGGCTGCCTGGAGGACTACTCTTTTGCTCTTTTTTGGGGTGGGGTGGGGTGAGGCAGGACTGCAAGGTCTCCAGCAGGGGCCTCGGGACCTAGTCCATTCCACCACACTGCTTTTCTTGAATAAAGATTCTAAAAACAGGCCATAAATGAATACTTCGGAAAGTCACAAGTGCATCATTGCTACTGTAATTAAAAATACATATGAGAAATACAAAACTGTTTGTGACCAATATTGTGCTCAATATATATATGGACATTTATAGTATTTTTTTCAGCACATCTTATATGTATTTATGTATTTCATAAAACTCTTATGCTCACATCCACTAAAATTAAAAGGATTCCTAAACCATTAAAAAGAAAGTTAGTTTAAGATCCAAAATTTGACACATTAAAAGGAGACTAATCTAGCTAGGACTGTATTTTGCCTCAGGGCTCTGTCATTGGCTATTGTACCTTTACAAGTATGAAATACATAATACACCATAGTGTACTTAAACTGTCCTCTGGAAAAGTGTAAAAAGACTGGATTCTAAAACATGTTTTGCAGTGAAATTGAAAGGTGGTCTGTGCATGGTTAACCCTATAGTATATTTGCTCTACTGCAGAGGGGAGTACACATTTTATGAATACTATGCTGATATTGATTATGCGGATGACAAATAATAGGCCAAAGTCATGTTGGTTTCTAGTCCATTAGAAGCAAACGAGAAAAACTATACATTGCCAACTGGAAAAAGACAAAAATAGTAGGAAGAATAGAAATTTTTTGAAAGATGGGTTTTTAAAAATATTTTACAGGGCTTTTGTTTTTATATATTCCGGTTTAAGAAAAATACCATATTTTACCACTGCTGTCTGTTGTATAATTTTGTCTCAAAAGATACAGCATAATAAGAGAAAGTAATTGCTTGTAGATCTGATATAAGCACATTGTTGTACATGGACCTTTCAGAACAGTTGCACAAAGTCATATTTAGATGTATAATACACACTATTGATTGTAACAGGACCTTCCTTATTTAGAATATTTAGAAATATATTTAAAATGGCATAGAAGTATATGGTCTATGAACTGACAAAGGACATTAGTTAAGGATATGGCTGCTCTATTCCTTGTTCTGAGACTCTGAATAGGCTGCTGACTTCTATAAGACTTGAAATACTTGTACAGTGGACGAAAGCACATGATAGAAGACCTGTATTAATACTCCTGCTGATAGTGTCAGCTATCTACATTTAAAGGAGTAGTACTCCAACAATCTCTACTGCAACTGCAGAATATTAGTGTTGTGTTTTTATGGTATGAGAGTTACTTGCACAGTACATGTCAGAAAGGGAAAATGCAGCCTGTTGCTAAAAGTCCTCATAGAAAGTGACAATATATTGACTTATCCTCTGCTTCTCACAGAGTAGTTTACCAGGTGAAGATAAAGTAAAGGTTGGTTTTTTAACACTTAAATTTTTACGTTTAACCTTGCAGAGCCTTTTGATGGAACAAACACAGCTAGGGCTGTACATGAAAAGCAGAAGTTTGACGTTATCAAGGATGAATTTCTAAAGGTAAAAAATACATCAGATTAATTCTTGTAGCCCTCTTGTCTGCTAAAAAGATTTTGGAATAAAAAATGAAAACTGAGAGGGTCAGTGGATTTGTGTACTACAGTGGTGGCCTGAGGTCTGTTTGCCTTACACTTGAGAATCTGTGTAATAGGCATTCATCCCAATATATGTAGAAGGAGAGAAATATGAAGTGAGAATGTTTTGTTGTGTGTGCGTGTGCATTCGCATGCAAGGGCAGGGCTAATGCTGAAGTGGGTACCTAAAATGAAAATTTCTTAATGGTCTGTGTGTTTAAATTCAGGACTCCAAGGCAGAGATAAATTGTAATGAGAACTGGGCATCCAAATCCCTTAGTCAGCTTTGAAAGTCTTAGCCTGACTTTCTTATTAAATATCAGGTACGCACTTCTTCAGCAAGAAGGGGTTATTGGCACAATCTGAGGAGAACATTAACTGTAGTGAGACATGACTGTTGTTTGACCTGCAACTTTCCCTATTTCCCACTGATGGTGGAGAGATGTGGATTTTACTTGGAATGTAAGATTTGGGCCTCAGATTTGGGCTTAATCTGCAAATACTCACCACCTCCTGTCTCCTATCCCTGTTCCCCATCATAGAGTTTGCTTTGACTGTGACATATCTGTTTGGAATTAAGTACCTATACCTGCACTTGTACTTTGGGTTCATTGAGATTTTTTCATATCAGGTATCACTGTTCATGTTTCTCCGACAAAGAGAAGGAAGTGAAGATCAGATTTTTCTAATTCAAGAAACAAGCAGAATTAGTCTTTTTAAAACTGAGTATCTTTCTGTGTCACAAACACGAGTAAAATACTTTTCTGCTTTTTAAAATATTGTTACATTTCATAGGCATTTTGTGTTCTCTGAGGAAGGCAGCAAATAGGATGAAAGATCTAAAAAAAACCTTTTTTAGAAGGTTTAAAAATGTGTGTGTTTTTAGTTTTGCAAAAAGACTGAGGAGAGGACCTGATAACATATTTGAAGACTAAGGGCTGTTATAAAGAGGATAGTAATCAATTGTTCTCTCTGTCCACTGAAGGTAGGGCAAAAAGTAATTGGCTTAATCTGCAGCAAAGGAGATTTAGGTTAGATATTAGGGAAAACTTTATGACTAGAAGGATAGTTAAGTACTGGACTAAGCTTCCAACAGGGGTTGTGGAATCTCTGTCATTGCAGGCTTTTAAGAACAGGTTAGACAAACATCTTGCAGGCATGGTCTTAAGTATACTTGGCTGCCTCAGTGTGGAGGATGGACTGGATGACTTCTCGAGGTCTCTTCCAAATCTACATTTGCATGATTCTATAACTATTTATATAGTTCTAGGCACAGTATATTTGTCCTATGATTGTAAATATGTTATTGAATATTAGCAGTGGAAAAGAGAGAGCCCATACTGGAAAACTTTCTGGGCATGCTGTAAACATCGGTCCCTTTTTCCTTTTGGTGTTAGGGCAAGAGATCAGTTGAGGATCTACTGACACAAGTGGTCAGATCTGGGCTTTTAATATGGGCAGTTTGCAAGCTTGATTTTATTGTGAGAATATTAGTGACCTCATAAGTTATATAAAGTATTTGGGGTTTTTTGTACAAAATATTTTATTTCTGTGAAGCCACTAGTGTTAAGCACCATATAATATATGTAAATAAAATAGTCCATTTTTAATGAATGATTAAATAAATTGCTTAGGCACCGTAAGGGTCAACTATATTAATTATTTAAAAAGATGCACATACTTACGAATAACCTCTAAGGCTCGGATTTTTAAAGGAGCCCCAAGGGGGAGGTTGGTGCATAACTCATTGAAAATCGCTCCAGCCTGTGAAATGTTTTCTTGAAAGGCACTGACTCTACACTGGCACAAGGTTTGCCTGTATAAAGTCAGTTGCCAAATCAGGGCCTTAGACACCTAATCCCATACTCTACTTCTGTAACCCAGGACAGAAATAGAGATAATATAATTTGTCACCAATTTCAAGGACACATTCTTCTTTTTCGGAAGTAGCAAGGGATAGCTCCTCAGATATTTAGCGTATGTCTCCAAAATCAGAAATGTGAAGGTACCTAACCATTTTAAAGACAGAACATTATAAGAGACTTAGTTCTTTTAAAATATACTAATACCCCCACCTTCACAAGTTGTCTTTGTCCCCTGAAAACATAATTACTTGGGTCAGGTCTACACTACCACTTCAGTTTAATTTACATCGCTCAGAGGTGTGAATAAGTCACCCCCCTGAGCAATGTAAGTTACTCCGATCTAAGCACCAGTATGGACAGCGCTCTGTCAGCAGGAGAGCTTCTCCTGTCAACATAGGTACTGCCTCTCACAGGTGGATTTCTTATGCTGATGGGAGAGCTCTCTCCCATCGGCATAGAGCGTCTTCACCGTACACGCGATAGTGGCGATGTAGCGCTTCGAGCGTAGACTAGCCCTTGTTCTCAAAAGTGCACTCCTTTTTGTCTGGCTTACTACAGATTCCCTCTTACTGTAAGCAATCTTTTTAAAGAAATAAGTAACTGATGCTGCTCATAAATTTGTGAGGAAAACAAAACTGTTTAAAACTCTTTGTGGATCTGTGTGGGGTTTACCTCTTTCAGTTTTAAAGGAGGTGGTGATATAGAAGAGAATAGCTTTTAAAAACCTTGTAACTTTTTTTCCTCAGTCATGGCAGAGATTACGAGACAAGAGAGACTTGAACTGTATACTACCTGTAAGAGCAACTATACAGAAAAGATAATTGGCTTCCTTCTTCTTCTTACTGGAGTCTGCTGAAATATAAAGAACAATATCAAAACCACGATGCAGTTTTCCCCATAGTTTTTTATGAAGTGTTTTCTCTTTCAGGTTTTTGTTAAGGAAATGTTTATAAGAAAGATTGCATATTTTATTATGACATTTGTTAATATAACTATTCATTCAAAAATGGGTTTTCTAAAAATCCTTGCACCATTGACTTGTATAGGAGACTATTATGACCCAAATTTCAGACCACAGGACTTAATTAATTTTAGGGAAGGTATCAGAGTATATTAAATTGTTGTTACATTTAACTAAGTAATGGTTAATTCGACCACACTTAACACTGAAGTAAAGAAATGAAGAGCTAAGCAATGTATAAAAGTCCAGCTTAAAGCATAGCACACATTGCACGTTTCTTGATAAATAAGTAGGCTGTGCTTTACAACTGCTTCAAGCAGTATGCACTTTTGCTCTACTTGGCACTTTCCAGTTTTATTTCACTCTTACATGGAACAATTTATCAAAATGAAATTATCCCCTAGTTGTTGTTATGCTCCAGGTCACAGGAATTATAATCTAAACTGGAATTTTTGAGCAGCAGAGCTACTACAAAACAGTTGAAATAATCCATGATAAACCAATGTATGTAAATGCTTAATGTTTATACAGATTAGGTCAGATATCTATATTTTAATGTTTCCTTTCCATATGCAAAGTAGTAGTGATGGCTGCTTAAAGAAAAGCTGCTAATAAGGCAAGTTTTTGTTTTGATTTTCTGTAAATATTTGTAAATTGGTCGGCTGCTGTAAATTGAAATTTAAAAAGTAATCTTGAAAATTTTAACTTTTCCAAAAAAACACAGTGAAACTTCTTTTAGACCTGCTGTAGCACAGTTTGTGCCTCTCATGTACTTGTTATTGCAGACCAATTCATATGTTACAATTGTTACTTCTCAATGATGTCAAATTAATATTTTCTTTTTTTCTCTTAAGTTTAATATTTTGTATGGTGTCCAGTGGAATAAAGTTTATGTATGGAAAATACAGATAACTTTTCTATTTCTTTTTGCTCTTATTTCACATGAGCTCTTCTAAATGTTTTCTACTTCCCTGTGATTGTGTAGAATGAGAAGTCTGCTAAGGATTGTCTTGTCCAAAACCAAAAATTTATGTGTGGCTATTGGAATTTTATATGTATGTGCAATGTAGTCCTTACAGGCTTCTCAAAATGCTCATTTGGATTCTTAACATATTCTTGAGTTCGTATCTCCAAGTTGCAGATAATTTTTATTTATGCTTCATTAATTACAGAATTTTTTAAAAAGTTACAAAACACTCCAATGTTTAGGATTAAATGGTCAGCTTGTTGCCTGTTCTAAAATCATTTACTGTACAGGTCTTACTCTAATCTGTCATTTAATTTTTTGTTTAAATAAGTTTGCTTCTATAACTTTAATCTAATCTGTAGTTCAATGGCAATCAAGCAGATAAAACTGAAATGTTTTATTCTAAATCAGGTTTTGTTTCCTTTTCTTGAGATGATAAAATTGGTCTGAATGAGTCACTCACTATTTAAATACGTTGAAGAGGTATGATCAAATGGCTTTACATAAAACAGTGAAAACTTGTTGCACAAAATGTCAGCATTCAAAGATTCTCTAGTGACTCTAGATGTGTGTATACAATGTTTAAAAAGGCACTAGCTATTCCTATGCCTACAGAGTACAAAACTTGATGGAAATAGAAGATCTAGAAAGGAACATGTATACACAAGACAGCATCTCAGATGCATTTCAAGTGAGTGGCATGTCAAAGCTACAAAACTACATGTATAATCTTCCACAAATTTTATCTCAAGGGGCTTGTCTTCACTATACTACACTAGAGCATCTCCCGCCAACATAGCGCAGTATAGACATCACTTTAAGTCAATGTAACTTACGTCGCTCAGAGGGGTGGCTTTTTCACACTCCCAATAAGTTGCATTGATTTAAGCAGTAGTGTAGACAAGCCCTTGGAATATGCATCTCTCCCTACAGAGAAAGCAAAAAGGGCAATAGGTATTGCATCAGGAAAGCTCTCCATGTTACCATTCTCCATGTTTATAATTGTTTTGTATCCCGCACTATTTCCCTATCTTTGCCGAAAATTTACTAGTAGGATAGATAGTCTCCTTTTAAAATTCCCTTATAGTTTCCTTTATGAAGCTCAATAGTGTCATCAATGGTTTAAAAAAAGAAGAAAAAAAAACAGTGAGGAGAATTGCAAAAAAATTTTTAAAATTGAAACACTTTTGACCAGCTCTACCTGTAACCAGGAATCCATGAGTCCAAGTGGTAGTTCCTTCAAATGTGTGGGAATAAACCTGCACTGCCATCTTTCCTCCAGCAAGTATTCCCATAATCCTGAGCAAGGTACCTTGTGAGTAACTATTTTTGAAGTAGTTCTCTTTGGTGATAGCATGGATGGTGGCAGTACCACAGTAGTGTGAAGAATAACATAAGGAAGACTCAAAAAATGAACAAATATCAAGGTATTGTAGTATCCTTCTCTCTGGCCAACCAGGAGCAGGACAACTTCCTGTGGAAATGCCAAGTATTGGAAGAATAACTTGTGAATGCTGTAAAGCTTGTACTATTGTGCACTGTAGTTTTTGACTGACTTCATGAAACAAGATGGAAGCTCTTGAAGAAATCTTATTGTTTGGATTGTGTAACTTTTGAGCTCATCTTCCACTTAGTTTAGAAAGTTTGGATCACTCACCCTGTGTAGTTGCTTGAAGATGACTTGAGCTAAATCTTCAATTAGTTCAGGCATCTATCCAGAGTGAGGAGTCCACTAATAGCCAATATGTTTATGAATTAACTTTTTCAGATCTTTCTCCCCCAATTTACTCAAATAAGGTTCCTCATTTGTAATCTGATTCCATCTCCTTTGTAATCAGCAGCAATAATAGTTTTCTGAGAGACCTAAAGTCTAAGTAACAGACTAAGGCCACGTCTACACGAGGACTTAAGTTGGCAAAACTTTTGTTGCTCGGGGATGTGTAAAAACACCCCCGAGTGACATAAGTTTTGCCAGCCTAGGCGCTGGGTGGTCAAAGCACTATGTCCGTGGGAGACACTCTCCTGCCAACATAGCCACTGCCACTAGAGCTAATTTTATATCACCGGGAGAGCTCTTTCCCGTCGGCATAATGCAGCGGCACAGCTGTAAGTGTAGGTATGGCCTAACTGTTAAAGGGTTTGTCATGGTGGACCAGTGTTTCCTTCGGTCACTATGCATAGTCTGACACTGAAGCATCTCTGAGGTTTCTCACTGCGATGAAGTGGAATGATTTAATTTAGACCCCTTCCATTGCTTTAGAAACAGCTTTGAATACTATGTGAGTTTCGGTAGTGGTTTGCTGCTTGATGTCTTTCCCATTTCTCAGTTTACATTATGCCAGAAATGGACTAAGTGTAGGATTCTGTTTTACTTTATATCATTTTCCAAGAGCCCTCTTCAGTGTTCCAGTACCACAGGAATTAGTAACATCAGTTTCAGTTAAGCCTCTGATTTGGACAGGTGACCTAACTGACTTCACTGTGTGATAGCAGAAGCTTCACTTTTTGTAGCAGCAGTATTGGAATCAGCATGGACTGCGTATAGTAGGATCTATAATGTTGGCTTTTTTACTATTTGATTTATGCTGCCAGTGAGATTAAAGCGAACATAATCATAGTTGGGCCAAAACACTATTATGAACTCACTGAAGATTTTTTTTATAAATCTAAATCAAGCTCTCAGAATTAGCTAAATCTTACACATATGACCAAAATAGGTTATTAGCACAGGGTGTGGGTGAAAAAGCTGAACTCTAAACATGATACACTGATGGTGCAAGGAATTGCTCTAGTAAATCCCCCGGGAGGTATTCTGTATGTAGCTCAGTTCTGGAAATCCTAGACTGGGGAGATAGTGACTTGAGTAAAATTAAAAAAAGGTTGAAATATGTGCCCTGAAGCCAGAGTAAGAGCATATAAGGGGAACTAGAGATCAGTGAGTGCCATTACTAGTACAAGAATGCAGCTGGTGGGAGTACATGGCAAAGATCTGCTTTAGTTTAGAGTTCAGTTGGAAGAATAACTGCTGCAGGTGTAAATTAGTGAAGATAAATCAGTCAGTGAGGTCTTTGACGGGAAGCAGTATTAATGGTAGTATAATGTTGGGGTTTGTTTATGTTTATATAAATAAATATAATATAGTACCTTCGTGGGGAGAAAATACCAGCAACTGAAGGGTTATTTATTCTACTAGAGAAATGCATAACAAGAACCAATGGCTGGAAGCTGAAGCCAGACAGTCTGTCATAAATATAAAGGGAAGGGTAAACACCTTTAAAATCCCTGCTGGCCAGAGGAAAAACCCTTTCACCTGTAAAGGGTTAAGAAGCTAGGATAACCTCGCTGGCACCTGACCAAAATGACCAATGAGGAGACAAGATACTTTCAAAGCTGGAGCAGGGGAGAAACAAAGGTTCTCTCTGTCTATGTGATGCTTTTGTTGGGAACAGAAAAGGAATGGAGTCTGAGAACTTAGTAAGTAATCTAGCTAGATATGCGTTAGATTCTGTTTTGTTTAGATGGCTGATAAAATAAGTTGTACTGAATGGAATGTATATTCCTGTTTTTGTGTCTTTTTGTAACTTAAGGTTTTGTCAAGAGGGATTCTCTATGTTTTGAATCTGATTACGCTGTAAAATATTTACCATCCTGATTTTACAGAGGTGATTCTTTTATTTTTTCTTCAATTAAAATTCTTTTTTTAAGAACGTGATTGCTTTTTCATTTTTCTTAAGATCCAAGGGTTTGGGTCTGTGTTCACCTATGCAAATTGGGGAGGATTTTTATCAAGCAATTCCCCAGGAAAGGGGGTGTAGGGTTTTGGAGGATTTTGGGGGGAAAGACGTTTCCAAGCAGGCTCTTTCCCTGTTATATATTTGTTAGACACTTGGTGGCAGCAATAAAGTCCAAGGGCAAAAGGTAAAATAGTTTGTACCTTGGGGAAGTTTTAAACTAAGCTGGTAAAAATAAGCTTAGGGGTTTTTTCATGCAGGTCCCCACATCTGTACCCTAGAGTTCAGAGTGGGGAAAGAACCTTGACACAGTCAAATTAGAAATAAGGAATACATTTTTAACAGTGAGGGTGATTATTCACTGGAACAAACTACCAAGGGAAGTGATGGATTCTCCATCTCTGGATGTCTTCTAATGAATACTGGATGCCTTCTAGAAGATATGCTTTAGTCAAACACAAGATTTTTGGCTCAACAGAGCGGTAACTGGGTGAAATGTAATGGCCTGTGACATAGAGGTGGTCAGACTATAATGTCCCTTTAAATCGAGGTAATTGTTTAAAAAATGATCTGTGATGCAGAGTCTGCATTGTAAATCATGTACCTAACAGGTCTGACTGCTTGGGGCCAGGGGAACAAAAATGCTTTATCTGCACATAGGAAACACTTTGGATGAGATGATTCTGGCACCCAAGTTTGTAATTTAGTTTTAGAGAGATGACTTATATTCAGAAATTAGTCCTGCTGGACTTCCTTAATCTTGTGATATCAACCAGAGCTTGTTGATTGATTTACAACTTGCAGTTTATTTAAAGTGCCAAATAAAATATGGAATTATTTTATTTCACTCAAAGTATCAAGAAACAACATTCTGGTTAATTTAGGATTCTATATTCAAAATCTCAGTTGAGGGAGTTCCCCCATTATAAATATGACGAGTGCTGTGAGGACTGACTATATCCTGGACAAACCTTATGGAATTAAGATAAACTTTACTGAATTAATTTAAACCTTATTTAATTAGGCTTAATACCTTTGGCGTCAATTGCATTAAAAATGCAGTGGTGCATGTGTTATTGTGGAAATGTGTGTATCTGGTGTAGGAGGAGGGGGATGCTAATTTAACCCCTCTGGTTATCTGCCTTTTGAAGCCACCGCCTGGGGAGGTTTCCATATACTAGTTCAAACTGGATTTTTTAGGGACCAACAGACAAAGCATTCTTGGATAAATATCCTGATCCAGCAAATGGACAGGACTTCTCGTCCATGGACGGCTGTTGTGATAATTGGGCCTACAGATTTACCATAATTGTGAACTCAACTGTAAAAAGCATAAGAGAGTTTATGAGATGTCACAATAACCTATAATAACAAATGTTGATGGGAAAAGGTACGAAAGGGAGACAGACTGAATTAATCCCTTCCCACCTCAAAAAAAGCCGCCTGATGTAACACAGACTGTTAAGATCATGCTTGGTAAACGAGAAAAACGTGGAGCCACAAATTAGTAAACCAAAATTGGTGTGTCAGAAACTAGGCCCAATTGATGGACAAAATAATGAGGGGATGGGCTAGTCCACTATTCCCTTGCTGGCTGGCTAAAAAAAGAAACGATGGGGAGAAAAATAGGCCACTGGAATGAGCTTCACCATTATGGCTGCGGCCACCCCCCACCGTATTCTGGCACACCAGGCCTTTTGTCATCCTGATCCTGAGACATGTCCTGACCAGATTAAGCCAGAGCGAGGGACCCTGATCACATCTACCAGCTCCAGCTGCATCCCAAACACCCCCAGGGATAAAAACAGAAATGGACTTCAGTAGCAGCAGCAGCAGCTTTGGCCTATCTGTGCTAACATCTTCTCTTTTCCCCAAAAGGACGGTTATCACCATCTCTGATACCATGTAAGAGACTGCTACACAAAGGAGTTTGCCTTCTAAAGACTGTCCTGCTAGAAAGAGAACAAGAGATGTTGCTAAAATAAAAGCTTTATTTAATACTTTATATTTCAAATGCCTTAACTGTTTTTCCATCTTTAATTTTTTTTTATTAAAGATAATGGTGTGTTTGCCAAGGTACAAAGTAAGTTGAGACCTCTGTATATCAAACCCTGGACCTTGTTTAACACTGCTTAATGTTGGACAGTGTTTGGGTGATAATACCTTTGACCCATTCCATATAAATTAATACAACAGGACCCCAACCCTTAGTGAAGATTTGGAAGGACTTGGCCTACTGAGTCCCCATAAGAGTGGGTGCTTGTTCTGAGCTCAAGCTGTGATGAACTCGAAACCACCAGGGAAACCCCTTGGGTGGGGTTTTGAAGGACTGCTCCTGCCAGAGCCCATGTTTGGATTGGAGGCATCACTGGTAAGCTTATTAGCATACATGCAAGTTCTTTTATTTTTATTTTTTAATATTTTATCTGTACTGCTTTTACCTTAAGAAAAAAATGTGCTTGCATAGGAAGTGCTGCATGGTAACTTGTAACTGTGGGGAATTACTCTGTAGGTAGTCTCTGAAGAGAAAGTAAGCAGGCCTGCTTTGGCAGAGTCTCCTGCTGGGACATCCTAGTAGAGTCAGGAGACTGTGCAGCCTGGAGATTCCCCGGTCAGTGGAAGTGAGACCCCCGTCTGCACCCAAGAGAGGTGATGGCCAGGGGAGCTGGAAGCCTGATGTGGACGCCATCGCTGAACCACTATGGGGAAATACAGGTGCAGTTCGCCTGACCTGTGACAAGCACTTCATTTGGTTAATTTTAATTTAGGAATATTGAAGATCATTGTCTCCTGGCCTGTGAAAAGCAACGCAGTTGTATGATGGTAGAGAATAATTGTAGTGCAAATCTGGCTGGTTTCCATCTGTTGTAGAGGAAAAGCAGATGTTGTTAGTCTGCTAGTTTGCTTATCAATTACAATACATAGTATCAGTAGCTGTTCAACCTGCAGCTGCATCTTCATCCACATTTTAGTGAATTGTTTTGTCTTCATAGGCTTTAGTAAATACTATTTAGCAGAGTTACCATATGGGACGGAAAGGGAAAATGGTAATTTGTTTCAAGATAGTGTAGCATCTGAGCAGTAAATCAAGTCATGCCTCCCATTACCTTATAAACTGAATGCCTAATTACAATACTTATGTTTTTCAAGCCAAGGGCATTGAATTGGCTCCCCTCACATGGTGCATAAACTCAGTATTCCAGTTTCGAGGAGTAAGGGTAGGAAACTTGAAACACCAGGATCACCTGACACCTTTCACAAGCACTACATTCATTTTTAAGGCTGTGTATTCTTTGCTGTGTTTTTAATATTTTAAACTTTATAAAAAAAAATTTTAAAACCCACATTTTATTCTGAACCCTCACACAGGGTTTTACACCAGAGCCCCCTGTTGAACATACATTTACTTTGCTTTTAATTACTGATTTTGAGACAAAATTAGACTCTACATATCTGCTTCCCCCACTCTCCTAGCCCCACCCTGTCCTTTCTTCTGGTTGCGGAAAGTCACTTGAAGCTCTGATTTGTGTTTCTTTTTGTAACTCTGCTCATTTAACCAGTGAGCTTGGCTATAAAATACTCTTATCAAAAGCTGCTTAGTAGCAAAAATGAGCTTAGTTTGTGAATGGCTTGAGCAGCCCAGAGAAGTGGCTGCAATTGCTGGTTTGTCCCTTTTATTATTCACAGTGTGCTGGGGTGGGGCTGGTGCTAGGACCCAGTGGTAAGACCTAGGCAGCAACAGCAACTTGCTGTTGTAACTTTCCTGCCTTCTATTTAAAGACTCTCCTGAGTCAGGAGAACTGAAGCTGCTGGGGATGACAGTTGCTTCGGGCAACCCTGGGGAGGACGGAGTAGGGGGTAAAAATCCCAGCAAGGGCCTGAACTGAATGGAGGGTTACTCTGGCTCTGAGTGTGACAGAGTGTCTGAGATTTCCTTCTCTCTAGAGGATGAAGTCCCCGAAGGATTGGTGGAGCCCCAAGAAGTGGAGGAGTTGACTAACAGGTACTCCCGCTCCAGAAAGGAACAAGCCCTGCATGCATGAGTGGGGCATAACACTTGGGGGACCTGGGATCCAGGCCTATTTTATCTCCCCTCCCTTCCTCCCAAAGAGTATTTGAATAAAACAAATGAGAATCTGCCAGCGACGCTTTCTGGTTAATTTGGCTGTAATTAAGTTTTATTCTGTAAGTGCCTATCCTGAGCACTGAAGGCTTTTCTATTTAAAGAGTCTGCAGCATGCCAGCTGGAGTGGCATCTCCTGCCCCTCCCTTTCTGGCTGACTTTTTGTTACATATTGATCTTACTTATTCTGGGGATTTACATGTCAGCAGTCGGGTGAGGAAGGAGGACTCTAAGCTCCTTCCACCAGGGATCTGAGGCCTTCTGTGACTCTGATTTTTGGGGTGAAAAGGGGCACAGAATACTGTTTTGATTTTAGGCATTTTATTCAGGGACCAAAGTTTCTAACATAGAGAAACTGCTGAGAAATAGCTTGGATGAGTGCTCTCCATATAGGACTGGAAGCCAGAAATCTGAGTTCTGATCCTGTCTCTGCCAGGATCCTGGGCCCTGATCCTGCAATCTGATACATGTGGGCAGACCCTGGTGCTCATGCAGAACCCCAGTGATATCAGTGGGACACCTTGTGCCCATCTAGGTCCACCTAATGTAGATCAAGAGCAGGAGGTTGTTGTGTGGGGACAGAATCCATCATTGTTAAATGTACATTGTAAACAGAGTTGAAAAATAAGTAGTAATGTTTGAAAAATACTTTCTGAAGTCTATTTGATAAGGGGTTTGAATGATACACTTGCAGCCACCCAAGTGGTAGGAGTTGTTCTTGATTATACAAAGTGACTCGGCAGCCTATCAAATTTTGGAGTGATTTGGAACCTTACCATGAAACTTCTTCATGGGCAGAGGTCAAAAGGATGAAGAAAAAATGGTGAAACTCTACTCATAATAATGCCCAATTTTGCACCTATATTAACCATGCTGGTTAAGCTCTTTAGCCCAGATTTGGGAAGTTGCTTCAACATGTGTGTAACCTGAAGCACATGTGTAGTGCCCCTGAAGTCAATGGGACTATGCAGGGCTTAAAGTTTATACACATGCTTAAGTATATTTCTGAATCAGGGTCATCAGCTGGATATTTCTGCTTCTATGAGCAACAATTAAATAGTTAATAATGGTGTTTAAATTATCTTTAAACTACAGATGGGAGTAGCTCACGCCTTCTATCTTCAGATCTCCTATATTTAATAGCAGTTCTGAGGAGGGGGGAGTGTCTCTATCTAAGCATTTGAATGGTACTTAGCACAATCAGATCTCATTCTTGCCTGGGGTGGGTGCTACTGCAATACAAACAGGACAAGTAAAGTACCGTTCCCTATTTAGGCATAGCATCATCATGCTGCAGATGAAGAGTGTTCTAATACAGTGAGTATTTGATAAATCATGGTGATAAATTCCTTAAACAGCCAATTATATTAATAATGGCCCTGTTCATGTACATCCCACAACAGCATTTCATTAAGATAGGTGAGTGTACCTGAGGGACTTCCAAACAGCTGTGTTCAATGGGCGCCTGAGTTTTTCCGCTCGGGGCTCGTCTTCACTGGCAGCGTTAAAGTGCTTCTGCGGCAGTGCTTTTAGTGTTGCCGGCATAGTCGCAGCGTAGTGCTGGGGGAGAGCTCTCCCAGAGCTCTAAAACCCCCCCACCTCCACAAGGGGAGTAACTCCCAGCGCTGGTGCACTGTCTACACTGGCACTTTACTGCGCTGAAACGTGCAGCGCTTGGCGGGGGGGCGTTTTTCACACCCAAGCGAGAAAGTTGCAGCGCTGTAAAGTGCCAATGTAGACCAGCCCTAAGTTTGACTTGCTTCTGATTTAGTTCCTGTAGTTCTGCTCACATCACGATTGTTCAGGATATTCCATTGCTTTTCCAGGAGGTCTGTGGTGGGAATTGACATTTTGCCTTTAGTGCAAATAAGGCAAAACAAGTTCACGGCTCAGAAATGGTTTATTGTTGCAAATGTTAAAACTTTTTTTTAGCTATTAGGGATTTTTGTAAATGAAAATAAAATGAAGATTTGGCGCTTAAGGCCCTTCTCTGTCATTACTAGTTAGCCAAAACTCTCAGGAATATGAGTAAGGATGTAGAGGGCAAGCCCATAAGATGTAACTCTACACTCTGTAACGTGGCTGTGAGTTTACAAGTGAAATTTGGTGCCTCTGTTGCAAGACACAATTGCTATTAATGTTTTGAAAATCTTTTTTAGAAAAGTCCAAGACATGTTAAATCTGTCTGCAAGGCTGTACATGCCTGATTCTGCAGCCAACTCTGCTGTTAACTGCAATTTAACATGTGTGATCTGTGCGCAGCACTGGTTGCCTGTTCAGCTCTAGACAGAGTTTAATAGTGCCTGCCCTTGCACTTTTAAACCTGGGGGGAGTTTTGCCGTAGGACGTAAGAGGAACCTATGTCATGTTTTTCATCCACAGATTTCCAAGAGCTTTTACAAAGCAAGATGAGCATAATGATACGGGGCATAATGAAGTCGAGTGACTTGCCCCAGGGCAAACAGCAAGCCTGTTTAGAAACAGGACTAGAACTCAGGTTTCCTGGCTCCCCCAGCAGTGCTCAAACAGAATAACTTTAGCATTGTCTTCCTATCATTCATTTTTAGAGAGCTACAAAGCCTGGGACTGTGTTATGTCAGTTCTTTGCATATTCCATTACAACAGTTGAGGTCATCCAGTGCACTTCTGTTGAAGTTCCTTTATGCAGGATGCTCTTAGCTGAGAGCCCTTGTCTCTGAAGCTTGCTTCCACTGCCACTCTGCCAGAACCCAAATTGACTAGCTTCATATATTGTGCTAGAGAGAGAGAGATCTGACTGATCGTTTAATCTTTCTGTCATTTAGTAGATAACAAAGGCGAGATCTCAATGAGCATTGGGACATTAGTGGATTATTGAGTCAGTTTCTGAAGACTAAGGATACAATGGTGTATATTTCATAGAAAGTACTTATCTACAGCTGTGATAAGTGCAAAGTTAATGAATAAATAAAAATAAAGTTCATCAGTGCTGTTTAAAAAAAGCTGTAGCCGTGCCTGTGAATAACCTGACACAAACCCTGTGCATCCAACAAAGAGAAGAGGTTATTTTGAATGAACAGGTTATTCACTCTTTCAGAATCTATTAAAATGAGCTAATATTTTTTAAAATATTAAAAATATTGTGAGTTATTCCTTTTAGACAGGAAAATACAACAAACTAATTTTTAATCCTGTAAATTTTTTTCACTACCAGGCTTGTACAGTCAATTGGAGACTAGGCCATCTTAGGAGAGGGTGTCTGTCTGGTACTTTAGAAACAAAGGTAAAAAGTAATTAATTTGTGGTGTAGGTAAAAATGTAGTGTACACACTATATATGCCATTTGGATAAGCTAAAAGAGATTCAAAGTGTTGAAGATATTCTGAGTGTTTTTGGAAGGTGCTTAGTAAAGTAGCATTCAAGGACAGGACAGTAACAACAGTAATGGACAGTGGTGTTAAAGCATGATTATCCAGCGTGGAATGTGTGAGGATTTGCTGGTAACTGTAACTGGTGTTTTTCCCAGTTAGACTAAAGCTTTACAGAGCAGGTGGGCTGCATTTGAAACACATCAGTAGACAGGCTACCAAACAGAATCAGTCTTAGCATTATTTGATAGGGAGAAAATAGTTGAATGCAAGAGGAAGAAGGATTTAAATCAGATATATGAAAACAAAAGCTAGCAGCAGCTGGTGGTTGTTTAAACTGGCGAAGATGATGTGACAAAGCATAAAGTTTAATGGTCATTTTTAAAGTTCTAAAGTAGAATGCTAGAGAAAGCGTATAAAAAACATGCAACATACAAGTAAAGGGACTGATCCTACAATGAAAAAATACTTACTTGCACTAAGTAGTCCTATTTAAATCAGTGAAGCTGCTCAGGTGGGTAAAGTGATGCATGATGTTGTTGTTTCCAGGATCAGGGTCAGTGCTACAAGGCAGTGTTTCTATCAGAAACTAGTTATCCTTTTAAAATCTGCTGTTATGGTAAAGTTCTGATAGCAACAGTCTCCATAAAGCTCCAGCAAAGTCATGGTGCCTTACTTTTCACACCATTTTATCAAAGCCAGGTACTGCAGTTTTTTTGTTTTTTTTTTGTCATTTCTGGAAACAATGAGACTAACAAGTAGTGTCAGAACCTGTCGTAAGGACAGCACAAGACATCATGTCCTTTGTTGGCATGAATAAACCAGTTGTTCTTATGAACGCCTGTGCTGTGTGCTCTATCTTTTGGAACTGTACCTTGTGAAATTACCTTCTTGACAGACGTCTATTTTTTCTATTGCCATTTAGAACTAATATTTTCTTATTAAGCAGCAATGGTATTTGGAAAGGATGTGTCATATCTTTGAGAAAAACACCAGACAAACTATTATGATGTAAGTTAATAGACCCTTATTTGTAGGATTCCATGTGGAGTCTGATACATATGTGGAATTAAAGTTTAATCACAGGAAAAAAACATCAGTTAGCTGTCCAGACACTGCTGTTTCTGGGCTCCTTCCATTAGCTGGCTCATATAGATAAAAGGACTTCAGACTCCAGCATGGATTCACCAAGGGAAGGTCATGCCTGACTAATCTAATCGCCTTTTATGATGAGATTACTGGTTCTGTGGATGAAGGGAAAGCAGTGGATGTATTGTTTCTTGACTTTAGCAAAGCTTTTGACACGGTCTCCCACAGTATTCTTGTCAGCAAGTTAAGGAAGTATGGGCTGGAAGAATGCACTATAAGGTGGGTAGAAAGCTGGCTAGATTGTCGGGCTCAACGGGTAGTGATCAATGGCTCCATGTCTAGTTGGCAGCCGGTATCAAGTGGAGTGCCCCAAGGGTCGGTCCTGGGGCCGGTTTTGTTCAATATCTTCATAAATGATCTGGAGGATGGTGTGGATTGCACTCTCAGCAAATTTGCGGATGATACTAAACTGGGAGGAGTGGTAGATACGCTGGAGGGGAGGGATAGGATACAGAGGGACCTAGACAAATTGGAGGATTGGGCCAAAAGAAATCTGATGAGGTTCAATAAGGATAAGTGCAGGGTCCTGCACTTAGGACGGAAGAACCCAATGCACAGCTACAGACTAGGGACCGAATGGCTAGGCAGCAGTTCTGCGGAAAAGGACCTAGGGGTGACAGTGGACGAGAAGCTGGATATGAGTCAGCAGTGTGCCCTTGTTGCCAAGAAGGCCAATGGCATTTTGGGATGTATAAGTAGGGGCATAGCGAGCAGATCGAGGGACGTGATCGTTCCCCTCTATTCGACATTGGTGAGGCCTCATCTGGAGTACTGTGTCCAGTTTTGGGCCCCACACTTCAAGAAGGATGTGGATAAATTGGAGAGAGTCCAGCGAAGGGCAACAAAAATGATTAGGGGTCTGGAACACATGACTTATGAGGAGAGGCTGAGGGAGCTGGGATTGTTTAGCCTGCAGAAGAGAAGAATGAGGGGGGATTTGATAGCTGCTTTCAACTACCTGAAAGGGGGTTCCAAAGAGGATGGCTCTAGACTGTTCTCAATGGTATCAGATGACAGAACGAGGAGTAATGGTCTCAAGCTGCAGTGGGGGAGGTTTAGATTGGATATTAGAAAAAACTTTTTCACTAAGAGGGTGGTGAAACACTGGAATGCGTTACCTAGGGAGGTGGTAGAATCTCCTTCCTTAGAGGTTTTTAAGGTCAGGCTTGACAAAGCCCTGGCTGGGATGATTTAACTGGGAATTGGTCCTGCTTCGAGCAGGGGGTTGGACTAGATGACCTTCTGGGGTCCCTTCCAACCCTGATATTCTATGATTCTATGACTCCCAGCGTCAAATACTCAGAAAAATAAAGATAACCAAACATTATATTGTTGTAACCATTTCCTGTACCTATTTGGGTTGATTATTTTTTTTAAGGATAAAATCTCAGAAGGCAAGTGAACTGGGAGACCAATATGAGGTTCTGGAGAATTGCCATTAAAAAAACAACATCATGCCCTCCTTGCAATTGGAGTTGCCCATTTTGTTGGGATGTATTCCTGATTTCATCACATGAAATAATCTTTAATTCAAGATTAATCTTTAATTCCTGGATACTCCAGGACAGTCTTGGAGGCTTGGCAACCCTCCTTGCAATTAAACGGAGACAAAGCCAAGAAGATGGTGAGAGGCGGTATAGCAGGGTCAGAGTCTGCCCTCAGCCTGAAGGAAACTGGAGAAGTGGATTGAGGAGTCTAACTTGAGTAGTGGACTGGTCTGGGTAGGTGAGAGGTTCTGCTATCCAGTGTGGAGAAGGAGCTGCATGGCAGCCAGTGAGTGGGATGTGGCAGGGGCCCAGAGGGGACTGTCACAGTGGTGTAAATGTAAGTTTGTAAGCATAGGTGTTCTAGACCCACCTACTAAAGTAAATGGGAGTTGGAGAGTGTGTTTTCTTTTGTTTGTTTCAGTATTTTTTTTTTTTTAGTCTCTTTCAAATAGGTCAGCACCTTCTGTCTAGGTGAGGAGAGGAGAAAGAAACAAGGTGTGGAGTATACAAAGGCCTTATGCAATCAGTAGGCTGTATACTGGATGTGTAAAGATGTTATCCTACCACAACACATGAGAATGTGGGCACAAAGAAGTACGGGCCCAGGAAATTCTCCATTAGGGCTGAGGTTTTAAGTAAAAGGGCTCAAAATGAACAAACTGGTGGATGCCTGTGTTACCACTCACTGAAAGTGTAAAATAGCAGGAACCACAGTAAGATGCTCCCTGACTACGAAATTGCCACTGTACATTGGGTCAGCCTGGCATGTCGTCCTGCACAGCTATGCCAGGATTCCTGCTGCAGTTTCCTATTCCTGTCTACTGGCTAATCTGAATTGGGCTGTTGCCAACACTGCCTTCTCTCACCCATGGTATTTGGGTCGTGCAGCTCTGAGGATCTTTACCATTTTTTCAAACCCAGAGGGACCTGTTCAGGGCACAAGGCCCATGGCCTCTTTTCCATCCCTGGCTGCTACTCTCCATGAGGGAGGAAGAGCTTTCAGGTGTGGGCTATGGAAATCCTTTGACATCTGGGGGCTCCTTCCTCAAAATAGCCAGCACTGGTGAGAGCAGTAGAGGCAAGTCAGGTCCTGTGGTCTCCCTTTTTCCTTATTAAATGGGGAACAAAATCAGCAGCAGCCAGGAGGAGCTCACAGGAAGTGTCCTATGGATCTGGGCTCATTTCCCAAAGACCCAATACTAACTGCACCTGACGGTTCAGGGAGGAAGGGAGAGGCTTCCAGCTTCCCATATATCTGGCTCTCGCTCTCACTGACACTCGCACTCCACCCCACCCCCTAGGGGATCAGGCCCAGTGAACTCCACTCTGCCTCTCCAGGAAGATAGCAGCAGCTCTGCACCCTGGGGCTCTGAATACTTGTTTGGCTCATTGTGTAGCATTGGTTGTGGTCATTCAGCTTCCCAGCCTCACTCTCATTTCCATTTCCTTCTAACCTTCACTTTTCTCTTCCATTTCTGTCTCCCACCCAGGCAAATTCGCTTTTTCTCCACCACTCCCCTCCTCTTACTGCAACAATTCCTTCCTCTTCCCCAGTTTAACCAATGAGTGTCTCCACCCCCCAACTTCTTTTAAACACTTTTATGATATAAATAAAAAGTTACATTTATAAAACAAGCTCTTCTGTTTTCACAAATGTGTTTGAAAGTGTTTTTCTTTCCAGTGTGTATTGAAAACAAATTTCAAAACCTCAAAAGTTGCTGTGAAACAGAATTGTCATGCTTCATTCAGTTCTGCCTGGATGACAGGCATGACACACAACTACTTTTGCTGGGTACTTTTGCACAAGAGTTGTGGGGGCTGTATGCTTCTAGTTTTTGGAGTTTAAGGTTTTTCTGAAGACAATTGTACTCCTTTGATGAGTTTTCTTTTCTCCTTGTGCTTTAATATATGTCTTCTACCATATGTTGAGGAGTGTTTTTGAAATCAATGTGGTTGTCATGGTTGTAGTTATGCTTTTTCTCTAATCTCCACTTGCCATCTGGAAACAAATTCAGTGCTGCTCAGCCTCCTCCTTGTGTCCACTAATACAATGAGTTCCACCTGGCTCTGATCCTTGAGTCTCATATAATCACAGGTTAGCTCTTCATTCCTATCTGTGTAATTACATTGTATTAGCCAGATAAAGGTAGTTCAAAGCATGACTATCTCCTTCTATTTAGTGGAAGCAGGATCTTTCAGCTGCAAGTTTGCCTCATCCCGTGACGTAGGCTTTGAGAGTTCATGTTGTGGGTGTGTTATCTTTTATTGGACCAACTTCTGTTGGTGAGAGAGACAAGCTTTTGAGCATACACAAAGCTCTTCTTCCAAGCTCTTCTTTGTACTCAGTCAGATGGGGCTGGTGACACTGGCAGTTTTTCTTCAGTCAGTTGCTAGGTAGGTTACAGGTCTTCTTAAAGTCTTTTCCTTAGCAAGATGGCTAATCGATGACCTCTTCTGCCTTCTCTGTGGTTTGCTTTTAAAAATGGAAATTTTTAAGGTACTGGGTACTGAAGAAATGTAGAGGATTGAATATTTTCTGATAGTCTTTTTTTTTCTATTTTCTCCATATTACTCTTCACATTTCTTTACTGAAATAAATTTGTGACTTTATCCTTAATTATTTAATCGTTTTAACTTTTTTTGCTGCTGTAGTTTATAAAGCTGGATGAGGTAAATGGTTCTGTAGGTTTTTCCTGAAACAATATACTTAAATCACTGATAGAAATTATAGCTATTGGAATTTTATGTACCATAAACATTTTAAAAGTTTCTTTATAAAATCATGGTTAACTAATAATGTATTGGCATGTTAGAGCACACTGGACTCAGATAAACCCATGATTTTGGAGGAATATTTTTATTATTTGTAACACCCTTGTACACAGAATTGACCTAAATTAATAAATTAAAGTTCATAGAGTTGGAAGATGAAGAGAACTAAGAGGTAGTAATAAAGTATGGGCCTGAATCTCCCCTGCCTTGTGCTTTGAATTAGTCATTTACATCTGTGCAAAGTAGGTGTAAAATGCTACTAAATCAGTGTATCAGCATTTACACCAACATAGTACAGGTTTAAATAACTCCACAAGGTATCAAGCATTGGAGAATCAGGCCTTAGATCTTTAGTGATATTGCTGATTTGTTTCATGCTTAGATTTTTGCTGAACATTAAGCTTCCTTTAAGTTTTAAAGCCAGACTCTAACCTCACGCTAGCATAAGTGAGATAAAATTTGAAGTTCTTAGTGTTTTTATACAATTTTACAACATACGATGTTACCAGTGCCAACAGCGGATTTGTCAGACAAAATGTTACATTATTTATGCCTATATTTGTTACAGTAGTTAAATCTGAAAAATCGTTTTCCTTAGGTATGTTTGATTTTACTGTAATTGATTTTTTTATAATAAATGATCCTATCATACTTTTATTTATTTATTATTGTAGTTTAAAGGACATTATCCAGAATGAAGATGTGAAACCCAAGCTACAATGCATCATGTCCGACCCTTCCTTTTCTATGGTAACAGTTCAAAGTGAAGATAGTGGAATAACATGGGAAACCAGCTCAAGCAGATGTTCCACTCCTTGGGCCTCAGAAGCTAGTGCTACTTCTGATCTTTGTAGTGTTGAAAGTTCATCTGTAGATTCTCCCCCAGGGAAAGTTATCTTTCTCATGGATGAAGGTAAGACTGTCCGGAAAAGGATGTGCAAATCATCAGATAGGACGTCAGACTTGAAGGGAGGCCAGGGTAGCAAAAAGAGTGACTTGTCCGGAATGCAGATGCAAGAATTAAGAGATGCTCCCGCAGAAGTGCAGGATGCTAAGTTAAATGCTGCTGAACTGGAAGCACAAGCTATGGATGCAGAAACCTCAAAAGATAAAGAGGGTTTGCCAGACCTTACTGGGGAACCAGTGTCACGTGCTCCAATTGCCTCAAAGTCCATGGGTAAAGAAAAAAAATTGAAAAAAGGAAGGCCAGCCCTTAATGGAGCTGTAAGAGCTAAAATCCAGAAGTTCAGTTCAATTTCAGAAGAAGAAACGCCAATTTTTTTCCGAAAGAAAGGTAGTAAGGATCCAGCTATGCCATCGGATATAAAAAGGAAGCAGAAACAACAGCACGAAGGATTCCTAAATCAAAGCCTTTCCTCAACACCTTTGGAGCATCTTGAAAGGGATTGCACTGATGAGGATGATGGCTCACTTCATAATATAAAACAAGTCGAAACAAATATTGAATCTAGCAGTTTTTCAAATGTGGGTGTAATAGTTCCTCTTGATAAAGAAGAGAGAAAAGAGACACGGTCTTCTCCAGCTGAGAGACTACATGAGATATCAGAAGAGTCACTGTCTTTTTCATCATACCTTATTGAGGAAGAGGAGAAGCAGGAAATCCACACAAGTTCACCCATGCGCATAACATCAATATCAGAATGGTCAATGTCTGAGCCATCAGATCTTATGGATACAGCAGAGAAAGAAGAAATACAGCCCTTTCCTCCTGAGACTGCAAATGTGACCTCAGAACAGCCGCTGTCCATTACATCATATCTTATTGATGAAGGAGATTACCAGGAAATTCAGCCTAATTCATTTTTGACCACAAGGACCATTTCAACAGATGATATTAATGAACCAGAGGGGCAAGCAACTCAGCCTTATGTGCCTATATCTACAGAATCTGTCTCTGAACATTCTAGTTCATCACGTACTGGCAAGGAAACAGAGAAGCAAGAAATTCAGTTTTATTCACCTGTGGCTACACAGTTGGAGCCTAAACATTCCGTTTTATCTGAAACAAAAAAGCGGGATATTAAACCTTATCCACCGATAACTGCACAATCAGAATGTGAACATCTGGATTTATCATATTCCATCGAGAAAGCAGAAAAGCAAGAAATTCATCCTTATTCACCACCTGTAACTGCACAATTGGAATCTGAACAACCAGATATATCATATTCTACTTGTGAAACAGAGAAACAAGAGACTGCACAATTGGAGTCTGCACATTCAGAGCAGCAAGCTATCCAGCCACATACTCCCATATCTGCTCAGGCAGAATCTGAACATTCAGATCTATCCTATTCCATTGAAGAAGCAGAAGAGCAAGAGATTCAGTCTTATTCACCTGCAGTTGAACAACTGGAGATTGAAAATGTAGATTTATCATATCCTGTTGATGAAACAGAAACACAAAGTCAGTGTTATTCACAAGTAACTGCAGAACCAGAGTCTGAGCTTTCAGATTTATCATATTCCACTGGTGAAACAGAAAAACAAGCTGCACAATTGGGGTGTGAACATCGAATTTTATCACATTCCATTGAAGAAGCAGAGAATGAAGAAATTCAGCCATGTTTACTTGTACCTGCACAATTCGAGTCTGAACATCTAGTTTTATCTGAAACAGAGAGTGAAGAAATTGAACATTATTCATCCATAACTCCACAACTGGAATCTGGTCATTTAATTTTATCATATCCTATTGAAGATACAGAAACACAAGAAAATCAGTGTTATTCACATGGACCTGCAGGACTGGAGCCTGAACATTCACTTTCATATTATTCAGTTGATGAAGTAATTCCCCAAGAAATTCAATCTTATTCACCTGTAACTGCACAATCTGTGCCTGAACATTTAGTTGGGTCACATTCTATTGATGAGGAAGAGAAGCAAGACATTCAGCCATATAGACCCAAGCCTGCAAAATCAAAGTGTCACTCTTTGGTTTCATCATATGACACTGATGAAACAGAGATGCGAGAAATTCAGCTACATTCACCTAAAATAGAAAACTTGATGTCTGAACAGTTAGTCACTATGTCACTAATGCATACTGATGACGGAGATGGACAAGAACTTCAAGCTTATTCACTGGGCACAGAATACATGCTGTCAGAACAGTTAACAGCTCCTTCTCCCACCTTCATTGCTGAAAGTGATAAGCAAGAAATACAACCTGATGCACATGAAGTGCCAGACTTGGTTTCAGAAGTTTTGAACTTTTCAGCTGGTTCCATTAATGAAGAAGAGAGGCATGATATTGATTCTTCTTTGCCTGACACAGAATATACGTCATCTGAACAATCAATGGCTGTTTCATCAGACTTTATTGATGAAACCGTGATGCAAGAAAATCAGTCTTATTCAGCTGAAGTAGACAGTTTCCCATCAACACAGTTAAAAACCACCTTAGTTAAGCCTTTTAATGAAACAGAGACTCTAGAAATTCAAGCGTATGCATTTGAAGAAACTGATTTGTTGTCAGAAGAGTCAAAAACTGGCTATGCTGATCCTACAAATAATAACGAAGCAGACAAGCAAGAAATTCAGTCTTTTCCAAATGAAGCTGAATACTTTGAATCAAAACAATTTCCAGGTAGACTTCAGACAGCACGTACAGCCCAAAGTACTAATGAGAATAAATCAGCGATGACAATGGTATCTGATTTTGTTTCAAATGAAGCTTCCCGTAATCTCCTATCAGAGCCCATTAATGAAATCCACACACATAATTTATACTCCTCACTACCAGGTAATCCAGTCTCAGATAAAAATTTAAACAATGTAACAGAAACTAGCATTGGAGACCTTTCAACAGCAGAAGAAATACAGCATTTTTCAAATGTAGAAGCAGGGTCAAAAGAGCCTGAACATTATCCACCGAGAGAAGAGAAATTAACAGAACATGTGAACTCTGCAGAAGAATCGAAATATACTCCAGAACCTGATGAACAAAAAGATATGTTTAATATCATTTCAGAAGGCTATGAGATTTTGAATATTCATGTTGTCCCACTCATTTCTTCAGTGGATGAAGAAGAAAGCAAACACATGCCAGATAAACTAGAATACTTAGAAACAAATACCCTCATTAAAACAAAACTGTTTGATTGTGGTGACCAGGAAGTGTCAGCACATGGAACAGCTACAGAAATTTCAGAAAACTCAGTGACAGATGACACCAGCGGTAAAGATATGAAACAAAAAGAACTTGTTGAAGAAGTAGATGCTCAGGAAATTGTAGAAACAGAGGAGGAAATTTCCACTGTGTTAGAAAATAAAGGTGGCGAAGTTTTGAATCCTAACAAGAGTACCACTGAGGTGGATTATTTTGAAAAGTATACTTTGATTGATGACAAATCCCCCACTGAGCTATCTGTTCAGGGGCTATCTCCCTTTGTTGCTGTAATGGCAAATCGTAAGAAGCATACAGAAGAAGCCATCTCTTCAACTGGAAGTTCTGATGTTAATACTTTGGAAGATGAATTTACTTTACTAGATAATGACTTGGATGAAGCCTTTTATGGAATGATAGAACAAGAAAGTGAGATGCAGACTTCTGCAGATGCTCAGAAATTTTTGACTATGCAAAAATCAATTGATTGTAGTAAAAAAGTGATAAATATAGAAGATGAACAGAAGTTAGCAGGCACACCCTTATTTGATACAGAAGAAGGAGTGTTAGAACGATCTACGTTGTTTCCCACATCAGTCAGCGCGATTAACCCAGAACTTCTAGAGGAGCCACCTGCACTGGCATTTTTATACAAGGACCTCTATGCAGAAGCAGTGGGAGAAAATGCAAAAGGTGAAAATGAGCCTCCTTCTGATGAAGAAAGTGGGAATTCTGATGCATCTTTTCCTCGAAATTCTGACACAGACGATGAAACTGGAATATATTTTGAAAAATACATTCTTAAAGATGATATTCCTTGTAATGTGGCTGGGTCTCAAAAAGATCAGGTTTCAAAGGCTCAGTCTATTAATAAAGACGTGTCAGGCCAACTGAGGCTTTCAGGAGACAAACATAAGGATTTTTATGAGGTAATTGAAAAGGAGCAGCAATCTGTTCATATTTTAGCTGAAGAATCCACCAAAACCGAGATCTTGTCAGAAGGAGAAATTATGGCAGGAGAGAGAATCCCATTTATTAGTTATATTAAAGTAACAATTTGTCAGCCAACTCAGGCAATTCCTTTTGGAAGCAAGCTTAATGTTTCAGGTGCAAGAAATGATCCCACTAGTCAAAGAGACGAAGAAAATGCACCTGCAGCAACACACCAGGAATTGTCAGAGCAAGTGAGTCATGAAGAGTCCAGTCAAGTACTAGATTCTGAGGTAATTACCAATCAAAAAGAAGCATCCGTGCAAGATAAATCAAAGCCAGTAACTCCTCTAACAGATGAGCAGAAAGAACGACATGAAATAGCAGCAGTTAATAAAATGGATAATTACGTGCTTCATGGCAGAACACCTGTTGATGAAAGTGAAAGCAATCAATATGTTCATACACCTCAGGAACCAGAGCAATTAATTTCATATTTGAATAATCACCTTCATCCCATGACAAAAGAGGCATATGATTTAGACCATGATCGTATGAACAAAAAAATAAGCAGGGAAAAATATCTATTGGATACAGATGAGCAGACAAATGAAAAAACAGTCAGAGAAAATATTGCCGATGATATAGCAAAGCATAACCTAGAAGTAGCTAAGACTGGCCTTCCAGAACTTGGAGTAAAATTCGATAAGGCATCAGGTGATTTAGACTTACAGCCTTTTAGACATGATTTTGATAACTTTCCATCAGATTCAACAAGAGAGGAGCAGTGCTTTGAGACTGATGAACATCTTGCCGAGTCAATGGATTATGAAGTGATTACCCAAGAAGAACTTTTGCAAGATGAAATGTCCTCTGAATTGGCACATGAAGATTTGTTGTTTGAAGACAGGGAATCTTTTGAGCAGATTAGCTATAGTTATGAATTTGTAAATGAGACAGAGCAAGAGACACCCATTGAACATGAGGATTCAGGCTTTGTGATGATGAATTCTGAAAAATCATCACTAGGCATATCTGAAAGTGAGAGTCCACAAAAAGAAATTAAGAAGGCCCATGTTGATACTTATTGCTGCCAGTGCAGGTGCCCAATTTCTGCTATTGACAAGCTTTTTGGGGAGCATGAAGGCCATGATGTGACAACACTGGACACTGCTGTAATGGATATGAAGGTAAGCATTTTCATAATTGAAGATAAATAAAGGATTACTTGATTGACTATGTAGTTTAAAATATGTATCTTTCATCTTTAACCTTAGCCCAGATTTGGGATTGGAAATTATTAGTTGGAGACTGCTCCAGATTCAGTAGAGAGAATGCAAGTATTTTGGTTTTCAGTTTCTATGTATGCTATCCGTTAACAGGAACTTTTCCTTTTGCCATAGTTGTCAATGCTTTAGTCATCCTTGGGCTGGATTATTACAATGCACTTTTTTAATACCAGTGTTTCCTAAATGGTGGTTCCTGGAATAGGTCACGGAAAGATTGTAGATGGGTCATGGACCCAGTGTGGAGTGAGGTCCCGGGGAGGAGGGGGAGGTGGAGGGTAAGTACACCCCACACCAGCAGTTCCTGTCCCATGGGGCTGGGCCTAGCTCCCTTCCCTCTGAGGGGTAGTTGGGCCAAACCTTGAGAGGCGCTGTGACCCTGGTCTTGTGCCAGGGTCACAACACCCAGAGTGGGGAGCTGGGCCCAGCCCTGCAGGACAGGAGCAGCCATTGTGGGGTATTGAGGTTGTATCCTTTCCCCTCCCGCCTGCCCCCAGCCTCCCTTCTACCCTTGGCCAGGATTAGGGTTGTGCTTCTGGGGTGGAGGGAGTAAACTGCTGAGGATAGTCAGTGGCCTCTTCACAGGACAAGGAAGAGAAGGTGGTAGCAGAGGAGAAGGATGCTGGCTTATGATTCTGCCCCTTCCTCGCCCAGTGTGGACCCTGGGTGTTATCATGTTATCATTTACTAAGCTTTCCTAGTTTTAGCATCATCCTTAATATAGGTGGCTTTTTTTTGGCATGCGAAGAGGCATAACTTTAGTAACACTGGTTCATTTCACTTTGACATTGTAGAGTAACCTCTATATGCTTGCACTGACATTGTCACAAGATTGTTAGCAGTCCAGTTTAAGTACAAAGGTCAGACAAATGCTTTAGCTTGGTTACAAAACATGGCTAAAATCTTACCTCTTACTACACATTAGACCCTAGTTTTTTAATCGGTTTCCTTCATTTGGTTGTTGTGGTAGTGCAGACAAGCTCTTATTGTCTTCAGGGGAGGGGAGAGAAGTGCCTGATATGGAGCCTAAATGTGCACCACTGTTGATGTTTCAAATAATTTGCATCCAGCCTCTAGGATATCAATTGTCAGATCTATCCAATATAAAAGGTTGAAACAAACTCAAAAATAAGGGTGTGAAATTAAAATTAATCTCATCCATAATTCTAGCAAGACTATTCTTGCCAGTGTTACAATTTAGTATTATGTAGTATTAATCCATAGGTATGCATTAATTAATATACTATGTATAATGACTACATCCAAATACTCCTACAATATAAATACTTGTGAAAACACTTTTCACTTCTCTAGAAACTTGTCTGTTTAATTGCAGTTTGGCTCTGAAAAGTGACTGTAAAAATGGTGGTATGAGGTCTCATCTTTATGATCTCATTTATTCCATATCAAATTTGCTCAGCTCACCAGTCAAAAGGTATTGCTTTTCTAGTTACCAGCTCCGCAATCTGAATCCAGCGTCTGAAAGTCACCTGTGTTTTCTAGATTGTGCACAGTCACCAATAATAACCATTTTGCAATTAGAACTTTATTAAAAATTCTGAGCCATGTTGTGCCAGTTTTTAAGCAGAATTCCCCACTGATTTCACCTTTAACTTGCACCTTTTTGAATCTCATTCTGGCCTCTTTGCACGTAAGTTACTTTCACTCTCTTACACCACTGTACTAACATTAAATGTATACATTTCACCCTTGAATTTGGCCTGAAAGTGGATCTCTGGCATATGTTCTGTTGCACTAGATTATTATAATGCTAATTCATAAATAAGAATAAAAAATTATAAGATGATGAAATAGTGCCCGCAAATATAAATAGGCACAAAATTTTGCAACTGTTTATTTTTCTTTTTCTCTAGTCTGTGCATGTACCACATTTTATCACTTTTTATCTGTGGCATTTCCTGCTTTGGCTGTGAATTATGATCAGCTGCCAAAATGTCACTAATAAAGTCACAGCTCTGAAGTCGTCCCTGGTGTAGTTGCACTGAAGTGAGTGGAGTTACTCCAGAGATGGATATGTCCCCTGATGTCATTCCCTGACTGTGGACCTTGGAGACACAGCCAGTAATTAAATCTGGCCACAACACACGTCTGACTTCACATGATTTCTACCAGCCAAAGCTCATGTTACTCTTAGATTGTCTACGTGTAGTTTTTGCTACTCACACAGCTATAATTGCTAAGGAAATACAAAGACAACACAATGCTCAGCTTTTGGCATTGGAAAAGAAATTCACGTTAAGTGAAATGAGCTGTTAACCTATAAAGACTGACAGAGCCATTATCTTCACAAACAGAATTTCACAGTGGAATCTCAAAGTGATCAATCCTAAATATTTATCAATTTAACAATAGAATATGATATTTATAATTCAGAGGTCACATGTGGTATTTTTCATTTTAGATGTCAAAGTTTGCCAAATTATAGGAAGCTGCTACCAGCCTTCCTCTAACTTTCCATTCAGAAGTATACAAATTAATTAAAACCAAGTGCACTTATGAAATCTGAATTGCATATGAGCAGATGGCCAGCTCTCTCTCAAGGAAGGTCAAGAAGGACTGCTGCATTGAGACAAGCTCTATTATTATTATAATACCTGGTCAATGTTGTCTTTATTATTCCTAGAGCCTTATTCTGTATTCTTGAACACGTAAAACAACCAACGACTTGGATGGGAGTTTTGGGTGCAAAAGGAATGCAAGTTCAGACCTTCAGTGTATAATATATACATAGTTTAAATTGTGTATATTTATTTAAAATATTTAAAAGTGAACCTTGGGAACATCTATATTTATGTTTATTTCCCTAGATACTTTATTGCATAGGCTAGCCTGTAACAATTACTTGTGTTCTCTTCTCATTGTGGGCCTGATCCTGCAGTCTCTTGAGCACTCCTGTGCAGTGCTGAGCACCCTCAAATTCCCACACAGCCAGTGAGAATTGCGGGTGAGAAACACCTCACATAAGCACCTTGAAGGATCAATTGTTGCTTCTTCTTTGAAATTGGTATTATACCTTTTCCAACCACTATTCCTGTGCTTGCATTTCAAGTCATGGTGAAGCTATGAAATTAATTTTAACAATTGTTCTAATAACATCTAGAGGTGAAACATTACATATATATTTTATGTGAAAGCTTTATAAAGCAGTATTTCACAACCATCATATTTAGAAAATTTGCTGCCACTTTTTTATTTCAGGATCAATTAGATGAATTTCTAGGAGAATTACAGCAAAGGTCAATGAAGTTTGAGGAGTTGGTTAGTGAAATAGAATCCCTGTTTAATTCTGTTGAGGTAAGTCTAATATCTACACTACTCCAGTTTTCTCCTTCAATATTGTCAGTCCTTTCAAGATATTTTTATACTGTTTTGTAGTTTCATGTTATCATTTACACAGGAATTGTCTGTTTCACTAGTCCTTAAAGTTTCCTTACTATGAGTGATTAACTGAGAAAAATATATAGTTGATTTACTATACGGGGCTGCTGCACAATGAATGCTATGTGGAATATTCCCCACTGGATGGGGAAATTATTGTGATAGCACTTTCAATCGGTTTTGTTGAAAAATTAAAACTTTTACATGGATCAGCATTTTCAAATGTTGGATACCTAAAGTTAGGCACCTAAATTCATGTTCAGGCATCTAAATGAGTCTTCTGATGCCCTGCCCAGAGATGCTTAGTTCCTGTAGTTTATGTTGATTTCAATAGGAAATTTGGATGTTCAGCAGCTCTGAAAATGAGGCTTCTTATTTAAGTGCCTAACTACAGAAACCTTAACTTTAGGCACTCAAGTTCAAAAATCTTGGCCATTGTTTTTAAAGTATTTACCTAATAATATTTCTTATACATGAACTTGCTTAGATAATTACATATGTCTTTTTGTAAGGCTGCCAAAGGCTGCCTGAGTGATAGCTGGTGTTTACATAATTTAGAGAGTTTTATGTACATTCATTCACTGATGTAGTTTTACTTCTCAGATTTTCATATGTTTTATTTTCCAGGAAAACAGTAAAAAAAAGGAGCAGTTTTTAGAAGACCAAAATGAAGAGCTGGTTAAGACAGTGATAGCCCAGTATGATGAGAAGTCCCAGAACTTTGAGGAGGTGAAGAAGATGAAAATGGAATACTTGTATGAACAGATGGTTAACTTTCAGCAAAGTATTGTTGAGGCGAAGGAAACCTTGGAGATGACTGTAAAGGAAACAGAAGAACTTGATGATGTTCTTTTCCTAAATGTAAGTACGAATTACATTCATAACAGAAACCTTAATGATATTAGTCACACATGGCATTTGATATAATATCCTCAGACCTACTTTGTCTTCTGAGGTAAATTAATTCTGAAATCTCAGATACGCCAGTCTGGAACTGCTGGGTCATGTGAAGGTTCAGAGAAGAGGTCAAAGAATGATATGTCATGTGGAAAAAAATGCCTCACAGTGAGACACTAAAGGAACTCGTTCTATTTAGCTTATTGAAGAGCAGATTAAGAGATGACTCAGTCACAATCTATAATAAGCAGAGAGAAGATATCTGTTATGAGAGGATTCTTTATTACAGCAAATGATGGTGTAACAAGAAATTGGAAGAAAATGGAAATGGTAATTGAAGTCAGAAGAGTCCAAACCGGAAAAAAGACTCACATTTTTAACAGTCAGGGTAACTAACCGTTGCAACAGATTACCAAGGGTTGGGGAAAATTCTCCATTACTTACAATCTCTAAATGGTTTTTGGGTTAGATGCAGGAATCACTGGCCAAAATCTATGCCCATAGGAATGCACCATTGCTGCAACAATTGTCAGTGACTCAGTGAGTGGCACTTCCCCCTCTGTGTCAGTACTGACTCAATACCCATCACAATATGTGGGGGCATGTGCCACTGGATGTGCCATTTCTCAGGTCAGATGTAAAAATGGGGCCCTAACTACATGTGGTTGTTAAAGATCCTGGTATTGCCAACTCTCACAGCTTTTCTGCAAGTTACACGATTTTGGCTGGGGCTGGACCGGGACCCAGTCTCTCAATAATGCAAGAGGCTCCAGCCCTCTGGTGAATTGGCGCTCCCTGATTAGTTTCTGGCCTCACTTGTCTGCCCCCAAGGCAGAATAACGAGTCATCTATTACAGGCAGAGCCCTCTCCTCCCCTCCCCGCAACATCCTGAAGCCATTCTCATAGCAGGCGGCGAGGGAGCTCAAGGGTAAGTCTACATGGCAAAGAAAAACCTGTGGCTGTCCCGTGCCAGCTGACTCGGGCTGTGGGGCTGTTTCATGGCTGTATAGACCTCTGGACCTGAGCTGCAAACCAGGCCCTAGGATCCTGCAGGGTGGGAGGGTTCCAGCCGAAGCCCAGAAGTCTACACAGCAATGAAACAGCCCTGCAGCCCAAGCCCCATGAGCCAGAGCCAGATAGCACAGGACAGCTGCGGGTTTTTCTTTGCTGTGTAGACGTGCCCAATGAATGCAGCAGCTCAGGGTGACTCCACTCCTTCCTCCTGTGACCAGCCCCAAGTGCTTCTCCCCTGGCCTGGATGGGGGATAAGGGACCTACTGCAGTTCCCCTAGACCTGGGAGAGGGTACGAAGAAGCCTAGGAGGAGCAAAGATGTAGCTGTGGGGTAGGACTAAGGGGATGGGGGTTGGGGAGGCTGAACTGAGGTGGTGGGAAAGCTGAGAGTTTGGGAGCTGGGGGGAGTGAACTTGGGGGGGCTGCACTGGTGAGGGCTGGGGGCTAAGCTGATGGGGTGGGGGCTGGATGGGGCAGAATTCATTGCTGGGCAGGGGATGGGCAGACATGAAGGCTGAAAAGCCCCCACAAAATAGTCATTTTTTAATTTATTTTAAAAAAAGCATGATTTGGGGGGCCAATCTCCTAATTTTGGGGGTCTTTAACTCATGATTTTTGATCTCTTGAGGCTGGCAATGCTGAGATCCTCTGGCTTTTTCTATAAGGAATGGAGGAACCCCCATCTGTTCACTGATCTGTTCACTGTCCTCTTTGTGCTGCTAAAGAGACAGCTGAGGATTCCCATGACATGGGAGTTATCCCCAGCTCAACTGGTGTAAAGGTCGTGGAGCTTCTAAGGGTCAGCAATGTGGAGCCAATTTTGGTCTCGGAATTTGGACCGTAATGTTTTAATGTAGAAATTATATCTCTTCCTGTAAACGTAACTTACGACTTGTTTCAGCAAAGTAATTAAGACTTGTGCTTCACCTGAAGCATGAGTAATGAATACTGACTAATTGTGCTTAAAGCTAGGCATGTGCTTAGGTACCATGTTGGGTCATTCATGGCCTTAAAGAGGGGAAAATACTTGGAGACCTAAATTCTCTGCTGGTGTGTATGGGAAAATTTCCAGTGTAGTCCATGAAGTGGTGCTTATTTACATCAACAGAAAAGAGCAGAATCAGTCTTTAAATTACTTGCTTTAATATTATGTTGACTTCTGTTTTTTATTGTTAATATGTTCTTTTCCCCTTTCTCTATTAGTTATCTAAAGAAATGAATAAAAGGTATATGAAATGTGGTTTAGGTGCATTGTAGTGAACATTAGGATTAGCATGTTTGGCTGCTTTATTTAATACTTTCTACCTTTATTGAAAGCATGCTTCCAGTATAAATATCTGCTTTCAAAACCACAAATAATAGTCTGGGAAGAAATCTTACACATGTTACTGTAGCTGACAGCTTTTGAAGGGTTTTGCATGTGTTTTATAATTCATAACTTAAATCATAATAAATATAGCTTTTTTAAAATGTCAGATCACTTGGAATATTCTGCGTAGCCGCTCTTAAATAGCTGTTGCTTGTAATTATGTAAGAGCATTCTGATAATGCTTAGATTTCTGCCTTAAATACCCTGTTTTGAAGTGTTCATATTTTACTACTGTAATTTCCATATGAGATAAAATCTTAATGAAAATCATCCAACATGTCACTTATATGGGTGGAACTGCTGGGATAATTTCAGAGTTAGTATAAATGGTTGCAACTCTAGTGAAGTTTGAATTTGACTGATATTTCATCCGTGTTTGTATCCCCGTCCCCGCCACAAACACATACACCAACAAAACCCCCAAACCCATAATCAAACCCTTATGCCTTATCTGATTTGCCACTGGGGGTTCCATTTAGTGGGACTCATCCTGATGAGAGAGAATTTAATCTTAAAGTCATTTGCCCTCTGCTAAAATCTGCACAAATTATCTCTTATTATTATTCATAAAGCCTGAACCCACATCCCTTTTGCGCACAATGCTGTTATTGAGTGAAATCCTGGTCCCACTGAAGTCAATGGCAAAACTCCTCTTGAAGTGGGGACAGGACTTCACTTATTGACTTAACTGGGAGTTATATACTGATATGCATCCCATATGATTTGTCAATACTGAAGTCAATGTGCTTAGTCATGTGCTTAAAGGTATGCATGTGCTTACAGTGTTCAGCTCGATTGGGGCCCAGGTAAATCATATGTGGCCAATTCAGGGACATACTGAAGTTTTTATTATAATTTTATTATAACTATAAGACATAGTAAGTTTTTATTATAAGAAACATCAAATTGTAAATTTCTATATGTGAGTAAGGGGTTAATTTTTTAAGTGGTGCTCAAAACATCCTTTCACATTTCTCATTATTCATGGGATTCGTACTATGAAGTCGTGTGGTATAAGAGCATAAGAACGGCCCTACTGGATCAGACCAAAGGTCCATCTATCCCAGTATCCTGTCTACTGACAGTGGCCAATGCCAGGTGCCCCAGAGGGAATGAACAGGTAATCATCAAGTGATCCATTCCCCAGCGTCTGGCAAACACAGACTAGGGACACCATCCCTGCCCATCCTGGCTAATAGCCATTGATGAACTTATCTAATTATTTTTTGAACTGTGTTATAGTCTTGGCCTTCACACCATCCTCTGGCAAGGAGTTCCACAGGTTGACTGTGCCTTGTGTGAAAAAATACTTCCTTTTGTTTGTTTTAAACCTGCTGCCTATTAATTTCATTTGGTGACTCCTAGTTCTTGTGTTATGAGAAGGAGTAAATAACACTTCCTTATTTACTTTCTCCACTAGTCATGATTTTATAGACCTCAATCAGATCCCCCCTTATTTGTCTCTTTTCCAAGCTGAAAAGTCCCTGTCTTATTAATTTCTTCTCATACGGAAGTTGTTCCATATCCCTAATAATTTTTGTTGCCCTTTTCTGAACCTTTTCCAATTCCAATATCTCTTTTTTGAGATGGGACGACTACATCTGCATGTAGTATTCAAGATGTGGGCGTACCGGATTTATATAGAGGCAATATGATTTTTTTGTCTTATTATCCATGCCTTTCTTAATGATTCCCAACATTCTTTTTTGACTGCCGCTGTTGCACATTGAATGGACGTTTTCAGTGAACTATCCACAATGACTCCAAGATCTCTTTCTTGAGTGGTAACAGTTAATTTAGACCCCATCATTTTGTATGTGTAGTTGGGATTATGTTTTCCAATGAGCATTACTTTGCATTTATCAACATTGAATTTTATCTGCCATTTTGTTGCCCAGTCACCTAGTTCTGAGAGAGCCTTTTGTAGCTCTTCGCAGTCTGCCTGGGTCTTAACTATCTTTAGTAATTTTGTGTCATCTGCAGATTTTGCCACCACACTGTTTAACCCTTTTTCCAGATCATTTATGAATATGTTGAATAGGACTGGGCCCAGTACAGACCTCTGGGGGACATCCACTACATTAAAATTGTATACCAACATGTGGCAATCTGTCCAATTACTTGTATACTGTAGATTATTGAAAAGTAGGCTATGCAAAAATAATTTTCTAGGGTTTTATTGCATGTTATTTACAAGCATTAGCTTACATATTAAAATTAGTTTGTTTTATGCATGAACTTGGTTATTGTAATTGATTGTATCTCATTTACTAAAAAAGATTAAGGAAAGGGTTTATATAATGCTGCATGTCTTTCTAAAGAAGATGTATTTTTATTATGTATATCCTTTTAAAACTGTGAACAACTAACAACTTCAGTGTAAAAACAAATGGGGTTGCTTGACTGCTTTGTAGAAAGAATTCTTCCATTTCCTTGGAGCTGCTTTTGCCTCAGTTAAAAATATGTTGTTGTTTTTTATAATGAACCAAGCAAATAAGGGCTAATTAAGTCCAATCCATTTTCCTTTTCCTTTTTTTCTCCTCATAACCAGCTGCTTTACATTATGTCTCTGAAGTCAGCTTTCTGTAGATAGATGTAATTTTCTGTAGACTTTAAATATACTTAAAGGGACAGTGTCAATAAGTTTAAACCCCATATTCTTGATGGAACTTGCTCTGAACTTTATAGCTAAACTTTCCCACAGTTCATGAGTGTACAGATATACACTGTAGTTAGATTGGATTCATATTTACTGCTAAGATATCCTTGAACTAATTTTAAACACTGTACCCCCTACTTAACATCCAAAGTTAGGAAGTTCTCTTCTCTTTGCTTGTTGCTCTTAAATCCATGGGAAATATTCTGAGCAGTGCATGTCCTATGTTGTTCATCTTTGAGCTTTGGAAACTATGTAATGCTACCGGGATTTATTTGGATATATATTTTCTTCCCAATAGGTTACTTTCTGCAATGGATAATTCTCTCTCATTAGAAAAAATGCCCAGTGCATTTTCACTTTTTGACCATTATGCAGACAGTTCAGTGAGAAGTGACCAGAAGACCTTAAAATGTGTCGCTGGTAAGAATCTATGGGTGCATCCTGTGAAAAAATGAACATTTTTGGCAAAGCCCTGGAATTTATAAAAAAAAGTAAAATCAGAATTTGCTTTGAAAAAAAAAAGTTTGGAGTTGTGAGCCTGTGTAATTAGCAATCAGAGCTGAATAGGAAATGAAGTCTAATTGTGTCTGTGTACAATTAAGCCTGTGTAACACTCTCCATGCTGAGGAAGCCCCGTGGTGCCTATGTGTGTGGGGTCACAAATATGGCAGCCATTCCGGGTGTGCTTCTCAACCATGTCCTTGCTGGGGAAGCAGGCCTCTGGAGTGGAGAGAAAAGTTGGGGGTGGACTGAAAAAAAGAGGCCACTGGATGTGTATTTATGTGGATCTAGTGGCTGGAAACCTATCTACATGTGGATATGAAGGAGCAGTGGCTGCAGTAGCTGGATCCAGCCCACTCTGTAGGCAAGGGCAGTGACTATGGAGGATAATGGGGTGTATTCTATGTCCCCAGCCCATACTTAGTTCTCTTCACAAAGCCTGTTTAGTTGCGCTTTGTGCCATATATGTGTGTGTGTGTGAATTTTACCTATGAAGATCATCCAGATCTGACCAGCAGTCATGGAAGTTAAGAGAATAAACAAGCCATGTTTGTCTACTGGCCATGGCTTATCAGCTTCATCCATTACTAGCTTTCTCTTCAGTTTTATGATTTCTGAGAACTAACAGCTCAGAGTCAGCATAGTTCTTTGCAGCAAGCCACCTATTCAGCTTCCCTCCCATCAGCATCCTGCCAACCATTCTCTTCATCTTTTCAAAACATATTTTTAATGTTTTTTCAAGAAATAAGAGAAGTAAATGTATTTAGATGTATCAAGGTAATTCTTCATTCAAGTGATGGTCTGAGTGCTGGGGCCCTACCCCAACACAGCCCTATGCCATTGTAGCTGTAAAAAAAAAGTAACTTATGAGGAAATCTCTAGCAGTTTTTATTAAAGATTTTGAGCAAATTTGATGCTATTATTCAGTTTATAAACTGACCCTTCCAATCCAGCAGGTGAGTCCCACCTTCCTACTCTGGCTGCCAGCCAACAGCCAGGAGGTAAATGATGCAACAGATTTGCTTTGCCTTTGTTTTGTGTTTGCTTGCCACAAACATTTGGATTAAAAACAAGTTAGCTTCCTAAAGTTGCTGAACTCCCCCTCCTATTTTGATCTGCTTTAACCACCGTGTCCAATCAAAACCAAACCGCACATCCAACCAGAGCTGGATTTGCACTGACAAACTAGGGGTGAGTGGCTCTAGCTTCCATTTCCAGTTCCCAATAACCCAGCCAGCCCCTTCCTATATTTCTCTCCTTCCCTTTTTCCTCCACATAGTCTTTTCCCTTGCTCTTCTGCACTGTATCCTTACATTCCCTTGAAACTAAATGTGCTATATAAACATAAGATATCATCTCTTCCTCTTTTTTCTTTTCCTCCATACCTTTTAAAACTCTCCCTTAGCTCCCTATGCAGTCTAGCCCCTTTCTCTTCCTGTCTAATCCTCCTTTTTGCGCTGTCTCTTCTCCGACTTTTGCATTGCTCACCTCTGCTGCATCACTCTATTCTATCTATTTAAGGTACTTATATGAAGTCCATTACTATACCATCTGTGACTGTGCCTCACAGTCTTTATCGATTTATCTTTGCAAGTAGAGTATTTGCCAAAAACACACATTCAGGTTGACTAAAAATTTAGCAAATTCATGCTGAATTTACCAAATTCTTTCAGTTGAAAACAAAACCAAATATTTTCGAGTTTTTCAAATCACCAGAACATTTTTGTTTCAGGTTAATTCAAAGCAAATTTTTTTCTCCGATTTTTTTTTTCAGCCAGCTAGCTGAAAAATGTATTCATCCAGTTCTGCTCTCAATGCCCCTGAGAGGTAGGGAAGTGCTATTATACCCATTTTACAGTTGGGGAACTGAGCCACAGAGAGGCTAAGTGACTTGCCCAATGTCAGACAGGAAGCCTGTCACAGAGCAGGGAATTGAACCAGAGTCTTCCCAGTCCTAGGTGCCATAACTCCTGGACCATACTTCTTCCACTTCTGTGTCGGTGCACTGATACTGAAATAAAATTTCCTCAGATTTTGATCTTTGAAGTCCTCTCATCCACTGCACTTTCTCTCTCTCTCTCTCTCTCTCTCTAGGTGCTGAATGGTTAATAAAATAGCAAAAATAGGGTGGTTGTTTTTTTCAGAGCCTTTTCACCACATCAGAAAATTCTCCCCTTCAAGCCACTCAGCATCCCTAAGAGCTTCCCACCCAGTAATTTTCTTCTCCCCATTCATCCCTTCACTTAACCCACTCTCTCAGTAAAAGCCTGGGGACATAGATTAACCTTGCAGCATACCCAGAATGTAATCAAATCTGTCAGGGAAAAAAGGAGGGAACAAATTCCAAAGTCAAGGACATGTCACTGATAAAAACCTGCCACCAGCCCCTGCTGTTTAAATCAGGTTACTGTTTGACTCAAGCACTTCCATTGATTGCAACTTTCTGCCAGGGGTACTATGAAAGGAGGGGGAAACTGACCATTCTCCGCGTTACACTGACCTTATGAAAACCCCTCCATGGAATGCTATACGTTTGGCTTCGTTTTCATGCCACTGAAAACTAGAGCTAGTAGAAATTTTTTTATGGATTATTTTTCCATTGGAAAATTCCATTTCATTGAAACTGAAACTTTCCCTGGAATCTTGTCAGTTTTGATTAAATTTTATCTCAGGAAAAAAGCCTCGACATGAAGCATTTTGATAATGTCAGTACATTCCATTTCAACATTTTCTGAAGGGAACATATCAATATTCTATTTTGAAATGACTTTTCAATTTGAAATTTATTCTATATTATAAAAAATAAAGTTTGTATTAAATCAAAAATTTTCATTTCAATATCAACTAAATGTTTTGATTGACTTGAAACAACAATTTTTCAAAAAAATTCATTGTTTGGGGAATTTTGAATTTTGTTGTTTTCATTCTAATTTGGAACAGAAACAAATTTCAAAATTGCATGATTTCCCATTAAATGGGAATTCTGGTTCCCATACAAGTCTTCTGAAAACCCACAACAATTTCCCCACTGGACACTATTAGAAGACAGACTCTTCTAGATGCAATAAAAAACCCCAAATCTGGTTTGCTTTTAGCAACTAAAGGGATGAATTTTTCAATGACAGGCAGATGTAATCTTACAGTAGCTCTCTGTATAAACCACAGGAAAACAGCTAGCATCAGCATCTACTTTGTTAATGACACAGGCGATCATCATCATCATTAGTCTGAAGAGAACTGAAAAGAGCAAAAGTTTTCTGCTTGGATCTTTATAGAATCCATGTAACATGGAAATTTACTAGGTAAATGAAAAAACAGTGTATATTTTTGTTCGGTGCAATCAGACTATTTAATGTTGAGATATGGTTTTGTCTTCCATTGACTCATAATCCTGAAAAACAACAATCTCATGAGGGCTGGTTCTATTTTGACTGCTTATCTGAGGTTTATGCAAATCTTAGAGGACTTTGTGGCATCCCCAATCAGGTCACAAGGTGTCAGATGATATAGGGTTCAAAATCAAAGTATGGCAGCCTTGCAGAGCTCAAGCAGAGTTCTATGTCTACTCCCTGAAAGGATTATCTTCCCACAAAACATCTCTGGACATCCAAGGAACAGTTCAACAATAGTGAGACTCCACACAGTCTCTCACTCTTCATGCTGTTAAGTTCTGAGCCCTGGAGGGCAGAGCCCACTTAGCATCGGGTCCAAGCAGAGTCTGTTCCTCTCTGGGAGCAATGGCCTCTCCCATAGTTCACATCCTTTCTTCTAAAGACCTATTGCCCAGCTGTCACCCCTCCCTCTAGAACTGACAGACTGTACAATGTCTTCATGGTATGGCAGGTACTTTTCCTAGATTCCAAGGAATCTTATTAACTCTTTCTGCCCTTGGCTGGCAGTGGGGTACATCCAATCCTGCCTCTGAAACCTGGCTCCCTTGGCTGGCAGTGGGGTACATCCAATCCTGCTTTCCCTTCCACTTCCCACTAACTAGCTCTAGTGTAGTATTTCCTATGAACACGTGTTTCACTCGCCTTTTTGGTTGGTCTCCTGTTCAGGAGGTGCTGTCCTGTTATAATCTCTCTGTTCAGGGCAGACCCAGGCTGCCAGGGCAGTTCAGCGAAAATAGGCTCTCCCAAGAGGCAGCCTGCTTCCCTCTCTAATACAGTGCAACCGACAACAGTAACCCTCCTGCTGGACTTTCTGATCTGACAGTTTAAATTATAAGAGGCACTTTGAGGCTTCAGCAGAATTTATGCCTCAGAGTGCACTACAAAGTAGTAGATGCCTGAGCACATGGACTCACTCTCTTCTATTAAGATTAATAGTCCTCATGGGGAAAGGACAGGGGAAGGAAGGATTTTGCTACACTGCAGTACATACCTGGTACCTTTAAAACTTAAAGCTATCACAGGACTCAATGGTGGAACGCGGGTTCCCATATCACCAAAGGGCAGACCCAGGCTGCCTCTATCTATTAATATCTAGATTGGGAGAAAGCAAGTTAGTGACACGGGCACTCCTAAGGCTGACTGGACTCTGAGCTGGTGGGGAAGGACCCACTTTACCATTCCCTGGTTTTCCCAACCCCACAAGGACATCATTTACATCATGCCTCTAATGCTGGAATAATATTGTCTGCATCACAGATTGTAGACCTGTGTGATGGTCTTTTTTTTTTTTTTTTTAAGAAAAGAATGGACAAGATGGGATATTATCATTAGCTGCTGAGAAGTTCTGATTCTGACTAGATGCAGTTGTGCAGAAAAGGAAAATCTGCACCTGTAGAGCTAGGAAGCTCTACACCATCTTAGGGAACAAAAATCTTACCTGCCTTCATCTGATAGTATTAGGCCTTGGTGATCAATTCAGTATTTGGGTTTAGGATTATTTTATCTGGGGTCCTACCAACTGGATGATACTCTGGCCTCCAAATATGCATATGATCCAAACATACTCCTCTGCAGGTATAACTGTTGCCTCTGCCTAGCCTGATAATCTGTATTTAGCCCTTCCAGGCGTTGGAAGCCTTGTGCCTGGCTCCTCTTGGACTCAGGGTTTGGCTTCAATCCTTGAGCCTACCAAGAACTGTCATTGTGTCTCTCTGGGTGCCTCATGGGAGGTTTGGAAGAGGTGAAGGTAGGCCAGCGGCTCACATGCTGCTGGTTGTGGCATGCTGTCTGAGGAGGAGTTCATTGGTACTCATGTAGCAACAACTAGCTGAACACTCATAAGCCTGGGAATTGCTGCTGCTGAGAAGATGGACCATTAGAGACTGGTAGCTGCGTATGGGCTGAATATTCACCTAGCTGGATAGCACTGATATTTTTACTATTTGACAAATATTGGGCTAACTTCTGTCAGCCTCTGCACCTATGCCAACCCCACTCAGATCAGTGGAATTGTATGGGAGTAGTGAATCAGACAGCGAATTTCACTCCTAGCAGTTGATTCACCCATCCCTAATTGATATGAACTTATTGGCCTAAAATTACGTCTTTATTGTCCTTATTCAGTTATTTGAAATAGTCCCCCTATTTTTTATTTTAATGAATCCTTAACTGGCTGTCATCTCAAGTATTCATAGTTAAGGGAAAATAAACCATCTGGTTGCCTCATGACATGCATAGCTGGAGTTGGTGTGGTTCAATACAAGCAGTATAAATAACTACCAAGGTCTGTCTTCCAGTTCCACAGACTCCAAAATTGCTACCTCAGGAACCAAACTCGGCTACAAGCACATCAATTGCAGTCTATTGGACTGTGAGTGAAGGGGACGTCATTGATTGCTTCCAGGTGTATTGCATGGAGGAACCTCAACCGAACAAAGATCAAAGTGGTATGTGACTGAACCCGCATCTCACCAACATTAGTTCAGCATCTCAAATAAAATTATATCTAAAATGATCCTTAAAAGACGTGGCTGAGCTATTGCTACATGAAAGGGAAGAGCACAATATGACTGACCCCGAAGAGTTAATATTAACAATAGTAAGGACAGATAACTGAGGAGAACGTGAGTTAAGTTTTTTAAAAAATAGAATAATAGCTAAATATTTTAGCCAAAACATTTCAACTTGAGTGCTTAATGTTAGGCACTTAAACCCATATTTAGGTTCCTTAATTTTCAGAGGTGATGAGCTCCTGTAGTGCCTATTTGTGTTTATGGGAGCTGCAGATACAGATCTCCACCTCCAAAAATCAGGTGCCTGATTATGGATTTAGGGGTCTGGATTTAGGCTCCCAAGTTGGAAATATGTGTTCGATGGTAACAAAGCAGGAAGAACTCAGCAAAAATGCAACATTTCAACACACAGGTGCAGATTTTTCAAAATGGAACAAAACATTTTACTTTTTAAATATGTGAATTTGAAGTGCAATAAAGCAGTTTGTATAGTAAAAAACCAGACTAGTAATAAGAATTCTTTAAAGTATTTGAATGTTGCTTCAGCATTATTTGTAAGATGTGTAGCGAGTTAAATTCCTTTCTGAGAGATTTAGTTACACAAGACCGAAATGAAGCCAAGATTCACAACTGAGGTATTACTAAAAATTTGGGGTCCAGTCCCTCAAAGTATTGAGTGCTCTGTTCTCTGCTTGACTTCAGTGGGAGCTGATGGCACTCAGCACTAGGGCTGGTCTAAGAGTTTGTCAGAATTTTTTTCAGTGGAAAATTGGATTTCCAATTAAACAAAATCTTCCAAAGAAAATGTCTGCTTTCAGGCATGGTGTTGTAGCCATGCTGGTCCCAGGATATTAGAGAGGCAAGGTGGGTGAGGTAATATATTTTTTTGGCTCAACTTTTGTTGGAGAGGGAGAGAGAGAGACATGCTTTTGAGCTACACAGATCTCTGCAGAAGAGGAAGAGCTCTGTATAGCTTGAAAGCTTCTTCTCCCCCCCCCCCCCAACGGAAGTTGGGCCAATAAAATATATTCCCTCACCCATCTTGTCTCTACTTTCAGGAGAAAATTTCAATATGTAATTGAAAAAACAAATGCCCCCAACCAAAGGGTTTTCAATTTTGCCCAAAAGCTAAGATTTTTCTTTTCAAAATACTGCCACAGTGCCTCATGGGAATTTTAATCTGGGTGTTTTACACTTCCGTTCTCCTTTATAGGCCAGGCTCTCTGGTTGGACTGTATCTCCCATGATACACCACAGACAGGGATTCCTATGATTCACGCCTTTACTAAGAGTGGAGAAGGAGTTGTCCACCCAGAAAGCAGCCCACAGGGAAGAACGGGAGCGTAAGGCACCCATACTACAACTCCTGTGAGGCACTGCAGCACCATTTTCACTGGAAATATATTGGTTTGTGATACATTGCCAAAAAGTCTAAATTTTCTGTGGAAAACAAACAAACAAAAAGTCATTTTTGTCTAAATTTCCTACAGTAACCCCCCCCCCCCTCTGTTTCTCAGCCATCTCTACTCAATGCCTTCCAAGAAGAACTTAGCATATTTGCCTGTAGTAATCCCTTTGTAACTTAACTTTGCTTTTCTAACATTTTATTTGAGAGTGAATGGTAAAGAGTTAAAGCAATTTAAGAGCTAGAATACCTCCATGTTAATTAGCCGAGGGAGTGCCTAGCTAGCTCCAGAAATGCAGTGTGCAATAAAAGGCCAAATGGCAATTACATTTGATGGTGCCCAGCAGTGGCGTTGGAACAATTTGTACAGTGCGGGTGCTGAGAGCCATTGAGCCAAAACTGAGAGCCAAAACTGTAAGCCCTGTAAATGATGGAAACCACTTCAAGCCAGGGGGTGCTACAGCATCCCTAGTTTCAGCACCCCTGGTGCCCACAAATAAATTATCTCCTTACTCTGCAGAACTCATTTAGTTCCTTCTTGACCATATTTTTGTGGCAAGTGTTAGGCATATTGTATACAAGCCCTGATATGATCGACTCCTGTTTACATATTGGTCTATATAAGAGACCCTAAACCATACAAATTGTTTCTAACAGGTGTGCATTTCTCTAATGACCTGTATGTGTATGCTTGTACTAGCCCTGGTGGAAGAATACAGAGTTACAGTGAAGGAGAGTTACTGCATTTTGGAAGACCTGGAGCCAGATCGCTATTATGGTGTGTGGGTCATGGCTGTGAACTATACAGGATGTAGCTTACCAAGTCACAAATCCACTTTTAGAACTGGTAGGTATATTTTGACATTTAAAGATTAGATCTCAGTTCCTGAGACGGTATTAACCAGACAATGCTATTAGAAATGTAGAGAAGTGTTTCACTGATTCCATCCACTAGATAATAGGCAAGTCAAATAGTTTCCCTACCTGTAAAATGACAGCAATGTATTTACCATATGTGAAATTTGAGAAAACACAGAATTTAAAATGTCCCCAATCATGACTTGTACTTGAGGCATTGGAATGGAATGATATTAGTTCAATTTCTGACACTGTCACACATTCACTGTGTGACTTTGGGAAAGTCGCTCAGTCACTCCATACCTCAGTTTCCCATCTGTAAAATGGGGATGATGCTGATGATACTTACTTTTCCCCACCTTTTTTCTGTCTTGTCTATTTAAATTGTAACTTCTTTTGGGGGGTGGGAGGGTTTCTCTTATTATGTGTATGTACAGCACCTAGCACACAGAGGCTCTGATCTTAACTGGGGATTCTAGGCACTATGGTGATACGAATAATACATTATAATAATGGCAAGTAATTAGATAAGTATTATGTATTAGCTTCATTTGACAGATGACGATCAGAGTTTGTGACTTGCTTCGGAGGCACTGTGATCTAGCAGATTTGGCATAGGTTTAGGAGGCCTGTGTTCTAATCCATGTTCTGAAATTTACTTTGCTGGATGACTTTTGGCAGATCATTTAAACTCTGCAGGATGAGAAGGATTATTCAATTTCCCTATTGGTAAAATATGATGATGATATTTACATGCTTCATAATGAAATAATATTTATAAAGCACCAAGTATTATTGAGACCACTTGGTGGAAGCTGTGCCTTTGAGATGGGTAAAGTAAAGTGTCCTCTCCCCCCCCCCCCCCAAAAAAAAAAAGATAACGGGAGAACATTATTGTAGTGTTGTTGTTTACAGTTGTTTCCACACACATTATTTCCATCTGAGGAAAAATGATCTTTCTATGCTAATTCAGTTTATTGGTTTTTTTAGGATTGGTGACATGTGCATTTTGTGGTTGTCTTTTCATTTCAATCTGCCTAGCATATACATTGCAATTGCTTCATAGTACAGCTAACACATCATTGTGTTCACAGCACCCTCTACCCCCTTACTAAAGGCAGAAGACTGTACTGTGTGTTGGGACACTGCCGTCATCCGATGGAGCACAGCCAACCCCGAAGCAACAAAGTCTTTCACACTGGAGTACTGCAGACAGTACTCTCCTGAAGGAGAGGGTCTCAGGTCAGTCCCTAAGGTTTGAAATGTGGATAGATGAGATTAAAGAGAAATTAAGGAGCACTTTCCAGATCATGGATTATTATATAAGAGATTATTCTGTTTGTCTTGAATTACATAAGGAAGAAAAATCAGCTTCTGGGCCAGATGCTAATCTCTGAGGTTAGATGCGGGGAAACTAGAAATATCATCATTTTATTCTGCTAAACTAATGAACCATTTACTTCAGCCCCAAACCTGAAGTCTGTAAGCAGTCTTTACTCAGGAAAAACTTCCATTGAGCTAGTCCTCAGTTGGGAAATAAAAGACATTAAGGGGCAAATTCTACCTTCTCTTCTTCAGCTATGGAGCCCTCCCGCCTCCTCCTCCTCCTCCTCCCCTCCCAGCAGAACCAGTGCACTTGTACTGCACAGGAAAGGGCAGGGGCTAGGAAGTCTGTATGTTTGTTTAAAAAAAAATAATTAAGAGACCTGAAAATCTGTTGTGCTGGTTCATTACTAGAGCGTAGCAGAAGGATTCATTCGTGTGATTTCTTAAACACATCACAAGTATTAGTACGCTATTGGTATGGAGCTTTCCTGTGTTAAATTGTAAGATTTACAATTAGATTGTAAGCTTTCCTAAGACCTGATCCATCAATGAGTTCTGTGTGGGTGGAATGCCTGGTAATTTCAATCGGGCTCTGTGCTGGCACAGGGATCTGTCTGTGGAAATCATCTTGCTATATCAAAAAAACTTGAATTGTAAGATCCTCAGGGCAGGGATCTAGCTTGCTATGTATTTGTGCAGCACCCAGAACAATGGGGCCCCAGATCTTGAGTAGGTTCAGATTATGGATATTCTTGCAATGCAAATAATAATTAATAATGCATGTACTCTAAAAATCACAATAATAGGCGTATCCAAATTGTGAGTGCATGCAACTTTTTAACAATTTATCCTAGGAAAATAAATAATAATTAATCATCACTAATAAATAACATTTCCTATCCCACCCCAAAAAAGGCTCCCACACACTAACACAAACCAACTCTTGGATTGGAGCTGGTTTGGAATTTTTTGACACATTTTTTTTTTTTGGTCAGGAAATTCTAATTTGTTGAAACCAAAACGTTTTGTACTGCTTTTGGCTGAACTTTTGGGAGAAGTTTCTCAAGTCCAGGATGGAATTTCAGGAGGTGAGGAGTGAGATCCACCCCAGAATAGTCCAGTGAGAAGGTCACTCACCTGGCATGTCAGAGACCCAGGTTCAAGTCCGTGGTCTGAATCAGGCAGAGCAAGCACTTGATGGGTAGCTGATGTCCCAAGTGACTGCTCTAGCTATTTCTCTCTGGTTTTTCACCAAAACGCTTCAAAGGGTCTTTGTTTCATCCTGATATGGAATGGGTCCATTTTTGAAATATCAAATGTTCGTGGGATGGCAAAACCATTTCCCACCCAGCTCGGCTTACCATCGGTCACTTCAAACACAGTAATAATGCCGCTGAGTATATATGTTGTCATCATCCATATCCAGGCTCATATTGGTCAGGTGAGGGTAATAGACAGGTTCCAGTGACATAAGCACTGTCCCAGACTGCACTGACTTCAGTGTGTGTTCCCCATAACTGATCAGTATATTTTCTATCCTCTTGTACCTGCCCAAAGGATGGCAACAGAGAGAATGAGAAAAACCCCCAGGTCCCAATGACCTTCCAACCCCACATGATGCAGGGACAGTAAGGAAGATGGAGGTTTATACAGAGGGAAGATCCCATTGCCCAAAGGCGTTTGGGGGAATAGTTTAATTGTTCTTAAAAGAAATGAATTAGGTGACACACAGAGGCGGTTGGTGATAGTCTCTAAGGAAAAGGAAAAACAAATCTGATAAATACATTTTAAAAGAATATTTAAATAGCCTGCAAAAAAAGTCAGTACCTATGTGCCAAATGCAGCCCCCAGAACTCTGCAATGTAGACCATGGCTCCTTCTGATCTTTAAATAGGGAGTTTGAGGCCTGCAAAGACTAAATGTGCCAGCACAAGATGCTTTGTCTTAATCTGAACAGGAGTTCTGCATGGCTGTCCCTTGTATGCAGGCAGCTGCAGTGTGCTCAGTTTCATACACATTTTATGAGGACCTTGAATTCCTGCCAATGTTGTCTTCAGTTAGGCAAAATGTGATTGCTCCTGACTATACAATACAAGTTTACTTACAATTAATTGGAGTAGCCTTTATTTTGCTCAACAGCAAAGCTGAAAATGTTCAGTTTTCTGTCATCGGTGAGCAAAATAAGTTCAGGGAGCAGTTTGCTTGTGTGAAGATAACTGTGCCTACAAAATGATAGAATTGACTGACCCTCATTGTCAAGTATGTCTGTGCAAAATCTGAAATGTTCATGAGTCTATATATTACTGAATCAGATTGATATTTTGGCCTTTCTGTGGTAGAAAATAGCTTTTCACTGTGACCAGAGTGAAATTTCAGAAAGAACAAAAAATGAAATTTGTCAAAATTGCTCCAGCGAGATTTTCCCAATTTTTCAGAAAGGTTTTTGCCTCCTTTGATATAATAGTTTCTAACCTAAGAAAACCGCCATTTATTTTCACAAAAGTCAGGAAAAAAAGACTAAACTGGAAAATGCTCTGTACTAAAGTAGGATGTTCCTCTGGCAATATTTTTTTTTGCACATAGCCCAAATAATAAGTGGCCTGATGAGGGTTGGTGAGTATATGGTCACATAACAGTAGGGTCCAGGAAACTTTGTGGGACTCCCCTACAGTTTCCTCTGAATTTTTCCATTGGAGGCATGGGGAACCTCCATAAAAGCAAACAGGGAGTACGTTTGACAGACACCACAGATCTTGGGGATATGCCAGGCACAGGCCATTTACACAGTGAACCTGTATCTCTAGTCCCATCCTGTTTTGCTCCAGCTCCATGAAGCCCAGAGACTCCCCATCTAGTGCCTGCCTCTTGGATTTCCCTTGAAAGGGGCTTCTGCAGCACCAATAGGGATCCAATGGATAGTTAATACAACTGCTGGGGTGGCCTGGGCATGGTGGAGGGAGCAGAGAATGAGGGAGGAGACATGGGAAGTAGTGGGCAAGTTGGGGGGTAGAGGATGCAAATTGCACACTCCTGCTGGTATATGGAACTTGCCAGGAAAAGGTAATATGGTCCTAGGCTACATAAACTTCTCTGCATATATCCTTTTGGGGAGCCACCACAGAAAAGGAGGGGTCTCCAATGTACCACAGGGGGTTGGATCAGGTGCAAGGATACAGGGCTTACATGCAAATAGTTGTGGCCTCCTGGAGGTTCCAGGAGATCCACCAGGTATGTGCACAGGACCACACCCTTTCCTGTGGAGACAATCCCCACTCCCCAGTGGGAGAGTTTGGGGGAATCTCTGCAAAGAAATTGGCACAGAGATTTTCTCCTCAAATGTCCCCCCCTTTCAACTTTTCACCTGCATGAGGGATGATTTAGTGCAGAACCTTTTTAGTCCTCTGACAACAATCAGTCCCTAACCTTGCTATTGTGGTGGCTGAAGATTTCCTACTGGCTGTGTGTAAACTCATGGAGCTCCTCCTCACACATCCTTGCTTTTCTTTAATCCTTTTCCAGGGTAAGTGGGCTTGAAATATTTCTTTTGATTTCTACACCTCTGCTGTTTTCTCACAGTTCCGCTTTTTCTGGGTGGAGAAGTCAACGGAGCTGTGGGTGGAAGATGGAAAATATTGAGAAATATAGTCCTGGGACTAGCTGTGTGGGCTGTTCAGATAGAAACTGTGAGAAACCTGAGACACAGAAATTAATATGTTGTGAATTCATAAGAAGTGTAAATAATTGTGTTTGTGTTTTCCTGAGTGAATTTAATGTGATCAGTGTGAGTTTGACACCCCTAGAGACTGAAATCTTCCATCTGTGCGTAGAATAGCAGGGCAAGCATCCTTGCCCATTGCCTTGCCAATATGATTTGGTTACATGGACACCTGTCCAGTAGGAACTGGATTGAGACCACCAACTCCTTTCACATAGACCACCTACTGGCAAAACTTTCTCTCAGCACCACTGATCTGTGCTGGATTTCAGCTGGCATCCTGATGCCAACTAGAACCTTCAGGTATCTATGCAATACTATACCTATCTACTGGCAGGAATGCTAGCCTAGGAGAGAATGGACTGCTTTGCTTGAGGCCACTCTCAGAAGTACGGTCTCCATCGAGCAAATAGGTCTGGGAATGATATAACAATGTTGTCCAGTGTCAAACAGTGCTGTAGAGACATTGTGAAAACTTGTGTATGCTGAGAAGTTGCATCTGCCACTGAAGTGAATGGCAGCTGTAGGTGCTCAGAACCTCGGACAGCCCAAGGTGGCTCAAGATGAGCATCCCAAAACAGCCATTCAAGATTAAGCAATGCTTGTAAAAAAAATTGGGCCTAAATGATTTGCATGCACTCACTGAAGAAGAGCCCGGTACTGTCTTCAGATATACTGTGAGGTGCTATACTTGCAAAATGTGTGCATTCAGCTCCCACCACAGATATCAAGGATGTCAGCACAGCTCTAGATGTTGGGTTTCATTGGTGGATTGTTTGAAAGGGAAAATAACTATTTAAAATACAGAGGGTTTTCTGAACACTTTAACATATGTAAGTCATCCATTGGCTTACACTGTATTTGAAAGTACCCCTTTAGAATTTATTCTATTTATTGAAATAGATGGGAACCAATGGGATATAATTGTTGTGTGAATGAAAACAAAAAACAACTACAAATCAGATTTCTCATGACTCAGGAAAATCTCCAGTGTCCTAGGTAATTTCTGAGCATTGAGCTACATCAGTCAGGTGACACAATTTTGTTCACCAATTTAAATGTGAAGAAAAATGTAACTCCTTCCTGCTTAAAGTCAAATAGTGTTACTGTTAAATATAATACCTGAAATTTGGACACTGGCTTTGAGACTTAGATTTCTCATTCTAAACAGGAGCAAAAGAGAAAATGAAAAAAACATCAAGCGTCTTGTGTTCCTTTGCTTTTAATGCCCTGTACTTTTTGTCAAAGGTTTTGTAGCAATAGTATGCAACCTAAAGAAACCTCTTGGAAAAGGGCCAGGTTATGTCGTGCTTTGACAATACAATTATCTTTTTACATTTCCAATTGTCTGTAAAATGTGCAGGCATATTTTAAACAGCAAGTATATAACAGAACACTCAGCATATTTTGTTAGATTGATTTCCCTTCCTTCCATGACAGAAATTACAGGGTTCAATGGTTTTTGCCAGATTAAGGGTGATCTAGCATCACAGTTTATCACAGGTACTTGGAAATGGAACAGGCTTTTCCCATAGCACCATCAGGATGTTAACAATGCTGATTCCCTTCCCACATACTTGCCTTATACTCACATAAACGAGGCAGTAATCATGCCTTTTTCACTCTAAAGTTTGTATTACTGACTAGAGGGCTGACCTAAAGCATAACCAACAAAAGTGATTGCCTATGGCTCGGAGGGGGGGGGGGGGGAAGGGGGTGTCATTGGTTCAGTTTTCCACCTCATCCCTTCCCCCAGCAGCCAGACCAAAAGGCAAGGCATTCAAAGACATTTCTTGTTTGGGACTCAGCTTGTTGTGAGTCTGAAGCTGGCTGAAATTAACTGAGTGTTGCAAATGAATGTCCATCTTGTTGGCTTATCCTCTTTCATCAGTTGGCACCAGCAGGGATATTTTTTACGCCTTAATCTCAGATAAAATTGATGGGCTCGTATTCTTAGGAAGCTTAAAGCTAGCTAAAATAGGTTACTGAGCACAATACTTTACTGGCAAACCTGATCACTGTTTTACTGAGAGGTCCATTCTGAGTCCAGACACTTTTGTGCTGCTATGAAATCTGCGCTGTAGGTAAAATATTGCGCTCTCATATTGCGATGGGCCCAAAGCCGAAATTCAAGTATCCTCAGACTTGGAGGACATCCCAGTCTGAACTGGTTGGCTGATCCTACTCTGAACACACACCACAGCTCTCAACGCCCCTGCGTTTGGCTCTGACTCAGGATGTGAATGTTGCAGTTTGCTCCCCTCTCTACTCAGATGGACGTGTTGCACAGCCTTTGGTTAGGCTAAGAAGCCATCTCAAATGTTATGATATAACTATTCTGCAATGGGGGGAAAGGACACCACCTGTTTTCATGGTAGGGCAGTGACTTTTGTGGCATCTCTTAGGGAAAACAGGAAGGCATTCTGCAGAGGAAATCTCTGCTTGAGAGATTTTGCCCATTCATTAGGACAAGCAGTTTTCTATATGTCTCCTTGTAGCTCTATTTTTAACTACTCATTCTTTTAACTACTTGAGCAAAATGGCTCCTTTCCAGTGTGTTCTGCTTCTATCACAGAACTTTTAATGGAGAACTATGAAAAATGACTTCACCTGCAAAAACTATTGGGGTATCAAGGACATTATAGAGTGTCCCAGGCTATCTTCCCAGTTTAAGTAAGTGTGGACAACTTGTTTCAAAGCTTTGTAAAACTCCATTCCTGCATGAGTCTTGGCTGTCTCTCCTTCCTTGCTTCTTTTATTCTACTTTAGCCTGCCTCCAAAGTGCTTCTTTTGTATTCTTCTTGTACGCTCATCATGCTTTTTTCCATGTTCCTCCTATACTCAGACCAGTCTTTCTCCTCTATGAGACTCTCCTCTCTATAGTCATCCCTCCTCTAGTCACACTTCTCCCACAAAACCTTTCTGGGATAATCCACCAATATGATTATTCACCTGCTTAAAGGCAGGCACATGCTAAAGTGCCTTGTTGAATCAGGGTCTTTGTCACTTACGTGATAGTGACACAATCTGTCAATCTCCATCAATTTTGGGTTACCTGATTCTGCATTTACTGCATCTCTTTTGGGATTTGCATGCTTATTTCTGTAATGAGGTTTGGCTTAGTCCTGATGAGCTTAAAACCCCCAACCCTTTGAAGTTCACTCATCTTTGAAGGACATAATGATTTTTTTCTAAAATTTTTCATGACAAAAGACACTGTAAAACGCATACAATGGAGAAGTGAAATAAATTGCAGATAGAGTGCAATCCTGCAATCTTTATGGACATAAAGCTCCTTTTGAAGTTAAAGGGAGTTTTGCCTTCATGAGGAACGTGTAAGGACTGCGAGATTTTGCTCATACTGATAAACAAGGCTCAGATGTGCATGTGAAAATCCTAGTGGAAGAGCACTGATCATTCTTCAGTTTGTACTGCTCTCTGGTGGGACATCTGCAGAAAAACAGTTTCCATACATTAGTAATAATGGACTTATGTAGCAAACTGCATTTGCCTGTCAAACATACTGTGGGATCGTAGAAATTAGAGATGGTAAAGACTCATTGGCTAATCTAGTTCCATCTCCCTGTCGGTGCAGGAGCAGTAATTGTTGTAGTGAGACTATTCTGGTCTCATTTTAACTGTCCCAAGTGAGGGAGTTTCTATCATTTCCCCTGGAGGAACCATTTTCATCTGTCCAATATTCAGACACCGAGCAGCTCGTCTAAATCGTCAGACTATGTGCTGGGGAGATGCACAGTTGGAGCCAGGGTGGGAGGAATCCTCTTCTCCATGTTTCAGAAATGTTGCAGAGCCTTTTCTTTTCTTCTTTTTTTTTTTTATCTAGACGCGAAACAGCAAGCAGAGAGAAGGAGGTTCTGTGCTGTGGTGATCCCCAACTCTCTCTCCTCCCACCTTCCATAAGCTGGCACACAGCGGTCTTGTTCGGAGCTAGGGTCCCCCACATCCAGCTCCTCCTTGTACAACAGAACCATGTGGTTCCATTGTGAAGGAACAGACATGCAGAAGGGGGCAGAATTTGACCCAAAATGTGCACACGGATGTGCACATTGCAGACAACAACCTACACTTACATTTGAAAACTGGGTAACTGTATGGCATGTACAGACTGGTACTTGTGGGCAAAGTTACCTAATCTGTGCAGGTACCTGCTAGCTGGGCACTCGGATACAGGTTTTGTGCATACAATGGTGTACGTGCATTCTATGGGACTCTGAAAATATGGACCCAGAAAGTGAGAAAATGTTAAATTCAGCCCATATGTTTCCATCAAAATAAAAAGTAAAGTTCCTATTTTTCCAGGCAACCCAGGTGCCTTCAAGGTCACTTCAAAGTGTCTGTGAAGTAGCTCGAGTGAGTGCTGATTCTCTGTTTTCCTGGAGTGTGTAATGGCACCAGCTGTCAAAGATATGAAGGCAGGAGCTTTTGAGGAATCATAAAGGGCAGGATTAATCAAAGTAGGACACTGTGCCAAGGCAGTTCTCCTACTGTTGTTTCTTGCAAAGCTAGCCAGTTAAAGTGCACTGCAAAATTAGGGAGGGGAAGCCAGGTCTTTTTTGCTGAATGATGTGTGAAATCAGAGCCCTCAATAAGATATGTGTGGTTTTCATGTATATTCAAAAGGTGGTATCTTTCACTCACAGTTGAAATCTGTATTTAAGTAGCCCAGTCATACCAGCCATGTGTTCTCATCTGCAGCTGTATTTATTGACGGTTCTATTTGTTTAACTTGTTCATCTGGCAACATGGAGGCTTTACTGGGAAGATCAATGAAAATTAGGGGTCCTGATTCTCCACTGCCTTGCACTTTGTATACTTACTTCCATCTGCGCAATCTGAGCACAAAGTGGGTGTAAAATGCAACTAAATCAGATTAGTTGAATTTTACACCTGATTTACATAGGTGTAAATAACTATATAAGGTGCAAGGCAGTAGAGACTCAAGTCATTTTAAAGGAATAGGCCAGTAAAACGAGGGAAAATGTCATAGGTAAAAGGCAAAATCCATCTGTAATCTGAAGAAAAGAAGGTCGGTCGGTCTGTCTATGCTTCCATCCAACCTCAGGTTTTTCTACAGTGCCCATCACTGTAATATCCGAGTACAATATTATGTAGCTAAAATGGCTTAGCTGTTTGTATAAGAGATCATTTTAATTTGAGCATGATAGTTTTAGTATGCATTTTCAATTGTAAAAATTGTTGAATTTTTCTAGATCTGTTGCTGGAATAAAAAAGCCTGAACTGCAAGTTAATCTGCAGCCCAATGTGAATTATTTCTTCTATGTGAGAGCTGCCAACTCATCTGGGACAAGTGAACAGAGTGAAGCCGCCCTCATCTCAACGAAAGGTAGATCTGCATTTTCTGACATGAAAACAATGGAGTAGAGTGGCAGGGCACCCAAAGGTGGCATAATTGCCCCAAAATGCTGAAATTTAGTCTCCAAAAGTAACCAGTTTATTGTGACATATTTATTGGGCCTGCTTCTGATTTGACTGACCTTTAGTGTAAATTGGGAATAACTCAGCTGAATTTAGTAGAGTTATGCCAGTGTAAAGCTGGTGTAAGTGAAATCAGAATCAGAACCACTGGAAACTGCCCAATGTTCTTCAGGTTCTGGAGTTTTGTACAACTCCTATGAATGTAAAACTCCTAAAACAATACCAAGTTCTGCCCTGGTTAGAGCTATGCAACTCTAGTGAATTCAACAGTTGACAGAAACTGATCTTTGCATTTCAGCCTCTTGTGTGCCTTACCTGGGTATGTTTGGGGATTTTTTTTTTTACCTTGGCAAGACATTTCCTAATAAAAGACTCTATTCAAAATTATTCAGAATGATGTGAAACACAACTAAAAGTCTGTAAGTGGATTTAAAAAACAACAACAACGTAGTCCAGTGTTTTAGGAGAAGATACATTATGGCAGGCTCAAACTTCAAGAACTGTGTTTTGAAAAATAATTGACTTCAAAACTTTTTTTAATATCAGGGATCTCTGTGTTGCCCCAAAGTTTTTGAACTACCCTAACCACTTGAGAGCCTTTGCCTTCTTTGGTATAATATTATCCATTACTCATGAAAAAGATTTTGACGGACGCAGAACAGCTTGTGGCAATAAGATTAGTAAAGAAATGTGGAGTACAATCACAGCAACAAACCCTACGTAAAGTAGTCATACAGTTTTCCAGCATATCTCTAGTTGTCTTATTTTTATTTTTGAGTGTGTGATTACCTATGGCAGATTCACTTGGAAGTCTATGTAGTGAGGCCGTATTTATGATTGTGCTATTCTAGTGGGGAACTGGATTATGATAGTTTAGTACAGAAAGTTATTAAAGTTCAAAACTGCTGGGATCTCCTTTGTGAAACTTTCATGGTTATGCTAGAAAATGCTACAAAAATAAAATTAGCTGTCAATGCTGGTAGCCACTGCTGCTCCTGCTGTATAATTATTTTATGTGTGGGAGAGTGAAGCAGGGAAAACACTGCTGATACAGGTGTTGCCCTGATTTAAGGCTTACTGCTTCCATACACCACCTCCTCCTTTTGTGAAAATAAGATGGATCCAAGCTGCCATGTTCAGATCCAGATCTGAATTTCAAGAGAAGAGTAGTAGAAGGGTGCACTGTTCAGGCTCTGCCCTTCTCTAAGAGAAACTCATCCTTGCTGCTGTGTCTTGTTTAGAAAACAGTAAATGTTTTTGTATTGTTTGGTATTTTATGATTCACTTCAAATTAGCACTGTAGTCATCCCTGAACTGGTGTGTGTTTCTTTATCATGAATAATAACAGGAACTAGATTTCATGTGATGAGTGACACAGCTCATCCTGCTTTGCAAGTGTCTTCCGATGGAACTGTGATATGCCTTCCTGAGAGAACCAAATTCACTGGGTAAGTATAAGAATCCTGAGCACGGAAGTTCTAATGTCTCCATATGGAGCCAGACTCTTCAGGCTTGTTTACACCCAGTTTTTTACACCATTTTAACTCAAATGGTAGAAAAAACATTTAGTTAAATTGGTGCAATACCCTGATATGGTATAACTGAGTCTACACTGGGAGGCTGCACCAGTTTAACTAAAAAGAAAAGGAGTACTTGTGGCACCTTAGAGACTAACCAATTTATTTGAGCATAAGTTTTCGTGAGCTACAGCTCACTTCATCGGATGCATACTGTGGAAACTGCAGAAGACATTATATACACAGAGACCATGAAACAATACCTCCTCCCACCCCATTGTTTCATGGTCTCTGTGTATATAATGTCTTCTGCAGTTTCCACAGTATGCATCCGATGAAGTGAGCTGTAGCTCACGAAAGCTTATGATCAAATAAATTGGTTAGTCTCTAAGGTGCCACAAGTACTCCTTTTCTTTTTGCGAATACAGACTAACACGGCTGTTACTCTGAAACCAGTTTAAGTTATTTTTTCTACTGATTTCGTTAAATCGGTGCAAAACCTGTTTGGTCAAGCCTTCATTGCCTTGTACCTTGTATAATCTACCCCTGCACCAGGTGGGTGCAAAATGCTTAATCAAATGGCAGCATTTTATGCCCACTTTACACAGCTGTAGATGATTATTTAGGGTGCAAGGGAGTGGAGAATTCACCTTAAAAATAAAGATACACTGGACTTGAACTGCTTTAAGAGGGAACAGAACACCTCTTCAATGAGAGCAAGAATCTGCCTCATCTTGCATAAGTCAGTAAGGCCTTGTCTACACTATGTGGGGAGATCAATCTAAGTTACGCAACTTCAGCTATGTGGATAACGTAGCTGTAGTCGACGTACTTAGATCTACTTACTGTGGGGTACACACTATGCTATGTGGATGGGAGATGCTCTCCCGTTGACTCGCCTTGCGCTTCTCGTTCAGGTGGAGTACAGGAGTTGACGGGAGAGCGATCTGCAGTCGATTTAGCGGGTCTTCACTAGAGCTGTTAAATTGACCGCCGATGCATTGATCGCCGCGGATCGATCCCTCAGTAAGTGTAGACAAGCCCTGCATTTGTAGAAACTGAATGGGATAGCGCTTCAAGTTTAGCACTACTGTGAAGTGGAAACAATCACAGCTATAAACCTAAAACGGTACTTGTTTTGTGGTCACACCAATTTATTTCATTATTTGGATTTATAAAACAGCACCTATCTCATACGATATTTGCTCATGACAGTTGATTTTAAAAAAAACTTATAATAAATTATTATTGAACTTTAGAAAACACCTTTGTTGTTCTAAAACAGAGGTATCAAGGGAATGTTTCAGAAAAAATAGCACCGATGTTGTGATTTGTTGTTGTATTATTAATTGATTTACATTATATTAGCAACAATATGCTAGGCACTGTTGATATAGATGATGAAATGGGCCAGATTATCTGGTTCAACTGGCATAAACAACCATCTTTATGCTCTCATATCACAGTGTGGTCTCTGGTGTAAGCTTAAGCAGCCTGAAGGCTATTCTAATTTATGTGTGACAGTCCATGGTCCTGGAGCTGTGCAAAGTAGCTGGCTCACATCAATAAATTAGACATATCGTGCCTGTCCATTACAGCTCAAAATATTGAAACGCTCCCCTCCCTCAAAACCAATATTTGAAGGTTGGGAGAGTGGGATACAAAATACTATCAAAATATACACTTTAAAAATATTATATTCTAACTTTTAATATTAAGAGAGGAAGAGATGGGTAACAAAACGTTGTATCCTCAAATGAAAAAAACGTCAAACTGGCTTATCCAGACACCTTAATAAAATTGAGGCCAGATGGAAGAGAAAATACAACATATCAATGTCTGTCAGTCTGATACTATTTTTAATGTTGTAAAGAGGTTAAGGCTGCACTGAGAAACCTTCCCTGAAAATTAAACTGATAAAAACATAAAAATGGCCATAGTGGCTCAGACCAGTGGTCCATCTAGCCCAGTGCCCTGCCTGCCTTCTGACAGTGCCAGATGCTTCAGAGGGAATGAACAGAACAGGGCAATTAGCGAGTGATCTAGCAGTCAGAAGCTTAGGGACACCCAGTGCATGGGGTTGCGTCCCTGACCATCTTGACTCATAGCTATTGGTGGACCGATCTAACTCTTTTTTAAACCCAGTTATACTTTTGGCCTTCACATCCTGGTAACAACTTCTACAGGTTGACTGTGTTTTGTCTGAAGAAGTATTTCCTTATGTTAGTTTTAAACCTGCAGCCTATTAATTTCATTGGATGGCCCCTAGTTCTTGTCTCATGTGAAGGGGTAAATAACACCTTCATATTCATTTTGGTCTACACTGTTCATGATTTTATAGATCTCTATCATATCCCTCCTTAATTGTCTCTTTTCTAAGCTGGCCTGTCCCAGTCTTTTTAATTTCTTCTTGTATGGAAGCTGTTCTATACCCCTAATCATTTCTGTTGTCCTTCTCTGTACTTTTTCCCGTGCTAATATATCTATTTTGAGATGGGAAGTGCAGAACTGCAAGCAATATTCCAGGTCTAGGTGTACCATGGTGTTATGATATTTTCTGTCTTATTATCTATCCCTTTCCTAATTGTTTCTAACATTGTTAGTTTTTTGACTGGCACTGCACATTGAAAATATGTTTTCAGAGAACTATTCACAATGACTCCAAGCTCTCTTTCTTGAGTGGCAACCGCTAATTGAGACCCCACTGTTTTTTGTATAGTTGGGATTATGTTTTCCAATGTGCATTACATTACCTTGCACCTATCAACACTGAATTTCGTTTTATTGCCCAAGTCACCACGTTTTGTGAGATAAAAATTCAGAGAATAAGCTACATACTGGAGTGACTGGCTCTGCCCTTGTCTTGGCCCATACTCAGTTCTCTGACTCTTCAAGACCCTTTCTGTCTTGAAAATTGCCCCAAGAAGACCTGATTTGTGATTTTATTGCCATATTGACCATGGTTAAAAATGGCTGTTCATCTTACTTTCTTTTCATAAGGAGTATTCACTATTCTCTCTTTATAGCTCTGGTCCGTCGACTTACAGCATCTCCGTTAACGTGCTGCAGCGACACTGCTGCACCGATGCAGCGTTTTAAGTGTAAACTTCCCCCAAGTCCCTTACGAGCCTAAATCTCATTTTCAAAAGTGACTCCTGAGGACTGGTCTACACTAGGAAAGTTAAACTAGTATAACGATGTCAGTTAGGGATGGGATTTTTTTTGTTATACTGGTATAAACCCTAGTGTGGATGCAGTTATACCTGCATAGAAGGTGTTCATACAGATATAGTCTGTTTGGCTTCCTGAACCTCAGTAATCTACATTGGTACAAGCACCTTTCTACCACCATAACCATACACATACTAGGGTTTTTTTCAATCTAACTGTACTAGTATAATCAAGTGGCAAAACTTTCTGGTGTAGACCAGCCCTTAATGCCTAAGTCTCTTTTGAGAATGGGACTTCTAAATCAACCAGGCACATTTGAAAATGTTGTTCTACATCCTTGTGTCTCTTTTACTGGACATCATAAGGCTTTCTATAATGTTTAATAGTATTAAATTCTCACTGTGAGTTTACCACAATGTGCAGGTAGAATCAGAGGATTTTTGCTAAAAGTAACTAAGCTTTTTATGTTGAAAAGCTTCAGTTAGGAGGAGGATGAAGTTAATATCTAAGCAATATAAGATGCTGCCACATGACGTGACTATAACTGATGAAAAGAACATTATGCAGTCACTATGCTGAAACACTGGCTTTGCTGTATTCTCTTTGTTCATAGAATTCCATCTGTCCTGGGTGAGCTGCTGCCAGCTCGTGGTCGGCATTACTGGGAAAGCACCGTCACTGGCTGCAAAGGCTACCGGATGGGAATCTCCTATAACTCTACCCCACGAGGCAGCATCCTGGGGCAGGATGATACTTCTTGGTGCATATGTTGTTGTTCTACACAAACAAGGTAAAGCTGAGTGAGTCTAGGTAATTGCAAAGTTACATTTTTGCACATGGTGGAAGACATCTTTGTTTATTTTTACTTTTTCAGATTTAAGTCATAATTAAAAAGATACCTATAAAAGATCTCTAGGTGCCCGGACACTTAGTCTGACAGCAGCTTAGCACACCTGGCAGCATTAAAAAACAAACATTTATCAGGCACAAATGAACCGAACCCAACCCAACTCAGCTCAGCCAGCCAGTGGATCAGGTACAGGGTTCTCGGGACATACTCTCAACTCTCTTGCAAAACCCTATCAAAAAGGGCTTTTGGAGCATGTGCGGAAGGTCATTTCTAGAGCACGGAGCAAGTTCCAGAGTCCTAGAGATCACACAAACACACCCTGCCAGCCATTCCACTCTTTTATAATGAGGGGGATCCAGCTTGAGTGCCCCTGTGGCTGCAGCTGTGGCATGGGGAAAGGGACAGTCCCAAGTCACTTAGAGCTGTATAGGTAGGGTTATAATTTGTCACGAGGTCACTGTGACTGTTATGGAAATCCTGAACTGGAATGGAGTTGGTGCAATCTTGGAAATGGCCGTATAAAGACATTTGATTAGGCCCGAGTGGTGGGGTGGCTTGGCACACAGGGTTCAGCACCACTCAGGTTTGGCCCCTCTGCCTCTATCTGCAGAGCAGTGGATGGGCAAAACCAAAGTGGTGGTACAACTCTGTGTGCCAGGTTGCAACGCCCAGCAAGGGGAGCCGGGCCCAGTCCTATGGGACAGAACTGCTGCTGTGGGGTGAGAGCGGGGTGGGCTTGCTCTCTTTTCTGTGACTTATCTATTTTCTCCCCCCCCCCCCCCCCCCCCGTGCACTTCTGGCATGAAATTTACTAAAAATTTCCAAGACAAAATCGTAGCCCTGTTTATAGGGCACGAGCATACTACAGGTTCAAGTAAAGTGCCAAACTTTGGGGAGTACATTTTTAATTTAATCCTAAATCTGAGCAAATTAGCAACAATCAACTAAATGCAGCACTTGAGACAAATAGGGCCTGATCTTGTGAGGAGCTGAGCATCCTCAAATCCCCATGATGCCATAACTGGGCCCAGAGGCCGGAAGAGAACAAAGGTGGCATTGATGAATGAGATCAGAATGGGTGCCTTTCTCCTGAAAGAGAGTTCTTTGAAATGCTGAGGAGCTAGTGTAAGAGTTCAGAGTGTACAGGGTAGTATTGTGAAATAACTTCACCTTAGACGTGTAGTAAGTTTCATACTTCTCAGAGATCTCCTTCAATGTGTGAACTCCACTGTGCAAAGTGTGCAAGAGTGGAGCAATTTGTTATTGGCTGGGAAATAAATGGTGGTAGTTTATTTCTGATTAATGGCATCATGGATTCTCATTTTGTTTCTATTTCCCATTCTCTACAGTTTCATTTATAAATTCTTCCACCGTGGTGTAATGAATGACGTTTATGTGATGGAGCAGCCAGCCAGGGTCGGAATTCTGCTGGATTATAATGCTGGGAGACTTTCATTCTTCAATGCAGAGAGAGGACTAGTTCTGTTCACCATCAGGCACAGATTTACCAATGCTGCTCACCCTGCCTTTGTTCTGGAGAAAGCTGGCGTACTTAACCTGCACACAGGAATGGAGCTGCCAGAGTTTGTGAAACACAGCTAATCTTTTGCTTTCAAACTCTCCGGAAGACAAATCATTATAATTTTTGGGGGGGCAGGGAGAGGGTATCTATTTTTCTCTTAACAAATGTTACCCACACCATTCTCCCACACATCAACACTAATTGTAATTATACACATAGCACTCTGTGCATGGAGAGGATAATAGACTCCTTCCCACTTAGTATGTATCTTGTGGTATATATTGAGTTATTCTCTAAAGGAAAAAGGTGTATATTAGAACCAAGCATTGGGAGGGGGAAAGATAAATTCATGAACAGGAACTGCAGTCTTTATGACGATAAAAAATAGTTACAATACTAGCTGAATTTTTTTACGTGTGATGATGATCTTGTATATGACATAAGTGCTTCTCTCTTTGAGCTTTAGAAATCTGCATTTCTACAAAAATAAATGGGCAGAGAAAATAAGATTAAAGGGGCAACATTTTCAAGCCAGCCCCAAACTAGCCTCCAACGTTGCTCACACAAATTTTGAATCTGTAGACCCCATATTCTGCACCCACATTGTTCAGACAGACAGAGTTATCTGATTTGTGTGCACACAGGTATCTGATTTGTGTAATGTGAATAGATGTTCAGCAAAAATATGCATATGCAGTTTTGGAGTCTGAAGTGTTGCCTGTGTTTTTGGCCCTAAAATTACTGCCTGGATGGTTTAAAGGATAGATAGGGTCCTATAGCCTGCAACCTGTGGAGTAAAATTGTCATCAACCTTCCTGTGAATTGTCCCTTTTTCATCTTTGACATAATTGCTGTTGCCTTTGATCTTACCTTACCCAGTTTCACACTTAAGTATAGAACTCCCCATAGATGATGTCCTGCTCTCGTCTTTTTGTCCCATTTGAGCTTTGTCTACACTAGCATTGGACCCTAGTTAACAAGCTGCAATGCTTGGGGGCTATTGTGATTGGCTGCCTAGAAATTGCTAGATAAGAAGACGAAGATGGCATCTGAGTATGATTAAACATTGCCAGCAGAGCTATATTCTGGTATTAACCCTGGCCAGTGTTAGATAGAACTGTATTTCAAAGCACTTTACAAATCAGTGCTATGGGCCCTTCCTCTCCCGGCCAGATTCATTGGTGGTGGTACCAGTGAAGCCCTGTGAACCCCTGGTGTGTATTCACCCTAAGGAATGGCAGGCAATGCGATCCATGCTGTCCATCCTTGTGGTTCCCTACTGGGCTCACTTCTCATCTCAGTTAATCCCTGGTACCCTCTTAAGTAAGTGAGGTTTCACATGTCTAACTGAGTGGAGTTGCTGTTGAAAATAGTTTTTTAATTAATTACAATTTAGGTTTCTGCTTGTCAAGATCACAGTTGGTGTCTAATCTGAAGTCTGTTATTTTTTTTATGATTTATTTTAGCAGCACCTACAAGTGGGCTAGAGGCTTCACAAAACAATAGTAAGACATACTCCATGTCCCATAGGGTTTACGCGCTGAGTTTGGTGTAGTGACAGATGTAACAAATACCTGGCTCACTGGGAGCATCCTGGAAGGAGTGCATCCTAAGGAGTCCTTTGAATCGAGATTGGGATTCAGCTGGCTTGTTGGCTTGGGAGAAGGGAGAGTATCCCATGTGTGTGAAGGGGACGGTGTGGAAAAAGCCTTGGAACACACAAAGGGGGCACTGAAGGTGGTGATGATATCAGAGCTGAAGGGGCCGGGTGTGGAAAGCAGAAAAATAGAATAGGCAGGAGAGAGGCTAGGTCAGAGGTGTAGGCTGTGTGTATTCCTAGAGCTCCCAGAAAGCCAATGATTTCACTGGAGATTTGAGTGCAAAAACAATACGGGGTTGAGTTTTTAGTAGGTAAATTCAGAAAATATTTATGAAAATGAAACTAAATATGCAATTCCCCGTTTTCCAGTTATTTTATTTGCAATGTCCTCTACTACTTATCATTTCTGCATCCTTGCAGGGCAGCTGTGTCCCACGATCCAAGGTCAGCTTCACTCATCAGCAATGACATGATGTATTGCAGGGGGGACAAATCAGGGTTAAGGAGAGCAAGAATGGCAAAGAAAACCAAAACCACTTTTTGTGACAAACTAGAATCTTTCAGGCAATATTTACAGATGACAAAACAAAGCCTTGATTATAACTATTCATCGTTGTACAGGTAGCATTATAATAGTCCTTCTATATCAAAGGCTTTTTCAAAACTGTTCCAATTATACAAATACAGTATCTCTGTCGGTTTTGAAGGACTACCTGATAGGCTTCCCGGATGTACTGTATAATTCCCTTTATCCAAAAATCCTAGTTATCCAAATCCAGTGTGTCCCCCAGGTAGTCCTATGTTCAAAATAGCACTTCCATTTAGCTGAACACTTGGTTATCTAGAAAGTTAGGATGTCCCCCAGGCCATTTAGCTAAATGGAAGGTACAGTATTTTTATATTTGCATTTTTAAGTTTCAGTTTTGATCTTGGATGCCTATGTGCATAGCACCAAAAAGTGGAACGTATTTGCAGGACTAGAAATCAGCTGTGCCCAAAATTTAGATTTCACCAGCATTTTGTCACTTACGTACTGCAAAAGCTAGACCTTTCAAACATAAGAAGTGGTGGTTGTGTGTTGACCCTAAGCAGTATATAACTCTACGCTTTTGTTATTTGCATACTTCTGTCTGAAAACGGAAGATCTGGAGCATTTTGCATTAGTAATATATTCCAAATAACTCTGGAAATATCCAAGACAGATGAACTGGTCAGATGCAAAATAAATATAGAGCTGTCTGCCCATCTCTGACTTTACACCTCTTCAAAGCAAATTAGCGAAACAAATGCAAAATCCAGCATGCGACACATCATAGGAAGCTGTGATTCTGTCTGGTAGATTTTGGGCCAGAGTCTGTTTCAGTTAAATCCATGTGCATGGGAGCAGAATTTAGCCCGTTGGATTTATAGATTTAAGTTCTACTCATCCACAAACAGGGTGAAATCTCAACTTAATTGTCTTGAATGGCAAAATTCCCATAGGCTTCAGTGTGACCAGGATTTCTCAAACAGTCTATATGTTTTCTGTGAAGTATGTGGATAATCTTAATTTAACCAATAATCCAAGAATAATGCAGTGCAGATTACTAAAATATGTGGACAATGTCTATTTAATTGACCTGTTTCAAAACACCATGTGTGAGAGAACACAATAGAACACTGAATGCTGGTAGGAAAAGGATAAATATATTTAAATGGTGAAAAGCACATTGATTAAAAACAATTAGTTCTTGGGTTATATGCATTTTTGTTTGCAGCCACCAGGAACTGTCTATAAGAAATAAGGAGCAAGGTGTATATATTTGGTGCCCACTCTGATGTTGGATACTTTTTTTTTTTGAGCTGTCAAAGCATTTATTTCTTGCATAATGCCAGTCTCAGTTACTAATCTGGTCCACATTAATTAATGTTGAATGAACAAATAGCATGGAAGCTCATCCTAGCTTGGACAGCCAGAACAAAGCACATGGTAAATAATATGTATTACCCAAGACTTGTAAGCATACATATTGATTAGAGATTTACCAAATTTACGAGAAGTACGGATGTTGAAATCCCACAATATGATTTGCCAAAACACAGCAGTATGCAGTGTAAACTCTGCTGCCCCTAAGAATCTAGAGATGCAGTTACGGTGCTTTTTATATTTGCTTTTGTGAATACAGGGCAGAGATGAGCTCCTAGAATTTATTTACCGGAATGTGCTTCTAGTGTAAGTTTGAATATAAAATATAGTCACTCTGGCTTTTAACTATGACGTATATTGAATCAAGATGTTGGGGCTTGTTACACCCATTTTTCAGGATACTGTGATTAATAGTTACCTATACAAAAACAAGATCCAAGTAAATATACAATATTGCTAGTGTTCTTGAGGCTGTTTTTGTTTAATGATACATTATAGCTGCGTGAATTATTTTTGATGATAGGCTGCTGGCTCAGCTGGTAGTGGCTGAGACATTTTTCCAAATGCTAATGAGTTTATGCAATATGTGTACACAGTCTGTTCATCATTCCATGCTTATCATTGCACAGGTGCGCTTCAGAGTCAAGACAATGCAACAGTAAGAAACTAAGGATGCTCGAAATACCCTGGGGTGTGTTTTTGTATTGAGGCATGGGGATTTGCACTTGCAGCTGTTGTTAGCATTAATTAATATTTGGCCTGATCCAAAGCCCACTGAATGGAAAGAGTCATGTTAGTTTCACTGGGCTTGGATTAGGTCTATAAATCCTTGTGCTCGGAGGTAAGAATAGATGCCTGACTATAAGACATGATCATTAATTTCTACTGTCAAAAACAAGTGCTGAATGGGACTAGTATAGATCGTATTGATCCACAAATTTCACTTAGGCCTTTCTGTTCCAGAAAAAAAGCTAAATGCTTCATTTCAGTGACAGCTTGTAATATTATATATCAAGCAGAATCTGCTTTTATGAGTGCCCTGCAGAGCATATGGGGTGGGGGTGTCTATGAGCAATAACTTCCTCTTCTGTTGCAGTCAGTAGGTTTTTTTTTTAAGGGAAACATCACTTAAGTTTAAATTTCTTTGTACTAAAGATTGTCTAGAGAGACCTTATTTTGGAGATACGGAATGGAAGAAAGAAAAAAAAACACATTACACTATGAATTATGGAATTTGATTATGGTATCAATCACCAAGCCTATTTTAAAGTATGACATGTAGGTGCTAAATCCCCATTATTGTGGTGTTTTCTTTGGTATATGAGTGAGCTACACATTCTTATTGCCACTGTAGGGTTGGGTTGGGTTGTTTTTAATAGTATATAAAAACTAATGTGAAGTTAGATTCATTTGGAATTTCCCTCTTCTAAAATCATTCACAAATTGGGACTTTAGATAGGTTGAGGGTTAATTTTGATTTTGAAAATAGCAATACATGTTATAGCATCACTAATCTTCAGAAAATCATTCATATTTAACTAGCAAGGAATTCATAATCAACTATCAAAAAGCTAGATCCTATCAGATTATTTACCTAACCAGTGAGGAAAAGTAAATGCCCCATTCTGCCTTCAACAGTTTGTTGTGCAAATGAGTTTCAAAGTTCATTGTAACAAACAGGAATATTTTTGCTTATGTTCTGCATACCAGAAGGTAGCATTCTCTGGTCATGGACCACATCTCATTGCAGTTCCTCATGAGGCACAACATGGGGGGAATGGAAAAGAGATTCCCCACAAATGGAAGAATTGTCCCAATTATAGTTTAGTCATCAGGTGAAAAATGTATAGTTTAAAGTATTATTCTACCCTGAAAAACCTTCTTGCACAGCATATATGTTGCCTGAGTGTATTCAGAGATGCATTTTCTCATTTTACTGACAAAAATACATGTTCACTTATTTTAATTTATTGCGGCTAAACCTGCAGAATCAATGCTGTTAAGGAGGAGTGATGTTAATAATTGGCGTCTATTACGTATTATGCATCAACAGATGTGGTAGCTAAATTCCAATCAGCTATACCTTTACAAATCCACTTAAGACCAAGGGATTGCACAGATGTAACTAGGGGCATAATATGCCTTGCAGAATCTTTATTTCAGGTGATAAGGCACAAGAAGGAGTGAACCCAGTATGACTTTCAGAGCCTAATCTGAGGTTGCAGGGCTGACCATGAGAAAAATCACCTTTCTGCTTGTAAGTCAAGCATATATTACATATACCAGTCCTGCGAGGTGCTAAGATCCTCCTGAGGGGTGCTTGGCAGACTTGGATCATGGGACATGATAAATATATCATCCCACACACCCATTTTCACAGAGCAACTTTTCAGAGCAGAACTGCACCTTCAGGTAAAATTAACTAAGGTTATCTGTAACCGTGTACTAGTTATCGGCCTGTTTTCCTTATGTTTCCTCAACTAGACCTATCAAAATTCACACTCATAAAGCCAAGAAGCCCCACTGAAATGGTACAAATAGTAATATGTAGAATAAAACCATGTAACTCCCGTAACACACACAGTTGTCTGTTACGTGCTGATTACATAATATCAAGGGAGCCTCATGCGGTTCTTTCTTATACATGTATATTTTCGTATCTCTATTATTAATAAATGCCATATATAAAGTTACTATTTACATGGATGCTTTATAGATTTATCATACTGTCAGTGCTTAATAAATAAATGTTGGTTATTTTATCTTTTAAAAGGTGAGATTTCCTGTCCATTCACATTTCCATCTCTTGCTTTAAAAACAGTCAGTCAAAGATTGTTCCTTGATTCAGCTAATAGCACATTTTATATAGGAGCACAAGACATTACACAGATGTTTGTAGAGCTCTCATCCCCATAGTATCAGAGCCCCTTTGAGGCATCTCTGGGGAAAGGGAAGAGTCCGTCATAACTGTGGGTCTTGGCCTGCGAACAAATTTTTATAAAACTCCCATTGGTTTCCGGACTGCAAGACTGGGCCCCATATGTTTGTTTACAAATGGCTGCATGAGACTCTAAAGTACTCTTCCTGAAGATAAGAGTCTGTACAAGTAGTACACCAAAAAGAAGAAAAGGGCCAAATCCCTCTTGTCTTACTCAAGGAGGTAGTTTCATTAAAGTGTATGAGAGGATTTGGCCCATTTAGTGTCACACTTTTTGTTTCCCTAGTGTATGTGTAACAAGCTGGACGGTTACTCTTCATTGGTAGATTATAGCATTTTTGCTGCTTTTTTAAAGATCTCCATTAATGGCCAAATAAGGGAGATGCTAAAACCCTGAGTGGTTATAAGCACTTCTCTTTAAAGTCAGCTATTTTTCAAAGAAAGCTAGAATTAATTAATGCAACTCTGTTAACAAATACAATATTGATATTGAGTTAAGCAGGTTGGTTTGATCTTCTGGAATTCAAAATAGTAGTGAGTTCATCTCTTAGCAACTGAGCAAAGGGCTGGCAGTTAAGCTTCTTTTAAAATATAGAGATATTAAACTGATCGAATTATCTGCATTTCAGATTTTTAAAACTAACATCTAGAATTTTCATCTTGTGTAGACAGTACTGTGGAATCTGTGACACTACATACCTTGTGGATAGTAATGAACCTTTTAGAATGAAGTCTCTCTGTGATAACTGTGGCGTAGAAATACCTGGATGTCTGTTTTAAAGATGATGCATATGGTGTGGCCAAAATTTCCCCCCCTCTAAACTGCATTGACGTTCTCTTATCTGCAGTGCAGCGATAATAGAGAGAATTAATGGTTTTAGTGTAGTGGGCTAACGTAAAGCCACAGATGTGTGCTTTAATGTGTGCTGATAAGGAGGCAGGTTAAAAAACATAAGGACAACTAAAAATGTGGAAGGGGAAGTTAGTTAGGAGGACAGAAGCATGTGGACATTGGAGAGTTTTAAACCAAATGAAGGCATTTTAAGAATTGTACTACAGTCTTTATTGACTATTACAAGTGCAGAATATGCAATAGGAATCTGTCTGGTGGATCAGAGAGCAAGCATGCAGATCAAGGGGGAGAATTTTGCTAATATATGACACACACATAATAGCATATTTAAATCGGCTGTAACCTACTTTCTAATGTTGTAAACCCAGGTTCTGGGAAATGAAAAAGAGAGATGGAAGCAGTGATTTTACCAACACTACAGCTAGGTGTTCGACACTGCAAGAGAGAAATATAGGGGAAAGCCTGAGACGCATGCTGTATTTAAATTCTTCTTTGTAGAAATAAAGATTATTTTTGTAAGGCGTGCTAACTTTTTTTAAGCAAAGCATTAAATATGAAAATTCATATGCTTTCTATTGTAATATGCTGTATTTTACCCAGGCTGTTGAAGAAATGTTGTTGGAAGTGGTTATTTCATTAAACATACTCAGAGAAAACATCTTTTGTTTTTCCTTGTTGAAAAATCTCTATTAACTGATCATTGAGAAGACACTGTCGGTTAGGGGAAATGAGCTGTATTATTTTAACTTGACTCGTGGTGTCTTTTTTTTTTTTAACTTGTATGGTGATCTTAGACTTTATCTGAACCTACTAGATCACACACATATTCATTTGAAAAGGATATGTTACAAATCTTAGGAATTATCCCCAATAAGTTTAGAAATAATAAGAAAATAAGTTTAAACTCCGAATGATGGTGCAAGCTTCATGTCCAGCTTCAGACCCAGGAATGGAGGACCTCCCTGTACATAGAGCTCCCAGGACAACTAGTGCCGCATCTACATAGACGTCTTGGTCACTGGAGAGTGGTAGACAGATAGGCAGTACTGCAGCACAGACTACATCTATGATACCAAAGTCCTCATCTATATCCACCTCTAAGCAGTAGGAAGTAAAAAATAAATCTCCAAGAAGTTCTCAGTCACTGTCTCACAAGAGCTCAGCTCCCAAGTGGAGTTCCATGCAGGCTCCAAGTGAGGCTGGTACCACAAAGATGAAGAGGAATCCGTCATCCGTCAGGGGGTTGGACTAGATGACCTCCCGAGGTCCCTTCCAACCCTGATATTCTATGATTCTATGATCTAAGGCAGACTCAGTACCAAGTTTGGATACCCATACCCTGAGTGGCAGAGACAGGGCTGAAAAGACTAAGCCCATCCCTGAACAACAATTCACACTGATAAGAAAATCATCAATACCAAAGACTGCTCATCTACCTACTGTACTGAGGGAATCCCATATCACGTGCTTAGTACCAGGTGCATTGGTACCGAAGCCGTCCTCCACAGGTACCCACTCATCCCCATCTTTGATACTGTTGGTACCATAAGAGTTTAGGTGCCCTAAGGATCTGAGAATATCTCCTGAGCTGGAGTTTCCCCTGTTAACGAGTGCTGTGGATTTGTCAGTGTCAAGCCTCTCTCGGTCACTGACTCCTCTATCACACACTCGCCCGCATCCACTCTGCAAGCTGAATGGCTATCTCCCCACTTAGACTATGTGGAAGAGGACTCATCAGACTCAAATTTTGGTGCAGGGTTCCCCTACCTATTCTAGGACACATCCCTCTACCTCCTATGCTGATGTATTACAGGAGGATAGACCTCAAATGGCATCCACATGGCAGAAACACAGATGACTTCCTCCACCAATGCCATTTGGGCCTCCTCATCTGGTTCTTTTTCTAATCATTATGCTTTGAAACCTGATCAGAATCTCTGACCTTAATGGAGGTTATGACGCATGGCCAGGAAGGGTTAAACATCCTGAAGGATAAATGACTCAAATTCAACTCTTAAAGACATATAGGGAGATAATTTGTGTTTTTGTGTATTTACATATATATGGGTAGTGGTCAACACTGTAATCAACAGTCCCTGTCTATGCTGTATTCTGTTAATTCAAAGATCAAAAGAACATCCTAGCATTTAAATGAACTGTAAAGATAGGATATTGCTGTATTCATCTCTCTTTGAAATGTATAGCCAAACATCTGTGAATGGCAAAAAGCAGGCAATCACCTTATGTTAATTCGTGTAGCTAAGTACCAGTGATGGACCTACTTCAAAGTCGCCCCGATTACCTAGTGTAAGCCAAGGGACTCCGACTTGTCAAATAAGGCTTGAAATTGTATAAAAGATTCTTGGGTCCCGATCCTGTCATTTCAGATCTGCTTAAGCTTCATTAGGGGAAGTTTGAGTGACAAGATGAGATCCCAGTTCAGCTGATACACCCTAAATATGATATTGGACATTGGACTATAACCTGTGGACTAAATTCTAAAAGAACTCTTTGCAACTACAAAGCTCACCATCTCTGCTATGAATCTGAACCTCAAGAACTGAACTCATGTCTGTATGTATAGTGATCTTTTAACCATACTCTCTCTCTTCTCTTTTTAAATAAATTTTAGTTTAGGTAATAAGAATTGGCTGTAAGCGTGTATTTGGGTAAGAACTGAAATATTCATTAACCTGGGAGGTAATGTGTCTGATCCTTTGGGATTGGTAGAACCTTTTATTGTATATGATGAAAAAGATTTCAAGTTATCTTCATCATTCTTGACTTGGGTATCTGGGTGGAGGCCTGAGGCTGGGTTACTTAAATTTTGATCAAAGACATAGGGAACAGGCACAGCTGAAGTGGGACACCCACAGGAGTACATATCTTGCAGAACTCCATTTACTGCACAAGGAGAATAGCCTCTCCTTCTCAAACACTTGTGCGCTGTGGTCCTTTTGTAAGCCTTGTGGCCTGAAACTTTAAAGGGTAAGAAGCTCTTTGCTCCCATCACTCGGTGAACAGGTGGAAGTATGGCTACAGAGGGCCTCATTTGCATAAACTTTCTACCCAGAATTCCTCCAATGGCACTTTGGGACTCATCATAACTGCATACAATGTCCATGGTTAGTTGAAAAGTGGACCTGAATTGAGAAGAGAGAGGAGGAAATGCTCCTATTTTGTGGCAAGGAGTGCATCCCTGGAGCATGGACTCTGCTCTGGGGTCCTATTTGTTACTGATTCCTTTCCAATGGGGGTGCTGTGCTGTTAGGAGGATTCTCTGATGAAGTGCAATGCAGAGAGGGCTCTTCTGAAGCCTCTGAGAACAGAAGCTGAGTGAACTCTGGTGAGGGCCCTCCTACCCAACCACTAAATAAAGCTGAAATCACTCTACAGCCGGATGAGGTGGTGGAGCCTCAGGACAGGTGTGGGCAGCACTTCCCAAGGGACTGCAGACAGGCCTGCATGCGGGCACCTCCGCACTGTGGGACTATGTGACCTACTGACATCAAACCATGAGTCTGGCTTAGTGGATGGGGAAGGAGAAGTGACATGGTAAAAAGACATTTGCCTATGGGACACGCACACTGTGGCTGGGGAACTGACTTACCGGAATTAGTTACCATGCGGGAGTGATCTATTGATCATTCATATAGATAAATGCTGCTTTGTTCTCTTCCCCTAATAACGTTTTCTTTGTTTCATACAGACTCCGTGCTTGCAGATGGGGAACTATTGGCTGTGAAGGGGGCCCAGGGAAGCTAGTTAGTGACATTCTGTGTGGTTGTGTCAAGCTGGTGGTTGTAGTTAGTTTTCAGAGGGAACGCCAGCTGTTTCAACCTGGCCCTTTTTGGTGGTAACAACATCTGGCAGAAGGGTTACACTTTGACACCCCGATCCAGCAAAGCATTTAACAATTTCACGGGTCTCAGTGCCTAGGGTGTGACAGAAACATACATGCATTAGCCAGCTGGAGGGGTAGGTGAAATCAGGCTTAAATGTGTAGCCTGTTTCTGCAAATGGATGCCCTTATTGAAAGAGCCTGCACAGGAGCTCTGTATGTCTTCCTGCTGGGCTTGTAGCTCTGCATGGCAGCGAACTTCCCTTTCTGAACTCCACTCCTGCACAACAAAGAACATGCAGGAGCAGAAGGTTGCTCCCATGCCCCGACCCTGAGTTGTGCAAAAAGGGGAGCTCTGTTCCTCTGCAGGGTAAGAGCTGCAGCGGAGGGAAAAGCATGCGTAGCTCCCAAGTGGCTCAGGGAGAATGAGAATCTTCCCTTCATGAGAATCATAGGAGCTCGGCCTGACAGCTACCTCCCTCTCCAGCAACTCCCCGGCTTAGAGCTCCAGTTGTGAGGAAGCTTAGAGAGCGCCTCCACCCACCCCCAGCGGAATATCAGGCATGCCAGGGTATGGCAGAGAATATTCTTCTGCTACTTCCAGTTTTCCAGTTTAACAAGTGCTTCTTCCCCTTCTCTCCCAGTCCACTTGCCCAACAGACTCACAAAAGCTCATGAAGTGCCAGGCCATGTCCCTCTGTTCTACAGTGCACATAAATAATATTAACAGGATTATTTTCATTTGCTGGTGCATTTTAGAATTCCTGCAGGAAAATCAAAGGGCACTGAAGAAGCCTGAAATCAATTAGCATTGCCGCATAGAGGCTGTTTTGCTACAGAATTTGTTGTGGTTCTCCTTGCATAACTTTTGAGGTGAGGCTGCATAATTGAGCCTTGATGCACTGTACAGCACATATGAGGCCTTGTCTGAGATGTTATGGGGCAATTCTGCTTTCTTTGGTTTGCAGAAATGCAGTGGGTTAGATTGTAGAAACAGCCTATGGCTTTCATCCTCAGAAGAATAGCCTCCGGGAACAAAACAACAAGCAAGTACACTAGAAGTCGTAGCAAGCACGGCACCTTCTCTTCCATCTTTCATGCAGCCAGTAGTTAGAGCACTGAATCCTATTTGGACAAGTGGGTCACTGAGAGAATACACCAGCATGAGATGGTCTCTCTCTTTCTCCTACCTACTCTACGATATCTTCAGGAGGAGTACTGTATGTATAGTATAGCTTATCAAGGAGTGGCCCCAATGGTATGATGAGATCACAGTTTTCTGTGATACCACTCCTGGAACTATTACACTAGGAAAGAGATTTCTGGTAGTCCCAGGTTTCTAGCATGGATTTCATTGTGTCAACTCATCACTCTGTCCGAGGCGGTGATTTCACCCCAACTGCTACTCACTGTGTGGTATTTCCAGGAGGAGAAAATTGTGCAATACTGGGGGGTCACATAGTTCCTGCATCCTACTTCCCCTGCACTGTCCCAGGTCCTCAGTCAGGTGAATGAGGTGGGTCCATCACCATCTTTGAAGCTGTTTGCTTTGGGAAATAGTGCTGCTTGTCTCCTTTTTGCCTGCAGTGTTACCAAGCTCTCAAAAGCCTGAAAGCTCATTCATCTCCACCTGACCTCCCAAGCTCTTAGCAAAGCTAATAGCAAATCCCCTTGTTTTTTTAAAATGTATTTCAAGCCACCAAAACAAACTAATCATTGGAAATCTTGCGTGTAATCACATCTCAGTGGAATGATTATGCTTCCCCGTGACATTTTGGTGAAACAGATTCCAGAAATTTTGCAGAGGCCTAATGCCCACATAGTAACCCAAAGAGTTTGCTTAGCAACCGAGAACTGCTTCAGGAAAAAAAAATCCTTCACAGTTTGGGAGCTGGTTCTTGTGACCGCCGTCATAAGAAAGAGGAGAGCTGCAATCGTATAAGGTCAGTGGCATACGGCAATCCCATCACAAAGACCTCCAGTACCTAAATGTGGGTTTATTTTTCACCCTAAGAACTCTGCTAATATCTGAACTTAGCCAGATATGTCTCAAAGACCAGCCACAGCATTGCTCTTGGATCAGTCATAGCTTCCCAGGTGCTCCCAACACCCAAAGCCTGCTGAATTCTTTCCTCCAGAAGGCTGAGTTCAAGACCAAGAGTCCTGAGGTTGCTGCAGAGTGTGAATGACTGTTCATTGCTCTATCAGCTCTGAACTTGGCAAGGGTGCAATGAAGGGGGGAGGCTGGGGACCCAGTCCCCCAACCCCTCTTTGGCCCCTCACCAAAGTGGGGTGGTGTAATAGAAGAATTTCTTCCCTGCTGACATGATGGAGGGGTAGCCAGGCCAAATTCTGAGTGGGTGGCATTGTCAGTTCATGCATGGGAGCACAATGCCACTCAAATTTGGCTTATTTTGGTTGCTTGGTCCCCAGTCCTTCCAGCACCCATGCCACCAGCAAAGAAGTAAATAACTTGAGTTACTGGCTGAGGTTGGGCTCATATTTGATATAATAACATATGATGCCCCTCTCCTTAAGAATAAAGGATCTCTCGCATGTACATATACCCCACGACAAGACAACAAGAGACTGTATGTGAAGAGGAGAAAAAAGCAAAATATGTTTTTCAGCTATCTTCCACATTTTCTTTATTTAAAAGTTAACCATTCACTTATTTGTAGTTGAGAAGAAAGCCATGAATGCCCCCTTTTTAAACTATATATTCCCTGGTTCTAAATAATCAGTATCTTCCTACCAAAGGAATGTGTTTTGCTCCTGTTTTTCTGTGGTTTGCATTGTCATTTGGGAAATATAATCTGATATGTGCTTTACCTCACTTAGCATCTTAATATTATGTCATTGTGACAATATTGCTGGACTATTTTTATATTTATTTTATATTTTGAAATGTTGATCTCTTTGGTATTGAGAGTTGCCCTGTTCTAGTGTGGTATGAAATAGTAATGTGGTGCAATTTAATGCAAAGAGAGGACTGGAAAATCTCTCTTACACAACGTCCCTTGTACAGAGTCATCACAAAATGTCCCACATGGTTTCATCTGGTTATAGATGTGTATTTTTCAAAGTGACAAACTTGTATTGCCCAGTAAATAGTCTGCAAATGGAACTGTTTTAATAAATGGGCTTGCTGTTGTTGTTTATAACTATTCATTGTCCATAAGGGGGCAATATATGTCAAGAAAAACAGAATTGTTGGGTCTCACCGAAAGTGCTAGCAAGACACAAGATTAAGTGTACATTGACTTCTCTAACTGAACAGCTTAGAACTGAACTGCTTTTGTAGGAGAAGGAAAAATAAGGAATCCCCACTCCCCATATCCTAGAATCATAGAACATCAGGGTTGGAAGGGACCTCAGGAGGTCATCTAGTCCAGCCCCCTGCTCAAAGCAGGACCAATCCCCAACTAAATCATCCCAGCCAGGGCTTGGTCAAGCCTGATCTTAAAAACTTCTAAGGAAGGAGATTCCACCACCTCCCTAGGTAACGCATTCCAGTGTTTCACCACCCTCCTAGTGAAAACGTTTTTCCTAATATCCAACCTAAACCTCCCCCACTGCAACTTGAGACCATTACTCCTTGTTCTGTCATTAGCCACCACTGAGAACAGTCTAGATCCATCCTCTTTGGAACCACCTTTCAGGCAGTTGAAAGCAGCTATCAAATCTCCCCTCATTCTTCTCTTCTGCAGACTAAACAATCCCAGTTCCCTCAGCTTCTCCTCATAAGTCATGTGTTCCAGTCCGCTAATCATTTTTGTTGGCCTCCGCTGGACTCTCTCCAATTTTTCCACATCCTTCTTGTAGTGTGGGGCCCAAAACTGGACACAGTACTCCAGATGAGGTCTCACCAATGTCAAATAGAGGGGAACGATCACGTCCCTCGATCTGCTGGCTATGTCCCTACTTATACATCCCAAAATGCCATTGGCCTTCTTGGCAACAAGGGGACACTGTTGACTCATATCCAGCTTCTCATCCACTGTCACCCCTAGGTCCTTTTCTGCAGAACTGCTGCCTAGCCATTCGGTCCCTAGTCTGTAGCGGTGCATTAGATTCTTCCGTCCTAAGTGCAGGACCCTGCACTTATCCTTGTTGAACCTCATCAGATTTCTTTTGGCCCAATCCTCCAATTTGTCTAGGTCCTTCTGTATCCTATCCCTCCCCTCCAGCATATCTACCACTCCTCCTAGTTTAGTATCATCCGCAAATTTGCTGAGAGTGCAATCCACACCATCCTTTGTTTGGGAGAGAAGCTGAGCCCTGATTAGGGGGCGGGGCTTCACTGACTAGGGGTCCTATAAAGGCAGCAGCCAGTCAGGCAGCGGCACAGACAGCTGCAGCGGCACAGGAGCTAGCAAACAGAGCTGTAAACAGGGGAGTTTGAGTGGGAGTTCTGTTGGAGGAGAAGGTATTTGTGTTTGTTTGGTTTTGTATTGGTAGTATCTGTATGTGTAGAGGCTTGTAGGGGCTTTGTGCTGGGAGAGAAGCTGAGCCCTGATTAGGGGGCGGGGCTTCACTGACTAGGGGTCCTATAAAGGCAGCAGCCAGTCAGCCTAAATATCTATGAATCTATGAATCCTCCAGATCATTTATGAAGATATTGAACAAAACCGGCCCCAGGACTGACCCTTGGGTCACTCCACTTGATACCGGCTGCCATCTAGACATGGAACCGTTGAGCCCGACAATCTAGCCAACTTTCTACCCACCTTATAGTGCATTCATCCAGCCCATACTTCTTTAACTTGCTGACAAGAATACTGTGGGAGACCGTGTCAAAAGCTTTGCTAAAGTCAAGAAACAATATATCCACTGCTTTCCCTTCATCCACAGAACCAGTAATCTCATCATAGAAGGCGATTAGATTCATCAGGCATGACCTTCCCTTGGTGAATCCATGCTGACTGTTCCTGATCACTTTCCTCTCGTGTAAGTGCTTCAGGATTGATTCCTTGAGGACCTGCTCCATGATTTTTCCGGGGATTGAGGTGAGGCTGATTGGCCTGTAGTTCCCAGGATCCTCCTTCTTCCCTTTTTTAAAGATGGGCACTACATTAGCCTTTTTCCAGTCGTCCGGGACTTCCCCCAATCGCTATGAGTATTCAAAGATAATGGCCAATGGCTCTGCAATCACAGCCGCCAACTCCTTTAGCACTCTCGGATGCAATGCATCCAGCCCCATGGGCTTGTGCATGTCCAGCTTTTCTAAATAGTCCCTAAGCACTTCTTTCTCCACAGAGGGCTGGCCACCTACTCCCCACGCTGTGTTGCCCAGCGCAGCAGTCTGGGAGCTGACCTTGTTCATGAAGACAGAGGCAAAAAAGGCATTGAGTACATTAGCTTTTTCCACATCCTCTGTCACTAGGTTGCCTCCCTCATTCAGTAAGGGGCCCACACTTTCCTTGGCTTTCTTCTTGTTGCCAACATACCTGAAGAAACCCTTCTTATTACTCTTAACATCTCTTGCTAGCTGCAGCTCCAGGTGCGATTTGGCCCTCCTGATTTCATTCCTACATACCCGAGCAATATTTTTATACTCTTCCCTGGTCATTTGTCCAATCTTCCACTTCTTGTAAGCTTCTTTTTTATGTTTAAGATCCGCAAGGATTTCACTATTAAGCCAAGCTGGTCGCCTGCCATATTTACTATTCTTTCGACACATCGGGATGGTTTGTCCCTGTAACCTCAACAGGGATTCTTTAAAATACAGCCACCTCTCATGGACTTCTTTCCCCCTCATGTTATTCCCCCAGGGGATCCTGCCCATCAGTTCCCTGAGGGAGTCGAAGTCTGCTTTCCTGAAGTCCAGGGTCCGTATTCTGCTGCTTACCTTTCTTCGCTGTGTCAGGATCCTGAACTCGACCAACTCATGGTCACTGCCTCCCAGATTCCCATCCACTTTTGCTTCCCCTACTAATTCTTCCCGGTTTGTGAGCAGCAGGTCAAGAAAAGCTCTCCCCCTAGTTGGCTCCTCCAGCACTTGCACCAGGAAATTGTCCCCTACATTTTCCAAAACTTCCTGGATTGTCTGTGCATTGCTGTAGTGCTCTCCCATCAGATATCAGGATGATTAAAGTCGCCCATGAGAGCCAGGGTGTGCGATCTAGTAGCTTCTGCGAGTTGCTGGAAGAAAGCCTCATCCACCTCATCCCCCTGGTCTGGTGGTCTATAGCAGACTCCCACCACTACATCACTCTTGTTGCTCGCACTTCTAAACTTAACCCAGAGACACTCAGGTTTTTCTGCAGTTTTGTACCCGAGCTCTGAGCAGTCATACTGCTCCCTTACATACAGTGCTACTCCCCCACCTTTTCTGCCCTGCCTGTCCTTCCTGAACAGTTTATAACCATCCATGACAGTACTCCAGTCATGTGAGTTATCCCACCAAGTCTCTGTTATTCCAATCACGTCATAATTCCTTGCCTTCACCAGGACCTCCAGTTCTCCCTGCTTGTTTCCAAGGCTTTGTGCATTTGTATATAGGCACTTGAGATAACCTGCTGATCGCCCCTCATTCTCAGTATGAGGTAGGAGCCCTCCCCTCACAGACATTCCTGCCTGTGCTTCCTGCTCTGAAGAGCTGCCATTCTAAGACAGACAAGGCAAGACACTGAACGCTAGTTCAAGTAAGAGAAAATAACTTTGAGGGGCTTCTTCCTGCACTGTCCCCATTTGTGCATGTTGTGTTGATGGCAAGGCGATGGCAGAATAGAAGACAATGGAATCCTGCCATCCTGTCCCCCCAGTCCTCTGGTCCGATAGTTACGCACAGTAAAAGTGGAACGACTGCACAGGTGTGAAACATAAGTAAATATCTGGACAGATTTCTTAAGCTAAAGATAGTAATTTGGTGCAACAGACCAAAAAAATATTGTCAGTAAAGAGAGATGTCTAATACAGTTAGCTTGATTCCAACAAATGACACCTGAAAGTCAAAGCTCTGATCTAATTGTATTATATGGGTCCCTTGCTTATACTTGTAATGTCTATAAATGCAGCTCTATGAATGCATGCCAGGGAGATCAGCAAAAAATGTCTTCACATGTGTCATTGACTTTTACAGCAGCCAACATCCACATATCTAAATAACAGGCAGTGTGCGCCAGTCTTGATCTATCTCTTCAGAAAATCATTTATTTTTTCCGAAAACAGCAAGATCTGACCAGTATTCTTTGAAACTTGCTGCACAGTGAGTTTAGTTGCCTTTATACCAGTTCTGCACCACAGCATGCTTCCCAGGTGCTGGGTAAATCCTTGCTATGGTGGATCATACTAGGGGTAGGTTTAGGGCCACCATGCACCAGTGGAACAAAGCAAAGTGGCCAGAACCCAGCAGAGGATTAGGGCCTGAATTTGAAATTTGTATTCTTTAGTTCTAATCTAAAAGCATAAATTCTTTCAAAGTGACCAAAAAGGAAAAAAAAAGAACTGGGGCAAACAAGCAAAACAAAACTGTGGAGGCCCCCAGAACACAGTGCATCAGGGACTTCTTCACATCTCTTGAGTCATCAGGTACCGTAAGTACCTTTAAAATAAGAGCTCAAGAGAACCTAAAATAAAGAGAGGGGGAGGAGAAAATAACTTAGGTTCAAAGATTGAAAGGAATTTTCCTCTTAAGAATTTTATATCCTCAACATTTTTTTAAAGAAAACCCCGTGTTCAAACAGAAGAGCCTAGAATGAGTCGAGGTATATAACTCTGCTGCTATATAATTCTGTTAATTGAACTCGGTTGTTCTGTCACATGAAGATATCCCTCTTATTGAGTCTGTCTGCAGAGAAAAATCTCAGCTTTAATTCAGATTTCATTTTCTCTATTACAGCACTGATAAAATGTATGATCATTCCCTATAACTGCCCATGGAATGATGAATATAAAAAGTTCTGACCTGAAAAACCAACTTGGAATTTCTTAGGATGCTTTTTCATTGAAAAAGTATTTGTCCAATACCTAGAAAATTTGCCTTTCAAAATATTGGTAACTGGATAGTTCTTCAAGAAAAGGAGTAAGTTGTTTCTCCATCTTTGTAACAACACAGAAGTGAGGTCTGAAGGAACTGCACCTTCTTGAACTTCAATTCTCTGCTTGATGCTTCTCTGTAAGATACAGATTAACTTTCTGGGTGGGTGTTGGTAAGGTTTAATGTATACTTTTTTTATTGCAGTGTTAAATCTGGGAACACCCCAAAATGTCCTGCCTTCCAGGTTTACTTATTTATAGCCATATTAGGAACTCCATTTAGGCTATTATCTAATTACCTGGGGGTCATTTGAAAGTAGAAACTAAGCAAGTACTCTTCTTGTGGCAAATTTTATTTCAAGTTTATTAACAGCATATGGTATTTTTGAGCTCATGTCATTCTTTTGTGGCAGGCCTATAATACTGTATTTACAAGGAGGGTTGCTTCCAAAAGTCTTATATTAAAAGTCAACTTCCAGTTGGACTGGTTAAAAGTTTAATATTTACCAGATGCAGTGCCCAAATTGGAAGGGGAGTGAGGGTAATGCACCTCCAAAATGAAGGTTTGCCCCACTCACTCCTAAAATGAAAAGATACTGTCAAAAAGAGACGCTGTGTTCCAACTTTTCCCTCAACCTTTTATTCATTTTTCCATACTCTTTTTATTTTTCTCACTCCACAGCATTCAGCTCTGGGGATTATAACACAACCACGTACATTTCCTTAGCTGGAGGAATGAGCTGATAGTGCATTACAAAAGTCTCACTTTACTTTTCAGTAAGAAGTTCCATAGAATATCTTTCTGATTCTTAAAACTCAGGAAAAAGAAAACACAGTGGTAAGCAAATTAGCAAAGGACACACATCATTTGGTTGAACAATATTTATTCAACAGAAGCACTAAGGAACAGATTCAGGTGGATGGCTCACTAGATAGAGGATTGTTTTGAAGTTGATACATCAGTTTAAAGCTCACCAGTCTTGGAAGACATAGATGTGATGTGCTTGTCACATGTTCCTTTAAAGGGATATTATCAGAGTTTTTCAGCCCCCTTCCCTCCCCAAATGATTGTGTCCATGACACCTGTGCTGCTTCAAACCCTCTGTGAACCAATTAGACTGGTCTTTTGGGGGGAAAGTAAAAGAACATGTTCATTTAAGTTCTATTCCAAACCAGGTTAAAAATACTATTTACCAAAATAGGAAAGGACAAAGACTGCACGGTTCCACGCATGCTCATGGGTCTATCTGCACAGACACAATCGATGAGTGGAGCTGAAATAAGTAGGAAAACCTTTCCCTAGAGCAGCTCTTCTGCACGACCATTCTCCCCTCACTTACACCAGTTTAACACCACTGTAACTCCATTGATGTCAGGGGAGTTACTCTGGATTTACATCAGTGTAAATGACAGGAAATTCAGGTCCCTTCTGGTCAAGCTTCCAAGAGGGCACTGGAAAGAATGGGTAGTAAAATAATGTTAAAAACAATAAAAAAGCATTAGCTAGTGTCCTATTAATGTGAGCATTTCCCCAGAGCCAGCATACATTCATGTGTTTAGGAGACTCAGGAGGAAACCACCAGTGAGATTCCCAGGAGACAGAGGTACTTTTACGGACTTTTAAAAAATCTGGTTCCATTTAAGAATAATTTCTGTGTGTTCCACTACTTTCTCCATTTACCAGTTTTAATTACAGGAATGAAAGGGGGCTTTGTACTGGAAAGAAAACAAATGCTCCAAAACTGTATTTTAAGATGTTATCACAAAATATTTCCATATACTACAAACGTTTCTAGACCATGCACTAATTTGGTCCTGTCCCACAGTATGTTACATTAGCCTGATGAATGACAATTTCTGCATTTTACAGTTAAATAAAAATATATCACTTGAATGTGAATTATACTGTAGGTTTATTAGAACATTTTGATTTATGGAAACCAGCAACCTGCTGTTTAAGATCCTTAATTCACCTGACTAATAATCTCTTCTCCACTAGGACTAATTTTAGCTGTTGCCATTTGTAATTTTTCAAGTTTTCGGCCTCTTCCTTCTGTAGAGTAACTCTTCCAGCCTCTCTGAAGTGTATTCCATATTCATACATCTAAGGATTATATATAGCTCCATCTGAAAAATGGTCACTGGAGGAGTTAGATATACAGGTAGGAACTGCAAATAAATAGATTATTAATGCCCCTCTGAGCACCAAGTCACTGATTCACTCACAATCACTTCCCACGCAGCTCTGGCTGAGTCAACCACTGAGGACTGAGAGGGCGTTGTAGCCAAGAGAGAAGAAGATTCAAAGAGGATAATGATGCTGCAAAGCCCAAAATGGAAGAATGATTCAGAGAGGAAACTAAAAGAAGAGAAACAAATACATGAAATAAAAAATCAAAAGGGAAATAAAAATAGAGATGCAAAACTGGGTGGGGGAGGAACCCCAAACACCCAACAGTGGAAAAACAAGATGTTCAAAGGAGCGCAGAGAAGAAAGAGAGGCAAATTGAAGGAGATGAGTGCATAAAGGAAGAGAAAAGACATTAAATAATAGAAATAGTGGCAGACGAGAAAATTAGATCATCGGAGCAAGGCTAAAAAGGAAAGAAGAAAAAGCTATACATGTAGGAGAAAGACACAATTTGGATAAAACTTCAGGCAACCTCAGCTTTGGCTTCTGACTTTCCGCCCATATAAACACACATACAAGTGTTAGCATCCATAAAAAATGCTAGCATCTCTATTTGTTCAGGAGAAAAATCGGACGTCAGAGTGTAAAGCTTGACATTTTACATCTATGATAGAGTTTAGATTATGAAATGGAGAAATAGGTTCTGAGGGTTTGCATAAGAACCAAAAACTCTTTAGACATTTGAAAGTACAGTACATTGGTGATGAGTCATTTGTTAATTGAACTCATTTACCAGACAAGTCTTGGGAGTGGGTAAACCTGTTTTTCAAAGACAAAGGTGACAACTCGAGCCAGGTGTCATCAAACCTGATCAAGTGCCCATTCTTTGGCAATGATGGAACAAAGTGGCATTTTAGCAAACAACAGCATAAAATCTCTCCCCCCACCAGACTCCGTATCTCTTTGCTCTCAGCTTGAAAGAATTTTATCTAGGAGTCACTCTCAGGAAACTGCATTTCAAAGGGTGACTGAACTATAAAAGTGAGGGGTAAAAGCACCACAAGTTATCTCTCTCTATCCATCTCTCTTTTCCACACAAGAAGACAAAAGAAACAACCTATGGACTTTGGGATCTGATTCTGGCCTGCAAGTTTGCTCAGCTATGTTCTGAAAACATGTGGTAAGAACTTCACCTTGAACTAAGTCTAGTTTAAGTTTAGAAAGAATTTTATATTTAGTTTTCTTGTAACCATTTCTGACTTTAATGCCTCATTACTCTGACTTTACTGCACTCATATAAAATCTCTCTTTATAGTTAAATAAACTTGTTTTATAATTTAATTAAAACTAATCCGGTATTATGAATTATTTGGGTAACTTCATTTAAGGTAGCACACTGTTGTATGTTGATACCTTTAGAGGGGCAATAGACTAATATACCTGACTGTCCAGGAGAGGGCTGGACAGTGAAAAACTCACATATTTGGGAGGAAACTTCAGAACTCGGATCCTGTTGGGGTCACCATGCAAATAGTAACCAATGCTGCTGGAAGCCACAGTGTGGCTGGTGTTTGCAGCCAGATTGCTGGGGTCAGAACTGCTGGACCAGGGCTGTGGCTATACCCAGACACTCAGGGTGTGACTTGCATGCGTTTATAAGGAGCCCAGTTTCGGAGCTACAGCAACAAAGAATTGTGAGGCACCCCAGGTTGCAGGGCAAGTGGTGACACAGCCCCTCACTGATCTGGATTGCACCCTGGAACATCATAAACCACAAACCAAGAGGCCATTTTTATGGTTCTGGTGGAAAACATGCAAAACTCAGCAGCTCCATCTGGTTTTCAGTCTCATAGGCCAGGTCTACACTACAGACCTATATCAGTAGAACTACATCACTCAGGGGTCTGAAATATCCACACACCTGAGCAATGTAGTTATGCTGACCGAACCCCCCATGTACACAGCGCTATGTCGATGGGAGAGCTTCTCCCATGGACATAGCTACCACCTCTCGGAGAGCTGGGTTAACTACACTGACAGGAGAAGCTCTCCCATCCGCGTAGGAGAACCTTCACTTAAGTGCAATACAGTTCAGCTGTAATGGGACAGCTGTGCTGATGCAGTGTTTTAAATGTAGACCTGCCCATACCTCCAAATCACAGCAAAACTCAGCAGAGTTTCATCTATGTTCTGTGTTTGTTCAACTGAATCCACTCAAACTAAAACTGTAAAAATGGTTCACATGAACCCACTAACAGATACTGTAATATGCAGTCCAAGGGATCAAATATAGGAAGAGGATTATTTTTTTATTCAAAATTCTTTGCAAAAGATTCTAGACACACCAAATTCTGGTCTGATTTTACCCCCTGAAGTTATTGGGTCTGCATGAAAGCGTAAATCAGGCAGAATAGGGCTCCAAATGTTTTGCACTAGTACTGTATAACAGTAATTATGAGTGAGATTGTTTACTCCCACTGGTGATCAGTAATTTTCATGAATAATCTCACTGATTTCTCATGACCCAGCGAGAGGAAGGGGCTTGCAATCTGGCCGTATGTAACTTGTGATAAACTTGTCACTCCAGTAAGTCATTCTTTTCTCAGAAAAAAAAAATACTTTTCACAATTTTAAATGGGCTTCTTTCTCCTCTTCCATCAATGAGTGAGACAATAGAGATGTCAATCTAGGCCAACTGCCTTCAGCAGCAAAACAGACAGAGGAAGTCATTTTTGATCTTATACGTACCATTTTCCCTTGTTTGTAAGAACATGAGCTAGGTCACAAATTCTCCAGCTTCAGCATAACTGAGGCAAAGAGTTAAAATAAAATGAAGCTGTCCAGAATCAATGCAGCCAAGGAATGGAGAGAACATTAGAACAGTTTTGTGTGTAATAGACTTTCTAATGGTGCCTAACCTCTTGCTATCAGAGAGAAATAGTTTCTAAACAAATTATTTGGTTTAAAAATTGGTTACTGTGCTCCTCTGAGCGGCGTTTTTCAGCAAATTATGAATTAAGATTTTTAAACATAGTACATCACAGTTCACTAGGTCACTGATCTATAGAATAAAAGAGAACTCCAAGAACTGGCAGTCCAGAGAAGGCATACAATAAAAGGCTTCAATGCAGTAAATATTATCTGTCCTTCAAAGGAGGCAAAATCCTATTGATGCTCTTCCCTTGGTGGTGATGATACTTGCCCACTGCTGTAAGTGCTTGGAGATTCTCAGAAGAAAGAGGTTGTACAAGTGCAAGGTTGTATTATCATTGGGTCAAACGCTGAGTAAAGAGTCTGCTTTGCACCCAGCATAAGGGCTGGCCAGAATGGCAGTCCCTGCAACTCCTGCTGAGTTGCTCCCCTACCTTGGGAGCAAATTGCCTAATCTGAAGTAGGCAGAGCCATAGCTTCCCCCATGCAGTGGGCCAGCCCAGTTCTCCAGTCTCACAAGAGGGAGTTTACTGCACTCCTGTATGGGATGTTGCAGATTGCTCTCTTCCTAGTGCAGATGGGGAGCTTCAGGAGCTTTCCTATGGGGTGCCCTCCTAAGCAGCCCCCCTTACTACAAGCTCACTGCAGTCCTTACTCAGACAAAGCTCACACTGATGCTCAAATGACTTATTAATTAATACAATTGAGTAATAGCAGCAGAAAGTGAAGCGTTTGTGGGGGGGGTTTAAACCATTACAGCAATACGATAGAATGTTGGCCTGAATTTTTATTCTTTCCTCAGAATGTCTTTGGTTCTGTAGCATTTGAGCCAAACACAATGTGGCTTTTATAATTTAAGATTCCAATTTAGCAAAGCATCTAAACACATGCCTAACTTTAAGTTGACTTGAGTGTTAAGCTTGTTTAAGTGTTTCCCTGAATCACTGACACAGGGTTAATATAGTAGCATTGCTTAATTACATGATGAGAATTATCTACACCTTTGCACAACAATAAAGTGCTAATTAACACCTAGCTGCAGTGACAGGATTTAAACCAAAATCCATGTCCTTGCAGAACAATTAATGATCTATATTAAGCAAAAATGAGTGCACTTGTCTCCTTGTATTTGGCTGGAAAAATAGATGTGTGTTTTTAACTGAATATCCAGTTAAGTGTATCTGTGTTAAGTGGAGTGCACTTTATATCAACTACTGCCTGACTGCACTGAGAAAATATTAAAAGTATGTTACTTCAGTAACATGATGTTTGGTGATACAGATCTCCTCTGTAGCTCTGTTTCACAGATGTGGAACTGGAATCTTACTGGGGTTTTCTATTGGGAAAAGTATTAAGTATGCATAACAATAAACAGATTTTTTGTACATCCTTCCCAGAAGGCAAAAATATTTAGTTTAATAAAAGCATTCAACTTCTGTCTGAGAAGGCCATATCAGCGTATGGAAGGAGTGAAAGATGTTCTTGGTAAGTTAAAAGACAACCTGGAACAAGGAAAATGGAGGTCTTAAAAAGATTGAAAGGAATTGCATCAATAAGTCAATAATAAGTAGCAGTGTTTTAGGAAACTAAAGCACGGTCACACAGACAAAAATAAACCACTAAGACCAAAGCTTAGCAGATCCCTTATCTATTAGTAGCCTTCTTCTGGAAGAGGCCTAAGGACCAGTAACCAACACCAAGATCATCACTCAAGAGCATCTGGCTCTGAATGTCGTAACTTAGGAGTGTTCCTCTCAGGATGTTGTCTTTATACAGAGGGAGTGTCTTGAGAGACTTGTGACTTGAGGTAACACCGGGTACTAATCCAGAATATGAATGATTGTTTATCCAAAGTCTGAAGCCACTGTGTCGGTGAAGTTTGATCATTTTGGAACTAAACAGAAAGAAAGAAAGATACTGCATCAGTGTGCTGGGTTGCTGAAATTCATACCAAAGTTAGAAAGCTAGCTACAATATTATGACCAGGAATCTTTCTTTGGAAATAATATTTGAAGGGGGAAAATTATTGGTTTTCCACTTTCCTTGTGGATTAAAGTTTGTAGGAGATCTTGAAGATATAAAATGTAATATAAGTGCTTAATAACATTAGTAGTAACAGAGAGAGAACTGAGCTAGCACTCCAAATTGGAGCATCCTGAACTTTGAAAAGTTTAGATCCAGATTGGAGCTTAGGGTCACTTCCTGGTCCTTGATTCTGCAATGGACTCAATCAAAGCCCCACACTCTCAAACAATGGTTAAATCTGCTCTGGAGGCAGGTAAGCAGTAGTATTTGTATAACTTTCCTTTCCTCTGAGCTAGAGAGCTGATTGAACCCCAGCACACCCAACAGATTGCTAATGGATACCTCCTCTTCAGTGCTCCAGGATTCAGGCTGCAGGCCTGGGGAGGAGCACTCATACGCCCCTTTGAACCGCTACGATACATAGCTACCCTTTTAGAAAACCATGGACCTGCCTTTAAAAACCTAGTGCTCTTGGGGACGTGGCAGAAAAGGAGTTAACGTAAATGCTAACCATATTTATAGTTTATTTTACTGCAGCCTAGTTCAAACTGTGCATATTCTACCAATTTCATTTTTTGTTCCGAATGATGCCCATGTACTGGACACTTTTCAATACAAGACATTCCACACTTAATTGGGGAAGCTTTTTAATTGGGCTGCCTCCCAAGGGATGACATTTAAGACCAAAGCTATTTATAGCAATGACTACTGCTTAATGGGGGCACTCATTTCTCTAAATGGAGACACCTACTGCTTATGTATTTTGTCTCCTTCTCCTTCTGGTTCTGCATGTTTGCTCCTCAAACAGCAGCTTTCAGTCCAACCTCGGCTGTGATGCGTATGAAAAGTGGATGAATTGCGAGGTGTCTGGTTGGCTGTGGTTGTTAGTATGTTCTTTCTGCACCGACTACACATGCTGGGCCACTCTACTGGGAATCTTGCAACTGTTTCTGCCGCTAGCATTAGTCAGGCAACAAGCTCAGCCCCCATCCCAATTCACACAGGCAACTCATTGAATTGAACAGTAATATGATGGACTCTGGAGCTCCCCAGAAAGCCCCATTGTTGTTAAAATGGTGTCCTCTGTAAATTGGGAATGGCAGACAGTGGAGACAAAAGGCCACTCACCAGGATATTCCAATTAAGAGGACTCTGTTATATTCCTACACAAATTAGGAGCAGAGCCCTGTTTTGACCTGTCTTTTTCTGGTGGGAGTGGCATTGTTATGAGTGGAAAGCACAGAGAAAAATTGCTTGCAAGTTTGGAAAGGTTTTGTCTTAAAGCACTGCTGTCACTAAATAATCATGTATTCATTTGCTGCTCTCCCACCAATAAAAGGCAACTAAATCTACAGTCGCATGGATCAGATTCTAATTCTGCCACATCATCAGGCTAATGGGGAGAAACCAAAGTTTATTGGATTACCTATGGCTGGCTAGACTTCCAGCTAAGAATGATGGAATGCTAAAACAGTAGAACACCTAAGCAGCAAAATATGAGGACAGCATAAAAATATTTTAGAAACTAAATGTGAGTGTGCCCATAACCAGTCCCAAGAATGTAATATGTCATCTCTACCAGGAGAGAGAAATAAGCAGTTAGGAAAGGAAACCATATTATTACAGTGACAAAGGAGCTGTGTTAGAGTGATTGGCTGCAGACTAAAACTGAAACATCAAAAGGAACCTAAATCATTTATTTTCCCAGAACTGGGAAAGAGCTGTTTCCTTTGAATGAATAATGCATTTACCAAGTGTTTTCCTGTGCACCTAATTAAGATAATATAGAAAAGTATTCAGCATTTTCTCTCTGAAGCCTACACTTTCCAAGGATAACACATGGGCCTCCCATGAGCTATCAGTCTGGATACTTGTGCGTTAGTGAAGAAAGCTGATGTTCATAGTCTGCCAATATTCCTGGGTCTCTAAAAATTTACAAATCATTTCCCCCTCACATATGTTCCCACATGACTGACCTTTATGAGATCTATTATAGTTGGCTATGCCCTAAGAGTTGTTGCTGAGGATAGTTAAATCTTGAACTTGCAGAGACTGGTGAGAGAACACCTCAAACAGAACTCTCTTTAGGGCTTTTGGCTAAGAGTTTGGCTAGTACTGTATGTTGTTAATTTTGATGGTACATTGGTTTATATTACCCAAATGGGGTTATTCAAAGGAAGGCACTTAAATAGCTGAACATCATCTGTCCAATTTGGCTGTCCTTGATGTCTAACTACATACGTCCTTGATGCCTATTTGGTGTGGCTGGATAAAAGTTTGCATCTGCATGATAGAAAATTGTGTGGTTAGGTTCTCTCTGTAGCTATTCGGTTAACTGTGTATCATCCACCAGGTATAACATGTGGGATTCCAAGGCATTTCCGGTGCTGCCCAGTGTACCTAGTACATTCTTATTGCACTGTAACATTTATTGGCCTTTGAAAAAATGTGGCTGTGATCTGCTATAGCAACACAACCACCTTCAGCAGGCTGCAGCTGGGAAGGGGATAACACTTTTATATCAGATTTGAGAGTTGGGGCTTATAAGGATCAACTAGTACGGCTGAAGGACACTCCTCATGTGATGTTTCACAAATAGCTATGAAACCATTGGCTTTAACGTATTACAGCACAATGCAAAGAAGGGCAAGGGAAAAACCATCACAATAAAAGTCCATTGTGCAAATCATTTGTCAGTGCTGTTACCATCGCCATACCAATGTTAACCTCATGTCAGCATTGATCAGGGATCAGCTGCATTTATGCCCATAAGAACAGCATATAAACCATTCATTCTAGGCCCATTTTCAAACTCTGGAGTACCAGTCATGCCAAAGCAACACTGTATCCAGGCTCTGCATTGATCATGATGGTTTCCTTATAAATCTGAGAAATGATCAGATAACATAGATTCATAGATATTAAGGTCAGAAGGGACCATTATGATTATCTAGTCTGACCTCCTGCACAACGCAGGCCACAGAATCTCACCCACCCACTCCTGCGATAAACCTCTCACCTATGTCTGAGCTATTGAAGTCCTCAAATCGTGGTTTAAAGACTTCACGGAGAAGAGAATCCTCACAGAGTAAGTTATTACTCTGTAAGTTAAACTACTCACAGAGTAATGAAGTGAGGCCTGCAGAATTTACCCCTCTGGATGAGATTACTTGCCCTTATTATTCTACTACATGGGGAGGAAGAATAGTCAGTCCAGTGGTTAAGGGTACTAAGTGTGGAATAGGGAGATTTAAGTTAAATTCCCAACTCTGCCAGAGACTTGGACAAGTCACTTAGTTTCTTTGTGCCTCAGTTCCCCATTTGTAAACTGAGAAAATAGTACTTCTGTGTTGTGAGGGGTAAATACCATGGCGATTGTGAAGTGATCAGATACTATGGTTAATGGAGGCTATCTAAGTACCTGAAATGGATAGGTGGATCAATATATAAATATATCAAGTGCAAACTGAATATTTGTCACATCCGTATTGTACCGTACGCTATCCATCCATTTCATTTGTGCTGCAACCAAGTGCTGCTGGCCCCCCCATTGCAACACAAGAAAAACTAATTTATTTGGCCCAATAGTCCATGTGAGGAGGCCTCTGCATGTGGATCTGTTCCTGCTCATGTAGAAAGAGATCTGCCCTCTCTGCACAGATAACCCATCCAACTGAGAACTGCTGGATTCGGAGGACAGAGCTAAAGGTTGTAGAGGGCAACAGTGCAGGGAATTTATAATCTTTGTGGTACCCTCCTCTGCAGAACTCAGAGAGTTCCAGGTGAAAGCCCAATTGGAAGGTGAAACAACCAGGAGCTATACTGAATTCTTCTGACTTTCTTCTGTGGCTTCTACTGAGCAGCCCCAGGAGACCCAGGATGGAGGAGGTGCCTGCCATCAGAACAATGGGTATTCCTGCAAGATAGCTCATGCCTCTGTGTAGATGGGGATTGTCCTCCTCCCTGGGGCCTATAGTTCCTTTAAAATCCATGTGCTCCCAGACCCTTCTACCAGATGTGACATTCCGGAACAGCAGCCTTCTCCTCTGGATTTTTAGATGGGGGTTGGGGAAGGGTCACTTGCCCTTATCATTTAGTGGATGTATTGGGCTTACATTGCCACAGAGTGATGAGGCACTACTTGGACCTTAGTACATATGGTATCATCACCAACTTCCTTTTTTCTCTTCCCTAGTGCAGGTAGTCAGGGAGGGGTTATAAGAAGGGCTGGTGGAGAGACAGAAAGGGGAGAGTGTCAGGGCTCCCTATTCCTGCTCTGCAGGCTGGAGAATCCCTCGACTAGGGAAGTCGTTTGCTACCCTTTGTTCCCTTGTTCTGATTTGTGATTATAAAGATCCTTTCCTGCTGCAAACACCTTACTGCCTGCTGCTGTGATTTGATTCTGCTCAGTCATCCCACCAGTTTACATAGCTCTTCTGACCAAAGATAAAAGCAAGTCTTGCCAGACTGGAAAGTTATTTGTTGAGTTTTTTTATTGTGAGGAAAGGCTTAATTCCTTCAGCTATTAGATATCCTCTTGTGCTAAGCTTTATTATTACCCACCTGCGAGGTTCATGATATTGAATTGTTCTAACAACCGCATGTGTATTACGGAGAATGCCAATAAGAAGAAAATAGAATTTAAACCCCTCTTCCAACACTAGCCAGTGAGCTTCACTCTGGAGAGTTACAGTGCTTGTTACACCAACACCTTGCAGTGCCGTGTCAGAGAGTATGCCTTACTTTCCATATGGCCTTGCTGCTCATTTAATGATCATTGTGTTTAACGTTTACATGATGAAGACAGTGTTTTGCTGTTAAAGCATTCACAAGCAAAATGAGAAGATGGTTTGCAGTCGCTTACATTTCGCTCCCTTACAGCTGGTGTGGAGCCAGGCAAAAGTCAAGCCGCTAAAACTGAAGTCTGCACTTGTAACAATGACAAACCCTGGTCGTCAGTGAGCGGGATCGAACTAGGGACCTCTGGAGCTTAGTGCATGAGGCTCAACTGCATGAGCTAAAAGCTAGGGGCCTGGTAGCTAAGGTTATAGAGCATACCCATTTCACTCTCTCTAAGTGGTCTTGGTGCCACTAGATGAGACAGAGCACCACACCCAGGAGGTGTGTGGGTTACACACACACCGGCTCTTGCAGGTGAGTTCTGTGGACGCCTCCCACGGATCATGCTAATAGGGTCTGTACCTTTTTCAGGTAATCTAGCAAGCAATTCCCAGAAGAGTCCGAAAGTGCTGGGGAAATGAATAGTTCTGCACCAGGAAAGAGCTAAAAGGAGCCTAGAAAAACTGTACAAGTGGAAAACCTGGAATAACAGAGTCCTGTTCCTAATGTATTGATTGTACTCAGGAATGTACTCAGGAATGTACTCAGGAATGCCCTGGCTGGGATGATTTAGTTGGGGTTGGTCCTGCTTTGCGCAGGGGATTGAACTAGATGATCTCCTGAGGTCTCTTCCAACCCTGATACTCTAGGATTCTATGTATTCTTAAGCCCCGTCCAGAGGCTCAGCTGCTGGTGAAGCAGCCACACAAAGTTATCTAAATAATACCCATATGTACCATGGAAATGGCCTCCATGTCAGATCTGCATAGTCTAGTGAAGAAGGCCACAAAGGGGTTGGGCGAGGGAAGGGTACAAGACCATCTTGATGTGGATCCAGTGACCATAGTATGCCACTCAGTTGGTGGGGCGGGGCTTAAGATGCTAGTCTAGCCCAGATGATGAAAAAGCAGTGAGTGGGTGCGTGCGGGGGGCTGTGCAGCAGCTATCTCCTGGTCTTGAATGGAGGGTGTGGATTAAAGCTCCATACTTCACCCAGTACTCAGGTTTTAATGAGTGAAGTCACTGACTTAAGTGCTTTGCTGAATTGAAGCTGAATCTTTACAATAGCAAACCCATTCTCAGAAATCAGGATTGGCATGTGAATGATTCATAAACAGAAAGAAAGCACCAAATGCACTGGATAATTTATTTGCCATGACCAATTCAATGGCAAGAACTAAGGAAATCTACTACCCAAATCTACTACCCGTCCTCCTGATGAGCTGCACTTTACTCCATGAGTTTTCCCATAGATCTTCTAAGTAAGTACTTCAGGATTCAGATCACTTGGTACTAATACATTTACTTCTAATTTTGCTAACCACTCCACCAGTTAGAACCCCAGACATCCTTTATCAGTCATGTTGCCTTTTCTAATACTTTATCATTCTGGCAATAAGGTGCTCCAACTTTGTCAGGGTGCTCTGCACAGTCTTTCTAGTCCTGTCTAGCTTGCCATAGCAGTCTGGTATGGTTTTTGGTTGAGTTCTCTTATTTCTACATCCCTGTCTTCTATCTGATATTTTAATCTTTACCAAACCAGGAATTTGTGCGGCCACTACACCCTACAAATTATTTTCCTGGTCTTCGTTTTAGTTATATTTTTTAAGCACCCAAGAAGCCTTTGGAAATGCAGTGCCACAGAAATAAACATTGATTGTTGTTATTATTTTATTATTATTGTGTATAATAATAATTTTGAATGTTATTGTGATCAATGTGTTGCATGTGGTGGCCATTTAGGATATAATCCATTTAATTTAAGATATATAACCTCTCCCTGGCTTCCATTGTTCCAGGTCCCTTTGGACCCAGCCTTTCTCTAGAGGGGAGGAGGTAGGGGACATCAGGACAGAAGACTAGGTCAGATGAAAAAATGAGGGGGAGGGGCAGGGTTATACAGGACCTTGAAGATGAGGACAGGGGGTGACATCCTTGCCCCATTGAACTCAATGGGAGTTTTGCCATTGACCTCAATAGGGCCAGGATTTCACTCAAGAAGTTTAAACTTGATGCAGTGGAGAAGCTGGAGCCAGTGGGGAGATTTAAAGATGGAGTCAGATTGACAGACTAAGATCAAGGACTATGATTTTAGCAGCTGAGTTTTGTAAGGACTCACGGGCATGTTGGGCTGGGGAGGAGGAGTTTATTGCACTCAATGTGTCCTAATAATCATTTTTTATACTAGGCAATGCAGAAGAGGCAAAACTGATTAAAATAACCTTTAGAGTTGCAATATGAGGAAATTCCCCCGTGTATTGGGTTCTGCCTTCCTATTGGTAATAGATTTATGGGAAGAAGGTGAGATTTTATTGTTTGCATCTCAGATTTAATCATGGTGGGGTGAGAGTAAATAAAGCATGTCCCACAAAAAGTTGTGCTAGAAACATTGCCAATGAGAATTCCAGCTACTCTCAGATGTTAGAAAAATAGATATCGCCTTTCATGTTTAAATCACTGGAAGCTGCAGTTTTCGTCTGGATTTCCTCTCAGAACCCTTGGTTTTATTGATAGGCACCCAATGGAAAAATTCTGAGATTACCAAGACTGTGGTCTGGAGCTTTGCTGAAGAGTTTAGCCACAATTCATCCCACTTCTTGGTAACAACAACAGATGTCTGATTCCTGCAATGTGCTTTTATTGTAAGTCATGGCTGCATTTAGCTCTGCCTTATTTGTTCCAGTTGCCATGAGACATTACAACGTGGATGATAAAATAATTTGCTATTTTTAAAATCTGCAATAAAGATGAGATTCTCCCCCCAAAACCCAAAGTGTTTTAAACAATCTAGGTAAAGTATTGTTCTGGATTACAAAGGTAAGAGCTGATGCTGATGAGGTAGCAAGTCTAATACTTGTCATTTCATTCACAGAACCCCCCTCCTGCCCCCTGGGGCCAGAGTGTTTTATGGTTTGGACCTACTTTATCTATACAGTCACATTAAGGACCCTATGTTAGCTCTGTGTGCTTTGTTAGGAAACTTTAAGATAATGCCTGGTAAGATAGTGTGATCCTAATTATGCCAAATCTTTTAGAGCAAGGCTTCTACACAATCAGGGGTGCGATTGTTTTGGACGGACCTGAATGGCTTATGGCAGTCTCTTTAGAGATCAAGAAGCTGCGTGGCTCTGGCTGAAGGAGAAAGGACCCAAAGGGCTTATTGTATGACAAGAGACTTAACAAAAATGGAGAATACAGAGATGACAGGTACTTATTGTTATTAATTGTAGTGCCCAAGGACCAATCAAGAGCAGAGAGCCATTGTGGTAGGCACTGTACAAACACTGAGTAGCAGACAGCCCCTTCCCCCATGAAGTTATAATCTAAAGACAAGATGGTGTGTGGGGAGGGAAGGGGAACAGCACACAAGCAGCATGAACAGTGCGATGCCTCTGCAACTTTTCCTACCAGCTGGAGTGTCTGCCTGGCTCCTGTTAGTGGTTTTTCCCCAAGACTGCATGGGGGAAGGGTGCAGAGGAGAGGCACCACCCTAGGATGGGTCGGTCTACCCAGCACAGTTCTGGGTCAGGGAGAGAGGGAGTCTTGAGGCAGGGGACGGGTGGCCCCAGCTGGGCTCCATCTTAGTGCAGCAATCCCTGCTTTTGCTGTTTCTGCTCTGAGCTGTTTCTTTGGATGCTTGTGCCTCTCTGGGCTGTCTCTCACAGCTAGCAGACTGTAAGATGCTGTGAACCCTGCTGGGAATGGGCCTCAGGGTTTGGATACTTAGATTGTAAGCTCTCTGGGGCAGGAACCATCTCTTTGTTCTCATAGACTTTACAGTCAGAAGGGACCATGGTAATCATCTAGTCTGATCTCCTGCACAATGTAGGCAGGCCACAGAGCCTCACCCACCTATGCCTGAAATAGACCCATAACCTCTGGCTGAGTTACTGAAGTCCTCAAATCATGGTTTAAAGACTTCACGTTGCAGAGAATCCACCATTTACCCATGCTGCAGAGGAAGCTGAAACCCCCCAGGGTCTCTGCCAATCTGACCCGGGGGAAAATTCCTTCCTGACCCCAAATATGGCCATCAGTTACACCCTGAGCATGGGGGCAAGACCTGCCAGGCAGATAAGTGGGAAAGAATTTGCTGTAGTAACTCAGAGCCCTCCCCATCTAGTGTCCCCTCTCCAGCAGTTGGGGTTGTTTGCTACTAGCAATCACTGAGGGGCCACATGCCATCGTAGGCAGTCCCATCATACCATTCCCTCCATACATTTATCAGGCTCAGTCTTGAAGCTACTTAAGTTTTTTGGCCCCACTGCTCCCTCACTTCTCTATTTCTACAGCACATAGCACAAGGGGGTCTTGGTCTGTGGGTGGAGCTCCTAAGTGCTACCACAATATAAATAATAATGTATGCCAATTACATGCTTAAAAAGATGCACCATAATCCCTGTCACATGGTTTTTAAGGAAACTCAAGAGTACCTGTCACATTCCAAGGTGTAATTTGTACCAGTGAGGGGCTGTGTCACCACTGGCCTTGCAATCTTGGGTGCCTCACAATGCTTTGCTACTGTAGCTTCCAGCCTGGATCGGTCTCAAACAGCTGAACAGCAGGCAGGTCATATCCTGAGTGTCTGTGTATGGCTACAGCCCTGATGGAGCAGCTCTGACCCCAGCAATGCATCAGACACACTCTGGCTTGTACAGCCTTGGTTACTATTTCAGGGTGCTCCAACACACTCCCCATCCTGAATTTTCCCCGAAACATGTGTTCTGCACTTACCAGCCCTTTCCTGGACAGTTCAGATATTAAAAGTCCTTTGCCCCTGTAAAGGGTCAACATGCAAGTTTGCTGCTTTACTTGGAGTTACCCAAACCGTTCAGTTTAAGCATTACACTGGATTAGTTTTTATTTAAAAAATAAAACAAGTTTATTTAACTACAAAGAGAGAGGTTTTAAGTGAGTACAAGTATAAGGTATTAAGGTCAGAAATGGTTACAAGAGAAATAAAAATAAAATGCTTTCTAGTAACTAAACCTAACAAACTAGACTTGGTTCAAGATAAAATCCTTATCACATGTTCCCAGCACCAGGGCTGATCAAATTCTCCAGTCAGTACCGCTCCCAAAGTCTGGTTCCTTTGTCTTCTTAGGGAAAAGAGAGAGAAAGTTAGGGAGAGAAAGAAAGAGAGGACACTGGGGTCTTTTTGCCCCTCAGTTTTATAGTCCAGTCACCCGTTGAAATGCATTTCCCTGAGGGTTACCCCTAAATAAAGTTTCTTCCAGCTGTGAGGATGGAGACATGGAGTCTAGTGGTGAAAGAGATGTCATGTTGTTGTTTGCTAAAATGCAGATTGATCTGTTTCTGCTCCCCTACCTGGCCAAAAAATGGCTGCTTGACTGGTGATTGCCAATCAATTTTGATGACACCTCACTAGATGTGTCACCTTGTCCTTTGTCTTTGAGGAACAAAGTTGTCCCCTCTCCAGACCAGTCTGATAAACACATTTCAGTTTAGGTTCATAACTTTACATATAATGTTGTTACAAACATTTCACTATGATATTATTGACCACCAAGTTATTAGTTTTCAAGTGATACCTCACAGGCTATACCAAGTGATACCTCACAATATATAATTCTGTACATCAAGTGATACTTCACAGTACATAATTCTGTGCAAGGATTATTACAATAGTCTGTAGGTTATGAACACAGGGGTGCATTTAGTCACAGTACCGTAGCCACTGTTAGGTATTATGGGGCTTCCCTGTCCCTGTGGTCCGTTTCAGAATGGCTGCATAGGGAGAAGCAGGTTTTTTGCAGTGGGTGGGGAGATAGTACATCCCTCTGACCCACTCACCCAGGAGAATAGGAATGGGAGGTGAGGGTTCTTTGAGTAGCCTGCTATGGGGAGTGGTCATGTGTCCCCAAGAACTGGGAAAACTTGTTCAGCCAAAAAAAATTTCAGTGAAAAATGCAGATACAGCATGACCAAACCACTGCATGAATTTGTGTCAATTTCACCCAATTGTTTCAGTTGAAAAAAAAACTGGAAAAAAATTGAGAAAAAAAATCAAAGCATTTTGCTTCAGCTTTTACAAAAAGCTATGTTTTAGTTTTCCAATTCAAAACATCTTTTCATTTAGAAATTTTCTTCATTTAAAAAAAATTTAGAAATATAAAAAACCACTCAAAATTTAAGTGAAACACTTAATTTGACCTGAAACTATTTTTTCCCAATTTTTTTTAAAACCTGGGGCTTACGGGGGTCATGGGCCTGTTGAGAGAAGGGAGGTATGCTGTCTATTGGAGGATGTAGTTCTTGGCTGTGTAGGGTGAAAATTGTCTTATGACAATGGTAAACAATAATAGAAAGAATCACGTTCTTCTTACACTGAACAAGGAACAGTAGGATAAAGAAAACAGTGTTATCCCTAAAACTAATCTTTTTCTCCTTTCCTTCTTCAATTCAGCACTTAGGCCTTCAACCTTCCCCAGCCTTGCTTCTCACTATGCCTACCTTACTGCTACGGTTTAAAGAGACAGTGCACGTATCCCCACAACTCCCACTCCTTTCCATATCAGCAGTCTTTAACAAGAATTAATATTTAACAATGAGTCATAGATTCAGATGAATCACCAGCTTCACCATTCAACCAGATCTAGTTATCTGGCCTCAGGGAAGGTTTTTGTCCAGTTTATTCCGTTGATTATCAAATCACAGATGTGTAGTTTTCTGATCAATGGTGATGGGAGGCTTCTCAATAAGATTATCGCCCTGAACTAAGGCTGTGGTACAAGTACCATTGCTGCTACAGTTATACAGCAATTCAGCTGGGTTTAGAAGATGCCTCTTGTTTCTTTTGTGCTAAGCACCTTGATCAGCTTCAACCGTAAAGGATCTCTGGGTGCAGTTATGACAAGTGAGACTGGCTGGTGGTGGGCATTATTTTTCCTGATTAAATATATGAGGGACTGGGTCTTGAGGTTTCAGGCTGTATTCAGACAGCATAAAAAAGTCCATCCCTACAACCTTGTAGATTTGGTGTATTTCAACCTTGTATCCTGTAAGCAGGGCTGCTTATGATAAGATGAAGATCTATCTCTGAGGTGGGCAGGGTTGTTCTGATCTTTCAACTGAGCTGGTCTTAGACTTTTGTCTGAGAAGAAAGTGTTTTTCAGCTGTTCACCTGCGTTAATATGGGGTTTTTTTCTGTTGTAGAACTGTTTTAAGAATGTGTTATGCTCTCCCTGCCAGTGCATTTCCTTGTGGCAGCTGGTGGCTGGCAGTAGTATGTGCAGTCTCTGGGATCTAAGAGACACCTTGTCTACGTTTTTACAGCTTATTCTGTAATTGTAAACTTTAATATCTCCAGCAATATCTTTAGCATTCCGCTAGTATTTCTGGAGGATGTTAAACAGAAGCTACTAAAGTCAGATATTTTTAAATCAGTTGGTCCAGATAACTTGCATCCAAGAGTTTTAAAAGAGCTGACTGAGGAGCTTACTGGACCATTGATGTTGATTTTCAATAAGTCTTGGAGCACTGGGGAAGTTCCAGAAGACTGGAAGAAAGCTAATGTTCTGCCAAATATTTAAAAGGGTAAACTGGATGACCCAAGTAATTATTGGCCTGTCAGCCTGACATCAATGCCTGGCAAGGTAATAAAGCAACTGATATGGCACTCAATTAATAAAGAATTAAAAGGAGGGCAATGTAATTAATGCCAATCAACATGGATTTATGGAAAATAGATCCTGTCAAACTAACTTTATATCTTTTTTTGATGAGATTACAAGTTAAGTTGATCAAGATAATAATGCTGATGTAATATACTAAGACTTCTCTACGGCATTTGACTTGGTATTGCACAACATTTTGATTTAAACACTAGACAGATATAAAATTAACATAACCGATATTAAATGGATTAAAAACTGGATAACTGTTAGGTTTTAGAATGTACTTGTAAATCAAGTGCGTGTTTAGAGTGGGGGGTCCCACACAGATTGGTTCTTGGCCCTATGCTATATAACATTTTTATCAATGACCTAGAAGAAAACATAACATCATCACACACAAAGTTTTCAGATGACACATAAATTAGGGAAGTGGTAAATAATAAAGAGGACAGGTCACTGATTTAGAGCAATCTGGATCACTTGATAAACTGGGCACAAGCAAATATGTGCTTTAATCTAGCTAACTGTAAATGTATACATTTAGGAACAAAGAATGTAGGCCATACATACATACAGGTGGGCTTTGTCCTGGGATGCAATGACTCAGAAAAAGATTTGGGGGTTGTGGTGGATAATCAGCTGAAAAATGAGCTCCCCGTGTGATGCTGGGTCCAGAAGAGCTAATGCGATCCTTGAGTATATAAAGAGGGAAATATCAAGTGGGAATAGGGAGGTTATATTACATCTGTATTTGGCTTTGGTGAGACTGCTGTTGGAATACTGTGTCCAGTTCTGGTGTCCACAATTCAAGAAGGTTGTTGATAAATTGGAGAGGATTCAGAGAAGAGCTGTGAGAATGATTAATAGTGATACACTCAGAGAGCTCAATATATTTAGCTTAACAAAGAGAAGGTCAAGGGGTCTAAAGTATCTACATGGGGAACAAATATTTAATAATGGGCTCTTCAATCTAGCAGAGAAAGATATAACAATCCAATGGTTGGAAGTTGAAGCAAATAAATTCAGACTGGAAATAAGGCATTGATTTTTAACAGTGAGGGTAATTAACCATTGGAACAATTTACCAAGGGTCATGGTGAATTCTCCATCACTGACCATTTTTAAATCAAGGTTGAATGTTTTTTCTAAAAGATCTGCTTTAGGAATTATTCTGGAGAAGCTCTCTGGCCTGTGTTATACAGGAGGTTAGATTAGATTATCACAATGATCCCTTCTGGCCTTGGAATCTATGAAACTATACATTTCCTTTGGAAGATTTCTGGAGTGCTTGTGATATTGAGTGGGAGGGGGAAAAAGAACTCTTTTCTGTCTGGTGTTATAAAATTGTCAGCTTGTTACTTTGAGGGTGAAGCAGAATTCACCAGTATCCATTATCGACTTCTAGTGAAACTAATACGGTTGCACCAAAGGTTATATTACCCATGGGGGTGGGGGAAGGGGAGTTTACATAACTCCATACTGACAGGTTTCAGAGTAGCAGCCGTGTTAATCTGTATCCGCAAAAAGAACAGGAGTACTTGTGGCACCTTAGAGACTAACGCATTTATTAGAGCATAAGCTTTCATGGGCTACAGCCCACTTCATTGGATGCATAGAATGGAACATATAGTAAGAAGATATATACATGCAGAGAAGTTGGAAGTTTCCATATGAACTCCATACTGCTTCACTGAGCTTCTTAAAATCTACACCTCATCTTTCCTGGGTTTTTCCTTGTTACACCTGTCTCATTTCTGCCTGGGGAACTTAGAGCTCCTAAGGATGCATTTTTACAGTGCTTTCTTTTTCTCAATGTGATTCCTTTTCTTCCCTTTCTTGCACCATGCTTCCCCTACTTTCTTGCTGGGTGTCTGGCATTGTCAGTGGTTCAGGCAACTGTGCCACTTGGACTGCCTGTTCCAGGATGAGCAAAAATATTAACCATACTGTTCCTGAAATCACAGTGCTTTTTCATACAGTACTAGTATGTCTTCTGCACCTTTTCTGACCCTGGGAAACCTTTGTGTATTACGTTCCTTTTTGGAATGATATGCTCCTCATACGTCATCTTAAGACTGATGTTACAATTATTCTCATCTTTTTCCTCATTGTGGACAAACTATTTCTGAATGTTTTCAGCTTGATTTCCCTTTGCATGGATTAATATTAATACGTGTAGGCTGGCCTGTTCTTCATTGTTTTCTGTATTCAGTTGCTTTGTGTTCTGGAATCTGGTGATGCTCTCCTTGCACCGAGGCCATTTTATGAGCTTGTCAAACTTCAGCGTTGAATTTTGGCATTTTTATTTATGCTGGTACTGGTTGAAAAACCTTGCATGAAGATTGGCTGCCATCTGCCTCACTGTTGTATGCAGTGTAATTGTAGCCGTGTCGATCCCAGGATATTAGGGAGACAAGGTGGGTGAGGTAATATCTCTCTAATCTGCCTCCTTGACCGTTGAGGAAGATGCCCTCATTCATCCATAGTGGTGGCAGCCACGTTGCAGAATAATAATTTTCCTTAATTGTGGAAGCTGAGCACCTTATTGTAGAATCTTTATTCTGCTATTGCAATGCTACCTCTACAAGCAGTGACAATCGTTTTCCAGTAGTCATTTGTGTCAGCATTTGAGGGGATGGCATCAGTAAGCAGCCCCAACATTCTTTCCCAGGCAAAAACTATACGGGAGTTCGCCCTGGTTGCTTCTGATAATTTTAAAGATGGTAAAAAGAAAGGAATGTGTGCTTTGAGTTCCAGAGTGGGCACTGATTTACATGCTTGAAATTATTGGTTTAAACAGGTATTTGATGGATAATATTTGGAAAGGGCATCCCTCTATTCATAGGTGATGGAGCTAGGAGTGCTGGGGGTGCTGCCGCATCCCCTGGCTTGAAGTGGTTTCCATCATATACAGGATTTACAGTTTGGTTCAATGGCTCTCAGCACCCCCACTATACAAATTGTTCCATCACACCTGCACATGTATTTAACCTACTCTCAGTCAATCCTTCCAAAGGAATTGGTGATCAAAACATACTGCAGGTGAGATTGGCTCACATTCTCTCTCGATATAATAAGTTGTCAATTATTTTTTGAGATCCACAATTGAAAAGTTGAGGCGTAGGGGAGGGAGACCGCTCCTAACATAACTGTCTGAATGGGCTGCTTCTGTGAAAGGCATCAGCTGTAAATTTAGCAATTGTTTACAGATTCTTGGCAGGCATCAGGATACATATCTGCTTGGAGTAAGTGCCTTGCGGGGATGACATATAGTGGGTTCTCTTACTAACTAAAGGGCAGATGGTAACCTCAGCTGCGTGATACATGCCAACACCTATCTCAGAAAGTAAAAAATCTCCTACTCTGTTTCTATGTATTTAGTCTGGATTTGCTTGTGCCAGAGAATGAGTAGCAGACATTTTATATTCTACAAGAAACTGTAAATAATTTTTAGTACTTGTGGCAGGATGGTAGCACTGGAAAATTGACATTTCTGCTAGGCCAAAAAGTAAGTACAAAATGGGCAACGGTAGTAAAAGCTTCCTCACACTGCTGCCCCAATCTGCCTCCACCCTGACTTCCTGGGACCCCTCCTCCCCCATAGAAAGGTAGACCAGTCTCTAAATGGATTCAGTACTTGGTTTCTCTGCTGGGGTTTCCAACAAAGGTGTGAATCAGTGTCAGCTGTCATGGTGTTTTTTTATGATTTGATCTGTGTGCTAGCAACTAGAATAAGATGAGAAAAATTTGATTCATATAGACCACCGAATAATCCCTGGAGTAACAGACATACTAGTGTCCAGCCAAAGTGAACTGGCTCAACATGGAGAATGCAGTGATTTTTGGCAAGTAGACATGACTGGAACAGGTATTGTACAGAATTGTAATACACTTAACCCATCTTGAAATTAAGCTTTCCCCTCTTCATTCTCCAGGAATTTGCAGATATTCTTTATGCTGGATACTTGCCTTTGGTTTTTTGTTTTGATTTTTGTGTCTGAATTGACACTGGCCCTGCCTTTATCCAGAAACTGCTGCTGCTTTTGTTGGTATATGTGGAAAATGTGTCTTTCGTGAACAGGGAGCCCAAGGGATCTACCCGCTACTTAACAGTGTCAATGAAATGCTTAAAAGACGTGTTCCAAAAATGTTACAAAACAGAAATATCTGTTTTCCTTTATTACAAATTGAATTTATGGAAGACGTATACTGGACAATGAGAATAGTATAAATAAACTAATTACAGCCAAAACTCTTTAATGGGGTGGTTATTTTATGATTTTTATAAACAACAACAACAAAACTTTATTAGCTGGAAAAACAAAATGAGAATCATCTGCAGGCTTCCACAGTAATTCATTTAATTTCCTGTTTTCTGTATTGTTTGACTTCTGTAGCATGATTATTAAAAGCGGGGGGAGAAACATCAACTGCTTTTCTTTGAAGATGGTACAGGAAACTCAGGAAATGTAAATTTCAAAGATTTACAAGTTTATAGGAGGAATGTATTTTACAAACTCTGTGTACATTCCAAATAATGAACTGACTTTCAGGATGCTGTGGAGACCAGCAGCATCCATCTGTTTTAGAAAAGAAAGCATAATGTTCTTTCCATATGGTAAAGGCCAGAACAAAGGATATGTAATATGGTTGTGTAACAGTGTCAGAAAATAAGCTTCTGCCATCCCTAATATACCAAAAATATAGTATCCCCGTCCCTCACTTTATGCCACTGTAGGTATCAGATCACTGCAGCCTAGTTCTTCCCAGTGATAATACTGCATCCCTTTTAAAAAAAAGTCTGAGGTCTAGAACTATTTCCATTCTTGGAAAAACAAGCTGGCAGGAAGCAGTGGGATCATTCTGTAAAGTATCCAGCCTTGCTCCCTCTAGAATAGGTAAGGAGTTTAACTTGGAACCCTCATCTCTGCTGTCTGTCTGGAGACTCTGTGGCTCCATACTGTTTCTTGGGCCTCAGTGGCTTCTCCCTTGTTAATGTGGCACTGATGTAGTTGCACTACCAAGCCTTCTCCTCTTGATGGCAGCTGCCTCCAGATTCCCCCCAAAGGAAGGGTCAACAGCACGAAGTGACTCTGTATTCAGATAGGTTTCAGAGGAACAGCCGTGTTAGTCTGTATTCGCAAAAAGAAAAGGTGCCACAAGTACTCCTTTTCTTTTTGTATTCAGATACAGATCGATGCTGTGTTTATAAAAGCAGATTCCCCACTAATGTTGGGAAGTGTGGAGTGAGATGATGGCGTACCTAATACACCTGGCATCATACACTCTCCTCTCCCAGTTCTAGTCTTCCTTAACACATACAAATTTCTGACCCTATGGAGGCACTCCACAGAATCCAAAGACATGAGTATGGTGTTATGGAGATAACACATGATTCTCCTCCTTATGGACAGCAGGCGAGCCACATCCAAAGGTCTCCCTGTGGATGTACCTCCCTGGGGGACTTCTAGATAGGAAATAAGGCACGCTTATGGTACGAATGTCACAGAAATTCCTTAGCTCTGCTGAACAATGTTAAAAATGTGCACCTTATTTCTAGCCTAAATTCGTCTAGCTTCAACTTCCAGCCATTGGATCTTGTCTTGTCATATCTTTGTCTATTAGATTGAAGAGACCACTATGATCAAATTTCTATTTTCCATGTAGGTTCTTCTAAACTGTAATCAAGTCACCTATTAACCTATGAGATACTATTCATAATGTATGCAAAATTCTGAAATAATGTTATATTATAGCATTGGGATTTTAGTAAAAGGGTTAAAACTATGTTGGTGTTTATTATAAAACCTGGTTTTCAGAATTTTTTTTATAACCTAGCCATTTTAATTTAGCTTGTGGGAGACAGGATGTCAAATTTTGGCAGTAAATTGTCAGCTTTAAAGTTAATTTCTATCTAAAATAATAGCTTATATTGACTAACCAGACATTTACATTATATAGACTTTCAGACCATTTATTTATTTATCTTTTGTAATATGGACCTCGTTTTTAAAAGTTCTTAGGGGAATGTTTGCAATATATCACACAGGGATTTTACCTTTAAGATTATCAAGGGCTATATAGCTAAATTCTTTACAAGGCTTTGAAAATGCCCTCCTTATTCTTTATTGTGAGCTATTAAAGAAGAAACTAAAGCAGCTGAGAAATTTGACTTTAGAAAGCTTCCCAGCAGGCACTATTCATAACATTTTTATTGTTGTCACTAACAACCTCGGTTATGTAGTGTGATAAAATGGTAACGGTTTGAATGGAAGTACCACAGACTATTCTTAATAGCAAAATCCACAGGTACATTTCCAATGAGATTAAAGCGAACTATTAATTTCTCAGTGGGAAGATGGGAACTGTTCTTAAAGCACTTTTGTGTTTAAATATTGAACCATATACGATACTCTTGTTGCTATTCTCTGTTATTTGTACTGTTGTAGCACCTAAAGGCTGTGCCTGGGGATCAAGACCCCATTTGGGTAGGGCCTGAGAAAAGCAAAGGGTGATATTAAAGACCATATTTGGTTGAGGTTTGTGATTTCTTTGAGTCCATTTGTCTTGTATTTTGTACAGAAATGATGAAATATCTGCTTAAGAGTGTGATATACAAATACCAACATATATAGACATAGACAAACGGATAAGAAAGGCAAAAAGATGAATTATATAGAAATGTGTCTCCTCCATTCCCAATGGACATACGTTTGATCAGTAATAACACGGTGTTAAGTGCCCTGGATTTTAAACGATATATCAGGATACAGCTACAGTGTGTTGAGAGATGTGGGTGGAGAATGAGGACAAGCTCGTCTAAAACAAGCAAATGGAACAAATTTCTCAATGAAAACCTCAGATAGCCTGAAGTCTTTGGCATCATTACATGGACAACCTTTGCTGCTTTAGAACAAGTTGTACTTCTACTGTTTTTCCAGGGTATCATATAAACATACACTGAACAGGTTACGAGCAGACAGATTTGCTGAGGCCAATACATAGAAAATCCCGCTCCCCGTACCATTCAGATTCCTGTTAATTGCTATTACTGGAAAAGCCTTCCTCTCCCATACTAGCTAGGTCACGGGAGTGTGGTTAGAGTGAGGTGGGGGAAATTGTAAATGAAATAGAGTGTTCTTTTGAGGGATGGGGTTGCATGTCGCCAACTCCAGGAGGGATATGCACTGTCATGTAGGGACTCTGGCTGCCTTCCGATTTTTGGTGGAGAATATACAATGTGCATTAAGGGTATGTCTGCATTGCAATCAGAGTTGTGATTGCAGCACATGTAGACGGAGCCAAGGGACCCTGTCCCACTGAAGTCAGTGGGAATTTTGCCTTTGATGTCAGTGGGTGCTAGATCAGACACTAACACTGTAAATTCTTGTATGTCCTTCCTAACACACCGCTAGAGCAATGCTGCGCTGCATAGTCTTGGTCTCAGTTAGGTGGACAGGGATCTGGGATCAGAGGAGTCAGTAGCTGGGACAAGGCAAAACAACCAGGTTGGGGACAAGACAGTGACAGGGGATCTAAGGGTATGTCTACACTGGCAGAGTTACAGCCCTGCTCAGAAAGCGCTGAAGGGAAACCGCTGTTGTGTGTTCATACCGTCAGCTGCCTGCACAATAGCGTGTTCACACTGGCAGCAGTATTTGGAGCGGTGCACTCTGGGCTGCTTCCCACAGAGCATCTCTTTCTCGTCTGCTGCTGAGAGTTATGGGAAGGTGGAGGGGGTCACGAGGTGTCCTGGGTCTGTCCCAGTGCCCCGTGATGCATTGCTTGGCATCCCAGCAATCCTTATGCTTCTGTCCACATTTGGAGCCATCTTTCAATGGTTTGTGTACTGCGCGCTCTGCCTCGTCGGTCTGCAGGAGTGGATCCCGCACTGTTGACCAATACGCTGCTCACTCTGACCAACACGTCACGAGTGGCAGTGGAGTTATTCCTTAAACTACAGAGGCAAGAGGAATGGGAAATTGATCTTGCCACTCATACTAGCTACGACACTAGATTGCTTGTGTTATTCATGGAAGTGCTGACCACAGCGGAACACCGCTTTTGGGCTCAGAAACAAGCACTGAGCGGTGGGATCACATCGTGATGCACATCTGGGATGACGAGCCGTGGCTGCAGAACTTTCAGATGAGGAAAGCCACATTCATGGGCCTGTGTGATGAGCTCGCCCCAGCCCTGTGGCACAAGGACACAAGAATGAGAGCTGTCCGGCCATTGGAGAAGCGCGTGGCGATTGCACTGTGGAAGCTGGCTACTCTAGACTGCTACCGATCGGTCGCTAACGGGTTTGGAGTGGGAAAGTAGATCATTGGACTCGTGTTGACGGAAGTGTGCAGGACCATTAATCGCATCCTACTCTGAAAGACTGTGACTCTGGGCAATGTGCGTGACATTGTGGATGGCTTTGCACAAATGGGCTTCTTTAACTGCAGAGGGGCGATAGATGGCACGCATATTCCAATTCTGGCACCAGACCACCTAGCCACCGAGTTCATTAATCTGAAGGGGTATTTCTCAATGGTTCTCCAAGCGTTTTTGGATCACCGTGGGCGTTTCACAGACATTAACGCCAGGTGGTCTGGAAAGTTGCATGATGCATGCATCTTTTGGAACACTGGCCTGTTCAGAAAGCTGCAAGCAGGCACTTTCTTCCTGGATCAGAAGATCACCGTAGGGGAAGTTGAAATGCCCACTGTGATCCTGGGAGACCCTGCCTACCCCTTAATGCCATGGCTTATGAAGCCACACACGGGGCACCTTGACATCAGCAAGGAGCAGTTCAACAACAGGCTGAGCAAGTGCAGAATGACTGTTGAGTGTGCTTTTGGCTGTTTGGCCTGCCAGCGCTGCCTATATGGGAGGCTGGACCTGGCCGATGACAATATTCCTATGCTTATAGCCGCATGCTGTAAGTTCCATAATATTTGTGAAGGGAAGGGTGAAAGCTTCGCTCAGGGCCTGGCCTCTGAGGCTCAGCATCTGGAGGCTGAATTTGAACAGCCAGAGACCAGGGCTATTAGAGGGTCCATAAGGATCAGGGATGCCTTGAGGCAGCAGTTGGAAGCTGAAAACCACTAATATTTGTTGCTATGCTCGGGAGTGCAGTGCTTGTAATGCTAGGAGGTGATTGTGATTGGTGCAGACGATTTAAAAAAGGTTTAAAAAAATTGCCTGTTGCTTTGCAGGGTTCTGTTTGCTTTCAATTAATGGAATGCAGATTGCTTTCAAACCAAAACAATTCTTTTATTAAAAAACAGCAACCGGAGGAGAGAGACAAACAAAAAAATACCTCAGCACTGAGGGGGATGAGGGAAGGGAGCATCCCGGGAGGAGGTGGGGTCCTAGGACGGTTAAAGATTTATGTATGTCCCGGTATCATATCCAATCTTCTCCTTTGGAGTCCAGTGCAGCGGGTACTGTACTTCAGCAGGGCTAAACTGTAGAGGGATGGGTGTTGAGTGCAGTGGGTACTGGGAGTGCGCAGGGCTGGACTGGGACGGGGGAGGAGTAGAATGCAGCAGGTACATACTGGAGCCAGAAGGTTGATACTAGTGTGTTGGTATCTGGGGGATGCATGGGAAATAGTTTTGCGACAGCGGCTGCAGGGGAGGGCTGGTGCAAAGCTGCTCGGTTTGCAGTGCTAGTAGAGCCTGGAGCATGTCCGCTTGGCGCTCCATAACGTTTAAGAGCTGCTCCATGGCTTCGTTCTGGTGCGCCACGTTCTCCTTTTGGTCCCCCTTCTCGCTGTCCCGTCACTCCTTCAATTCCTGTTTTTCGGTTGCAGAATGCACCATGACGTCACACAGAAAGTCCTCTTTAGTTCTTCATGACCACTTTCTAATTCTGTGCAGCCATTCAGCCAAAGATAACAAAGAGGGGGGCTGGGGTCCCGAGGTCATACCTGTGAATCTGAAATACAACATTTTACAGAAGCAGTATTGTTTGTAATACAGAGACCACTGATTCAGTGATTTAGAACACAGCCACTATTCACATACCTGTCACTTACTGGCTGACCCCAGGCAAGCACGCATGAGCCACAAGACCCCCAAAATGGTGAATAATCGCAAGGGCAGGGGAAATCAGTGTTCCAGGACTGTACTGTATACTAGGCACATGGCTCTTGGGGAGAGCCAGCACTGTAGCAGGGCCCTTATAATCATTCTTGTCCCCATATTTTCCACAGGCTGTGTTCATTACGGAAGATATCTCACTGCTGAGGGTGAGCTGAGGATCTACTCCAAGACTGCGGCTTCTGCTCTGGCCCTTATGCGGCTCGCCTATGTGCAGTAATGGTTCCCCCCATCCCATGACAGCAGAGTGGCACGGGAAAGTTACTCTTAATGGGGCAAGAAACAAAGCAGCTCTTCCAAAGAACCTGCAGCAGCGGACTGCCCAGTCATGCATCGTGAAATCTGTCCGTAGGTATCATAATTCCTACGGCTGGAGCGCAGCTGGGACTGCACAGCCTCCTCTCCCCAAATGCTGATGAGGTCCAGCAGCTCGGCATTGCTCCAAGCAGGGGATCGCCTGGTGCGTGGAGCAGGCATGGCCACCTGGAAAGATGCGCTGAGACCACTGCATGTGTCACTGAGCAAACAGGAAGGGGTCTTTCAAAATTCCCAAGGAATTTAAGGGTGGGGCTAACAGTTGGTCACTTGAGGGAGGGGCAGTAGAGTTCAAACCGATGACCAGAGAGGCGAGAAGAGGCATTGTGGGACACCTCCCGGAGGCCAATCGCAGCACTGTAATCGGCCAGCGTGTCTACACTGGCACTGCAGAGCTGTAGCCGCAGTGCAGAAAGCTCTACACCTCTTGTCAGGGTGGGTTTTTTACAGCGCTGCAACTGTGCAGTTTTTGCTCACAAAGTGGCTTGGCAGCGTGTGCCCCTCAGGAGTTATACTGCAGAAAGCTGCTTTCTTGTGCAGAAACTTGCCAGTGTAGACAAGGCCTAAGAATATTCATATTAGCAAAACTAAGGGCTAACTTCTGCACTGACTTAATGAGATGGCACTTAACTCAGTAAGGAATCTGGCCCTGTATGTTGCATTTTTTAACCAGAAAAAATGCTAAGTGGGTATGGACTTAAGGCCCAGGGATCTGGACATGTGTGGGGAAAAACAGTAACCAAAAAAAAAAGTTTTTTTACCATGGTAAAAACAACAAAAATCCAACTTTGGACAAATTGTGCCTCCCTCCATTCTCCCCCACAAATACAAATCAGATTTAAAAGCAGACAAATATTTGCCAGTTAGGGGCTGTACAGACACCTGGTGGCTATCAGAGGCCTCCACATCATTTAATCCACCACACAGCTGGATTAATACTAAGTAAAACACACACATTTCTTCCCTGGCTACTGGTCCGTTGAATCAGTGGGGAGTTTGGGAGGGGTGAGGAAGGTTCTCATTAAAATGCCCATCACTTTGTGACCTGGATCTGCCTAACAAAAGGAAAGAGAATTCTGAGCCCCACGATTTTGCTGGGTGAAATGCTTGGAAGGGTGCACAATCCTGGGCCGAGGCCTTCTACAGCTCTTGCCAGATTTAATGTTAGAAGGTACCTACATTTTAGCAAAGGACTAAGTCAAAAAACTCTGCAGATCCCATTGGCCAGGAACCACAGCCAATGGGAACTGTAGGGGCAGTGCCTGTGGGTAGGGGCAGTGTGCAGGGCCATCTGGCTGTCCCTGATCCAAGGAGCTGGAGGGACAGGCCGGTCACTTTCGGGAGCCGCACAAAGTAAGGATTGCCCAGCCAGAGCTCGCACCCCTCAGCCCCTCCCGCATCCCAATCCCCTACCCCAGCCCTGAGCTACCTCCTGCACACAAATTCCCTCCCAGAGCCTGCACCCCAACCCCCCCACACACCCCAACTCCCTGCCCCAGCCCTGAACCCCCTCCTGCACTCCAAACCCCTTGGCCCCCGCTCTGAGCCCCCCTCCTGCATTGCAAGCCTCTCATCCCCAGCCCCACACCAGAGCCCGCACCCACAGCCGAAGCCCCCCCACCACCACTCCGAACCCTTTGGCCCCAGCCCAGAGCCACCTCCTGCACCCCAAGCCCCTCAGCCCCAACCCAGACGCCCTCCCTACCCCCTGCTGCAGCCCAGAGCCCACTCCTACACCCTGAACCCCTAATTTCTGGCCCCACCCTGGAACCCACACTCCGCAGCCAGAGACCTCACCCCCTCCCGCACTCCAGCCCCTGTCCCAGCCCGGTGAAAGTGAGTAAGGGTAGGGGAGAGCGAGTGACAAAGGGAGGGTGGTGGAGTGAGTTGGGGTGGGGGCCTCAGAGAAGGGGTGTGGCAGGGGCGTGGTCTCAGGGAAGGTGCAGGGCTGGGCAAGGCACGGGTGTTCGATTTTGTGCGATTAGAAAGCTGGCAACCCTCCCTAAAGGATCTGCTGCTTCAGGGTCCATCTTTTGTGTGGAAGCTCATGCTTTGTCAACAGAGGCTACTCCAGTCTTTAGACTTCACAGAGCAGCTCCATTGCCAATCCCTGGCCTGGGCAAAGAATACTTCCTTATCCTTATCCCAGTGGGGATCCCCAGTACCCAGCTGGGTTATTTAGCCTTGGGGAAAGTTTGTATCTAGCTAGGTGCAGACAGCTACCCCAGTTTGCATTTGTACGTTTGTTCTTAGGTTGTTCCTGTACCTTTGAGTCCAGGAACTACAATTCCCACTGGGGGAGGGGAGTAAAGAGAGGAGAAAGAGAAGGAAAGGAAGAATGTGGTATGAGGTCTATGAAAGAGTGAGGGGAATGAACTTTATCTTTGTTGTTATCAAGATTCCAGAGTTTCTCAAAGGGGTTTGGGTATTTGGAGAGATAAGAGGGTTTAATGCAGAGGCATTTACATAATATAATCTCATGCCAATGTTTTGGTTGCTTTTTCCTGTGTGTTCACTTTTAAACATTTATAAAGACACTGACTTCTACATATTCCAGCCCAAGGCTGTGACACATCATCAGACTGTTTCTGATTAGGAAGAAGAGAGGGGTGTTTTTAATCAGAAAATTCTGACTATCTGTACAAAATGAACCCTGTTCAGAAAGCACTTCTGGTTTTTTTTTTCCGAGATGCCGGCAGAAGTGCTGTAATGACAGCAGCATTTTGTCCCTAGAAATGTTCAGCACCCTAGAACCAGAAGGCTGCTCAGTGGCCAGAACTGCAGGGAAATGTTCTAAGTCAGTGGTTCTCAAAGCCGGTCTGCCGCTTGTTCAGGGAAAGTCCCTGGCGGGCCAGACCGGTTTGTTTACCTGCCACGTTCACAGGTTCGGCTGATCGCGGCTCCCACTGGCCGCGGTTTGCCACTCCAGGCCAATGGGGGCTGTGGGAAGGGCGGCCAGCACGTCCCTTGGCCCGCGCCTCTTCCCGCAACCCCCATTGGCCTGGAGCGGCGAACCGCAGCCAGTGGGAGCCGCGATCAGCCGAACCTGCGGACACAGCAGGTAAACAAACCGGTCCGGCCCGCCAGGGGCTTTCCCTGAACAAGCGGCGGATTGGCTTTGAGAACCACTGTTCTAAGTGACATAACGTGACATCATTCAGTCACATGAAACCAGTTGAGCTATAAATCTGAGCTTCGGCAAGCATGGGAACTATGAGGAATAATCCTTCGTGAAGCATACAAGCCCACTGACTGTATTTTCCACTGAATGCATCCGATGAAGTGAGCTGTAGCTCACGAAAGCTTATGCTCAAATAAATTTGTTAGTCTTTAAGGTGCCACAAGTACTCCTTTTCATTCTCCTTTTAGGCTTTCAATAAAAGGAATCGCTTGAAGAAATTGCACTGTTGAACAGCCAGGCCCCAGGAAGTTCAAAATGCTCACTGTCTGGGGCCACCTGAGACGCTGACCTTGTAAAGTGACCTACAGAGATTTTCTAATTTCTTTTTTTTAACTGGATTAATGCAGCAGTAGCTGAATCACAGTTGCAATTTAAATAATAGATAGGTCTTACCATAGCGCTGAGAAATCTCTGATTTCCTGTGCATTCCAGTGGGGATGTAGAATTTCTGTGGCCCCAGCCCTACATCAGACTCTCAAAAGAAACCTAGGATTGAGACTCAGGATAGGGAACAAGAAAGAGGAAAAGTTCTCCCTAACAAGAAAACGTTATAAAGTTCTCTTAAGTGCCCACTTTGTGTTACCAGGAATAATGGAGGAGAGAATGGACTGAGGTAAATTTTGAGGCTCGTGAGAATTTATCCTTGTGCTACATAGGAAATGACCTTTTTCCTCCATTGTGTTTAGAGTAATAGTTATTAGATGTAGAAAGGCAAATTGAGAAGACAATAGATCAGAGGCAAAAGTAAAACCTGCTATTTGTATTTCCTTAGAGGAATACTGTGGAGCTGAATAAAAACATGTAAGAAATTTATTCACTGCCTTCTAGAGCGTTTGCTATGCTAGTTTTGAAATAATGTATATTAGTTACCATTTCAACTACTGATGGGGGAGGGAGTCTAGCGTGGGGATGAGTGGATACTGCTAACTGGAGACTGCATTTGGAGATGGAAACAGCAGCATCTCAGCACATATCAGAAATTATTTCAATTCTATGTATAATAGTGTCCTATATTAACAGATTGGATATTAAAGGGCTGGTCCTGCAGCCTGTACATAGAGCTGGACCCCTGCCAATAGTAAGTCACACTGATTACATGGATATGTTGTGTATATAAAAACTACAGGACTGGACTTGAATTGAGTGGCCAACTAACTGCACTCTTTGATTCAAACTTCACACTTCATAGGAAACAGCAGACTCATTATTATCCCAGAGAAATTGGCTGAGATAGGTATATTTTTAAGTACTGAACCAAGTCCCTTTAAGTAATCCATTAAATAATATTTGAACAACTTTGAACACTTTTCAGATAATGACATTGTAAAAGTCCAAAGCTGCTCCAGTGGAAGGAATTGCAAAGAGGCCTTCCTTTAGAGTGTTGTTTAACTAGTAGAGTAGGGCTACCTGAGGATTTACAGTCAGTTGTCCGCTTGTCTTGTTCCGCTGTCTAGGCCACATACAGGCTTCCTAAGGCTGTGCGACTCCCTTACTTAATAATTCCATATTAGTTCTGTTTGAACTGCTTTTTGTAGACAGCCGTTAGAGTTTCAAACCACTTGTGTTTCAGATAAACTACAAAAAGTGTATCTGAGATTATAAAGTGTATCTGAGATTATAAAGTTCTACTCATGTCAATATCATCATTACTTTGTGTTGTGATCCCCTTAGCTCTGACAAATTAAGCAGGGTGAGGTCAGGAGACTATGTGGATGGGAGGCTGCTAAGAAATACACACATGCTGCAAGCAGTGGTGTTGCTGACTGAGTAGGTGGAACTGAGGGGGCTCAGAACAAGCATGACAGCATGGTGCTAGGAGGAGAACATGATGCTGCTGGAGACGCCATCTTTCAAACAAGACATAAAACTCAGGTCCTGAATGCCTGCAGTAATTCTCTCTCTCTAAATATTTATATAGCTGACATCATTGTAGTATTTAAGCATCTATCACTGATGTCTTTTTGTGAGAGAGTTAAGTTTGATTGGATGGCTAGATTCCAACGTAGGTAGTTACAGCCAACCTATTTAAATGCTTCGTGCAGTTTCAATTGGCTGTGGGATTGTTCTTCATTTTCTGTCATAAACTATGTAGATTGTTACTCTGCACTATTGAACAGTTCCTGCATTTCACCCCAATGAGGGATGAAGTGATACTTTGTAGAGTACATTTGACTCCAATGCCCTAAATAAATGAAAGGTATTATCTTTGCTACAGGTAAAGAGGGGGGTGGGAATTGAAATGCTGACCTGATCCATCTTGAAGGGAGCACTCCAATTAAAACAGGTGAAAAGCTAGAAAATGTCTGATTTGTGCTCATTGTCATACACTGGAAAACGTGCTCCTGCTGTAAAGCCATGGCAATACTCATGTTATTGCTACTGATTTCTTTCATTTTTCAAAAATGAAATGAATTTTCTGATATGTCCTATGCTAACCTGCCAGACAGTCATGATAATCTAGATACCAAAAGATGTGAGATGGCCTTATTTCACTGAAAATAATCTATTCCTGGAACATGTAAATGGCATCAATCTATTGAAGGCTAGTGTTCTCAACCACAGCTACTGTGGTTCTCTGCTTTTCCACTATTCCAATAATTGGCCAAACCACATCCCAGGGACTTAGGTTTCCTGCAAATCCTAAAGAGTTTGGATTCCATCTGAACTCCCTTATTTTCCAAACGCAACTTTTTCCTTCTCCTACATTCCAGCTGTTGGTACTCATTTGCCACCCTCTGGTCAAAACACAGATTGTCTCTTTCCTCCCACTTTTCACAACACTCAATGACATCAGCTTGGCTATGTGTACTTTGTGATCTAGATTCTTGAGACCTGGCATTTCTTGCCTAGTTTATTCTATACCTAAAATAAGTGGTTATGTGGAATAACACACCAGAGGTACATTTCTGAGATGACTTAAAGTAGTTTCAAAATGAGCTGTGCATGTTCTGATAGTGTGTTGCTTTCACTTAAGGCATCTTTAGAAATCCAGAAATCCAGGGGAGCTTCAGTCCTGTTGTGTATAATTTCAGAATCCAGTGCTGTCATTTAGAAGATAATGCCCATCTTGCTGTATTATCTGTGCACCATATTTCACTGATTTTCACCAAATATTGAAAACTGTGGAAGTATTCACACAAGGCTTTCCTGGCAATTCAGATCTTTGCCTCCTTTGTCCAATTGCTCCTGCACACCCCTGTCTGACGACTGACACTGGGACTGTTTCTTTTGAGGGGTTTTTTAGCCTTGAATTTGAGCAGAGGTTGAATAGGACATTGCTGATGCCAGAAATCTTGCAGGAAAATGAGTGAAGCACATAAACAAAGTGAGACAAATTGCACCATCCCACAGGAATGGTTCATGCCCCACCATGACCCTCTTCAGCCTTCTCCCCACATCACTCCATCTGGGAACAGGGTTTGACACCCCTGTGGAATAGGCTGCAGGCCCTGCCCTCAAACTTGTGGACATCCAGGAGGGACAGCTGGGAAGAGGCCTTCTTGTGTCTCTACACTGTCTAGCCACTGGTGTTCACACCCGTCTTGCCCCTAGCAATGTGGTTTCCTGCAAGTAGCACTACCCGGGATGGCCCACCTTGCTGCAGCTGCCACCTGGAACTCCCTTCCCACCCTTGTCCCCATAAAGCTCTGCAGAAAAGTTTATCCAGCCTGAGGTTGTAGTATCTTTTCCAGGAACCGCTATGAGAGGTAAAGCCCCGCAGGTCTAGAAGCCAGGCCTACAGAGCAGCCAGGCAGCTGACAGCTCCATGCTGCCACCCAGCAGCAGCTGTAACCAGCTTGTGCTCCATTGCCCATCACCTACTGTGGCTACAGACCATGGAAAGTCCCATTTCAAGGGTCTGATAGGCAGAAGCCTCATGGCTCCTGATTGGCTCCCCACCATATATAAACCCAACGGACATTCCAGGAAGTGTCTAGGCAACAGGGTGGATCTCCTTTCATTGCCATGATAATTTCTGCTCCTGAACTTCTGGCTTTGACCTCAGCTGTATTTGGTCTTCGCCTCCTGACCTGAAACCTGACTCAGACTCTGATGCTTTGTAGCAACCCTGACCTGGAACCTGACTACAAACTCCGCCCCCGCTCCTTATCTCAGATTTGACCCGGCTCTGAGCCTTGGTCCGGACTGCCCTTGTTAGGATCCTGACAGTAGAAGCAGATTACATGCAGCTCCTGTGGTCCCTTTCACTCAGCAGCCCTCCTGCTCAAACCACCCCCCACTGCAGACCCTGGACTTGGAGAACCTTCAACAGTGTTCAGAGGAGTGAGGGAGATCTGGGCCTGGAGAGAGAGTGGATCTAGGGGAGGACAGTCCTATCCACTATTAGGCTAGCCATTCACTCCATCTCAGAAGGAAAAGGTACGAGAAAGAGTTCTCTGAGCACTGTCTATTCTAGTTCTTCCATTCCTGTTTGGATGGACACTGGAAGTTGTTGAATATGTCTCTGTGGAAAGCTGCCTCTGTCCATGGCTGGAAAGCACACTTGGTGCCATACTTTTAATCACCCCGATCCCCTCTGCACTGTCACAAACGGCTGTGAAATAAGTTAGAGTATGTTGGGGACTGGTATGTAACTTTGCAGACCGGCTGGGGCTGGTACAGCATCTGTGATAAAACACCCTATATGGGAGACTAAAAAGCTTTCAAAGGGCCTGAATGGTCAGTCCAGACACATCTGGATGTTTACCCAAAACTTATGCAAACCCAAACCCTTCTAGGGTTCAATCCCCTTCTTCCTGGCAACTCTCCTGACTGTTCCCCGGCTCTTTTCTCATTCCCTGTCACCCTTCTTCCCCCATGCTTCCAGCTCCTCACAAGTCAATCTCCTTCCCTCAGTGGCAGGCTTTGGCTCCCTATAACAGCCCCTCTGTCCACAGCCGGATTAGGTGGTTATTTTTATGTATGTTAGGCAAGTGCCTTCCCAGCAACAATCCTTGATCATGACTGTCAACCCTCCCAAACAGCATCCTCCTTTCCTGAAAAGTGTGGCTGGATAAAGATGCTGAATCTGCAACTATGGTGGCATTTATGCTGATTCTCATTTGTGTATGAGCATTGCATTTCATCTTCAGCCATCTTCTCAAAGAGCTGCTGTGATGGTCCCATGAACTGAACCCAGAATGTCCCAGTAGCTAGGGTGACCACCTTTTCAAAAGGCAAAAGCGAGACCCCCTGCTCCTCTTTACCCTGAGGCCTCATCCTCTGGCCAGGCCAGAAGCTGGATCCAGGCCATGGTAAAAGGAGCCCGGGCTGCCCAAGGCAGGTGGAGGGTTTGGGATTCCCTGGGTGGCTCTTACCATGACCTGACTCTGGCTTCTGGCCTGGGGATTGCGGGGAGGAGGAACAGGGGGGGGGCCTCATGGCAAAGGGTGTGGGCTAAGGCCCACTTCAGCCTCCCCTACTGGGAAGAGGCTGGCACTGCGCCTCAGCCTCGGGCAGCTGTGGAGTAGCACCGCAGGGAATCCAGGACAAATGCTGACCCGGAGTCATTCAGCCCAGGACTGGGACTTGAACTCTGCATTTCAGGCCTGGCCTGTCCAATTTTCGTTGAGTGGTCACCCTACCAGTAAAGCATTGATCCATTCTCTATAGTGCACCAGCAGAAGGGTAAAATTTTTGTCTGTCTTTCTGTCTATCAAGAATGCAGTAATCAGTGCAAATCGAATGCTGGTCTAAAACTGTCATTAGTGAATGAAAGAAGCAGCTTTAAGGAGCCACTTCTGTTTTCTGCTTTAATGTGTTTTGCATGTTTGTTACTGACATGTGTTTTAATGTGTTTTAACTGATTCAAGTTTAAAGATGTTGTAACCATTGAAGAAAACAGAAGTATGATCACCATCGTGGCTTCTGGTTGCATAGTTTGCAAAACATTCTATTTTCTCTGGATTCAATTTGTACCCTGGAAAAACACTAGAAACAGATGATTTACTATCTGAATTTTACAAGCAGTTCAAACAGGGATAGGCGCCCTATGTGCTGCAAATGTTATAGAGGTTAAGCATAATCAACTCCCTCCAGAGTCACTAAGAACTACCCTAATGATGTTAGTGGTGAAGTCAAGGAAGCAGGCTAAGGAAAGATAGTTTTATAAGCACATTTCACTGTTCAACACAGCCCTGCTAAAAAGCTGACTTAGAGAGTCTTACCTCCAGAACACTTTGATCTTTTTTCCAAGGATACTAATCAATATTAGTAACCACTTGAAAACCAGTGGAAGGCTTTGGTTTCAGTTCCGTCTGCAGATGGAAAAGGTCTCTGAGGTAGCTCCTGGACATGACTATATCTATCCTCGAGAAAAATCAGGCAAGTATGCTTGGCGTTCATATATATGTATGTTTTTAACATTAGTCTATTAGCAAACTGGGAGGAATAATGAGCAGAATTTTCTCTGCACTGCAAATATTTTGTGGCACCAGGCAAAGATATCTGTTTCCTCATACAGTATTCTTGCTTGTGAGCGATGTCTTTTTAACACTGATGAGCCCTGCTCTGATTAGGCCTCATGAATCTCAGCTTCCACCTGCTGACCAAGACATTAGAGGAATGATATTGTTCACAATTTTAAAGCTTAGGGTTTGCCTTTTAAAGGCAACCTAGGAGCATAATACTGCTCTGACCAGGCCTGCAAAGCAAGCCAATGCCAATATAATTCTTTGCACTGTGGTTATATGACTTCTAGGAAAATATGTCATGAGTTCAGATTTTTCCTAGTCCTATCAAAGCTGTACAATGAGAGGTTTCAGAGTAACAGCCGTGTTAGTCTGTATTCGCAAAAAGAAAAGGAGTACTTGTACTTCATGGGAGTGAGCTGTAGCTCACGAAAGCTTATGCTCAAATAAATTGGTTAGTCTCTAAGGTGCCACAAGTACTCCTTTTCTTTGTACAATGAGAGACTTTTCTATATCATTGAAAACACCCCCTCCCATCCATTAAATTAATTATCTCTGCCCAGAATAAGAGACCCCTTGGAACTGATATAATCTTCCTCATGGATGCAATCTCTTTACCATATCTTCCTGTTGATACCTAACGTGTGATGTCCAAAAGTGATTAATGGGAATCTGAGTTGAGACATCTGAAAGGAGTCTGATTTTCAAAAGAGGCCAATCACCTGACTCTTTAAAATCAAGCTACATTAAGGTTTCAAGTTGGGCACCCAAAAATGAAGTAATCAAAAATTACTAGTTACTTTTGAAAATGTAGGTATGGTCCTATTTTTCATTAGCCTATAGGAAAAATACTGTCCAGAATGGAGAGGAAGAGATTTGATGTTAAATGAATGCTGCAAGCTAAGTTCACCAACCTAGAGTTATAAAAGTTAGAGACTTAGAGATGACTTATGGGGCTGGTCTGTGGCCATATCATGTTAAGCCACATATCCTGAATTAAGATCCAGGTTTGTTCAGTACTTGTTTACAGAACCTCTGGACAACATTTAGGTCATACCAGCATTACTGGTGTTAATGATTCAGCACAAAACAGCATTTGTTTGGAATCAATACTGGAGCAATGTAACTGTATGCCGCCAACAGGCAGAGGGATATTGGAGGTTCTGTTTTACATATGAAACATAAAACTAAGGTCTGGTTCAACTGGGGTCACTAGTGGTCACTAATGGTTGCATGACGGTGGGGATTGCCTCACTGTTTCTGAAGGAGGCTAGAAGCAAGGAGGATTTTAGTTCTCTGGGGGCTGAGTTCACCTTTATAACTTAATTGGAGTGGAGATTTTTCTAATTACTTCTCCTGGTGGTATAGCCCATGCTGGCCCATTTCTATTTTTGAGATCTAGTATATTTGCTCGTCCTGATTACTTTAGCTGGAGCACTGTTATAATTTGGTATTTTGTTGTACTTAAAGGGGTCTCTCTCATTCCTTAACTCTTCCTTATATTTCTTAACCTCTCTAAAAGGCCACTGAGAAATTATCACCAGCATGTTAAACACTCTCCTCTTCCCCTGCCCCCAATAAAAAAACACTTGCCTAATACTGCTTTCCTCTGGAGAGGCAGGGGGAGCAATGGTAGCCATACAAGTTTGAAATGTCAGAATCTGACCAAAGGGTGAAATCCTAGCTCCACTGAAGTCAGTGGGAGTTTTGCCATTGACTTCAATAAAGGCAGAATTTCACCCTAGATTTATAACCGACAAGAAACAGTTAAAAGAACATTAAGCATGGTGTAACTGAGAATCAGTCTCATGGGGTCTGAAGTACAGGTGCAGAATTGGAGTGTAAATGCACTTTGTGCTACCATTGTAAGAGACAGCTGTTTGTTCCATGGAAAAATCGCAATAATGTGAACTTTAAGGCATGTTTTTGTTTGAAGCTTACTGACAATTCTGAAACTAATTATCATGACAATACACCTTCAGAGTTGGAGCTTCCCCAACAACTGCTCTCCTCCCTCCGCCCACATTTTTCAAAATACCTTTCTATAAAGACAGGTTTCAGAGTAGCAGCCATGTTAGTCTGTATTCGCAAAAAGAAAAGGAGTACTTGTGGCACCTTAGGGTATGTCTACACTACGGAATAAGGTCGAATTTATAGAAGTCGGTTTTTTAGAAATCGGTTTTATATATTCGAGTGTGTGTGTCCCCACAGAAAATGCTCTAAGTGCATTAAGTGCATTAACTCGGCGGAGCGCTTCCACAGTACCGAGGCTAGAGTCGACTTCCAGAGCGTTGCACTGTGGGTAGCTATCCCACAGTTCCCGCAGTCTCCGCTGCCCATTGGAATTCTGGGTTGAGATCCCAATGCCTGATGGGGCTAAAACATTGTCACGGGTGGTTCTGGGTACATATCGTCAGGCCCCCATTCCCTCCCTCCCTCCGTGAAAGCAAGGGCAGACAATCGTTTCGCGCCTTTTTTCCTGAGTTACCTGTGCAGATGCCATACCACGGCAAGCATGGAGCCCGCTCAGGTAACCATCACCCTATGTCTCCTGGGTGCTGGCAGACGCGGTACGGCATTGCTACACAGTAGCAGCAACCCCTTGCCTTGTGGCAGCAGACGGTACAGTACGACTGGTAGCCGTCATCGTCATGTACGAGGTGCTCCTGGCCACGTCGGCTGGGAGCGCCTGGGCAGACATGGGCGCAGGGACTAAATTTGGAGTGACTTGACCAGGTCATTCTCTTTAGTCCTGCAGTCAGTCCTATTGAACTGTCTTATGGTGAGCGGACAGGCGATACGGACTGCTAGCAGTCGTACTGTACCATCTTCTGCCGAGCAGCCATGAGATGTGGATGGCATGCAGTCCTTCTGCACCGTCTGCTGCCAGCCAAAGATGTAAAAGATAGATGGAGTGGATCAAAACAAGAAATAGACCAGTTTTGTTTTGTACTCATTTGCTTCCCCCCCTCCCCTGTCTAGGGGACTCATTCTTCTAGGTCACACTGCAGTCACTCACAGAGAAGGTGCAGCGAGGTAAATCTAGCCATGTATCAATCAAAGGCCAGGCTAACCTTCTTGTTCCAATAAGAACAATAACTTAGGTGCACCATTTCTTATTGGAACCCTCCGTGAAGTCCTGCCTGAAATACTCCTTGATGTAAAGCCACCCCCTTTGTTGATTTTAGCTCCCTGAAGCCAACCCTGTAAGCCGTGTCATCAGTCGCCCCTCCCTCCGTCAGAGCAACGGCAGACAATCGTTCCGCGCCTTTTTTCTGTGCGGACGCCATACCAAGGCAAGCATGGAGGCCGCTCAGCTCACTTTGGCAATTAGGAGCACATTAAACACCACACGCATTATCCAGCAGTATATGCAGCACCAGAACCTGGCAAAGCGATACCGGGCGAGGAGGCGACGTCAGCGCGGTCACGTGAGTGATCAGGACATGGACACAGATTTCTCTGAAAGCATGGGCCCTGCCAATGCATGCATCATGGTGCTAATGGGGCAGGTTCATGCTGTGGAACGCCGATTCTGGGCTCGGGAAACAAGCACAGACTGGTGGGACCGCATAGTGTTGCAGGTCTGGGACGATTCCCAGTGGCTGCGAAACTTTCGCATGCGTAAGGGCACTTTCATGGAACTTTGTGACTTGCTTTCCCCTGCCCTGAGGCGCATGAATACCAAGATGAGAGCAGCCCTCACAGTTGAGAAGCGAGTGGCGATAGCCCTGTGGAAGCTTGCAATGCCAGACAGCTACCGGTCAGTTGGGAATCAATTTGGAGTGGGCAAATCTACTGTGGGGGCTGCTGTGATGCAAGTAGCCCACGCAATCAAAGATCTGCTGATATCAAGGGTAGTGACCCTGGGAAATGTGCAGGTCATAGTGGATGGCTTTGCTGCAATGGGATTCCCTAACTGTGGTGGGGCTATAGACGGAACCCATATCCCTATCTTGGCACCGGAGCACCAAGCCGCCGAGTACATAAACCGCAAGGGGTACTTTTCGATAGTGCTGCAAGCTCTGGTGGATCACAAGGGACGTTTCACCAACATCAACGTGGGATGGCCGGGAAAGGTGCATGATTCTCGCATCTTCAGGAACTCTGGTCTGTTTCAAAAGCTGCAGAAAGGGACTTTATTCCCAGACCAGAAAATAACTGTTGGGGATGTTGAAATGCCTATATGTATCCTTGGGGACCCAGCCTACCCCTTAATGCCATGGCTCATGAAGCCGTACACAGGCAGCCTGGACAGTAGTCAGGAGCTGTTCAACTACAGGCTGAGCAAGTGCAGAATGGTGGTAGAATGTGCATTTGGACGTTTAAAGGCGCGCTGGCGCAGTTTACTGACTCACTTAGACCTCAGCGAAACCAATATTCCCACTGTTATTACTGCTTGCTGTGTGCTCCACAATATCTGTGAGAGTAAGGGGGAGACGTTTATGGCGGGGTGGGAGGTTGAGGCAAATCGCCTGGCTGGTGGTTATGCGCAGCCAGACACCAGGGCGGTTAGAAGAGCACAGGAGGGCGCGGTACGCATCAGAGAAGCTTTGAAAACCAGTTTCATGACTGGCCAGGCTACGGTGTGAAAGTTCTGTTTGTTTCTCCTTGATGAAACCCCCCGCCCCTTGGTTCACTCTACTTCCCTGTTAGCTAACCACCCGCCCCTCCTCCCTTCAATCACCGCTTGCAGAGGCAATAAAGTCATTGTTGCTTCACATTCATGCATTCTTTATTCATTCATCACACAAATAGGGGGATGACTACCAAGGTAGCCCAGGAGGGGTGGTGGAGGAGGGAAGGAAAATGCCACACAGCACTTTAAGCACAGCACTTTAAAAGTTTACAACTTTAAAATTTATTGAATGACAGCCTTCTTTTTTTTGGGGCAATCCTCTGTGGTGGAGTGGCTGGTTGGCCGGAGGCCCCCCACCGCGTTCTTGGGCGTCTGGGTGTGGAGGCTATGGAACTTGGGGAGGAGGGCGGTTGGTTACAGAGGGGCTGCAGTGGCAGTCTGTGCTCCAGCTGCCTTTGCTGCAGCTCAACCATACACTGGAGCATACTGGTTTGGTCCTGCAGCAGCCTCAGCATTGAATCCTGCCTCCTCTCATCACGCTGCCGCCACATTTGAGCTTCAGCCCTGTCTTCAGCCCGCCACTTACTCTCTTCAGCCCTCCACCTCTCCTCCCGGTCATTTTGTGCTTTCCTGCACTCTGACATTATTTGCCTCCACGCATTCGTCTGTGCTCTGTCAGTGTGGGAGGACAGCATGAGCTCGGAGAACATTTCATCGCGAGTGCATTTTTTTTTCTTTCTAAGCTTCACTAGCCTCTGGGAAGGAGAAGATCCTGTGATCATTGAAACACATGCAGCTGGTGGAGAAAAAAAAAGGGACAGCGGTATTTAAAAAGACACATTTTATAAAACAGTGGCTACACTCTTTCAGGGTAAACCTTGCTGTTAACATTACATACATAGCACATGTGCTTTCGTTACAAGGTCGCATTTTGCCTCCTCCCATCGCGTGACTACCCCCTCAACCTTCCCCCCTCCCTGTGGCTAACAGCGGGGAACATTTCTGTTTAGCCACAGGCAAACAGCCCAGCAGGAATGGGCTCCTCTGAGTGTCCCCTGAAGAAAAGCACTCTATTTCAACCAGGTGACCATGAATTATATCTCACTCTCCTGAGGATAACACAGAGAGATAAAGAACGGATGTTGTTTGAATGCCAGCAACCATACACTGCAATGCTTTGTTCTACAATGATTCCCGAGTACGTGTTACTGGCCTGGAGTGGTAAAGTGTCCTACCATGAAGGACGCAATAAGGCTGCCCTCCCCAGAAACCTTTTGCAAAGGCTTTAGGACTACATCTAGGAGAACCGCAAATGCCAGGGCAAAGTAATCCTTTCACATGCTTGCTTTTAAACCATGTATAGTATTTTAAAAGGTACACTCACCAGAGGTCCCTTCTCCGCCTGCTGGGTCCAGGAGGCAGCCTTGGGTGGGTTCGGGGGGTACTGGCTCCAGGTCTAGGGTGAGAAACAGTTCCTGGCTGTCGGGAAAACCGGTTTCTCCGCTTGCTTGCTGTGAGCTATCTACAACCTCCTCCTCATCATCATCTTCTTCGTCCCCAAAACCTGCTTCCGTATTGCCTCCATCTCCATTGAAGGAGTCAAACAACACGGCTGGGGTAGTGGTGGCTGAACCCCCTAAAATGGCATGCAGCTCATCATAGAAGCGGCATGTTTGGGGCTCTGACCCAGAGCGGCTGTTCGCCTCTCTGGTTTTCTGGTAGGCTTGCCTCAGCTCCTTCAGTTTCACGCGGCACTGCTTCGGGTCCCTGTTATGGCCTCTGTCCTTCATGCCCTGGGAGATTTTGACAAAGGTTTTGGCATTTCGAAAACTGGAATGGAGTTCTGATAGCACGGATTCCTCTCCCCAAACAGCGATCAGATCCCGTACCTCCCGTTCAGTCCATGCTGGAGCTCTTTTGCGATTCTGGGACTCCATCATGGTCACCTGTGCTGATGAGCTCTGCATGGTCACCTGCAGCTTGCCACGCTGGCCAAACAGGAAATGAGATTCAAAAGTTCGCGGTTCTTTTCCTGTCTACCTGGCCAGTGCATCTGAGTTGAGAGTGCTGTCCAGAGCGGTCATAATGGAGCACTCTGGGATAGCTCCCGGAGGCCAATACCATCGAATTGTGTCCACAGTACCCCAAATTCGAGCCGGCAACGTCGATTTAAGCGCTAATCCACTTGTCAGGGGTGGAGTAAGGAAATCGATTTTAAGAGCCCTTTAAGTCGAAATAAAGGGCTTCATTGTGTGGACGGGTGCAGGTTTACATCGATTTAACGCTGCTAAATTCGACCTAAAGTCCTAGTGTAGACCAGGGCTTAGAGACTAACAAAATAAATTTGTTAGTCTCTAAGGTGCCACAAGTACTCCTTTTCTTTTTCTATAAAGACCGAGTCTTGACCTGACTTGCTCGATTCTTCAAAAACATGCAGAATTTTAGTGCTTTCCTTTTTGTCTGCTTTGGATAAATAGAGTTATACCAGAAACTTGGAAGTGAGAGGGGAAAAAACCATTTATTCCCTGACATTATTGAATCAGTACAGGCACAGCATAAACATAATTAAGAGTTAGTTGAGTTGATTTTTCTTGGAATGACAATTTCACTTTGTTTTTTTGTAAAGCTGTATCATGATTGAAGAGAAGAAATAAATTTTCTTAAAATGATGCCAAACTGTTAGTGACAAAATAATTTTAAAAAGTTAAAAGGAGGCTTAATGACAACACCTTGAGTGGTGATAATCGTAATGCTGCTGTAGCTAAATCCTTAGATGATTGATTGTTTCAGTGTCTGAATATTCTTTTTGAGGCTGCTCTGGATATTTCTCCCTGTTGTACATTCTGAAACAATATCAAGACATTAATTTAAAATGTGTTCTCTTCTTACTGAAGTATCTACCCGGTGGCTCTTTTGAGAGCATAATCCACATTTTACTCTCCTTTTCGTATGACCCGAAGTGCGTTGTTTTTATTAACAAGTATTTTTTCCCATTAGTGGTGAAGTATTTGAGAAAATGAAAATAAAGGTGTTTGAAAAAAACAAATCAAGAGACTCATGGTCTTTTCTCTAAAAGTTGGGTTGGTAGTGTTAGTGTGCTGGCCCTATTCCAATACAATAGTTACATTTGGCATGACTAGATCAGCCCTTCACTTTTAGGTCCTGATTCCAAAAAGCACCACTAGTTAAGGCAACACTTAATTACATGCTTAAATATTTCCTGATTCCAGGCTGTAACATGGCATGCCCTCACTGACACGGCACCTCCTGCTAGTTACCTCTGGAATTAGCTCATCCCAGCCTCCGAGCACCTCCTGCTGGCTGGTGTCTCCCTACTGGTACCTGCTTCCTTTCCTTCTCCACCACTGTAGTTCAGGCCCCGCAACCCTCCTGACCCACAGTGCCTCTTCTCTTGGGTACTGCCCCATGGCAGTACCCCCACACTCAGGGTCCTCCCCTCCCCAGGGAGCCCCAATCCCCTAAGCCCACCTCACCTCAATGACCCACTGCCAGTCTTTATCTAGCCCCTTCCCTCAGGGACAAACTGCAGTCTGAAGTGGCCACTCTTCTTCAACCAGGGGGTTAGACCTGTGGCCTCTTCCTCCCCTGGCTGCTTCCCCACAGCCCTAGTACCTCCTCTGGCCCCAAAAGCAAGGCCTCTGCCTGGGGGTTTGCCAGGCTGGAGGTTCCCCAGCTCCTCCTGCCCTTCCTCAGCACTTCACTGGCCAAAGTACCCTTTTCTTCTTCAGGCAGCCAGGTCCATCTCTCTCCAAAGCTGGAGAGAGACTGACTGCTTTTTGGCCCTGCAGCCCTTTTATGGGGCCCAGCCTGGCCCTGATTGGCTGCCTCCCAGCCTTCTCTGATTAGCTCCCAGCCCTCTCCAAGGGCTGGCTTTTAACCCCTTCTAAACCAGAGCAGGGTGACTGCCCCGCTACACAGGCCCTGGTGCGGTACACTAGCCTTCTCAGGTCTTGTCTCACTCTTTTGTGGAATGGAACAATGTGCTGTAAAACAGCTCTTGTGAAGCCCCACACAGGTAACTGCAGTTCTATGGTGGGTAAAGTGCTCCCATTATTATTTGTATTATTGTAGCACCGAGGAGCTCTAGTCATGGACCAGGGCCCCACTGTGCTAGGTGCTGTACAAAAACAGAACAAAAAGATGCTCCCTACCTCAAGGAGTGTACAATTTAAGTATAAGAAAAGCGATAACAGATGGTTACAGACACATGGGAGAGTACAAGTAAACAATGAGACAATATTGGTTTATGTAGATTATACAGAACTTTTGGCCCCAATGAAATAAAAAGCATTGCCTTTGAAAGTCTGCCTCATGCCATGGTGCACATAAGCCTGGCAAGGACAGAATTGAGCCTCTAAAAAAAATCTAACCCTGCCCAGGTTTATTTAACCTACAGTTCTTAGTTGTGTTTAGAATTTAACCAGAAGGCACAAATGCTTGCTCCTTGTCTGCGTTTGTGTTAAAAGCAGGTGTTAGCAGGTGTTAAAACACAACTGGAAATTTTAGAATATACAAATCCTTAAAAGGAGGCTATGTTATATGGATAATAAATAGCCTAAATTACAAACTGTAATATCCATTTGATAAATTTAACCTGTAATCACTTTTTTCAAGTTTTCTGTCTACTGCTGTTGTCTGAGCAGTGATTGTTTCATAAGCTATTTTGCTGCTACCTCAGGTGGATATGGTTAAATAGAAGGATTTGTGTGTCTTTAATTTTTCAACAGAAACATTTAAGCTTGAGGTCTACACATTTTCCAAAGAGGGTTGTTTTGGTACCAAAAAAGCAGCACTATATGCTTCAGAAATGGAAAAGCCCCACCTTGCCTTTGTGGTTTGTGGTGCAGTTATGGACAGGTACTGTGGACAATACACATCCCTTTATGCACCAGTATCAGTCTGAATTCTTTCCTTTAATTCTCAATAATGATTCTGAAAGGAAAGGTATTAGCTTGACATCACTACAGTCAAAAATCCTTTATCCACTAAACAGCCGCACTGCTGCAGCCGATGCTGTAAGCTTCTGTCACGGAGTCCCTGGGCGATGCTCTGGAACTGCTCCCCATGAAGTCAGTCAGGACTCTGGGGTAGTCGCCTTTCTGTGAGCAGCCTGTCTTCAGGACACACAGCTCACACAGCTTCCACCTTCCTGGGTCTGACCTCGGAGCATTCAGCATCCTCTGCCCCTCCGTGCGCTTTCCCCCAGCAAGTCCGCTCAGGCGGGGCTCCTGGGGAAGCCAGAGGGTCCTGCACCCCAACTTCGCAGTCAGACGTGACTCTCAGCCAGCCAGTAAAACAGAAGGTTTATTAGACGACAGGAACATGGTCTAAAACAGAGCTTGCAGGTGCAGAGAACGGGACCCCTCAGCTGGGTCCATTCTGGGGGGCAGTGAGCCAGACAACCACGTCTGCACTTCACTCCATGTCCCAGCCAGCCCCAAACTGAAACCCCCCTCCAGCCCCTCCTCCTCTGGGCTTTGTTCCTTTCCCGGGCCAGGTGGTCACCTGATTCCTTTGTTCTCCAACCCTTTAGCTCTCACCTTGCAGGGGGGGAAGGGCCCAGGCCATCAGTTGCCAGGAAACAGGGTGTCGGCCATTCTCTGTGTCCAGACTCCTGCACACACCTGCCCTCTAGGGCTCTGCAATGATCATACACCCTTACCCCACCCCCTAGATACTTAAGAACTGCCATGGGGAAACTGAGGCACCCCCACACTATTCAGAGGAAACATTAAGAACAGTCCCACTTCGTCACAGCTTCCTAGCACTATCCTGCTGCTTTGATCAGTCCCCATTTCAGGCATTTCTAGTTGTGGAGTATTTCATACTCCACCATAATTCAGTCCTTAGACTCTCAGTTGTATTACCATATGGTACTTGGGCACCTCAGAAATACCTAAACAGCTGCCAATAGTGGCTGCACCTGTGCTGTGGACAAATATTCATTAAATCCAGGATTAAACTAAAAGAAAAGGAGGACTTGTGGCACCTTAGAGACTAACAAATTTATTTTAGCATAAGCTTTCGTGAGCTACAGCTCACTTCATCGGATGCAAGTGAGCTGTAGCTCACGAAAGCTTATGCTTAAATAAATTTGTTAGTCTCTAAGGTGCCACAAGTCCTCCTTTTCTTTTTGCGAATACAGACTAACATGGCTGCTCCTCTGAAACTAGGATTAAACTAGTGAACTCATTTCACACAAAACTTCACTGGTGTCAGACAGGAACATGTTTCGGCCATTAGTGAACTGGGAAGAGCCTGACTAGGGTGAAAGACTCTATAATCTCTTACCAGCAGGTCAAGCCATTCAGTCTCCCACAAAGCAATTACTTTTAGTTAGCAAAAACACTGACACCAAACTGAATACTTCAGGAAAAGTACATGGAAAAAAGTTAGTTGATTAGAATTCATGCTTTATATATATAAAGCATGAATATATATCAGCAGTTGTGGTTAGAAGAAATAGGTGGGCAAGTCTTTAAAATGAGTCTGTCTAGATCCATTTTTTCCAGAATGTGTCCATGGTGTATATTCAGTTACTTAAGTTTGTAGAAGTATCTCAGACCAGACCCTGGAGAGTCTGGTGTTTGTGGTAAGCCTAGGAGTGAGGGAGATGTTACTAAAGCTGAAAATACTCCAAAAAATATTATTAAAATGTCAGACAACAGCGCCATGGGACACTATCAGACACAGACTAAAACAGAATGGAAAAAGTGTAATTATCCATAAGAACCACCAGCTAGTTACTTAATAGAAATCACATGGTCTGTATCCTGTGGTTAACATTTTAGCTGCTCCACATACACTTCAGTGAGCATAACCTATTATATTTCATTCACATGCTTTTTGGAAGAAGGGTGGTAGGTTTCTGAAAGATAAACATCCAATTTACTGTTTCCCACTCGCAACATATCCTTCCCCCTTTGCCTATGTATTATTTTAATAATGTTTTGACAGAGGATAAGATGCAATGAAATAGTGCATTGTGCTGGGCTGTCAAACACCCTTTATGAAGTAGATAAATCAGAGAACGGATGTAATTTTGGCATTTATTTTTCCTTTCGCAAAATGTCATTGCAATATGGAGTTCAGCCACATTTCAAAGTAGTAAGACTTTCCTTTTCTACCAATAGATGATTTCTTATTCAGAAATAATATTTCTAGTAAACAAAGAGCATCTCTAAATTAATGTTCCACTTATGTCATGCTTTTCCAGGTATAAGAAGCCACTAGAACTTCAGGAAATTTGGATGTCAAAACAGGTAAGCTAGAGTGGAAAACAGTTGGTACAGAAACAGGCAAAAAATTTCTACCTATCTATGCTACTAGTGCAAAGGAGGCAGAGAAATCTTACTTCTCTGCCTCAGAAATAGCAGTGTCATGCCCTACAGAGGTTTTCCAGACTGTAAATCACTTCATAAACTCAGTCTGCCACAACTCAGCCTGGGAAACCAGCCCCTCATTTCATGAGATCACGCACCTACATGATGGCTTTATGAGTCACCCAGAACACAAGACCCTGCTTCCAAGAATTTGGCCTGTTTACACAAGAAGCAATCATAGCAGCACTGACAGAAATCAAGGCCATACATGGAACTGACTCCTGACTTTAGTTTAAAAAAACAAACAAAAGAACCCCCCCCACACACTTGGGACATCTAATATGAGATTGTAAAACCTCCTTTAAGAAATCTACCGCCCACCCTAAAGCAAAGTACCTTCCAGTACAAAAGAAAGCATCACTCAGTGCTAGACTCCTCACAAACTGCTCCTTAGTTCTCACCTCCCGTGGCTAAACAAATTGAGAAGTGAGCAGAGTATCCAACAGCACCTATCACTCACCAATATCCTGGACTCCTCTCAGTCAAGGTTCAAACTAGGGCCTGGTTTAGAGACAGCACTTGTTGCTATGGTGGATGACTGTCTCCTGTATGTACACAAGGAAAACACATCCATAATCATCTTGCTCAGTCTTTGACATACTATTCAACATCCCTATGAAGCTGTTGGGAGAGACAACACAGGCTGAAGTGCTAGCTGCACATAGAAAACACCCCCCCTCTACATGTCCTTTATGTAAAACTTAAACAGCACCACCTCACAGCCGTCAGAATCCCTAGCTGAAATCAGCTCTTGGATAAAGAGCAGATAGCTAAAGCTGAATCGGGGGACAACTGAGGTGATGCTGCTGGCAGGAAAATGGAAGACCTTCAAAAAAACTTGCCACCTCTAACATCCCTCACGACCAAGGGACTTTGTCCTCAGACTTAGGCCATATCTACACTACCAATTTGTGTGGACAAAAGTGATGTTGACACCCAAAAGTCGACATGTTAAAAATCGCAATTGCATGTTCACACTTGTTCCCTCTGTTGGCAGATTGCATCCGTAGTGGGGGCACCGTCATCGAATGTGTGAGCAATGCACTGTGGGTACCTAGCCCACAGTCCTTCTGGCACTAGGTGGTGTGGGACAATGGAGCGGATCGCGGCGCATCTTGAGACAGTTCTAAATGCCCTGTGATGAATTGCTTTCTGTCCCAGCACTCCATGGGCATGCATCTTTCTTTCGTGGCATTTTTTCAATGGCCCTTTTTTTGCTGTTCACCCCAACATCTTTGTGAGAAGGGATGGATCCCACACTGCTCTCCTATGTTCTGTCATGAAGACATTGCGGATGGCAGTGCAGTTAATCGTGAAGTTCTTAACTGAAGAAGACTCACAGGCGCCCGACATTCTGCGTGATATGGATAGGAGCAACTTTAGATCGCTTTTGGCATTCACAGAGCAGGTGCATAGACTGTTGCTTTTGGGCTTGTGAAACAAGCACTGAGTGGTGGGATCATATCATCATGCAGCTTTGCGATGACAAGCAGTGGCTACGGAACTTTTGGATGCAGAAAGCCACCTTCCTGGAATGGAGCTTGCCCCAGACCTGCAGTGCAAGGACACCAGAATGAGAGCTACTCTCTCAGTAGAGAAGTGTGTGGCAATCGCTGTGTGGAAACTGGTGACTACAGACTGCTACCGGTCAGTCGCGAATCAGTTTGGAGTGGGGAAGTCAGCCATTGGGGCTGCATTAATGCAAGTGTGCAGGGCAGTAAATGCATCCTGCAATGAAGGACCATGACGCTGAGAAATGTGCGTGAAATAGTGGATGACTTTGCAGAAATGGGTTTCCCTAACTGTGGAGGAGCAATAGCTGGCACACATATTCCAATTTTGGCACCAGACCACCTTGCCATCAGTAGGAAGGGGTACTTCTCCATGGTGTTGCAGGCATTTGTGGATCACCTTGGATGTTTCACTGACATCAATGCAGGGTGGTCTATGAAGGTGCATGATGCACGCATCTTCAGGAACACCAGCCTGTACAGAAAGCTGTAAGCAGGGACTTCCTTTCCTAATGAGAAGATTACAGTGGGGGGTGTTGAAATGCCCATAATGATCCTGGGGGACCCTGTGTACCCTTACAGCCGTGGCTCATGAAACCTTGCGTGGGACACCTGGATAGCAGTAAGGAGCGGTTCAACAACAGGCTCAGTAGGTGCGCTGGCAATGCCTTTGTGGCAGGTTGGACCTCACTGAGGAGAATATTCCTATAGGCATAGCCGCATGCTGTACATTGCATAATCTCTGTGAAGCTAAGGATGAAAGGTTTGCTCAGGGGTGGAGTGCTGAGGCAGACTGCTTGGCCACTGATTTTGAGCAGCCAGATATCAGGGCTGTCAGAGGAGCCCAGAGGGGAGCTATTCGAATCAGGGAGTCTTTGAGGCAGCACTTTGACAACGACCAGTGACATATAGCGCTGTCTGAGTTGCTTCAATGTTACATGACATGTCGTTTTCCTAGGGGGCAATGGTGACATTTGTGACCTTCTATTCCTGTAATAGAGGTACTAAAATGCTTGTGCAAGTACTTGGAGTGCCTGCACTCTCACCTTCTAGAAAAATATTAAAGCGGATTTACCAGTTTGCTTTTATTGCACAAGAAACAGCACACACGAACACACAGATGCCTGGTGGGAGAGGCAGACTTTCACAGCTGTGGGCAGGTCCAGCTATCATTGTGAAAGTTGTCCGCGGGGTTGGAGTGAAGGGGAAACCGAGAAGTCCCAGAAGGTGGAAAGGACCGTGCGGGTGCAGGTGGGGGGTGGGGGGTCATGGAAAAGAATTCTGAATGTGCTGCAGTGGAGGTCAAGCACTGATCTCCGCCTGAAGCATTATTAAGGACTTCGGCATTTGCATTTGCTCCTCCATTACTTTAAGCATCTACGCAGTAGCATCCTTAACAAACATGTGATTCTCTTTTCTGTCCTGCCATTTGGCTTCCCAGCACTCCTTTCACTCCCTTTTTTTTTGCATTGGAGCACTGCAGGATCTCCCAGAACATGTCTTTTTTGCTGTGTCTTGGGCGCTTTATTATCTGGGGGAGACGCTCGGCCAGGGTACGTGGGGTGTTCCTGAAGGCCACGTCTAGTGAAGCACAGGGGACAATGTACAGAAGCAGGATTGTTAAATTCACACACAGCATTGAAACATTTCTGTTAAATACACCTTTTGCAACATTGCCAGCACTCTCTCGCTGACCCTAGCCAGGCACATGTCTCTGTGAACACTCAAAGCATGGTGAATGTTGGTGGCAGCTTGTGGGAATGGTGGTGGGGGGAGCATTTCTATATGGGGAAAAGAGCACACACTCTTTGCAAGGGTCATGGTGCAGCACTCTAGGGAACAAATTCTAAAATTCTCCCACACTTTTCCACAGGTGGGGGTAATTCTAGCAGACATCTCACTGCTAAGGATAAGCAGAGAAAGGAGGGTACATCTACTCCATGTTTGTGGCTTCCGCCCTGCTCCCTATGCTGCTTGCCTATGTGCCGCTTTGGTCCCTGCACAAGTGATTGCCAAACAGCGCAGGAAAGTTTCCTATGATGGGGGAAGGAACAAAGCTGCTCTGCCATGGAACCTTTGGCAGAGGATTACTGAGTACCTCCAGGAAACTTTCCTAGAGATCTCTCTGGAGAATTTCCATGCGATCTTGATATGCATCAACACCCTGTTCCACTGTACTGATTAGCTACACAGGGAAATGTCCAGCTCACAGAAACACAGCCAACCTCCCACATTTCTATACCCTGAACCCACCTCTGCACTACAAAAGCCACAGCCACTTATCAGGCGTCTCACTTCCTGCTTCTTGCTCCCCGGAGAGCAACTGCTGAGACTGGCTAGACCCCTCCGGAGTGGAGAACAGTTCGTGGCTGCCTGCCCCACTGGGTGATCCCGCCAGGAGCTGCACACCTTTCTCTAACTCCACCTCTTCATCAATAACTTGGTCCTCTGGATTAGGTACTCCTTCTGCTGCCTCCATTCCCTCTGAAGCATCCATGGGGCTCTTGGGGATGGAGGTGGGGTCATCACAGAGGATAGCATCCAGCTCCTTATAGAACTGGCAGGTCTTAGGTGAAGCACCGGAGCGATGGTTTGCCTCCCTCACCTTATGGTACACCTGCCTCAGGACCTTTATCTTTGCTCTGCACTGCAGCATGTCCTGATCACAGCACTTTTCGCACAAGCCTTGAGAAATGTGCCTGTAGGTATCCCAATTCATATGGCTCAAGAGCAGCTGGGACTGCACAGCCTCCTCTCCCCATATACTGATCAGATCCAAAAGCTCTGCTGTGCTCCAAGCAGGAGAGGATTTACTGTGATAATCCGCCATGGTCACCTGGGAGGATGCAATGAGACCTCTCCACGCTGAGCAAACAGGAGATGGAATTTCAAAAATTCCTGGGGCTTCTAGGGAGGAGGGATGGATGGTTGTTTACCGGCTGCAGGGCAGTGGAGTTCAAACTGCTGACCAGAGTGGTCAGGAGAAGTACAGTAGGACACCTCCTGGAGGCCAGTTAAGACACTGAAATGAAGTGTGGTGTCTACACTTGCATGTTGTCAATGAAAATATGAGGAAAAAGACTTAAATCTCTCATGAGGGTGGATGTATTTTGTCGCTAAAACCAGGCATTTTCCTATGACAAAAGTTGCCTCGCAGTGTGTAAGCAGTCACTGTTTGGGTTGATAAATGGCAGTTTTGGCAACAAAACATGGTAGTGTAGACAAGGCCTTAAATAAATTCACAATCTTTTGGATCTTCAGTGCTGTCTGATTCCCAAATAGCCATGATGGCAGAACCCCCCCCCCCCTGCATTCAACACCTCCCCAATTACTGGAACTCATATCTAGGGAGTAGCTGCACACCTTTGTAAAATCTCCATCTGGTACAATATGCAACATCCTACCTATTAAACAACATATGATTTTTGTGAGCATACCATCCTGGCGCTCACTGGCTCCCCACTCAATACAGAGTCCAATTCAAGGTCTCAGTCTTGTCTCTACAACACCAGCTATGTTCTGCTAGAATAACGAAACTGTAGACAAAACAGGGGAAAGTCTCATAAGACTAACACTATACTCTCCAACCATGCCCCCGTCAAGCCTGGAACCTAACACTGGAACTCACACGTAAAAGCATTTATAATGATTCGCCTGGCCTCACCTCACCATATTCAGAATTAAATGCAAACTGTAATGAGAGAAGCCAAGGTGAAGAGAGAAGTTCCTCTCATATGCACCCCAATCTGATTAAGGAATTGAGGAAGGTGTCCCCCGACAAAAAATATTTTTGTTTATTCTCTATGGACACTACCACATGAAAACTAGACAGCTTCTTGTTAGCATCCCAGTCTTGCATGCCATAGCTCTCCAACTCAAATTATTTATAAGCTAGGAGTGAACAAGAGCCTTGCTGTAATGGAAAGAAAGAGATTTACTCAAGATAAAAGAAGGGGGGAAGGGACGAGAGAGAGAGAAGCCAAACACCTTTATTCAGAAATAACCATCCAAACAAGAGATGTTTCAGAGTAGGAAAACGCCAAGGAAACACAAACATCATATTACAAAAAGTAGAGAACAGTTAACTGGTAGGGTCACTGTAAACTGACATTGTCTATTGGGAAGGGAGGAATATTTACAGCCTAGGTAAGAAAATTTTTCTATTCTTTAAGTAGAAAATGTCAGTCCCTAACTTAATTGCATCTACATAGTAATTCCACAACAGTAACCTGCCAAGCAACTAAGTCAGCTGATAAATGATTGTTCAAACAAGTGAGTAGTAATCATAAATGGCCGGTTTGCTTGTTTAACAAAAAGAATGAGGAAAAGCAACGCAGGAGGGCATAAGATAAAGCTGGACCACCACCACCTTTATTTTAGATTTGCTCTGGGTAAGTCACAACTTTGCTGTGGATCAAGTCTCCCTCATTTATAAAAATGGGGATAACATTTACACATTGGGCTCAGGGGGGTTGTAATGATCCGACAATGTTTGCAGTGCACTGGAAATGTCAAGCATTAAATGTTACAGTGGAAAGTCTGGCAGCAAAAATACCTGCAAACTACCTCACCACCCATGTCAAAATAATTTGACCACTTTAAACTGAATATAGAATGCTTAAAAGGAAGGCAGTTTCTACTTAAATTTCAAGTCTCAGGGGGTAGTCGTGTTAGTCTGTATCCACAAAAACAATAAGGAGTCGGGTGGCACCTTAAAGACTAACAGATTTATTTAAGCATAAGCTTTTGTGGGTAAAAACATCTGAAGAAATGAGGTTTTTACCCACAAAAGCTTATGCTCAAATAAATCTGTTAGTCTTTAAGGTGACACCGGACTCCTTGTTGTTTCTACTTAAATGAACATTCTTGACACACAAGGCAGTTGATTTCTCTACCCTCTCATTCAATGTTGGCTTAATTATGAGAAAAGGAATATTTATGTATACAGACAGTGGTGTAAAAGCACCCACAGCCACATACATAACTTCAACATTATAAAACACTGATTATATTCGATGGTTAGGATTTAAACCAACAGGGTAGCAGTGATTGAATATGCAAAAGGATAAATGGTGCCACAGGGAAATCTTTTACCAAAGTTGTTTATTGGAAGATGTGTTTATAAAGGCAATGGAGTGCAAGATTCTTCGGTAAACTCTTTTTGGTTAGTTTTTAAATGACACCTAACAGTAACGATAGACAGTTCGCTCTTAAAATGGTGACAATTGTAGAATGTCCAAACACACATGAATGACATCTGTGCTTAACCTTAAATACTCTTTATAAAACTGGATACAATTCTTGTGCCCACACAGTCCTGATAGAGTACATTATTACATAAGAAGGAGAGGAAAATAAGTACAAGCCTAAGGCCGTCAGTTCTTTACATGGATTTTTCATTGTCAAGTGAGAAAATGTGATTGAGCAATTTAAGTTTTTTAGCGCTTGTTGCAATTAGGCTCAGCCTAAGTGTCTAGGCCTAAATCTGCTCTGCATCAATTCCAGCCTTTATGATCAAGGGTTCAATACTGCAGCATGCTCAGCACTTCTGTGAGACAGGTCAGTGAGTGCTGAGAGAATCCAGCACCTCACAGGAGTTGCTTAGCACCTTGCAGGATTGTAATCTAGGGCCCCAATTCAGCAAAGCACTTAGCCACAGGCTTACCTTTTAAGTACATGCTTAAGTGCTTTGATAAACTGGGGTCGACTCAGTACATTCTAAATCTAACAGGTCATTAAGTAATATGGCGTAGACAAGGCCAGTGTGTTTAACAGCTCTTTCAATAGCTTAGATCAGTAAAGAGTATTTGATCTATAGCAACAAGGTTTTAAATATATAACAGAAAAAAATCTATTGATATTATGTATGAGAAATACACCATAAATGGTTCCCACTGGAATGCCAAAAATAATAGTAATGTTGAGTAAGAGAGGTACATATTTTGAGAGTCTGAAAAACTATTTTAACCAGAAATCATAATTGTAGCGGTTTTCTTAATACAATTCTAAGCCATTTTGGCATATGTGCTGTAACTTTATAAAAATGCAATTTATAAGAACATACTATATTCCACTAAGATTTGCAGCAAAAATAAATAAAGACCATTTTAAAAGTTAGCCTTTGAAGCCTTAAATAGGTACATTTACAGCAGCTCATTCTTTATACTTCTCATCCTATTTCTTTAGGGTATTACAGATGTCCCCGCAACTAGAACAGAGAAAGTTACAGAAAAGTTTGCTTTATGAGTGGGCCTATACATACTTCACAGGCCCACTCATTTTCATTCTCAGACAGCGCCTGGGGCAATCACTGAATGACACAACGGATTCATCAAACTCTGCCCACCACCTAAGCGTAGCGCACACGTAATCTGATGTCTGTCTTCATACCAGAGGTAAAGATTTCCACATAAAGTTTTTACATTTGAGTTACATTGCTTCAATATTGGTCTGCACAAAAAAATTAACAACGATTGGCCACTGACTGGAATGAGTAGTCACTAAATAAAAACCCTTAATATTAATATTAACTAATTGGTAAATTAAGACTAAATGGGGCTTGATTCCAGTCTGACCAAAGGGACAACAACAACAACAAACAGTACTCAGATTTAATCAGATTGGAGGTGGCTTGATCATATATATATATATTTAATATAAAAAAACTAAATTATTCAAAAGCTTATCATTTAAATGTAAACAAATGTAATATACAAATCCACCTATTGTGATCTCTTTTATTCTACCAACTGCAAACTAAGCTTCCCTTTCTTTACTCTGCAGCAGTGTCTCTTAGATCATATGCAAATGCTTCCATAGGAAACTTTGCCTCTAACACAAACTTTTAGTTCTGGATAAGTGCTTCAAAAACCCCTTTAATCTCAAAGAAAGAGTTCAACTAGTTTACAAAATACGGTTTTAAAGGGCAAACATACATATTCACAAAACAGACTTACTAAGTTATACTTTTCTTCACAATTACATGTTTGTTAGATTATGAAAGAACTTTGGAGAAATTATGCAACATGATCTCATTCTAAATCCCGTCAAGATGCAGACAGTAAAAATTTTCAAAACATTTGACAACCCTAGGGATGTACATGAAAGTTATTTTATTCAATTATTGTGTGTGGTTTCAGTATGTCTCAAATTGCTAAAACATTCTAGAAGTAGCATGTAACAAAGTTTATTTCCACGTGTCCACTGGAGACACATTTTATTATAAATAACAAGATATGTTAAAGTTAAGATTACATTCCTTGCTGATAAAGTACAGTATTTACACAATCCACAGTCTTGTCTGTATAAATAGTTTATCTACATATACTGAATGTTGGAAAAGTTGAGAGAAAAAATGTCAAGAGACTTCTTAGTTTGACTTGTCAAAGTTAGTAGTAATCTTGCACATATACTCGTCTGCATCATCGCTCTCTAAGATGAAATATTGAATTAACACTTGACAAAAAGCAGCTCCCATTTTGGCTGAGCATCTTTAGTAATCTGATGATATCATTAATAAAGCATCTGTCAACATACCAAAATTTCAGAATTATTTAGATTTCTAGAACTGACAGTGCTGCTAAGAGGAAACATAATTACATGTGCATCTCCTTTAACAATTCAATGAAGATTTTGCAATGCGACACTCTCAAGCACTTGATGATCAAGGAATAAGATTAGATGGCTTTTGTTTTAGTTTTTGGGTGAATGATAGTGCTTATAAAAGTGAGACACTGATGACTGGTTAGAGACTGGCCAGCAGTATAAAGTAGAAAGGCCTGTGCAAGCCTCTTCTCACAACCCTAACCAATGCACTTCAGTCCAGACCAGCTAGTCTGGTCTTTTGCCTTTGTTGAACCAACACTGGCAATCTTTCTATATTATAGTTTGTGCTATGATTTTGTAGCATGGCTATCCAGCAGGCTGATGAAACTTATTTGACTAAGGCCAGATCTCAATAAAGGTTCAGAAGTGATGTTTAGTACATTTGGTCACTGTGCCTCCTAGCAGTGCAATGTGACTTTTAAAAAATACATACTCTTAAAATATAATACATACACAATACATTATTTGTGAAAGCACATTAACAAATGGCCAGCATCCCTCATTGCTATTCAGTTCTTGTCTGCCATCAAAGATAATCTTTCATTGCTTTCCCATTTTAGAACTGAATTTGGTAGTCTGCTAAAATCTAGAAAAATGCAAGAAGTGGTGATTAAGTAGCTACACTAGTGTATAGCAACCTGATCAAGCTATAACATGGTTACAGTAAAACCAAAAATCTTAAAAGTAAAATGAAATCTTAGTCAACAAATGTGCTAGCCTAAAAGGCAGAAATCTCCAGAAGTTAAGGCAATTTCATACAGTACATTGTTTAAGGATTCACTCTATCCTCAACTTAGTGTTAGTTCACTAGACTATAAATTTTCCTATAGGAACAGACAGCATGGGATGTTTTATACCATATTAGGTGATTCATCCCCTTGTCAGACCACATTTATGTAAAGAATTACTGTGAAGTTCAGATTACTTGAAGGCAAACACACATACATGGCAACACAGGCTGTCAGGGCGACAAGCGATTCAATGAACTGCTTTCATCTCCTGTTGCAGTAAGTTTGAGTGTTGTCAGCTTCCGAGGGGGATGTTGAGGACTCTTACGAAGGTTATCGTCCATCTGCAGGAAACAAAATGGAAGCTGAATTTGGTGTACAGAAGAACACAGACGCATGCCAAGAGCCTGCATACTGGGTTCCAGTCATGAATGTTTGTGTGAGTGGTCTCACCCTGCTATTTCTGCTCTCAGCCCTGGTCATAAAGGATGCTTTGGTTCCTCTCTCATCCCTAAACTCCTGCTTGTGCTTAGATGGCTATTTATACCATGGCACATAAGAGGTGGGACAGTTATGTGGGCTCTTCCTTGAATCATCTAACTGAGAGCATTGAAGGACTGCTGTGGCTCACCTTCTCCAAGGAAGCCTAAGTATCAGTTTTATGACAGCCAAATTCTGTTGGATCAAAAGTCATAAAGCTGCCAAATTCAACTGGCGCATTAATCTGCTCAGCACCTGAAGCAGCATTCAGCACCTTTGAGAAGTGTAGCCTTTAATTTCAGAAGTGCTGCAGAGGAGTAGGGGGAATTTCAGTTAGCTAATGATTTATAAAATATATTGCTAAAAGAGCATGATAAGATCTTTTCAAAGACATGTTAAAAGCAATTTCTGAATAAAAGGATTTTAACTTCCCAGAAGAAATAAATGGAATTTGAAACACTCCACATAGAACAGTGCATAAAGTTCAGCAAATATGCTACAATCACTACCTAATGCAGGAAACGCTCCACATTATTCATGAACAAACCATTTTATACATTGACATTTTTCTCTGAATGTTATTTTTAGTCACATCTGGGTGGCATCTTTTAGTGAATTAATATGCTTAGTGTCCTCAAATATTGTCCCCAGTAATTTAGTGCTTATGAAAGGTTCTGACAGACAGCCATGGAAACAAGCGCCCTTTACCAAGTACAGGACAGACCAGAGAACTTCTGACTGACCCATTAACTAAAAAAAACAAAAAACCCAACAAGCATTAGAAGGAACAAACATAGAATTAAAAATACAGAGTGAGTAGGGGAAAGAAGGAATGTTCCTAGACAGGGGATGACAAGTAGTTACATAGAAGACTCTTTGGTCTTCAAACCAGTCTTCGAACCAAAAGGAAAGGGCTTAAATGGATGTCCAGAGCAAGTTCCACATCTTAGGGGACACCATGAAAAACTTTGTCAGTTGCCGATTTAAGTGGTGAGAACAGAAACCATAACAAAAGGGGTAGTGTCAGATTGCAGCAGATCTGATGACATCTCTAGATTGCTAAGACAATTCACACAAGGCCCTGAACAGTTACATGGGAAGGACTTTTGGTCTCTAATTCCGACGGATTATCTGAACTGCAGGCCTAAGAGTGAAAAACTGCCTCTCTCATTACCAATTCCTTATTTAGGGAGAAGTCTGGATTATTCATAGGGACAAGGTTAACCAAATTCTGCTAGTTACCAGCATTTATTCAAAAGAAAATAGCTGACATAAGCCTTTGGAAGAGGACAAGATTTGAGGCAGGGATTGTGTATTTTACATGTGTGTACAGTGACTAGCACAATGGGGCCTTGATCCAGGAATGTGGCTTGCAGGTGCTACTGCAACACAAATAATACATACTCCTATTAATATGTTGTGTTATCCTTCAACATTTGAGCACACTGTATTTCCTTTGTCAACAGTACTGCTTTGAAAACAATGAAACAGTTACCTCAGGAAGCAGAAGAATTTGTTACTGGTTTATTTTGAATTATGACATTATGTTCATGTTTTTTATGTAAATTAACTCCTTAGCAAAGAAACAAGGAAAGAAAAAAATTGCATTGTAAAGTTACAATGATTATTTAGGGCAAGTTTACACTACAAAATTAAGTCAACCTAATTTACATCGACACACAGCCACCACAGTAATAGAATTGGTTTTACACATCCACACTACGCTCCTTGTGTCAGCGGTGTGCATCCTCACTTGGAGCACTTAACACTACTTTAACTGCGAGTGTGGGAAATTGTGGGACAGCTGCTGAAAGGCAGCAACAGTCGATATATGCAATGCAGTGTCTGCACTGACACTGTGTTGACCTAACTACATCGATTTAAGCGCTACACCTGTCGCAGAGGTGGAGTTCGTAAGTCGGGGTAGTGGGTGAGTTACATCGGTGGGAGCTACATTTTAGTATAGATGCTTACAGAGTTAGCGCAACATAAGCTACCTTACATTGACATAACTCTGTAGCGTAGACCAGGCCCCAGTATGCAAGAATAGCTGGGAACAACAATGAAGTCACAAGAACTAATGGAAAATAAAGACTGAAGAAAAATAACCTTTTCAATCAAGTTGGATTCCTTATTTACAAGCTGTGTGAGTTTCTGTAGATTTGCATCTACGGTATCCTGTCCAGACGGAGAGACGCCTAAAGCATCAAAGCAGAAAGATGAAGATGGAAAGAAATTTAGAAGAGCTTCACAAGTCTCTTGCAAAGCTTTTTTGGACAGAAAGATCATGCAGTTTTTCACCCCTATAAACAGGTCCACTGTTCCCTCCAAGCTGTGCACACGCACACAGGTCCTAAATCCCGCGCACACGTGTGCACAAAAAATGAAACACTACATCGGAGCCAGGCCGAAATATCATTTACAGGTGACTTTTGACATTGTTCGCCCGCCATCTATCAACACAGCCAGATTCTACTAGCTGGCAAGGGGAGGAAAGGGAAAGGAAGTTAAATTTCCTTTTTCTAAGTATTTAAAAATGACATTTATAAAATAACATGGTGTAAAACTATTATCACAAACTGCAAATTAAAACTTTTAAATGTATAATATTTTACTCGCTTGGGCGCATTTGCCTCATAGTGCACAAATCTGAACTCTGCTTCAAAAATTTGCACAGAAGAAATTTTTTGTGCACACAGCCTGTCAAAAATTAGAGGGAACATTGAACAGGTCTTTAATAAAGAAACACTTTGTATTGCAGACAATGTTGTAGCCTTTTGTTTCCAAACTGAAATCCTGAACCCGAACTTCTGTGTAGATATAGGTACATCCTGCTAATCTTGACATGCTCTAAAGGGAAGAATTAAGTGGTTCTCAACCCTTTAAAAACCATGCCCTCATGTTACAACAACAAAAGAAAGTTTCAGGATCCATCCCCCCCCCCCCCCCCACTCAAAAAAACTGTGATTCTTCTCCCCACTCCATCTAGCCATAAAGAAGACAGAAGGGCCATTTGCACAGAGGTTTGACAGCAAAGTTAAAGCCATAAGCAAAATCTGCAATAATCAAATACTTAGGGCTTGTCTTCACTATCATGCTAAATCGGCACTGCTGCATTGCATGTCTGGTGAAGATTCATTACGTCAACAGGAGAGCACTGTCCCATCAACGTATTTACTCAACTCAACAAGAGGAGGAAGCTATGCCGGTAAGAGAGCATCTCCCGCCAACATAGTGCGTTGTAAACACCGCTTAAGTCGATGTATGTTACGTCACTCAGGGGAGCAGTTTTTTCACACTCCTGAGTGACGTAATTTATATCAACTTAAGCAGTAGTATAGACCACTGGTTCTCAGTCATGGGTACGGGGACCCCTGGGGGACCAAGAGCAGGTTTCAGGGGTGGGACCTAGCAGGGCCAGTATTAGACTCGCTGGGGCCCAGGGTAGAAAGCTGAAGCCCCACTGCAGGGGGCTGAAGCCCAGGGCCCTGAGTCCCACCAGCCAGGGCTTAAGCTGAAGCTTGAGCAATGTACCTTCGGTGGAGCTCCTGTGGTGTGGGGCCCCAGGCAATTGCCCTGGTTGCTACCCCTAATGCTGGCCCTGGCTTTTATATGCAGAAAACCAGTTATTGCGGCACAGGTGGGCCATGGAGTTTTTATAGCATGTTGGGGGGGGGGAAAGAGGGGAGGGAGGGCTCAAAAAGAAAAAGGTTGAGAACCTCTGGTGTAGACAAGCTCTTAGCCTTCAAAATGCAATGGTAATCTTAACTTGTCCAAAGTGATCAAGAAGTTATGCACTCACCTCTTCTCCTTTCCCCATTCCACAGCCATTTGATTTTGGCAAGTCATTAGATATTTTATGTAGGATTTCTAGACTGACTAGACAGGTTTATTCTTGTGCAACTGACATTAGTAACCCTTTATCTACTGTAATGCAAGAGTACCTGTTTCCTTCCCAGATATATTCCATGCCTTCTATCCCTTCCCTCGGCCTTCCAAAGGAAGGGAAACCTCTCCCACAACATACACACACACACACACACACACGCTATCAGCGGGCAAATCAGAAGAGTTAATATCAGTCTGGCTTTTTGAGTTTTTGTCAGTACTGTGCTTATATCTACATCTTAACATGAAATGCTGGTGCACTGATGCCTCAGGTTGTGTCATCTGCAGGACTGAACCTGGGATCTCTGGATCTAAAAGTATGAAACTTTACTGCTTGAGTTAAAGGACCAGATCCATTGGCTGGGAAGCAGTAGCAAACTCAAACCTCTTACATGATCTAGTCACTAGAGGAGGAATAAAGACCCACACTACAGGTCTCGGTGTGGCTTACACTGGTAGGTTGTTTTCTAGAAAAGGAACAGAAATCTGACTGTGAAGGGACAGATTCTAAATACAGGAGGAAAAATTGGTAAATAAGGACCAAGTGCTGTCGTACTTTATTGAGCAAAACCTCCCCGATTTCAGTGGGAGACCTGCGCAATTTAAGGACCACTAAATTTAGCCATATAGACTTAAGTTATCCTCTTAACCCAAAAGGAGATGTCTGTTTAGGCTGAGGGAACAAAGATGAAGAGGAACAATCAAGTTTCTCAGTTTCATATATCAGAAAAACAAATGTAGATTTGTTCCCATTTCCAAATAATATACGATAAGGGGCAGGAGAAGCTACTTTAAAATGTTAAACAAGTGCTGTTGTCACTCCACTGTTCAAGCATTACTTTATCCTACTATACAACTTGAGAACTGATCATGACTTAATTTCTTCTCCACACCCGCAACATGAAAAGCCATAGGTCAAAGTTGTAGCTTTGTAACTGACTAATATAGTTTCAATTTGGCATCCAATGGAAAGAGGCATCCTTCTTTTGAATATAGTATCCATGTTAAAGAAGAAAAACAAACATGGCTTACCTGTAACATTAAGTCTAAAGTAGCCACTCAGGATGTCATCACAGAAGCGACACAGGTTGGAAAGCTGTTTCAAGTGCTCTTGTAATTGGACTCTAGGGAAGCGCACTTTATAAAGAGGTGCAAGAAAACCAAATACAAAGGCATCTAAGGTTGTAGGCCTAACGAGAATAAAAAAAACAGACAAAACATTAACAGTGCAGTACTCCATAAACCACTTTCTGAGCACACACCAAAAAAAATGCAAAGCACAATTTAACCAATTATTCTGGGACTCCATCACACCATCAGCTGAGTGGACTTCTACTGACTTTAGAGCTTCTGAATTTGAGAGGGCCTTACAAGCTCAAGCAGCATAATTTCAGAATTAAAATTCAGCCCTGCTTCCATATATGGTAGGCGTTCAAGTCACATTACAAACCATTTCTTGCACCACCTCTGGAACAGTCTAGTCTCCTGTGCAGAGACCAAGTAAACAAACTTTAGGCAGGGAAACAGAATCTGCTCACAGGCCACAAAGCACTAGTACATCCAGCACTACAGCCCGTAACTAGAAATAGGCAGCAGTTGACCAAGTGTGGGGGGATCACTGCATCGATTTAGATAACCAACACACCTCTGCCCTTCCCTTTTCATGCTTCCAAATCCCCCAGAACCACTTTGGAGAGAGCTGCTGAGCTAGCACACATGGGATATCCACCTGCACAGTAGACCTCCTGTGGGTCTACTGTATTTAGGGCCTTCCACACTTGGGGATTGAGGCAGCATGATGTGGCCAAAATTGGGAGTTTGCTACACTTAAAAGTGGATGGGCCTGGTTTTAATTATTTTGTTCAAGCAATGGCCATCACCAGCAAAAGACATATAAATAAGTGGAGAAAGCACTGAAGGTTTTAGTGAAAAATTATAATCTTTGGTTCACCAAGACCCCTGTCTGAACAGACTGACACTAAAGTACTATGTTGTTTATAACATATACATTTCTCTTCAGATCTTACCTCCAAAGATAAATGTTAAACCTGAATCTATTTTGGAGCAGCATGAGACATTCTTGCAATTAATCAATAATGTTAGAGCATGCACTATGTGAGATGACTATCAATCATAAAAAGGTTTACACTCACATATTTCCAAAGAAAAACTGAGATGTTCCCAATCTGTTTGATAGAAGATTTAGGCACTCCTTGGCATCTCTGTATATCTAACAAGAGAAAAATTGACCTAAGAGCAATAAAAAGTGGGAAGACTAGTATGCAGAACAGCATTTATCGTTACACAACATAAGTCTCCATTTCAGCTCTTCCCCTTGTCAGTACCAATTTGTGACCTACGTTACTCATAAAGCAAAGCATACCTGTGCTTCTACTTCACTCAAACTGTATAGTGGAGGCTCTCCCCTCATCAGCAGGATCCTGTTAAGTGCTTCCCTGGACATCTTCCCAGGTAGATATAAACTCAATGGAAATGGAATCCTTGAAGCAAACCACGGCTTTGTCACAGTACAGTAATTTTCAGCCTCGACCCAGAATGTGTGCAGCTGTATCAACACAGTGAAGAACATGAACAAGAGTTAATAGGAATTCTAATGAAAACATTATGCTTCTCTTTATAAAGACTGTGTAAGGTTCTCTGTTACACAAATAATAGGAATTATAGTATTAAAAAAAGCAAGCAGGCGCCTTACTAAATTATATTCCCACTCACAAGGCATTAAGATACAGTTTAAGGCTGTAACTATGCTCCTATTAAATTAAGACATTAGGACATTGTAGATAATGCACAACATTCAAAGCAAAGATTCTAAATAAATCGACGACTGATCCTATAGATCATTCACTCATCTTATGGTGCAGTGTCAATGTCATAGGAAAAGTTTATATCACTATCACACACTATATCCTTCAATATTTAACATTCATAAACGATTTGGAAAAAGAGAAACAGTGAGGTAGCAAAATTTGCAGATGATACAAAACTACTCAAGATAGTTAAGTCCCAGACAGACTGTGAAGAGCTACAAGGGGAATCTCACAAAACCGGGTAACTGGGTAACAAAATGACAGATGAAATTTAATGTTGAGAAATGCAAAGTAATGCTCACTGGAAAACATAATCCTAACTATACACATATAATAATGGGGTCTAAATTAGCTGTTATCACTCAAGAAAGATCTTGGAGTCATTGTGGACAGTTCTCTGAAATCATCCACTCAATGTGCAGCAGCAGTCAAAAAAGTGAAAAGTGTTTCTTGACTTTAGCAAAGCTTTTGACACGGTCTCCCACAGTATTCTTGTCAGCAAGTTAAGGAAGTATGGGCTGGATGAATGCACTACAAGGTGGGTAGAAAGCTGGCTAGATTGTCGGGCTCAACGGGTAGTTATCAATGGCTCCATGTCTAGTTGGCAGCCGGTATCAAGTGGAGTGCCCCAAGGGTCGGTCCTGGGGCCGGTTTTGTTCAATATCTTCATAAATGATCTGGAGGATGGTGTGGATTGCACTCTCAGCAAATTTGCGGAGGATACTAAACAGGACATCTTTATACCAGCATACCTTGAGAAGTTCCAAAAATCCATTAAAAAGAACTCCACAGTTATGCCCCTGACATTATCAAAAATAATCAGGCATGTCAGATCTCATTCAGGAGTACTAAATAAAACACATCTGAAATTTCTATTTGACACATTGGGGAACCACGCACACCAGTAAGGGGTTCTGTCACTGCCTGCCCTGGTTCATGTCTAAAGGTTCAGAAAAGGGCAGCAAAAATGATTAGGGGTACAGAATGGCTTTTGTATGAGGAGAGATTAATAAGACTGGGACTTTTCAGCTTTGAGAAGAGGCAACTAAGGGGGGATATGATAGGGGTCTATAAAATCATGAGTGGTATAGAGAAAGTAAATAAGGAAGTGTTATTTATTCCTTCTCATAATACAAGAACAAGGGGCCACCAAATGAAATTAATAGGTAGCAGGTTTAAAACAAACACAAGAAAGTATTTTTTCATGCAAAGCACTCTCAAACTCTGGAACTCCTTGCCAAAGGGTATTGTGAAGGCCAATACTATAATGAGGTTCAAAAGGGAGCTAGATAGATTCATGGAAGATAGGTCCATCTGGTTCATGACTAATCTAATCGCCTTCTATGATGAGATTACTGGTTCTGTGGATGAAGGGAAAGCAGTGGATGTATTGTTTCTTGACTTTAGCAAAGGTTTTGATACAGTCTCCCACAGTATTCTTGTCAGCAAGTTAAGGAAGTATGGGCTGGATGAATGCACTACAAGGTGGGTAGAAAGCTGGCTAGATTGTCGGGCTCAACGGGTAGTTATCAATGGCTCCATGTCTAGTTGGCAGCCGGTATCAAGTGGAGTGCCCCAAGGGTCGGTCCTGGGGCCGGTTTTGTTCAATATCTTCATAAATGATCTGGAGGATGGTGTGGATTGCACTCTCAGCAAATGTGCGGATGATACTAAACTGGGAGGAGTGGTAGATATGCTGGAGGGGAGGGATAGGATACAGAAGGACCTAGACAAATTGGAGGATTGGGCCAAAAGAAATCTGATGAGGTTCAATAAGGATAAGTGCAGGACGGAAGAACCCAATGCACAGCTACAGACTAGGGACCGAATGGCTAGGCAGCAGTTCTGCGGAAAAGGACCTAGGGGTGACAGTGGACGAGAAGCTGGATATGAGTCAGCAGTGTGCCCTTGTTGCCAAGAAGGCCAATGGCATTTTGGGATGTATAAGTAGGGGCATAGCGAGCAGATCGAGGGACGTGATCGTTCCCCTCTATTCGACATTGGTGAGGCCTCATCTGGAGTACTGTGTCCAGTTTTGGGCCCCACACTTCAAGAAGGATGTGGATAAATTGGAGAGAGTCCAGCGAAGGGCAACAAAAATGATTAGGGGTCTGGAACACATGACTTATGAGGAGAGGCTGAGGGAGCTGGGATTGTTTAGCCTGCAGAAGAGAAGAATGAGGGGGGATTTGATAGCTGCTTTCAACTACCTGAAAGGGGGTTCCAAAGAGGATGGCTCTAGACTGTTCTCAATGGTAGCAGATGACAGAACGAGGAGTAATGGTCTCAAGCTGCAGTGGGGGAGGTTTAGATTGGATATTAGGAAAAACTTTTTCACTAAGAGGGTGGTGAAACACTGGAATGCGTTACCTAGGGAGGTGGTAGAATCTCCTTCCTTAGAGGTTTTTAAGGTCAGGCTTGACAAAGCCCTGGCTGGGATGATTTAACTGGGAATTGGTCCTGCTTCGAGCAGGGGGTTGGACTAGATTACCTTCTGGGGTCCCTTCCAACCCTTATATTCTATGATTCTATGTCTTCAAGAGCAATGAACCAGAGGGGAACGGTCTGGTACTTAAGAACTTAGAGAGAACGGATTTAGGACACTCAGGACTGGAAGGGCCACTGGTGTCACCTCCAGTGAATAACTAGGCTGGCAGAAGCCAGGGTGAGACCTTGTGCTTATGGGCAGGCTATTGGTGTCAGCGATCTGAGACATAGCAGCACAGCATTAAGGAACCCCACGGTTACAGGATAGATAGTGACATAACCCCTTACTGGTCTGGGTGGTCCCCCAAATGTCACATTACTATAAATTGTTTTTGTGACACAGTTTCTCTCAAAATGTTGCATTTAGAAACAAAATAAAGGAAAAATAGGTATAGCTCATTTTAAAAAGAGTGTCTCAGAGATACCTTGCCCCCCAGATTTTTGGAAGCAGATAGAAGTACTGTCAAAATTGGGCTTAAAAAAAGGAAGCAAGTTGCAGCCACAACTGTGGTGTGATGGCTGCGTCTACAAAATCAACACCAATGACCATCTCCCATAAGAATCCATTTGGAGCAATGCATGCTGCCTAACACCTTCACAGATACAAATATTTACGAATAACGTATAGCCTGCTCCATTCAGTGTCTGAAAGCGTTCATCACCCTCTCTCTGAAAACCAAGTTCCTTTGAAATGTCTTACACTGGGCAATATTTAATTATTGATCACATTTTATCTTGACCATCATTCTATGTTTGTAAATGCTTACCACAGCAGGAAGCAGTTTTTCTTCAAGTAGTGCAATGTAGGCCAGTGTGTCAGCTCCTTGTTTTGCAGATAGTTCATAATCAGCATTGTATTTCTGTCAAGTTAAAAAACACACATGCAACACACACACACAGTGTCACATGAAAATTCTCACACAGAAAAGAAGTCCCACAACTGGTGGCTTCTGTAGAGCTAAACAGTTATTAAGCAGGTCAAGTAACCAAAATAATTTTAAGTCCTGCAATCTAAGAATGGAAAATGTATACCTACTGAAATTTTCTTCCTTTAATCATCCACACCCTCTGTGCTAAACCTCTCCATGCCCAACCTCTCTACTGCTCCCAGTATCCTCAGCCTCCACTGGAGAGGAAGGCCCAGAAAAACAGCCTGCCTTTAACTGCTTTCCAAGCAGCAGCAGAGTGAAACAGATGCAAAAAGTATTACTCAGGTCCCAATACTGTACTGAACTCCTCCGGTAGATAGCTCTCTCAATTTTCTGTAAAGCCTCATGCACATATGGAGATGTATAGAGAGTAAACCAAAACACTCTTTTATTTGTTATTTTTCAAAGTTATCCTTTTAGAAATGTAAACACTGTCTGAGTCCTGAAGGTACCATAGATCAAATTCTAGATTCAATTACACCAGCATAAATTTGAGTAATTCTACTGAAGTCAACAAATCAAATCCATTTAAGTTAGCTGAGATCAGAATCTGACCCTTGGTGTTTAGCCTTGTAGTTCACTGCCCAAGGAAAGAAAAGAGAAGTGGATATGTGTATAGACTATTCTGTACCATTCCTGGTTTCTAGAGCAGAAATGAGAAACTTCTCAAAGAATGAGAAGATAGATACACACAAATTTATGCAGGTACATATTGGTTCCTTTTAAAAGATGACCTGCAACAGATTTTTTTAAAATGGGTCTTGTGCCCACTTTTTCAGTCTTTACACTGTGTAAAGAAGATTTGGACGTTTGTTTTGTCAAAAAGAGACAAGTGTAGATATACTGGGAGTGTTAATAGTTTTCTTCCCAGTTTTGTGGAAGACCTCTGGGATATCTCAGAGGATGCATATTGTTAGTTCTCACACCTTGATTGGAAAGAGAGAAGTATTGAATCTCTAACCGATGTCTTTTCTCCAAGAGGTTCCTTAGTCACTGATGTTTAAAATTCTTGGGTTAAATATGTGTTAAACAGTGTGATTAAAAATCCTTTCCCAGCTCCAATTCTCAGTTTTCACTCTCTTAATTCTTCTGATGTCATAATATCACTAACTTTCCAGTCATCAGAGACTCTTCCAGGCTAGACAGGAACTGAATTTCTGATGTAAAAACAAAGCAGGGGGAAAAAAAAGAGACAATACCATTTTAGGCCCTCTTCCTACATTATAAAGATGGAAAAACTGTACAAACCAACTCCCACCCTTTGCAGATTACTTAACATTCTAGATGTTGCTCATCAAGAGTAAAACTGTACATTGCCAAAATGTGCATCATGAAAAACGATTCCAGATTTTCTTTGTTTTGCTATCCAAAAAATCCCCACAGCAGATTAAAAATAATAGATGTTTTAAAGTAAAATAAACATTTCTGTTAGAGTAATCCAGTTATGTAAAAAACAGGACATAAAAATGTGATCTATAAAAACCAGCAACATTAGAGAAAGATTAGCTATTTGAACACTTCATACACAACTCAGGCTGGGTCAACCTGCTCAATGAAGCTTTTGTTGTTTGTTTTATATTTAAACCTTAGAAGGGTTAAAGTCAGTCCTGCTTAAACAGCTAACCATGGTCCACACTCTGCCACCCTTACTCATACTTGAGAGACAATTACTTATGAGTAGTCACAATGAAGTGACCTAGTGCTACTCTACGCAAGTAAGAGTAGCAGAATTGGGCTTCATGTTATTAGAAACCATCTGTATGGATATTTACAGATAAATATTGTGACACAGGCAGAAATGTTACATGACAGAGAAAAAAACAAGTTGCAAATTAAATTAAACTGAACTAAACCCAACATTTCTCTTTAGCAAGTTAGAGACCTACCTGTTTTCTTAGGAAGTTTAGTATTTTTGCTGGCTGAGTAATAACTGTCTCTTCTGATATCAACACTGGCACATCTCCTAAGAAGTGAAAATTATACTGTCAACAGAATTTACATGGGACACTTTTAATTGAATTTGAAATGGGCCCTAATCCTACAAACACTGATACAAGTGCTTAGCTTTACACAACAAAGAACTTCATTACGGTCGTGCATGTGTTTCCAGAATCAGGGCCATAGTTAGCATGGAAAAAGAATCCAAACAAAGACAGGACCACATCACAGTCAGACTGAAGTCAATAGGATACGCTGGGCACTTTTGAAAAGCAGGCTACTTTTTAGGTACCTAACTGTAGCTACCTATTTGAAAATTTCAAAGCCAGTAAACCTACAACTTGTACACACAACTAGTCCGTTAGCCCATTCTCCCATCTTTCTCCCGCATTTGTTTTAAACCCCAGTTATGTCTTGCCTTAAACTAGAGCCACCATCTGATCTGAGCAGGCAGATCCCTGCACCCTTATGGAACCTCACTGACTTCAGTGGGACTCCTCACAATGGTGTGAGGGTCCACCTGAACACACCAGATTGCAGGATTGGGGTTTAAGATTGTAAACTCTTTGGGACAGCCTATAGCAGTGGTCCCCAAACTGTGGGGTGTGCCCCCCGTGGGGGGGTGTGGAGAAACATTCCAGGGGGCATGGTAAGGCCCAGGTCAGCCCCTTTGGGAGGGCAGGGAGGAAGAGCCACCCAGCCCTGTTCTGCCCTCAGCTCTGCTCTGGCTCCAGACCCAGACCTGCCCCCAGCAAAGGCCCCAACTCCCAGCTGTTGCTCTGCTCTCGGCCCTGGACACAGCTCCAGCCAGGTGGGGACGGAGCGCCACACAGTTCCACTCCGGCTCTACCCCCAGCCCTGCCCCCAGCTGAGGCCCCAGCTTTGGCTTCTGGCCACGACTGTGGCCTGGCCACGGCCCCACTCCCAGCCATGGCTCTGCTCCCGGCTGCAGCTCTGCTCCCGGCTGCAGTTACGCTCCCGACCATGGCCCCAGCCGCAGCTCCAGCCCCGGCTCCCAGCGGGATGCACACAGATTACATTTATAGGAAAGGGGGGGCATGACCTTAAGATATTTGGGGACCACTGGCCCACAGAGTCTATCTTATATTATATTTGTACAGTACCTACCACAATGGGACTAGATTTGGTTGGGTCTTTAGCTGCTACCATAATACAAGTAAATAAGACTGTATTATTGAACCAGAGTTTTGGAGAATTAGTTGAATTTAAAATGCTCTTTCCTTATATTTAACTTGTTAAAAAATACAGAATTTATGAGCTTATATGTTAAATTAGATCCTGATGTAATTCATAGAAATCAAAGAGATATACCAGGGATGAATTTTGCCCTACAAGTCATAAGGGGCGAAGTTCTATGTGGATATAAGTGATACACAAGCTAATCATATGACAGGTAGCAGTGGCAAATTAGTTTAACTTGCACTGATTTGGTTTCCAGAGCCTGTGCAAAAGGAGTGCGATTTACATACCAATGATGAAGGAAATAAACTAGCAGGAGGGTCCAAAATAAAGGCCTCCCTAGCATATTATCTTAAACCCACCTCTTAGTTGTATTTCCTCATACACCATCCTTTTGATTCACCTTTGTGTAAATTCATCATGGTTTTGCACATTCAGATTGGTGCAAATTATACTTCTTGACGTTTACACTCATCTTCTAACCAAGTTACATCTAATTTAAAGGAACACTGGTAACTTGATAATCTAATTTCCATTTGAAAGTTCTGTGGCTACTATTTTTACAAATTACCTCTAGCTATACTGTGCTGAAAAATTAGAAAATTTTAATTTTTTTCTGATTCAATTTGTTTACTGTGTGTGTTTGACAAAACTATAGGTATAGTCAGTTTCAGTGTTTTGTTGATTGTCAGTTGTATCAAATTTACATAGTGATCCAGGATATACTATTTATACCCTCTGGATAGCACTTTACTGTCATACAATTTTCAGGCTTGATATTGTAAACACATTTTCATGCATGCTTAATTTCATTAATGTGAGTAGTCCCACTGACGTCAAATAGATTACTCACATGTGTAAAAGTTTGGCATGTACATACAATTATTTGCAAACTCAGGCGTTCATTTGTAAAATGGCTAGTGTGTATAGGAAAAAAAATTACAAAAGCAAGTACCTTTTGGAGCTCTCCATGAGTTATCAATAGCATTCACTTTCACTGGCGCACCAGAAAAACTGGCATAAGCCTGCAATAAACATTGCATTAAAAATTCTAGTCAGCATTTAAAAAAAAAAAGTGATCTTTTTAAGAATTGATATCACTAAGCTAGAGCACTTCTGGGTAGCCATGTTGTTAATGGTTCACGATCTCACTTTCTTTATGCACATTCAGTGTATTTTTTAACAAATAGATGACTAACATTATTAATCTTTTTGTGCTAAGAGTTAGAATTTCTTGCTGTAACTTGTACTTATATTAACTGCAAAAGGGTTGGTTTAGGCAGTTTCAGGCAGTGGTGGTCAGCTAGAATAATTTTTAAATGTCAGAACGTTTCTAGGAAACTAGGAGTTAAGAATAATGTCCTGACATCAGTGCCATACTGCAAACACATAGGTATCCAAATTAACTCTATGTTGTAGAAGGACCTTGGAATTATGTGACCAAGCATTACTATGGGCTCTAGAGACTAAACGGGAAAAGACATGGCAGCAATTCCCTACCTCCTGACCTCGCCAGCTCCCCTGTGCAGGCTCAATGACTTCAGGGCAGCTCTGCAAGGGTGTAAAAGTCCACCAAAGCAGATCGGCTATCAGGATTAGTATTTTAGGTTGTAAATTCCTCAGGCCGTCATTTAGGTTTAAAGAAATAATTTTCCTTACTGAGCAATCACCGAGACACAGACGTGAACAATAATGTTGCTACACTTCAATTAATGGGCTTTTTGCTCGTCTCTGCCTATAGTACCTGCCAGGGAAGCTGTAGGATCGCTTTCCTGTAGCCCAAACAGAGTCCCAGGCGAGGTATAAATAACGCGCCATTCCGCATCAGGGAACCGGCAGGCGGCATGAGCCGTAACAAAGGTCCGAACACAGGCCCGTGGTGGAAGGGAACCGCTTCCCGGAGTTATTTCAACGGCCACAGCCCGGGGATCGGATTTCCCGCAGCGCGGCGCCCCGCAGCTCCCATCAGCGGCCGAGGGGCTCTAGCCGGGGGCCGCGCCGCCACGGGAGCTGGGGCCGTTTGCCATCGCCCCAGGCAGACCGGCAGCCGGCTCCGCAGAAACTGAGACGAGAACTAGGACTCCGCGCCCGGCAGCAGCTGCAGCGGCGCCGCCCCGCAGAGCCTCCCGACCGCCCCCCCAGCGCGGCGCCACCCGGGGCCATCCCGGTCCGCGAGCCGATCGGGCGCGAGCCACTTCCCCGCCCCACCTCCCGCGAGCTGATTGGGTCGCCCCCCGCCGGCCGTTACCATGACAATCAAGGACTCCCTGTGCACGGACGGCAGCCCCCAGTCTCCTCCCCAGCAGCTCAGCTCCATGGGAGACGCCATCTTGCCGCGGCCCCTTTGCCCCGGAAGCGATTGCTTCCGCCTCGGGCCTTCCGGTGGGTGCTCCGTCCCGCGAGACGCGTGTGGCTTGGGCACTGGTGGGCCTCGTGCTGCTGGCTCCCGGCGCGCGGGGTGCAGCGCTAGCGCGTGTCGCGGAATTCTGGGCGGCCCGGCACCCTCCCAGCACAGCCTACGCGCAGCCGCCCGCCCCGGAGCTGCGGCGCCCCCACCACGGGGAGGGGACAAGGCGAGCCCCCCTCTCCACCGCATAGACCTGGCTGCTGGGGCGGCCCGCAGCTCCGCAGACAGGGGTGGTGCCATAGGTCGCCAGTGTGGTGGCGCCTTTAATTTCCCCCTCTCCCCTTCATTCCCAGTCTAGTTGAGTGCCCTCGCCACTGAGCCTCACTGTCCGCCCTCGGCAGCTAACATAGGGTCTGTCTGCACAGCCGGGAGTTAGTGGGAGTGGAGTCAGCTGGCTGGTCTGCCTTAGCTAGGCCTGAGCACCTGCTCCGCATTTTAACCCTACAGAAGGCTTCCTGGTTGTAAAGAGGAACAGGAATACAGTGGCTTGGGTGATTGCATTGAAACACTGTTGGATAGAGCTTTTCCACCGTGCTGCAGATGGAGCTAACATCTTGATGAAGGCAAGCAGGCATAAGCAGTGATCAGTTACAAGTGAAAAGCAAATCGGGATGCGCTTATATTCTTTAAAGTCAGAAGGGACCATCATGATCATCCGTCTGACCTCCTGCATACACCCACTCCAGAAATAGCCCCCTAACCTATGGCTAAGTTACTGAAATCCTCAAATCATGGTTTAAAGACTTCAAGTTATAGAGAATTTACCATTTACATTTGTTTAAACCTGCAAGTGATCCATGGCCTGTGCTGCAGAGGAAGGTGAAAAGCCCCCAGGTCTCTCCATATTTGGGGTCAGGAAGGAATTTTCCCCTTGGTCAGAATGGCAATCAGTTAGACCCTGACCATGTGACTCACTGCAGTCACCTCCAAGTGCGCAGTCTACAGCTTCTCTGTTACGCTGGCTATACATAAACTTTTTGTTATCTTTTCTTATACCTATGTAGGGCCCTACCAAATTCACGGTCATGAAAAACGCGTCACGGACTGTGAAATCTGGTCTTTTGTGTGCTTTTACCTTATACTGTACAGATTTCACAGGGGACACCAGTGTTTTTCAAATTGGTAGTTCTGACCCAAAAGGGAGCTGCCAAGGGGTTGCAATGTCATTTTAGGGGAGATGTGGTATAGCCAATCTCACTTCTGCGCTGCCTTCAGAGCTGGGTGGCTGGAGAGCAGTGGCTGCTGACTGAGGGCCCAGCTCTGCAGGCAGCAGCACAGAAGTAAAGGTGGCGATACCATACAATGCCATCCTTACTGCTACGCTGATGCTGGTGGCAGCTCTGCGTACAGAGCTGGGCTCCCAGCCGGCAGCCACCGCTTTCCATGGCATTCTTATGGCTGTGGGGTTACTTTAACTTCTGTTTTCCCCACAAACTTGATTACTCTGCAATTTCTTCACAACAATAAACATTACTCTGTTAAAATGTTAAATCACGGTAGGCTTCTGTCAAGTCTAAATCTGCCTTTGCTCCCAACAAACACTAACCACAAGAAAAAGTGCCCTGTATATTTATATAAGCAGAAATAATGTAGATTGTTACATTACTCTTTTCTGACATTTTGTTTTAATTGTCTATTCACAGAGAAGGAAAAACATGGTTTGCTATTTTAAAAAAGTGACTTTGAACAAATAAGTGTTTAATGTATCACAGTAGTTAAGAAAAAATGTTAAAAATAATTCCTTGGTGAGATGCACAAATATTTGCTCGCTGTACTGTATCTTGTTTTCTGTTAAATAATGTTACACACATGTCTATGTCACCCAGTATGTTGTGCTTTACTATTAATATGAAAGAGGAACTCAAGAGTTAATTCAAGTTCATAAGTCATGATAGTAACCGTAAGAAATCCCTCACATTTTTCTGAGATACTGGAGCACATTAGATATGGGCCTGATTTAAAAACAATTTAGGACCCTGTCCTTCCATCAGAACTATGGTAGACAGAGTATATCTCATCTTTCCATGGAAATGAAATGGGAGAATACTCATCTCATTTAAGTTGTTATATGCCACATAAATATGTTTCTGTTTGGACTATAAGACCAAAATTATATATTAGCTAGCAAAGTACAGTTGCCAAAGCTAGTCATATACAATAAGTATAAAATGACATTCCAGAGGTGAGTACTTGTTTATTTATGTTTAAAAAATATGCTGTGCAGCTTTTTGGGAGTAATATTTTGTCAAATTTAAATAACTAGTAGCTGAAAGCCCATCACAGGGATAATTAATAAAGCTGTGTGTCAGAAAGTCAAAACTGGCTCAGAACTTAAAGATTGGATGGTAATAGACCACAAATCCTGGTCACGATTGAACCTGGTGATAATCTGTGGCTATGGTTTTATAGTAAGTGTGAGAGTGGGCAAATGTGTGGGTTGTGCTAGGATAGCTGTGTTGATTTATGTGTGGGTTGCAGTGTGCTGGGAGAGTTGTGTGAATTTGTGTGGGTGGCAAATGAGGATGTGTGTGTTTGGGGTTATTGTGTGGGTGGTTTCGAAGAACTGTGGCAGTTGGGCCAAGTAATCCACCATCTGTGCAGTCTCCCAAACACAGTAATGAAATTGTTATATGCAGATTAGCTATAGAGCAGGGGTTCCCAAACTTGGTTTGCGGCTTGTTCAGGGTAAACCCCTGGCAGGCCACAAGACACTTTGTTTTCCTGAGCATCCGCAGGTACGGCTGCACGCAGCTCTTAGTGGCTGCGGTTTGCCCCTCCCTTGATGCAGCCGGGGCAATAACAGCTCAGAGGACTCTGAGGAGGAAGTTCTCCATAGAATATCAAGATAGCTGGAGACAAGGGAAGCAGAGAGAAAGCAGCCTTCAGCACCAATTGAGACTGAATTCCAGGAGGGGAGAAACCTTCTCATGGTGGTAATCAGCTGTGGGCCTAGCTCGTCACATTCTACAAAGACTTGGCATGAGATCAAGCTGTATACTCCAGAGCAGGCAAAGGCAGTGGGAAAAGCCCTTGGTTCCTTAAATCGAGAGACAGCCCTAGGCTGGCTGGCCAAGGTAAATGCTCTCCCTGGACTTGGCAAAGAGGATGCTGCTGTGTTGGTGTAGGAGTGTATGCCAGGAGAAGATTTCAGTACCCTCCCCATCCATCTACAGGTGGGGGACACAGAGAACACTCTACAGCTGTTTGAATGTGTGCTGAAATTCTACTTTCCCCACCAAAATCTAATAGGAAGGTACTACTGTGAATGGCAACAGGTTCATGAATGACCTGAAAAGTACTTAAGCAGGAAGAAGCTATTGTATTTCTGACTGGTGCTCTTTCATGCGACACTCCAGAGTTTCAGGAAGCAGTCTTGTGAGGGTTAGCTCCTACCCTGAAAGTTACTTTAGGATCACTGAACCATCAGACCATCTCACTGAGGGAACTGGAGGACAGGTTATGAGAGGCCTATGAAATCCAGAGAGAAGCCTTCCCTGTACCTGGATCCAGGAAGAAGGTAGCAGTGACCACAGACAGAGTAGCAAAGAAAAGGAGTTTCCCAAAGGTCACAGAGGGAATTCCAGCTGTCAGCAAGGGAAAAAACGGTCTGCAGCATAGCATCATGGTAAAAATAGTTACCAGAACAGCTCTCACAATGAGGAGCAGAGGGCATTCAGAAATGCCTTATGGAAGAAGCTGCTTAAATTTGACACTAATGAAGCCATAAATGGATTACCAGCAGAGAAGCTGCTACAACGCTCATGAGGTACGAGAAACAGGAAGCAGTCTCCAGCAAGCATCAAGAAGGAAACGCTCCTAATCTGATGTGATGGGGCCAAACTCCCCCTCATTCCCCAGTAACGGCACCTGTAACACACAACAAATGGGGAAGACCAACCACATCAGTCACGATGGAGGGAGCATTTGGGAAACTTGGTCATCAGATGCTGATAGATACCTGTGCTACAGTTTCAATCCTATGCACAGATGCTGAACCTAAAGTGAAAAGGCACCCCATCAAAGACATAAAGGTCCTAGTAGGCTTTAATGGAAGGGAAGGTATGGTTTTCTTCACAAAGCCAATCAGATGTGTCATCCATACAATTGCTACCAAAGCTGTCTTTGGAATTCAAGCCTTAGGTGGCCAAGGTATCTTTGGCATGGACTTACTATCGCAGTTGAATCTGGTAGTGGCTCTTCTTAATCAAAGGTTGATCCAGAATGTGGAAAACGGACAGCATGTGGTAATTCCAGCATCCCACCATGTGGTAGCTGTGAAGGCACCTGAAGATCTAGTGATGCCTGATTGGAAAGCAGAAGTGGCTATAGTTGCACAAAGACACTTGGAGGTGTTTGCTAAAAAAAACCTCCAGTGTGGAAAGATAACAGCCGAGGTAGTGGTTGATGAGCCAGATCCCAAACCATAAAGTCAGTACCACTATCCTGCTGCTGCAGAAGATGGCATCAAGAACACTGAAGCACTAGTAGAGCAAGGAGTGCTCATAGAGACTGAAAGCTTGTGTAGCTCTCCAATGTGTTCTGTCATAAAGGTGGATAAGAAGACGTGGCAATTAACGATAGATTACGTTGAGCTCAATAGAGTGACCCCATGCCTAGCCCCAGTGGTTGCAAAATTTAAAGAAATAATGGCAACCATTGCATCAGGAGCGAGATGGTTCTCCGTACTGGATCTCTGAAACGCCTTTTCTTCAATTCCACTTCACCAGTCAGCTTGGTATAAGTTCGCCTCCATGTATAAGGACTGGTGGTGCACCTTCAGCCGCGTCCCCAGAGATTCCACAATGCTCCCTCGATTTGCCACTGATTTGCCTCAAGAATGTGGAATTCCATGGCAGAAAGAGACAATATCCTGAGCTATGTGGACGACATCTTAGTAGCTACTGCCACACAAGAGAGGAGAACCTTGAAACCCTGGATGCTGTCCTAAATAAAATAAAGAATACCGGATTCATCATTAACCCAGCCCAGGCTCAGCTAGTGCTCTCAGAGGTCACCTACCTAGGATTAACTTGGATTTAAACTTGGAGAGTGGTCAGTTTAGATGAGCTATTACCAGCAGGACAGTGGGGTGGGAGGAGGTATTGTTTCATATTCTCTGTGTGTATATAAAGTCTGCTGCAGTTTCCACGGTAAACATCTGATGAAGTGAGCTGTAGCTCACGAAAGCTCATGCTCAAATAAATTGGTTAGTCTCTAAGGTGCCACAAGTACTCCTTTTCTTTTTGCGAATACAGACTAACACGGCTGTTCCTCTGATACCTAGGAATGAGTCTGGGAAAGGAAGGGACTTAATATGCAAGCTCCCTGCCCCTCAAGATGTCTCAGCTCTGCGATCTTTCCTGGGATTTACTGGGTTCTCCAGAGAGTTTGTGAAGGGCTATGCTGAGTTGGCCAAACCTCTGTACACACTGCTTAGGGTATGCCAGGAATGGAAGTGGGATCAAGGACACCAAGAGGCTTTCACTGCTTTAAAACAAACCCTCACTAGTGCACCTGCACTGGCATACCTGAAGCCCAATGAGCCAACCCAACTTCCGTTGGGAACAGCAGACCAAGACATCAGTGCAGTCCTCCTCCAGGACCAGAGCAATGGACTCAAGCCCATTCCTTATGGATCAAAAGTCCTGAGTGAAGTGGAGCGGCAATACAATACCTGTGAAAAAGTAGTACTGGCTCTAGTATGGTCCCTGCGTCACTGGGAATATTTAATTGGCACGTCCCCAGTGATCCTCAAAACCACTCACGCTCACCTCAGTTATGTTCTATCCGGTCAATTAATGAGGGTCGAATGTCAAGTCCCAGACTTGCTGGATGGATGCTTAGCCTCATGAACAAAACTGTTGACATGCAGAAAACATCTCAATTAGCTGTTCTACCTTATGCCCTCCTCAAAGAAGGCCAAGAGCATGAATGTCCACTGCCTCCTAACGAGTGGAACAGACTAAGTCACCCTTCCAAGTGGAAAACAGTTATCAAAGAGTGAAGGACCAGAATTTAAAGATCTGGGTGGTGGATGGTTGTTGTTTCCACAGGGATGGAAAACCCTATGCAGGCTATGCAGCATTATGGGTAGAGTCTCGAAAGACCCTGCAAGGAACAGTGAGGCCAAACTCAGCCCAGGACGCAGAAATAGTGGCGGGGCTAGTAGTGCTACATGAGGAAGATCCAGAAGACACATGGATATGTTTCGATTCTGATTGGATCATATGGGCATTAAGTGAGTGGATGCCAGTATGGGTTCAACGAGGAATGAGGTCAGCTGATGGACGACAGATTGCACACTCGAAGTATTTGCTGCACCATGCGTGGAAGTTAGCATCCAGAAGATCAGGTAACACTTACCTTTGCAAGGTGAAGGCTCACCGTCAGGACCACGCAGAGATCTCTATGTTGAGCAACAAAGTCGACCAATTGACAAAAGAAAGCCACCTTATTGGGAGAGGAATATTTCTGGACCCATTCTGACGAGGGGGCGCTAACAGTACAATCGAAAGAGGTGGAATTAACAGGGCAACTGGATGTGAAGGAACTGCAGAATAAAGATAAGGCGATCCACGACGTGCTAAAAAAGGAGGAACATCGCAATTATCATATTTTTTAAAATAAACACAAACTCATAACGGCCTTAAGAAAAGATGCGAAAGATGCGTCACCAGTTCTGGTTATGCCCACCTATCCTCACAGAGAGATGATTAGTCTGGCCCATAACCAGGGGCATTTCTGTGTGGCGAAGACTGTAGGCCGAATAACCTCTGTAGCATGGTGGCCAGACATTATCAAAGATGTGACCAAATACATTCAAAACTGTCTGGCCTGTGCCAAAAACAACTCGAACAGAAAAGTCATCAAAGGGCCTATGTTGCACCAAGGCATTGGGGGACCATGGTCCTGCCTACAAATTGATGATACAGGTTCCTTACCATGCACAGGATGTGGTCACAAATATTGTTTAGTAGTCATGGATTCATTCATGAAGTGGGTGGAGGCATACCCCACTCGTGACTCTACAGCCATAACAATGGCAAAGGTGTTAATGGAACAAACATTCACCAGGTTTGGGCTGCCAGAAATCATAGACTATGACCAGAGACCCCACTTCATGGGAAAGGTCATGAAGACCATGTGCCAACCCCTTGGAATTTGCCAAAAGCTTCATATTGCAGGGCACCCTCAGAGCTATGGGCTTGTTGAGCAGATAAACAGGACCATTAAGGCAGTGCTGAGGAAGATCATCAGTGGCCAGGGCAAAAACTGGGACCAGAAGCTCCCGTTGGTCTTAATGGCAATGAGATTAATTGTGTCCTCTCACGGGTTCACCCCACATGAGGTGCTGATGGAACGCCTAATACGAACACCTGAGCACTGGTGGCTGGGAGGTTCCCCCCTCAGATGACCACCAGCCATGGCTAGTAGTGGACAGAATCATGAAAAAGTCTTAAATGACATCAGCTCAACCAACATAAAAATAATGGATAAGAGACTAGGGAATTGCCTCAACACCATTGAATGGGAAATTGGGGACAAAGTTATGTATAAGTTATTTTCTGACCAAAGGCATACCCTAAGTCCAAGGTGGGTGGGACCAGTGGTTATCACAAACAAAGCCAGCCCCACCGTCTATGAGGTTGAGCTGAAGGGGAAGAAAGGTAAAAAACTGAAGTGGTTCCACTCCACTCAGCTTAAGAAGTGGAAGGGGACTGAGTCATACATGTAAAACCAAAAGTATAATTGACATTCTGTTTGGTTATGCTGTTGGGGTCAAGATTCTTCAGTCGCCTCTTATGGTTTATAAGATGTGTAAATATGTATTGTATGCTGTCTGTGGACTAAGGGGAACATTATTTTTGCAGTGTGGAGCCTATAAAGGGTATTAAGAAAACTGAGCAGATTGGTAAAACATTACCAAAAGTTTGGGGAGCGTATCATGGACCAGCATTAACAGATGATGTTGGCCATATTATGGTATTTGCGTATAAGAGTGGGGCCAATTGTTTCCTCTGTTGGAAAGAGGAGAGAGGTCTAATATGGCCTTTCTCCCTCATGATAGTGCTCAAACAGCATTATCAAGCAAGGATTCGGAATCCCTGAATAGGGTTGTTACATTTAGTAAAAGTTGTGGGGTGGGGAAAGATCCAAGACAAACACATAATAAATTGCTCCGGTGGACTTGTGACAAGAAGTCTCTTAAGCTGTGCTTGCCTGACCTCTAATTTGACACCTTGAGTTAGAGAAGGGATAATGCAGGTGAAAGTGTTTATGAACGCTCAGTTCTATGTACCCTATTTTAAAGTAAGACTGCATACCCCTTCAGAAGCATACCTTGTACATTTGAATTGTAGTAGCAGACCTGAGCACTACTGCAATACTTCTAATGGTGTAAATCATTTTTGTTCATTGTATAAGCAAACATTATTTGTAGCTAGTTGTTACGGAAGCATAAATATTTCCATCTTTATAAATAATTCAGGGGTATGGTATTTGGCAGGGGTGTTTGGAGTCAAATAACACATGGAAGTGATTGTAATTCCCAAATCAGATACTAGTCACATCAGCCCCGTGTTAGTAAAGCAAGATCTGAGATGGTTGCTGATTACTAACCCTAGATATGCTCTAAAGAAAGTAACTATGGATATGCAACTATTGGTAGAAAATGTATAGCCTTAAATGTGCACCTTTCACAAAATCATCAGTGATGGGATGTATGGGTTAACAATACTGAGCCCAGGTATTCTGAGATAAAAAGAGATCTAACCGCGAAAGTATTAGGTGTTGTAGGAGCTAGCCCGGGAGTGGTAAACTCCGTAAAGGCTAATAGCCTAGCTCATCCTTAAATCAACCCTGATAACATCATTAAACAAAATCAGTGACCTGAACTATGACATCGTCACCACCATCTCCGCAAGGTATAATGCCCAAAAACAAAATCAGGAAAAGGTAATAGGTGCCATAGGTATCTACAATATAATACATTGTGGGCACTTACTTGCGTCCAAGTGCAAGCATGGCTACAGAATGTGGTCAGTTGGAATTCTTAGCATAGGATTTCAAGGCATCATCCCAATGGAAATAAAGAATTTAATGTTAAGGGATGTAACACCCTTTGAAAAGGAACACCACACTTGGTATAAGCTGTTGATTTCAGCTTTGACCCAAATTTAAAGAGTCACTGCCCATATATTAACCATCAATAACGTGAGCACAAATTGGGTGTATCCCCTCATCCCACTTGGAATCATCATTAATCAGACAATCATGATTCCTGTAGACATCCCAAAATAGGTACTTAAATCAACACATTGGTATTTTTCCTCATCTTTAAGTGTTTGTGTCTGGGAACCAAATAATGGCTATCTTTGTACCACAAATGTGTATGAAGGACCACACATTTCTTTAAGCCCAGACCAGGGAAGGTGTCACTATGATCCGCAATCACATATGAGCAATCAATCTGAGCTAGTAGTGATAAACAGCAACTGTATTTGCATCAGGAATAAATGTAAAAAGTTTATTGTAAATTTCTTCTAGGAGATTGTCAATGATCCTCATGTAAATTTATGTATTTATTTTGTACTTATTCAGGGATGTGATGTAACCTTTATTTCAGATAAGATGAATGTGCAAAATATCCATTGTCTTAATTTGTATCAGCATGTGAACCCTGTTAATCTAGGGATTAACATCGATGTGTTAAAACAATTGGTACAGTATCCGGTCCTAGAAAATCATATTAAAGATCTAGTGGAGCACAGTAAAAGCATAATGCTGGCCATGCATCATTCCACCTATCAAATCAAGAAGATTCTTAAAAGGTGCTGAAAAATTTCAAGTTTGCCCGTTGGTGGGAAAGTCTATTTGTCATTCCCACCGAATTTGCAGAAGCCTGGCACATCCTTGTCCATCCCTTTATCATTATTTTAATCTTGCAAGTTGTTACTATTATTTTAATTGTGGCAACTATTGGATGGGTCAAAGTTAAGGTAAAAAGGGACATGAATAGGTCCAGGTACTCCGGCAAACCTGAAGCTTAAGCAGTGTAGATGATAACAAATATAGCTAAAGCTATAAAATCACCAAGGAGGGGATATGTAAACCTGTACCTGTGCTCTTACCACCTGATTCCCTAGCTAGACTCGTCTGACCACCCTCTCTATGGGCAGGTCAGTGCTGCATTGCTCACGCTCGCTAGTTATTCCACCTAAAGAGTTAAGTTGCTCCATGCATGACAGTGCTCCATGCATGACAGTGAGTCAAGAACTGACCTGAAGAGAGAAGATCACAGTTTACCTGTGTGAAGATCCCCGTATGTTCCTGTGCCCTGAGTCCTGTATTCTTCGGTGTCCAGTGTTCCAGTCTGTCGTCTCCATTGGTGTCTGTGCATCCTTCCTACCTACAGTATATGGTGATGTGTTAACCCTTACATTATTGCTGTTGTACCCATTGTGTGTAAAGGGTTCTTGGGTTCAGGGCTTTAAGCCCACAGTTGTGTTAATATCCGAGTTGTTTATATCTGGTTATTCTTTAGTTGAGGTCCATGTTTAATAAATCGTGTCTCCTTTGCACCTAGCCCTACTAACTAAAACCCCAAAGATAGAGATAGGGGAAAAGGTGCAACGTGAATCTTCTTAATTAACCTATTCCAAGGTTAACAAGAGGAGGAGAGCAAGCAGGGAACCACACTCAGTGTGTGTGAGAGGGAAGAAAAAGGAAAGAGTGATGGGGAGGTTGCATTGTATTTTGTCTGTGTGGAAAGGGAGAGCTGCCAAAAGAGTTAAACTCAGAATGCCTTGCAGAAGTGAAATGTGAATTATCTGGCCATTGTGCCTGGTCCTAGTCTTAAAAGAGGCATAAAAAAGGCAGCAGCTGGAGGGAATTCACAGCACAGAACGAGAGAAATGTGAGTGTGGCATTATAGTTAAAATCAAATACAATGACCTAGCTTTGTGAGGTGACTGTGTTGATAGTTGTAAACTGCATGTATCAACAGTCACAAAGAGCTATCACAGAGATTATTTCTCGTAAGGGTTATTCATTTCTTAGGAGTAGAGGGCATCTTCTAGTGAAATTACTACTTTAAACAAGGAATATTAAACCTTCTGAAGTGTTTGTAGCCCTTATAAGAAATTTTGGGACATGACTCAGCAATATGTATGTAAACTTCCCAAAGATTCAGCTTAGTTTGGATAAATAAATAATAAAATAGGAAAAATCTGGTCAAAAATTTCCCAACATAACAGTTTTCCCATCTCAAAATGCTGATTCCACAAAATTGAAATGTCCAATGGGAATGTACTGATTTAGTCAAACTCTTCAACAAAAAATTCTCTAAAAGCTTCATGTCACTCAGGTTGAGGCACTTCATTTTGAGTTTGTCATCTTGACTACTCTGCATCATTTTATATAATAAAAAATCAAAAATAAAGTGCATTTTGATAAGATTGAGTCAATATTTCCAAAACAATTTTTTGAGGGGAGGGGAATTTTCATTTCACAGGAAATTTTAACTTTTCTTTCCAATCTAGACAAAAAGGAAATTTTGAAATGTTGGACTTTCCCATGGAATGGATATTGTGAGTTTCGAACGACACTAAACAGGAACTGGTCATCCACTGAAAACATAAAGTGATCATATTAAACCAATATTGGTCAAGTTATACTGATACTGATAACCCCTTCACTATAATGTTTTGTTGTGGACCTATAAAGGCATTGAATGGGCTAGCAGCACACTTCAGCATTCCTGGAGCCATTCATTGGTACTCTATTATTACAATTGTTATTTTAAGTATGCAAGTAAAATATTCTCATCCTTCAACATGGAGAGGCAAAATATCACATTATTCTCACACTAAAAGAAAACTCCATTGAAATAACAATCTATTAACATCCCCAGTTCATAAAGAAATATAAAAATAAGGAAATAAGAGCAAAACCCTATTCTCAGACCTCAACAGGTCTGCAGGACATTAATGGGCATTCTATAAATGAAGTGAGAGCAGAATGGCACAGTTGAAATCTACCATACAGATCTGAGAGCAGAATTTTTGCCCCAAATTATCAGGAGTATAGGTAAATCAAAGGAAATCATTGTCCCTGTATATGTTTCAGAGCATTATATGATCAGCCACATTAATTCGAAGTAAAATTATGCACAGTTCCACACTAAGGGCCAAATTATGTTTCTCCTGAACAGATGCGCTAGAGGGGGGGAAGGGTTCAAGGAATCTTTCCTTCTTAATCTACCCATCCAGGGACTAGCTATAATCTACTTCCTTGTTTGTCTGTCTTGGCACTTATATGACTCCCATCCCCATAGTCTTCCTGTGTTGGAGTGTGCAAGGATAGGTGGCCATTGCTGCCTGCAAGTTCAGTGGCCTAAAGGAGACTGTTTCTTTGTGGAGGGAGGGAGGGTGCATCTGTGGCTCTTCTCTGGGTGCAGGCTAAACTAGCTGTATTGGAGGGATACATCTGTTAAACAGGTGTAGAAGGATCAGCCCTTTCTACACTGCCCCAGGGCCAAATTCATCCCTGTGCTACTGCAGAGTCCAGTGCAGGGATCAAGAGGAGGCAGCTTGCTCCCTCCCTCACCAATCCAGGGGCTATCCGGGATCTTTCTCCACTAGGATGCTTGCCTGAAACTCCTGTTAGTGTTAATGAAAGCTACGCATGCAAAATGGGAAGGATTATATGTCATTTTGAAAAGTTTAGGGCTTGAGCCTGCATTTCTGTATGGGAAAAACTCTTTGAAGTCCATCTGAATGTTGCCTGTGTACACGTTGAAGGGTTAGGTCTGTATTATCAAAATAAAAGTAAAAGGCTGTGATTTAGAGCTGTGTTTCATTCCTGTGTCTTAGTTTGGCAAGTATTCTAAGTTTTTAAAATAGTGACCCAAGCACCCTTTCATGAAAACCAGTGAGTCTTTCGTCACATGTTAAGAACAAATTATGAAAGTTGAATTAATCGATTGGGCTTTTCCCCCCATTGCTTGGAATTTGAACAAGACACTGCCTTTTTTTTGCTTAAAAAAAGGAAAACCTGCAGTGTTGACAATTTCTCTAAATTCTATATGCTTAGTATTCTGTTGATTTACATAAATTAGGAAAGAAAAATATTTTAACAGTTGAGTTGAGCTTCACTCACAGACCCTATATTAAGGATTGCAGTCTCATGTGCCTTTAAGAAATTTCTTTATAATCATGCTATTAAATGTATGAACTTTTTTTGATAATATAGTGCTTAGTAATTTTTCATGATTCCTGTTCAAAATTTTAAGCTCCACTCAGCTAACCTGGAGTTGAAATTTCAGAGAATATACAACAGTAAAAACGTAATAGTTACTATAATAGTAGTTTTGTTATCCGAAGAGACAGTTAAAAGGTCAAATACTCACATCCAGACAGCAAATAAACATAGTACTTTGTGAAAATCCTTTTAAAGAAGGTTGTGCATAGGTATAAAATCCTGTTCAGTCTGTAACATATAACAGTAATAAAACTGAACATAGAAATGAAAGCCTGGAAAACTGCAAGGACCTTTTATGTGCACTGGCTAAGTACATGTAAACATGGATTTTGACTTCTGTTTTTATAGAAGTTGTGAACTTGCTCTGTTCTCTGACATTTTATTAGGTAGCACAGCATATTTCTTAGAACCAAATTCTGCTCTCTGATATGCACATGCAACTCCCAGTGCACACATGTGGGAACAGAATTTGGCCCTTAGAAAGCAAATACTGTGAAATTCATGGCACTGGAGCAGAAATCTTTCTAGCATTAAATCCACTGCTGTCAGTGCACACCATCAAGAATCACCTCTCTGACCTAATTAGAACTTGAGCTAGTCAGAGAGAAAAAAAAAAATTGTAAATGCTGTAGACAAAAAAGGGAAGTCTCATGAAAATGTTCCCTATATTTTGACAAACTCTAATGAATACATTGCTTAATGGAGCTAAACAACAACTATAGCAAATATTTGAGTCTGTTAACTTAGATTAGTGATGGCAAACCTTAACATTGTCCTTTTTTTCTCTGTAGTGTCTACGGTAGTTACTTGATGCTTTAATACATAGCTGTCAGATTCCTTGCTTTGGTGGTGTTTTTGTCTCAGGCACTTAAATTTATATTTTCAAAGAATAGGGTCTGGGGGTGAAGGAATTCTCCTCCCCCAACCCTACTGAGTGTAGAGCAGCAGCTGGACTGCTTCACGTCTCTAATTCTAGCCTCTGCAGCACCTGCACTCCATAGGTAATGGTGGTGGGGCTTCCACTTGCTAAGCAGTGGGTGCTCCAGTCCCACCCTAGATGGCTTGCAGTGTTCAGGCACACAGTGATACCCCCCAGCTGCATGGTTCTAATCTCTGCACTGCCCATTAACTGTGCACTCCATGCACGACTGCCATTGCACACTAGTCAATACCCCTTTGCTCACTAATACAAGTCCCTTCCTTCTTGTGCTCCTCCTTCCTGCTGATATTCAAACAAACAATGATCCACATTCTGCCTGGGGTAGAGGGTAACAACACTGACTTGAATCCCCAATGGTGTTGCCTGTGTTGTCCCCTCTGATCCCCAGACTTCTCCCCCCTGCTCCCTAACCCAACAGAAGGCAGTGGCACCTCTAGGCTATGTGCTACTGGCAAGGAACATGAGAGGAGCCAGGCAGCTGTTTTCCATGGCATATTCCCTTGGGAATCCTATTTGATTTCAAGCACAAAAGTGCCCGGAGATTACTTATGAGACAACCCTACCTGAATGGGAATTCTGCATGGCCATCCATGAGAGAGGTTGCAAGAGAGCCCGGCTCCAAAAGGAACTGGGTGTTTTACATTAGAAATTTATGGCCTGGCCTGGCCTGGCCTGGCTGGAAGACGTTGTGGTGACTGGAGAATTACTGAAATAGTGACACCACAATAGTGACACCACAAGAGCCTAAGAGACTGACAATTAATTGAAAGAGAGGGGTTTTAGTTGGTTTATTTGTGTTTTCCTTAGCATTTATTCAACTTCTCTGATCTATAATCATATTGAATAAAAGGAAATCTTTGTGAGAGACCTCACCACCTCTATGTAGGCTTTAGAGCTCACATTAAACATGCTCCGGGCTTTCCCAATGGTCCCTAGTCTTCTAAGCAAAGCCATGGAAGACCAGGCTTGACAATTCCTAATTTTTCTTATTAGGACCACTCGAGGAACAAAATTCACTCCACTTTCTAACCAGAATTAATTAAATCGGTGCAACTCCTTTTTGTGAACACTTTGGAACCAGTTTAAGAGAGAGGCTAAACTAAACAGATACCAACCACTCAGACATTCTGAAATCAGCCTACACAATTTCCATCAGCCATTTCCTATTTAGTTAAATCAGTACAATTTCTGGGTGTAGACCAGCCTTCAGGTAAAAAACAAGCAGCAAAGAAATCTTTAAAGGGCATGCTTTATGTGTGCCAGTAAATGGTGCTCTGTGCGCAATTTAAAAAAAAAATCTTTTGCAGGTCACCTTTAGGGATGTATTTAATTTCTGTTGATTTTCATAATTTATCTAAGGGCCACACTGGTTAATGCTTTCATTTGGATCTGTTGGGTGCAGGTTTACTGGAACAGCTACTAATATAAGTGAATAGTAGTTCAATTAATTTTCCATATGAGTCCCACTTTTGATACACGTGTATTTTTGGTGTAAAATGGAGTTACGTCGTTGGAAGACATCCCTGGATTTCCAAGGCAAGCGCCCATGACGGTGGGTAATTGTATCAGGAGCGGGTTGCTCTGTTTCAGTCTTTGCTAGTGTACAGATTCTAATTTCTTATTTTAAATGAGAACAACCAAAGTTGTGGCCTCTCTTTTTCGAAATACAAGAGAGTAGGGAAAGTGAACCTCCCCCCAAACTCCTTTTGCCCTTTAGTGCTGGGGAGACCCCCTACTCCCTGAGCCGATCTCCCTGCGCCTGCCTCTGTGTTTCTCGGGGCAACTCTTTGTGTCTGTCTGCCTCTAAGGCGGCTTGTCCCGCACAAGCCAGCGGCTTCACCCCCTGCCTCTCGCCCTCCTCCTTCCTCTGCCTGGTCTAGGGGAAAGGACCCTGCGGCCAATGGACTGGCAGCCTCCCGAAGTTCCGCCCTCCTTCCCCGCACGGGGAGCAGGTCCCCGGGTTAAACAGCCCCTGTCTGGGCTGCCGAGCTTGAGTGAGCGATTGTCCCTGCAGAGCCTCGGAGCAAGAGCCGCCAGCCCCGAGCCGCGCTCCATGCCCCTCTCTGCATAGGGGACAGCTCCCCGCATCCTTCTCCTCTTCCCCCAAGGCGCGGCAGGAGCCGAGAAGCGGAGCTGAGCCGGGGAAGGGGTCTGGGCTACTCTCTCTCACCACTGCACTGAACATGATGAGCAAGCGGCATGTCACCGTCCTGCTCTTGCAAGTTCTCCTGCAGTTTAGCCCGGGCTCTGGCGCCCAGCCTGCCCCGCAAGGTAAGGGGCAGCTACCCTTCGGCCGCCGGACGCGCGAAGGGGCTGGGATAGGAATAGGTGGGGCACTTTCCCAGCTGACTCGCCAGTGGTCGCTGAGTATTTATTCTGCTGAGGTGCATTGTCATGCTAGACAGCAGGTGTCTTGACTGGAAACATACGGCAGTGATAGAAACCGAGGATCCCCCCTGGCAAAGATGGCTAGTTTGAATGCAAATAAATCTCCTTGAGGTCATTATTTAACCCGTGAAAGGGGCACAGCAGAACAATGTTTCATTCAGAGACATTGGAATTAAAGCGGATTAACTGACTAGGGAAGCACCAGGGTCTCAAACTTTTAAACACTTTCCTTTTTCTTTAAATGGGCAATGAGATGTCTCTACATCTATTTCAGTATTGGTCTGGGATCGTGTTGTTTAACTGGATACCCAGATGTGAGGAAGCCGTGTGATTAAGTTTCACAGGTATCTGTGACATGTCTCACCTCTTAGTGACATTCTGTAGGGTTATTCTTATTATCTCCTATTTTTTAGTCTCCTCTCCTCTGGTCTCTATTCTTCTCTCTGTCTCCGTACACACGAACCGTACCTAAGTGAGGACAATGTTACTAAGGATTAGACATAGGCGCAGTTCTTTCTACTTGTGCTTAGTTTTAGGGTGATTTACTCTAAAGTACCCCAAAAGGAATGAATTTGTCAGGCACAAACATCTTAATTTATTGAAGGCTCACTAAAACAAAAGTGCCTTTATTATGTTAAGAGTTGGTGCCAACTTGAGTTGACAACAGGGTGGTGGGGTGGGGGGAGCAGAAAAAAAATCTTAAGTTAGTGAAAGTTAAATTCTTCCTTAGAGAATTTCAGAAACTACTCATTTGACTTTGTATTACTAATAAAGTACTTGTAATGTCTGGATGCGGTGTTGTTTAATTTCCCGGTAACCTCTACTTGTATTTAACCACCTGTTTGCACATTTTCATTTGAACACTGTAACCTTGGAACTGGGAGATGTGATTGCTTTAGGGGAAATTTTTCCATAAGTTTGGAAATAGGCTGTTTTTAAACTTTGTAAAGTACTGTACTCTCTATGACCGCTTACAATTACAGCACCTTTGCTTTTGAGGCAAAAAGATGGCACTCTCTGGAAATTATGGATGAGATTTTCAAAAAACACAGACACACACCTTCCCTTGGACTGCTTTGAAAATCTGAATCTTTAACTTTTATTGACTTATTTTTACTTATTTTTTTTAAGTCTGTTTTGTAGACAAACCTTTGCCAGGTTCCAAAGGCTCAAGTAGCATTTTGTATTAAATAGGCTTTCAATATCCAAGTATACATTTAGAGTAAGTATACATTGCCTCTTCTATTTCCTAGGGATTCTCTTCTACAGCTAATATTAGAATCTGTGCAGGGGGTGTCTTAGACTGCACTACATGACTGTTTTATGATGATTTCATGTTATATATATGATGTTTCCTTACTGGTCCAGTGTGGTTCAGTTGGTAGAGCTCTTACCTCAGAGCCAGAAGAACAATGATTTCAAGTTCTCCCCCAAGACCTGTATATATACCAAATGTTGATATTGTGTGTACCACATTATGAGAGATGCTGCCTTTGTGTATTATAAGATGTTGGTGAGAAGTGGAGCGAGGTTTGGTGACTGCAGCAGGGAACTAGGAGTTAAAACTCCTAGTTGGATTTTGTTCCCAACTCCTTGTGTTAACTTGTGGAAGTCACTTACCTTCTTTGTATCTTAGGACTGGTCTGCTCTATAAAATTAGGTCTATATAAGTCACTTGGGGTCCATCTGTTTGTTCATGTTTCCACGCTTACATTTGTCTCTGGCCAATGTAAGCACCCCGTTCCAGCAATGCAGTAAACCCACCTCCCTGAACAGTCACTACTAAGGTTGACACAATGCGAGTGTAGACGCTGCATGACCTGTGTTGACCCTAACAGTCCTCCAGCACCTGTCCCACAATTCCCCATTCTCTGTGACTGTGACTGCTGGGGTCATAATTTTAAACTCCTCTGCCCAGAGGTCACAGACTCTGGAAGACATCCTCCTTTTTATAACTCCTCGTGTTTTTGAATTGCCTTTTCCTGATTGCTCACCTTGGCAAGCACACCTAGCAGCTCACCCTTGTTATGTGCAACCACTTAGTCAACCATGACAGCTCCAAGCACTAAATGCACTCCTGCCTGGTATTGGATCTCCTGGGCCTGTGCGGAGAAGAGGCTGTACGAGCACAGCGATGGACTTGCCATAGAAACATGGATATCTACAAGCAGATTGCACCAGCGATGCAGGCAAAGGGGTACACAGGGATCAGCAGTAGTGCTGTGTGAAAGTGAAGGGACTTTGCCAGGGATAACACAAGGTCAGGGAAGCCAACAATAGATCTGGTGCTGCTCCACAGACATGCCATACTTGGTGGAGACCCCACTAGCACCCTGCAGACCTCTGTGATCTTACTGTGATCCAATCTAGTGAGTAAATGCCATCAGTGCCCCTTCAATCTACCAAAAGCACATTCAACAGTCATTCTGCACCTGCTGAGCCAGTAGTTGTCTCTTTTCTTGGTGCTGTTGAGGTAGCCAGTGCACAGCTTCATGAGCAAAGGGTAGGCTGGTTCCCTAGAGTCACTGCTGGCATTTCAATTTCACCAGTAGTAATTTGCTGGTTGGGAAAGAATGTCCCATGTTCTTAAAGATGTGAGCGAAATCCATCACCAGCCCACACTGATATCAGTGAAGTATCCCCAGTGATCCATCAATTCTTTCATAACCATAGAAGAGTACTCCTTTCTGTTGATGTACTATGGCAAGGTGGGCTAGTGTCAAAATAGGGATATGCATGTTGTCTGACACCCTAATCTGCTGCAAATCCATCCACTATGTCCTGCACGTTGCTGAGAGTCACTGTCCTGCATAGCAAGAGACATTTAATGAACCTACAAATTTGCATGCTCCCACTGTGCATTTTCCAACTCCAAAATGATTTCCTACTGACTGGTAGCAATCGGGTGTTGCTTCCAGAGTATGATTGCCACTCATTTCTCCACTGTCAATGCAGCTTTCATTCTGGTGCATCCCCACTGGAGGACTGGGCGAGCTTGGCACACAGATCCAGGAATGTGGATGCTCTCACACCTGGAAGTTCTTGTTGTTCCTAACCTGCATTATGATGCAATCTCATCAGTAGGTGCTCTTTTCTTGGGCCCAGAAGTGGTACTTCATTGTCTTCAGCTGCTCTGTGAACACCACCAACAGCCTTGAACTGTTTTTCACTATGTTCCGTAGCAAACTATCCTTGAAGAAATCCTCATGTCTCCTGTTGTTGCAGTACTTCCTGCGAGTCTGCAAATACGGGAGAAACATGTGTCCTGTATTTGCAGCATTCATGAGAACAGTGCAGAGCTTTGTGGGCTCCATGCTTCTGTCAGAGATGGCAGATACTTTGCTGGTCTACTGCCTTGGACGGGAGCCCTTTTTTTGCTGGTCTCCTCCCTGATACCCTCAATAGCTTCCCTCATTGCCTTCATTCTCCCAAGCTCCTTTCTCCGCTAAGAACTTCACAACCTCTCTTCTAGAAATCGCAGATGCACAATTAGTCTTAACATTTTTGTGCTGGCCTCCAAAACAATATTTTGTCACTCTCTTCAAATGTAATTGATCCCCCTCCAATGTTATCACGCTGCACTGTACAGGTCCATCCTAAGGAATTTGGAAAGAGTTGGTAAGATGATTCTTGGGATATGCTGCAAACTTAACTGACTCATTTAAAAAAAGAATGAAAGAACAAAAGAGTGTAGGTGTTTGTGGGCATACCTGGCTGCATGAATGAGATCTGCTGCGTGTTCCTTTCAGTTCTAGCAATTTGCTCATGTAAGTTTGTTTTCAAGTCTGCCGTTCCAAGGAAACAGGCTAGAAGATTACTTTTCTTAAAATGAAAGTGTGATTCTCTTTTACATTTCTTTTTGTTCCTTCCAACCAGATCATGGCCTTGCTGGGGCCCCAAAGCTGGCTTTGTCCAGAGAACACTGCTAAGTGTGTAGACATACCTGTAGGAGGGTAGACGCTTGTCCTAGCTAATAACTGTTGCTAGCAAATGAGTGCCTCACACCAGGGATGGATTTGATCACAGTGATACATCTGCATTGAAGTCAATGGATGTTCATCTTAATTCATCCCAGATACTTGGATTTGGCGCCTATTTCTAAAAGAATCCCATTGATGCTAAGAAGTTGTGCTTTATTAGAACCCAAACAATTCAAATATATCTTTTAAACATAAAAATGCTTATTAAAGGGCATTTTGCCTGAGTAAAGACTTCAGGAGCAGGCCTGAAGTGATCAAACATGTACAGAATCTCTAAATACTTCATAAATATCCTAATGTAATATATTAATTTATCAGCATTTAAGTCAGATTTAGTTTTAAATGTCTGAATAAATTCAAGCTTAATTAATCTCATAAGAAATTAGCTAATATAAAATATGCTCTTGACACAAAGCTATTTACTAATATATGCCCTTTTCAATAACTGGTTTAGCATTTAACACGCCTAGAAGATTTCTATTTTATGCCAATGTTATAACTTAGAAGATTTAGCTGCATATTTTGGGTGGTTATTACCTGCACGGGTTTGCTGTATGAAGTAGTGAGTTGTCCTTCTGTCTTTGATTGGGGCTATGAGACTGCTTTCTATGGGCCAAATGTGAAGAGGTGTCAATCCCTCCTCCACCATATCACTGATCTCAGTAGAAGTGAGGGCTCAATCCTTCTTGGTTGCTCTGTGTATAGAATGAAATTGTTTATGGATATAAATTAAATGCTGTCGATGGTATTTGGCTAGGTGGCTCTCAGACATTCATTTCTCTGGTATTCGACAATAAATCTTGGGTACATTTAGGTCCTGGTCCTTCTTTTGTAGTGTACCACAACACCAAGTAAAATCAGTGGGAGACTGAGGTGCATAAGAATCAGGCCATTAAATTGTAGAATATTGGTGCAACTTTCAATTGGTTTATAAGAAATTAAGGCCGCCTATAAGGGGAGAACCCCTCCTTCTTTCCTCATTCTGTGGGGGAATTCCCTTTGCATCCAAATGCAATGGGGAGCGATTCTGCCCTCTAACCCAACTGGTATCCTGAGACTTGCATAGAATTTGGGAGCATAGAACTTGGGAGCACCATGGAATCCCAGTGCCTCCTTATAGCTGAGGTGTTTTCATGTGATCCTGGAGGAAGCTGTGTTCCCATGTGGTCCCTTCTGTTGGCTGCCCTGGAGACAACTGCTGCCCCGGGTGTAGGGAAAAGTGCATTCAGTGGAATGGGTCAAATTCATTATACAGAGCGGTCACTTTGAAAAAATATTGTGAACTGAGTCAAAATTGTTGTAGCTGAGGGACAGAGTTATAGGAGATGAGGCCAGGCAGAGCAGGCCTACCTGACCCTGACCATTTCAGCCCAAACTATATATTATAACCTTGGAAAACTGAGGCAGAGCATACCACAGAGCTGCTGTTACCTTTTTTCTGTGTACCCCATCTTCCACCACCATTGAGTTCCACCAGTTTTTGTCTTCATGTTAGTGAGGGTGGGGTAATATAGCCCAAACATGATAAAGCTATTAAAAGGGCATACCATATGTACAGCATTGTGACTAAATAAACAGAATTACCACAAGTTTACTCAAGTGGTTCCTTTGTAATTAGTTCTTATAGGAAGGAGATAGGAAATATGCAATTTTAATAATATTTGGTTTATATCTGAGATGTGCAAGATTTCTAGTAGCATTGTTGATTTGGTTTGGAGGCATTTAATTAACTTTTTCCTTCCCATCTCTATTTATTACTCAAAAAGCAGTAATAATTAACCAGCATAGTGAAAGAACACTATTTCATCAACAGAAAAGTGTGCCTTTGTTCCAATTCTGTCCTAGAAAAATGTATTCAAAGATTTGGAAATATTGAGAAAAGCACGATTTGATATATGGGTTAAAAAGGAAAAAGTGAGAGAGATTCTATGCTTCTAACTATGTCAGACTATCAGAAAAAGGTCTATATGCATTCTTTAAAAGTTAAAGAGAATTCAAGTAGATTTCATTATGTCACTCCTTTTAGTTTCTTAATCTATACCTTCAGATGTGCCTTGATTTGGTATACTATGAAGAGAATGTGGGTCTTATTTACATAAAATGTCTTCTTTTAGCTTTCTGGAAAGTCAGCAAAGAAAGCAGTCATTTATATCATATTAGATATCTGCCTATGTAGACTATATTAACTGAAACCAAAATATTTGTACCATACAGTACAGTGCACTGAAAATCTTTTACATGCATATTTTGACTTTAGATCTTGGACTTGATTGAAGCATGAATGACAGTGTCTGAATTTATAAAAACAGTGGGTTAAGAGACTTCTATTTAAAAGATGAATTTTAGAAACCTGCATTAAAAGATTTTAATAATTTGAATTGAAAAATAGAGTAAAGGATGCTAGTATTTGAGCAGTAATAAATAATGCTTGCTAACAATTGATGCTAAAACAAAATAAGTGACAACAAAGGCTATAAAAAGTCTGATGTCGTGAGTGAAAGATTGCTTCATATATTCTAGCTGCCGTTCAGAGAGAATTTGGATTAATTGCTAAAATATCCCCATGACAACAAAGAATAGTTTCTATCCCCCAAAGAGAAGTCATTGTGGGATATTAGATGAAGTTCTCCTGGGTCATTATTGTACTATAATTTGATATGCAGTTTACCTACCAACGTCCCAAATCATTTTATTTTACAGTTTTTGATCTTCTTTCATCTCCCAGCCAGAGGCTGGTAAACTTTCTACAGCAAGTGCTTGCTGATCCTACATTGAATGAAGTATATGTGCTCTCAACATTCAAATTGCAGACAAAGAGTACAGCCACCGTATTTGGCTTGTATTCTTCAGATGACAACAGCAAGTATTTTGAATTTACAGTGGTGGGGCGATTGAATAAAGGTAAGTCATTTGACTCCAACCCCCTTATTTTATGGATCTACAATTATTGACATGTCTGCAGTGGTCTTTACAAACAATGTTATTTGCAGCTACTCTTTTGTTGTTTATTTCACTCCTCATCACCTGCTCATTCTACTGCTCAGGAAGATATAAAATGTTAGCAACATTCTCGCCTCCCTTTTTATGCTTCCGTGCACAGCACTGATACTACCCTGATGCCGACTAGGCGCAGAATGCTGAGAAAATCAGCTGGGGTCTCTACTTTCTACCAGCCAGCTTGCTACACGCAAGTGCTGCATGGCTCCTAAAGAAACATGTAAAATTATTTTTCTTTCTTTTTCCCCTGGGACAATAACTGCTTCTTATTACTAGGGAATGTGACAGACGCACGCACATGCTGCCTCATGCATATGAAAGAAGGGTACTTGTGCTGTGGACCTGAAGTTTAGATTTGACTGTGCAAGACAAACATTCCTAGCACTTATAGAATCTTTCAGGCGATGGAGAATGTTTGTTCTCCGTTTATTGGAATCAGTTAATTAAGAGGCACCGTCCAGACTTGAGCAAAGTTAAAATTTCTCAACAAATATATTTCTAAGCTAGATGTAGGAAAATTCTCCCACTCACTTAAAAAAACAACTTTAATTAGAAAATACAGAGGTGCATACAGAGAAAACCCTTAAAACCAAAGGTCTGGTCCTGTAGCTCCAGAAAACTGCTCCTGAAGTCAATGAGTAAGAACTGCACAATCAGGCACAGTGTATATACACGCACGCACGTGCACACACACATACTTTTTGTTGAAAAAAATAAGTCACACTTCTGTCTAATTTGCAAGAACTTTTGCATGCCTTCAGATCTTTCTTGGTATGAATTATGAAACAGACTTTTTGAGCTTTATAGACAATGTTTAAATTGTTCCCTGGCGGTTCTTAATATGTTTCTATTGCACACAGGGAACACGAAGAGTGAGTTACCTTCTCGTCTTTACAGATGATCCCTCTGTGTCAGGATTGAGGGATATTGATGGGCAGTGTGGAGAAGCTTACACTGTCACTACTCATTTCCTTTTGGACTCTTGAATACGTAGAGAACTTCAGTCTACAAGGCTGCCACTCTAGCACCATTATATGATACATTCAGATTTAAGATTAGTTAAAGAGACAGAGCTTCCTCAGTAGGGCTTTCCATTGAGATCTATTCCCCTCATTATTTTTGTGTGGTTTGCCTACGATATGCACATGTATAATTAGTTAACATTTGTCAAATGCTTTGAAAATATCCACTGTGCAGTACAATAGGTGTGGACAGTAGGTTAGAATGCTCATTAGAGTGGGGCTTTTCACTACAGCTCATCTTAGTTAGATGACTGCATGGAATCTGGGGATGATTTGACATCCTTTTGAGTGTAAATATAGTATTATTTCAAGACTTTTTTGTTATGCACATTGTGGGCCCAGATGGCAAATGGACACCTAAACAAGATGAAGTGAGCTGTAGCTCACGAAACCTTATGCTCAAATAAATTTGTTAGTCTCTTAGGTGCCACAAGTACTCCTTTTCTTTTTGCGTATACAGACTAACACGGCTGCTACTCTTAAACAAGATGTGAAATCTAAACATTTGTACTTCAGAATATAGGGGCATAATATTTCCACTGATGCACCAAGTGTTGATCTAAACAACCTGAAGCAGGAGTTAGTTATGTGTGACTGTGTGCTGTTTGAAAACTGGGGTCCAGATGTTTTGCACACATTCTGGTTTTGTTTTTGTGGATTCTACCGTAAATACATTAAATACATTAATGTCCATGTGAGGGTTTACAGCAGAATAATTGGACATGGCTTCCCCGCAACCTGGATTTGCTAAGTCTACACTAAAGTCTTATTTATACCAGAAATGTGCACTGGTTTAACTAATTCAATCTAGTTAAACTGCTGTAGACTTCTAATGTCATTGTACAGTAACTGGTTTAAATCTTGCTTCTATCAAATTACTGTAAGTCAGTCTTACTGATGCAAGATATTTTGATAGAAGCAAGAGGTGAACCATTTTAAGTGTATCTACATTAGGGGTTTGCACCTATTTAAGTAGGTCAATTTTTTTTTTAGTTTGATCTAGTTAAACTGGTGCATTTTTCATAGACAAAAGCTAAAATAGTCCTACAGACTTCTCATGCTCACTGTCTAATAAGGGCACTTGGAGAAAAACTGTTCTCACATAATAGAATTACCTCTTTTACAGCAATGTTTCTTTTAAAATCTAAATAAATACAACTGATATAGCTTAACAGCTCTGTGAGCCACAATCTATTACTATGCTGCATCTGTAGTTTCACTGAAAATGCTCTAAGCTCAAACCATTTTATTGGCTTTCAGGCGCCAGAATGACAGTGAATATGTTTTTTAGACAAGGCAAGTAACTGAACTCTTCACTAGCTGCAGGTTGGCTGTGTGAAGTGTTCTGGCGGTGGGAGGGTACTTGCAGGATCACAGGTGGTTTAAGTGTAACTGGGACTGTGGTCCATCAAAAATTTGCCCTCATCTTCAACAGACTGTTCCAGCCCCCTCGACAGACCTTTGGCTTTGGCCCAATAACGAGTCCTTGGATCTTCCTCTCAAGCCAGACAGTTCAGCTGTCCTAAAGCTATCCTGGCAGGTGGCCAGCAATCAGTTGTGTGCTCCACCACTGTCCTCTGGTTTCTCACTCTGACTGACTCACTGCTGTGTTCGGTCATTCTGACTGCAGGGCCCAGTTCCAAGGATCCTGCTTTAATATACCCCCATGCACGTAGAAGTCACATAAGTAAATGCCTGCAACATAGAGTTGGCAAGTGAAACTCAGCGTTTGCCAGCAAGCAGACTCGCTTTTTGTCAAGTTACTGATGACCCCATAAAGAAAAGGAGTACTTGTGGCACCTTAGAGACTAACCAATTTATTTGAGCATGAGCTTTCGTGAGCTACAGCTCACTTCATCAGATGCATACCCCATGTAATTCTAAGGAAATCTCATGTCTGGTTGTTTTTGTACCTAAACAATGGTTAAAATAATTGAGTCATTGATTCTAACTGCTGAGATTTCCAGAAAGGATATATAAACTAAAGATAGAAGGGGCCACACACTGGTATAAATCAGAAGTGACTTAATCAGATTCATTGGAATTACTGTGGATTTATACTAGTAAAACAGAGCAAAAGGTGGTTTTTTATATTAAAGAAATTACCAAAAGAAATTATATCAATGCATCAATGTAGTGTCCAAAGAAAATTCTGCCGAAGTTCAGAACACATAGGAAGCACAGAGTCATTAATAGTATAAAAAGAATAGTGGAAATCCCAAACCTTAGAATAAATGACAACTAGAGGGGTCATCGTAACTGCCTACAAGTATCCAAAGAGTTTAAACACCAGTCTCCTGTTTCTTCAATTCTAGAGGGTTGTAACCATAAATATATCATACATAATATGTACCAAGTAGCTTTACATTCAGGGAGCATTTTTGTAGTTTTCCCTGCATTTCCTACCTACAGACCTTCTGCCTCACACACACAGACTCATTGGGTAACTTATAGATTTCTCATTCCCAAGAGCAGTAAAATGTGGAGTCTGGACACTAGCTAGGAAGGATGTTCCAGCAGCTTTTACCCCATTAAAAAGGAGCTGCAATTAAAAAAAAAAAAAAAATCCTCCAAACACTTTTATAAGATTCCAAAAGAGGAAGGAAGTACATTGTTTATATATGTATTTAGCCTTGATTTTAAACAAAATTTGAGACAGTTACCATCCCCTTGAGATGCCGAGGAGTCCAAGTTTGCAGGTATCTGGATTTCTTAGCAAGAGCGAGTGATACCACAAAAAAAGGGCCAGATTCCGAAAACGTTACTTAAGCTAAGTCAATGGGATCTTGGAAAGTAACTGTATGAGCTGTAGATGTGTTCTCCCTGCTGCTATTATGGATCTCCACATATGCTTAGCTAGGTTGCCCCCCATAAGAGATTGTGGACAGAGGAAGGTTTCGCAGGTAACCATGGGGATAAGTGCTGAGTGGCATCGAGGAGGTGTTTCATTCTCGCTTGCAGATTCAGTTTCCTTAGGGGATATATTTTTCTTTTCCAACTTTACTCATTTTTTAAATTTTTTTTCAATATAGTAATTTAGTTAATAACAAGAGTGTCTTTGTGTGAAGTGCAGTCTATCCTAGGGGCCAGGTGAGTTCATCAGGTAAGCCAGGTGCTTGACAACTCTTCATCAGGAAGCATTAAAAGAAGAGAGATTTTAGTACTCTGTTTGGGTTCTCTTCTGTGTTACTTTTTGTATTCATTTTCTGTTCATCATGGTGAAAGACAGATCAAGAAATAGAATCAAGTAAAAATTAGCAGTGTATTTGACTACACAAGTGTTAGCATCTTTTGCAGAGATGTTATTACTGAAACTTACACTCTATCTATGCATTTCTGCTCCAGAATAACTTTTAGGATGTCGAATAGAATTCTGCCATACTATTAATTGCAGATTGCCAGTTAAATGCTGTACCACTGTTAATGTGTATTTTATTAGATTATGCCCTCTTATGATGACATTTGCTCCATCATTTGAGTCATTTAAAATGAGCCTGAACAAAGCACTGGAGAATGATCTGTAGGCAACAATACTGTACCTATGAGTTTTCTTCCATCTGCACTTCCTGAAATTCTATGTCAAATTTATTTTCCCTGATTATATTTGCATATGGGATACATTTGTCAAAACTGAAATGATTAACTGAACCAGAGCAGTGAGAAGTATCCACAGTGATCTTCCAGTCGCCAGCCACTGAGATTATTAGGACACGCCTCACGTTTTGTGTTACCATCCTATAGTCATGTTGTGTATTTTCTACTAGTCATCCTGCGTTATGTGAAGAATGATGGGAAGTTAAACTCTGTGATGTTCAGCAACACCCAGCTGGCTGATGGGAAGCGCCATACAGTCCTTTTGAGGCTGAGTGGTCTGCAGCGGGGATCCATCACAGCAGAGTTATATCTGGACTGCGTGCAGGTGGATGCCATTCAAGGTCTACCTAAAGCTTTTTCAGGTCTATACCACAGCTCAGAGTCTGTGGAAATTCGCACCCTAGCTAAAAAGGCACAGGTAAGTATGAAAACTTAAGAGCAGGTGGAGAATTAGAAAGAGGGTGCATTAGCAGTGAGAAGGTTTTCCAGTAATCTGTAAAATGAATGGAAAATAGGGTGGCTTCTCTAGATATAGAGTGAAATCCAGGCTGCACTGAAGTCAATGAGAATTTTGCCATTGATTGCAAAGGGAATGGGATTTCCCCAGTTTACAATCTAATATAATCAAGATGTTTTAGTCTAGGTATTACTTGAAGGTCAGATTATTTGTAAATTGTCACCTACAGCAAAAATGAAAGCTCTAAGTAGCTTCCTACAGATTTTTAGGTAGGAACAATACATAGGCTGCATGTATGCTCAATGTGCATGCGTACAAGAAATATGCAGTTTGACTCTTCCATCTCTAATGACTGTGATTCAGAAATGGAAGGAATAGGAGGAAAACTACACTGGCAATGATCTGGAGTCAAAATCCCAGCTATGTGATTATAACCTTGCTATCTACTTCTGCCTGGGCTATTCCAAGCAGGGGGGCTGACATTTTTTGCTGTGATTTCCATATCAACAGTCCTAGGAAAGCAGTATCTTTCAGGAACACAGCACAAACATCTTCCATCATTGCAACTAGTTGTATGCAAAAAATTCTTAACAAAATGGAAAGCTAGTCAAAAACTGAGTGTTTTCTCCTCATTTTATTACAAACTTGAAAAGGAGCCCATTTCTATGACACAAAATGGTAAGGTACCCATATATTTTTTTGGAGTGAACATGATTTTGTTTTCAAGCAAAAAATGTCTTTGCATTGAAATCACAGAATTTTTTGGTATTGTTGTTATAGCAATATCTATTGCTGAAATTTGTTGAATGAAATCATGTGATTCAAAATGGCAAAAAAACAAACCTGTGTGAAAATCTGCGAAACCAAAATGTGGGGTTTTGCCCAGCTCATTGCAATGTATTCTGTCAAAAGGACTTTATGGAATGGCCAAAGTAGTGAGGAGGTACAGTAGCGTGGCCATTAAGCCCCGCCCATCCAACATGAGTTTAGAGCTATGCACACATCAGTTAAAAAGCTTGCCCCATTTCAAGATTGCATGCTTGTTTCTTTGTTGTGCTGGAGATGGATGCTTTGAATTTCTCTGATTGCTCCAGGACACTTTGGATGAGCTGAAGCTGGTAGTGAAAGGCTCACTTTCCCAAGTAGCAAGTCTGCAAGATTGCTTCCTTCAGCAGATTGAGCCTGCTGCTCAGGACACAGGTAAATAAGTTACAATACCCTGCCTCCATAAGTTATCCAGAGGAACCAATTACGGTGTATTTTATAAACCTGAAGAAACCATTCAAATTAATGAGGGCAACCAGATAGAATCATGGCCATGATGACATCATGTACATTTTTTTTTAAATGTCACAGGATGGAGGGGAACACAGTCACAGATGCATGTAACAAAGCAACAAGTCACTGACAGTTTTGGGAGAGTCAGTGGTGCTGGGAAAGGGCTTTTCTTGTTTGAAGGGGTACAGGCCAATCCAACTGCTCTTTAGCTCAGGCTCTCACCCAGCTGGTGAGATAGTTCTGCTTAAAGCAGAGGCTCTAATTGTTTTGGATTTTGAAACAGATTTATTTTTACATGTAACGTGGTTCCTGGTTATTGAGTTGTCAGGGGTAGGGAGAAGCAAAATGGGTAAGGGCTGCTGTGATTGCTCTCCTAGACAGTAAGAGGGGAAGGAGTAGACAGGGCAGAGCAAAGTGGTTTAGTGACAAACTGACTGTTTTCATAGTGTCTGGGGGTAGGGAGGAGAAGAACAGGTTAATGTTGTACATACAAGATGTCAACATTACATAAGACACTGAAGCCAATAGGGCCAGTTTAAGACTAAAAATATCCTTGTAAATAAAAATACAGGATCTGTGACAAACCCTCTTTCCCCTGCCACCTCCTGGCAAAACCACAGCCTTAATCATTTTAATGAGGATCGATTTAATATAGTTGTGAACAGGGTACATCATTTTTACACAAGAGTACCCTGTCTGGAAAACAAGAATTCTGTTTCACTAAAGTTTTCAAGGTTTAAAAAGTTGTTTTTGTCCTGCAGTGGAACTAAGGTGACCACACAGCAAGTGTGAAAAATTGGGATGGAGGTATGGGGGTAATAGGCACCTATATAAGACAAAGCCCCAAATAGTGGGACTGTCCTTATAAAATTGGGATATCTGGTCACCCTAAGTACACCAGAGAGAGACCCTTGAATAGCTTAGAGCCTGGTGGTTGGGGCATTGCCCTCAGATGTCCTGCTCCAAAGCAGAGACTTGAATCTGGATCACCCACACCCTAGGTGAGTGCCTAACCATCAAGCTGTTGGGTATTCTGGGATGGAAGTGCTCTAATTTTGACCAGAAATTCCATCATGGACCTGAGAACCTTCCTGATGAAAATTTCATCAAAATTGAAACTTTTAGAGGAAAGGTATCTGTTTCCACAAATCAGCATTTTCTGATGGAGGGACAAAAAAAATTCATTGAAAAATTCCTGACCAGCTATTTGTATGTGTGTTAGAGCTTCATAACGATTAAGTAAAAGTCAGGGACTGGTTGTGGACAATGAACAAAAATTCATGGAAGCCCACGACCAGTACCTAACTTTTACTAAAAATAAGAAGGGGGTGGGAAGGGACGACTAACAGTGGGAGCGCTGCCGGAGGGGGACCATGAGGGCTGCTGCTCCACTGGCCCCAGGGTTTAGCTGCCTGCGGCTGCTCTGGCAGCCCTGGGGCCAACCACGGCAGCTGCTCCAGCCGCGCTGCTGCTCTTGCGGCAGGGGCTGACCCAAACCGCCCCTCCACTCCTGCTGCTTCAGCCCTGGGGATGCTGCTCCGGCAGCCCTGGGTACTGGCTGCTAACCACTGCTCCAGCATCCCTGGGCCTAATCGCTGCTCTGGCCCTGCCACTGCAGAAGTCATGGAGGTCCCCAAAAGTCATGGAATCCATGACTTCCATGACAGAATTGTACCCTTAATAATGATGACTGGAGACGCTTTGCTTTTAGCTTCAGATGTCCCCTGTTGCAGGTTTCCATTTCCATGATACTTTATATTTTTGTTTAGATGTACAAGTCTTGAGGGGTTTAGTACTAAAGGTTCCTTCTTCTTTCCCCTAAATTGGCATGCACTTACAGATACATCAGGAAATTAATTCAGCACTGTCACTTGTAAAGACACAAAACTCAGTGAGCAAGATTTCCAAACTGAGGCCTTGCATTATTCCCTTTTGGAAATATTTCTATAATTTTTGTTCACTAATTAATAACTTAAGGGTGAAACCCTTTCCTATTTGGTAGTTAGATGTGGCCTTTTATGAGACCTGGATGAGCATTTTGTGCTGGCCTCCAATTTCAATCACGTACTCACTTTCAAATGGAATTCATATAATATTAAATGCAAAAAACCTATGTTAATATAATATCTTCATAATTAAAATCATGAAAAGAAGAGATGCAAATGTTCCAACAGCAATATTAACTCAGCTGGATTGCACATCCTGTATGTTTCACTGTGTATCTTTTACAACAATAATGTATCAAGTGAACGCACTACATTTAGCCAGAATAAACAGGAATGGAAATGCTTAGCCATCCATGGGTATAGGACCCATGTATTTTAGGAGAGGCTCATTTAAGTTGAGCTGTACATGGGAGTGGTGGAGAGTCTGGGAGATAAAGAACTGTCAGTGGTCTTGATAGCCTGCCCTAGGACTCCTTACTCAGATGCCAGCTATGGCAGCAGCATCCCTTTGAGACCCTCCTTAGCTGGCCAGGAGACTTGAGCAATGCTGATGTGAGATGGGAATATAGTGATCCTGGGTAGGGGCTGGATGTGTAAGTTTTGGGCCCTGTCATTGTGGACAGAAATATAAAGCAAAACGTAGATTTTTACAGTAGACAAAACCAGGGTGAGGCATTTAACAACAACCTGGCTGGTTTAGTTTGCTTTAGGGTTTTTGGCTGACACAGAACTGGGCTAGTAGATCCATGTAGTTTCATACCTATTGGCCACACCTCTGGCTTGCCCCAGCTCCCTCCTGGAACAAGCTGCCATGGGACATTGCTTGTGCCATGTGCTTGCTGAACAACCGTGTTAACAGCTTCTCTGAAGCTTGGTTTTTGCAGTGGAGCTTTGATAATTCTCCTGTGTTTAGGACCTACTACAACTGCAGAATGGGGGCAGGATTTGGCTTTAAATGTAGAAGAAAAAATGTTACAGGAAGCATTTTTGGTGCATGCAAATTTAGATATCTGGGCATTTCAAAACCATCCTGTACAATTCACAGCACTAAAAGCCATTAGTCCACCTTTAAACCTAAAGGTTTAAAAGTCTACAAAAATTAAGTGTTCACACCTGATCTGTTTTTGATTTAGAGGCTGGCAACAAAGCAGCCTCTGAAACCATAAGAATTTTACATTTTTTGCAGATCTCAATCAATAATGGCTAAACCAATTCTTTGTAAAGAAAAGTTACTACATCTGGCCTGACAGCTTGCAAGCCAAGTTCCACACTTAAGTATTTTTGAAATGGCCAAGATATTAAGTCTCCCAAAAAAATAAAAGTTGGGACTGAACAGATGTAGCAGTTCCAGGTTACCTCAGCTTCTTTTATTATTTTGATGAGAAAAATCTGAAATGAAGAAAAGCCAGTATCTTTCAAATTGGTCAAGTCCCCTGAGCATGCCGGATCAGACCAGAAATGCTTTGAAGTACAAAACAATTTAGTAAACATTAATAAGACCAATTTCCATATAAGCATTCAATACTGCAGCAAATAAAGTATATGTAAACTCACATATAGCAACTATATATTTAACAATTTCAAAATACTCTACCTGCTTAGAATGCAAAAATATCAATACATATCTTGTGAATTTTGCAGATATCTAGATTTAAATTAACAAAGGAGTAAATTAATTGGCGCTTGATTGAATAACCTTGTGTGAGAGTTATATACAGACACACAGTGAGATGGGTCAGAAAGCCCTAATTTGGAGATACTAGGTGTTTCACCTCTCATCAGTTCAAATCCAGGCCAGATGGGTAGTGACTAGTTGTTGATACCATTTGATGGCTTTAGGGTGCCCTGAAGTTAAAGTAACCATGTGTCTTGGTTTTGCCATGAGAGGCCTGGCTTTTCATATGATATCCTGGCGTCCCCCAAACTTATTTCTGGACACCTGAAATGTCTTCAATTTTAATTTAGACTATCAAAATTTATATATATAATATATAATAATAACAAAATATATATTCAAGATGTACTGCTCTACTGAGCAGAATTTGATCTATGTCTACCAGGAACAAACAGTCCCAGGGAACTAGCTTTCAGTGTGATGAACAGTGTGCAGAGTGGAAAGAAAAGTCAAATGAATGTAGATACTGTCAACTCTGTTCTTTGACTCACAGTGAATGTTATTGACATGTCCAGTGCATCATGATAAACTCATTCAGAACATTCAGTAAAGGGAAAAAGTCCTCCACTCTGAGACATATGCACATGCTGCTGCTGAGTCAGAAATGGGCAGTAGTGGTATCAGCACACATTTCTTTTGCATGGCTATTTTTTGACCCTAAAAACCACCACCACAGAAGTGTCTCCTTTTTATTTTGAAAATATGGTCACCTTGCCTGAGATTAGTCATCTCAGCCTGGTTCCTAGTGGAGCCAGCAACACAGCTAGTTCTAACTGGTGTACTTGTTGACAGTATCAGCAAAGAGTCCAGACATTGAATGGGCCTGGAGCTATAACTGTCCTCTAACTCTTGAAGATGGTTCTCCCACCATGTTGCACCAATGTGGAGAAGTTTGCATTTCCTCTGCCTTTGCTGTCCCTGTTGTGTGGCTAAAAAGGAGTTCAATCTTCAGTGCTTTGAATCCAGTATTTCTGAAGAATATGAGTTCACACAGATGCTTTCCTAAAAATTAAAGCTATTGCATTTCCATTGTGTTCCCTCCCTACTGATGCTAAGATATTATGAGTTATCTGCTCTAGCTCATCCTCTAAGACGGTTTCAGTTCAGACTTCAGTGCTGATCTTGGCAAATGAACAAAAAGCTACTAACGTTGTGCATGACTTCTCATTTTTGTTGTCCCTACAGATGATTTTAATAGGCAATTCATGGGTCACATGATGCAAATGAACCAAATACTAGGAGATGTGAAAGACCTTCTCAGACAGCAGGTACTGTATGAGGCTTTCAGCACGAATACCTCAAATCCAGATTAGAGCACGGCTTCGTGCAGCTTTAGGGCAGAATTTACCTAAGTGTGATGCTCCTGTACAAAGCTTTCTGTCTGCGCAGTGGGAATGAAATGACCCTGTAGGGGACCTACACATTCGGGCATGTTGTGGAGGGGCCACTAGAGGTGGGGCAGGAGATGGCCCACTTATATAGCTCCATTCACCAGAAACCCCTCCATTCAGAGTGCAGAAGAGCTGTAGCTACTATTCTAGCCCATTGGCTAGCTAGATAAAGGTAGTCTTGCACATGAAAAGGGAACTAATTGCACTATTTGCCTCACTGGTGTGAAGTCGCTAGTGTTTTACTGATTTGCTAAATATCTTTTATTAACTCTGGGCCTGATCCTGCAAACACTTTCTACTGCACTTAGGCCCCAGTTCAGCAAAGCATTTAGGCATATGCTTAAGTCTACCTCTATTCAGCAAAGTGCTCAAGCACATGCTGAACTGTAGGCACATGCTTAAGTCCCATTTAAGTCAATGTGATCTAAACACATGCCTAAAGTTAAGCACCTACTAAGTGCTTTGCTGAATAGGGATGGACTAAATTGTGGCCATAAATCTTACCACCATGAGTAGCCCTATGGAAGTCAATGTACAATCTGTGTAGAGTAGTTCTCTACAGAAGATGATAGGACTACTCATGCTAAGTAGCACCATGCTTGGGAGTAAGCATTTGCAAAATCAGACCCTGTCATTATAAGGTACTTTGTGAATGTTTAGTGATTTTATTAACGTCTAGACAAGATATAATGCTGCTATGGGCAGCCAGGCACAAGTTAGTCACCCAACTAATACATATTTTCTGTACCCTAAAGATCAAGGAAACAACTTTTTTGAGAAATACTATAGCAGAATGCCAGGCATGTGGTAAGTATTCCTGTATTTTCTATAAAATTAAGAGAGGACCACATAAGATTTGCAATTGTTTTAAAACAATCGTCATTGGATTGCCACGATTTGATTTATAGGAAGTATTGAAAAACAAGCCTATTCTTCTGGGCTCTAGGCATCTTTGACTTAAGTTAAAAATAGATTCCTATTGGGGTAAAGCCTAAAGCTTCCGCTCCCCCCAAAACCAGAAAATAACCAGTCAAAACCAAGCAATACTCTACCTCATCCAAAACAAGCAGCCCTCATCATGCCCCTACCCCAGGAGCTTAGCCTTTTAGCATGCCAGGAAGGTACTTGCATTCAGACTATTTCAGACCAAGAGTCAATTCAGTTCTAGTGGAGAGCCCATCAAAGATTATCCTGATAGCAGTTCCCTCTCTTTTCAAGTGATGGTGTTCCAGCACCTTTGGTGACCACTGTTCTAACGGTATTTCGTGCGGGGAGAGATGGAGGGAATCCCCAGTAGGAAGGTCAAAACTTACTATGTATGTAGTATTATTGTAGCTGTGTTGGCCCCAGGATATTAGAGAGACAAAGTGGGTGAGGTAAAGATATTACCTCACCCACCTTATCTTTCTAAAACCTACTATGTGCACCTCAGCACCTCAGATTCTACCTGCGTGCAGATCGTGGACCACCGGTGCCACATGGTCCCTGGGAGATACACTGCTTAATATGAAAAAAGAAAAGGAGTACTTGTGGCACCTTAGAGACTAACCAATTTATTTGAGCATGAGCTTTCGTGAGCTACAGCTCACTTCATCGGATGCATACTGTGGAAAGTTTAGAAGATCTTATTATATACACACAAAGCATGAAAAAATACCTCCTCCCACCCCACTCTCCTGCTGGTAATAGCTTATCTAAAGTGACCACTCTCCTTACAATGTGAACTCTGAAAACTCTGAAAACTGCTTAATATGCATGTTGTTAAGAACCTTAGTAGAATAGATGAACAAACAAACAGCCACTTTCGGCGCCAGCTCGCATTGCCAGGCTGATTTAGGGAATCTATACGAACCTTGCATTGAAGTAGTCTAATCCTGAGGTGACACAGGTATACGTACAGTAGCAAGGTCTGTATTCAAAATAAATGGGCAATCTCCTGGCCAAACAGAGAGAATTATAAAAGCCTTTCTGAAGAATTCTGGGAATTCTAGCTGGGAATAGCTAGAATTCATAGCTGGGAATCCAACAGTTCCCCTAAATGCCAACTCTTTTACCAGCAGAGGACACCCCCCCCCCCTTATTCAGAGGAGTAGGAATAATTGTTGCCAGATCTTCCAGTAGCTTCTCCCACACTATCAGCCCCCCACTGAATCTCACCTTGATTAAGCTTCAGCTAGCTTAGTTTTCAAACATGTGAGACACAGACTAGAGCCACAGGAAGTTTCTTTAAAACCTGCACTGTGTTAATCAGCTGAAGGGATAAATTATATGCATTGGTACCATTCTGGCACCTGTCTCGTTCTCCCAGATTTGTCCTTTCCCCCTCTGGTCAGTCTCTCAGTACATGAAACAATGTTCTGGATACTCTGTCACATATTCAGTATGCTGCCACTTGCTGCCTCCTCCCTCCCCTGTTTTCACTCCTCGTAAATTCTCATCTCTCTGAGGTGAAATAATAGCTCTGTTTTTTACACTGAGGGCAGCATTGCTGATTTAGCCAGAGTAATGGCTCACCTTGTCTTTCCAATAGTACCATCAACCTATAATCCCTCTGGGACCTGTTCCCCATTTGTCCTTGTTAGGTCACTCTAAGCTGCACTTATTGCTTTGCTCTGGCCAACATCAGAAGTTATAAATTTATAAATCTGCTCTGGGACTAACTCAGCAGAAAGACATTCATATCCCTGTGACATATACAACATAGCCTTAACCTCCACTATTCTGCAGGTTCTTGATCAGTTCCCAAACAAAAGTCTCCTCAATCACAATCCAAGAAGTTGCTGCTTCCGCAGACCAGCCAACGTAAAGGATATTTATGATGCAGAAACACAATCCCACTGCTGAGCAGTGGATTAAGTATCTCCTAGAACACTTTCCAATTGAAATGCATGATGGATATTTCCTTGAATCACTAAAACTGCTGTTCTTTCTACTCAAAGGTTTGGGAGCTACAAACTTTCCAACTCTGCCCCCACTGCCCCCTAAACCCAAATGCGAAGCCAACTCCTGTTCCAGGGGGGTCAGGTGCACAGAGACAGCAGATGGATTTCAGTGTGGGCCCTGTCCCGAAGGGTTCACAGGAAATGGAGTTACATGCTCAGATATTGATGAGGTAAAATATTGACTTGTAAAAAGAAAAAAATCCCAACTCATTTCTCACATAAAGGGCTGCTGACTCTTGCTTTCTGCACCATTCACTAACTGGCTGCACACTGAATATTAATAAATCCTGGGCCAAGTTCTCCACTCCATTACACCAGAGGTATGTTGCCATGACTCCATTGTTGTCAGTGAAGTTACATGGGTGAAAATTTGGAGTTATACTGTGGTGACTCAAGACTACTGTATTTATTTTTCAAGTATCTGCAGTATGTATTTTCATTTTACTCCTCTCTGAATGTTACATTGAAAGGGCAGAGCTATTGACACAGTTATTGGGATTCCACAAAAAGATTAAATTTCATCAGTTATGGGGCAGAACTGCAGAAGCACTTCCTGTCGATGTGGATTTTATTTCTCTGAATTTCAGTGCTCATAAAAAGTTTCAGTTTAACAGTCTTGAAGACTGAAGTCAGTTTATTCACAAAATTGGCCAGATTTTCAATTCAGCTGTAAAGGTCAATTGCAAAGGAATAAACATTGGGATGGTGCCCTTTCTTGCTTCTTTATGATGTATAAAGAAAACCTAAAAGGATTATTTTTATATTTTTGTGGGAGGGAGAGTGGTTCTACATTAGAAAGTCAGGTTTTGTTCACCATTGGAGATTTGAGAATTAACAGATTAATGACATCTGAAAAACCAAGGAAATGAAACCTGATTAATCGAAAGAGGAAGTAAGAATTATTCAGAAGTGTTTTAAAAAAAAACAAAAAACCCACCATCCACCACCCACACTTCCTTGGTCCTAATTTTCCACTTCTTTATACTGATTGCTGTTGGGAAAAAATATGGTGTAATGGAGCGGAGAATCAGGTTCTTTGTATTTTGGTTGGCTGCAGCACTTACTTAACTCAGAACAGTTTGGTGGGAGGGGAGCTTCCTTTGTTAAAAATTCAGCACTCCCACTCCCTTTCAACTGAGGGCTGAAAAAGCTCCCAACCCACATTTTCAAAAAGCCACTCAATAAAAAAAGCACTCAATATTCCTGATATTTTGAAGGGGAAAATAAAATTGTACACCTTCTTTGTACATCATAAAGAAGCATAAAAAAAGGCACAAACATTTACTTTTCAGGCAATATTTAACAGGCTTCTGTTTTTATACCTGCAGATTTATGGCTGCAGTTATTTGCAGACTGTCTAGTCACTTAGAGGGTATTTCTACACTGCATTGTAAACCCTCTGTGGGACCCAGGCTTGTGGACTCGGTGTTTCCAAGACCACACTTGAGCATCCACACTGCATGGTAAACCTGGGCTTACAAATGCTGGGCCTGGGTTTCACAGCTATTCCTAATGCATCTATACTGCACTACACAGAGCTACTGACTCAAATCTGTAGTCTGAGCTGCGTCCACACTGCAAAACAGCAGTGTTTGGACCCGAGTCACAGTAGGACTCGGGCTCCCACCCACCCCACTAGCAGTGTCCATGGACCTGGGTTCTGAGTATTTGCTGACCAAGTCAGACTGGTTTGTGTGCAGACAGAATGGGGCTTGGTCTGCAGTGTAGACATACCCATGGGGAGCTGCAACTGTGATTCCCAGCACAGGTGGACGGACTCTGCGAGCTCTGCTTAAGCTAGCACGCTAAAAATAACAGTGTGGCTGTTGGGGCACTGGTGATTGCTTGGGCTAGCTGCCTGAGCCCCGATGTTGAGTGGGCTTGGACTTGGGAGGCTAGCCTGAGCCGCCCCCCCGTGCAGTAATGCTCATGTTGCTATTTTTAGTGCGAGGCTGTCTGTCTACCCGCACTGGGAATCTCCCCACCCAGCTGCAGCGTAGACATAGGCTTAAGTGTTTAATCTGCAGGTGTACATCATAGCGTCTAAGCACCTCCCAAGTAATTAAAAATAGAAATAACAATCTCTCTTTCTTCCTCCACAGCCAGCAGGAGAAATAGCTTGAGTATTTGATAGTTGTTTTGATTGCTGGTTGATGTTGTGTGTGCAAGTCAGAGAGAGAAGGTGCATGAGTCTATTTGTGTCCATTTATTAAAAGAATCTTATAGAGGGAAAACTAAGTTGAAGAAATTGAATGTATGTTCCAGTTACCTCATTTGTGGGTGGAGTCAGGTGCTTAAACATCACATGAATTGTGCCTACTGTTATGTCAAGCACAAAAATGGAGGTCTGGGTTTGTAAATCTGGTCCAATAGGCACAAACAGCTTCCTCACACTTGCTACTCTGACTCAGTCCACACCTGGATGGACCTTGTCCTTACCTATGGTAGGTGTGCAAGGGAACTTCAGTCTCCAGAGCCTTCCCTGCCCTGGTGATTTTAAGCAAAAATCCTGTTACTACCAGTGGAGCAGGCTCTACCAATGGTAGAAGTTGAGGGAAGACTAATCCAGACTGGTCGCTAGTGTGTTCAACACGAGTGGTTCAGGCTTGCTTTGAACATGGTCAGATCACACAGTGTTAAAAACATAGGCACTAGTGCCCCACCATGGTGGAGCTGAGTTAGTGTCAGAAACAGTGGTGAAAATTTTTGCCAAAAAGATATAGAACAGACACACGCCATGCCCATTCAGACCTTCACCTTTATGCTGATAGGGCCAATAAATTGCCAATCAATGTGGGACTTTTTCTTTACAAGAGCACGTCTGTTAAAAACTGGAATAATGCCTACAACTCATCTCACATAGGCCATCAAATGATAACTTTTGTTGGGCTAAATTAGGGTGGCCACCTTTTCAAAATGCAAAAATGGGACAAATACAGGAGCCCCACCCCCTGCTCCTCCTCTTCCCCAAGGCCCCGCCCTCTGGTCAGGCCGGAAGCTGGAACCAGGCATTGGTAAGAACCACCCAGGGAGCCCAAGCTACTGTGGGGAGCCCTGGACCCTCTACTTCAGCAGTCCCCAAACTTTTCACGGTTGTGCTCCCCCCATCCCTGTCTGCACCAACCGCGCCAGAGCTGGAGCTGGAGTTGGAAGCAGGGCTACTGCTGGGGGTGGGGCCAGAGCAGAGCTGGGGGCCAACCAGGGCTGGGTGGTGATCACTTCCTGAACCCCATGGGGCTGGCCTGGGCCCTGCCACCCCGCCCCCAAACGTTCCTCCATGCACCCCACAGTTTGGGAACCGCTGCTCTACCAGCCCTGGGTGGGGGGGCTGTGGTGCCCAAGAGCAGCCCTTGGCCCATGTCCCCACCCCCTCAGGGCACACCACCCTGGGTAGGTGAAGGGTCTGGGACTCTGGGGTTCCCCACAGCAGCCCGGGCTCCCTGGGCAGCTCTTACTACTGCTTGGCTCTGGCTTCTGGCCTGACTAGTGGGTGGGGCCTCAGTATAAGAGAAGGTTCAGGGGATGGGACCACAGAGGGGGCAGGACTAAGCCCCCCCACTGGGAAGAATCTGGCACTGCCCTTAAGTAGGCGCAGAGTGGTGCTGCAGGGAATCCAGGACAAATGCTGTTCCAGACTCATTCAGCCTGGTCCTGGGACTTGAAATGTACATTTTGGGACTGTCCCACCCAGTTAGGGATGGGTTGTCACACTAGGCTAAATGTGGGGTGCATTTGAACCAGTGGAATGCTCTCTATGGCCTTACCCACACCCAAACTGTCCAGTTGTCCAGGAAGGACACTTTACAGAGGGAGACACAATGATACGTTAACTGCTTCTGCATATCATGAAACCAGGGCATTTAAATAGGAGTTTTGTATTCAATAACTGTTAAAAAGGAATCTAGAATTCCAGCTGGGAGCCATTCTCATCCCTGTCTGAGCCTTGAGACTGTTAACATCTCTCTAGTAAGGCCTCTCTAGTAAGGCCAGGAGGAAGCGTTGCTGATTTGTTTGGGGATGTACCGCACAACCTTAAAATATTGTCTTAATATGTATTTTGAACTGCATGTCTCTTCTATAAATAATGACATTGTTTGAGCTCCCTCTACTGGCTAAAAAGAAATCTACTTTTTCAAATCTGGAGCTACATTGGACCTAATGAGCAAGATGTCTGTCTTACATTTAAATTCACATTGCAGATTATGCTTTTATAAAATCTTTTATTCTATTAGGCTCCAAAGCATGATTTATTTCTCCCAATTTTGTGTTTAGTAGTCTGTTACAATATATATATATAATGTTTATATGTTGATTACTTCTTAACCTACCTTCAGTGAACATGGAGAACAATTGGCTCACGAAAGCTCATGCTCAAATAAATTGGTTAGTCTCTAAGGTGCCACAAGTCCTCCTTTTCTTTTTGCAAATACAGACTAACACGGCTGTTACTCTGAAACTATCCTCATTATAACAGCCCTTAACATATTTGAAGACTGTCCCTTTGAGTCTTCTTTTTTCAAGACTAAACATGCCTAGTTTCTTTAACCTTTCCTCATAACTCAGTTTTCTAACCTTTTATCATTTTCATTGTTCTCCTTTGGTCTCTCTCCAGTTTGTCCACATCTTTTCTAAAGTGTGGTGCCTATCTAGGGAGTTGAAAAATGAACATATTCAGGATTTGTCTGCTAATTAACAAATGGTGTTAGTATTTGACATATACTGGACAGGGGCAGGACTGCAACAGGGCATCTGCCATTTTAATTAATTCATTTTCAGGTTACGTTTTCCCCCCTGTATTATATCAAATACAAACAACAGCAAAATGCTGCTATTTATATGTGCATTGAATACAGGTGGACAGTCATTCCCCAGTGATCTAATGACTGCTGCTATTACAGGGCTTTCTATTTCGGTCATGTCCATTCAAGTGGTACTTGGTCAGACTTCAGCAGGAGTTGAACCCATACAACTGAGGGGAGAGTTGAGCTCATGGTTTGAGACTTCTAGGACAACTATACAATTCAATATTATTTAAGTACCGCTTTAAAAGGCCATGTTTTGGAATCTGAGATCAACAGAATGTTATCGACTCACTGATGCAGGTTCAATGATTCATTTGTGTCTTTTTAGTGCCGCTATAGCCCGTGCTTCCCTGGGGTACGCTGTGTGAACATTGTTCCAGGCTTCAGATGTGAGGCTTGCCCCCCAGGATACACAGGACAGACAGTTCTGGGGGTGGGGATCAATACTGCCAAGAACAATAAGCAGGTGAGTGGCAGCCAGACACACCGCCATCTCCGGTGTGAGAGGCTGGTTTGATATCACTTCTGCTTTCCAAATACAGTTTAAAACAAAACTATTAAACATTCTAATTATTTTTCATTCAATAAAATTACACGTGTTTTGGGCAGCCCAGCAGAGTGTAGCGTTATTGAATAGATGGCTACATCATTTTGTCCCTGACTTTAACAGCCATAACAACAGGTTAATGTGGGGTGAAGGAGAGACAGGAGAAAGCCTTACCTAATGGGAAACATCCTGTAGGATTTGATAGAAAATGCCAAATTTTCTGTAGGTCCATATGATATCTTGTAAAAGAGATTTATTTTCCTTCTGTAGATTTCTATAGGATGGTTCATAAAACTTACAGTAAAGTTGGCATCTTTCGTACAACTCTATAGACCAGATTCTGAGCTGAGTCCTGAGTGTTACTATAGTGGCAGCTACACCACACATGGGCTCCCCTAGGTTCGGAGAGACTTCAGTTGGCCAGATCTGCCAGGTTCATGGCTGCTTCGCATTCCTATACGAATACAGCCCTATAGGTTTTAGTGTAATTTCTATAGAACCCTACTGGTTAAGACCCCGTTAAATTCTATAGGAGTTTCTCAGAAGTATCACAAACAGACTAAAAAAGCAACAGAGCATATAGGTGAGAAAATTTAGTAATTGGTTCTTCCACATTGTACATAGTAATATGTTATGTTGATGTTACACTCATCAATGTATAGGAAATTTAACAGGGCATTAGTTTAGGACAGACTCTATGGCAGGAGTTCTCAAACTTCATTGCACCACGACCCCTTCTGACAACAAAAATTACTACACGACCCCAGGAGGGGGACCGAAGCCCGAGCCCCTTTCCCCACCCCCTCCGAGTCCCACTGCCCTGGGGGGGGGGGGGCAAAGCCAAAGTCTGAGCCCACCACCTGGGTGGGGGGCCAAAGCCGAAGCCCAAGGGCTTCAGCCCTGGGCAGGGGACCTGTAACTTAAGCCCTGAAGCCCTCAGTTTTGGCTTTGGTCCTGGGCCCCGGCAAGTCTAAGCCAGTCCTGGCAATCCCATTAAAATGGGGTCGTGACCCACTTTGGGGACCCTCCCAACCCAGTTTGAGAACTGCTGCTCTATGCTGTTATAGATGGCCATTTTGTTTGCAGTTGTTAAGAGACAGTCTGCTTTTCCATCACAGATAAAACACAAAATAAGTAATTTTAAAAGAAAAAGTTAATGCCACTCTATTTATAGGGCCAAATTAGATTTCCTCTGAGGCTGAGTTATGCTATAAAAAAAAAAAAAAAAAAAGGAAGAAATGCGCTACCTCAGAAGCAATGCCAAAAGTCATTATGCAGATACAAGGTCCATTAACTGGGAAGAAGTTCTTTGTAATTAAACTGGCTCTAAAAATATTGGCTGTATTAAACCAAACAAAAATTGATTTAGCATCACAACACTTCTGTGTGGTAGGGAAGTACCACTACCCCTACCTTACAGACTGGGAACGGTGGCACAGAGAGGCCAAGTCACTTGTTCGCAGTCACAAAGTCTGTAGTGGAGCAGGAATGTGAATCCAGGTCTCCTGGGTCACAGGCCGGCATCCTAACCCTTGGACCCCCCTTCCTCCATTTCTGATTTAGATTGAATGCCATATTGAACACGCTTGTTCATGTTTCTAAAGCCTTTGAAGGTGGTCAGTGGGTGATTTCCCTTCACACTTGGATCTAAGGTTCACTAGCTTTTTATTATAGACTCCTTATTTTGTTGTGTTAGGTCTGCTTGGATATTGATGAATGTAATAATGGCCAAAATGGAGGGTGCATTCCAAATTCCCACTGCATAAACACCATGGTAAGTACCCTTTCATTTACTGTTTTCAAAACTGATCATTTACATCAGGCTGTGATTTGGATCTGTGGTTCTGGCTTGAGATAACCTCTGTATTATATCTTTTGACTATCTAAACAAAAAGAATCCCATCTCCTCCCTAAAAGTTAAAACAACCAGTTTTTAATGAACAATTAGCATGGCTTCATGACAGGTTTCAGAGTTGCAGCCGTGTTACTCTGTATCCGCAAAAAGAAAAGGAGGACTTGTGGCACCATAGAGACAAACAAATTTATTTGAGCATAAGCTTTCGTGAGCTACAGCTCATCCTCTCCTCTTTACCCAGCAATGACAGCAGTCTTCCCTTCATCCCCTGCAGTTGCAGGGAGTTCTGGCAATTGTGCAAGTATTTGCGGTGGGGCATCATCTGAAAATATACATCTTCACTCCCCACTGGGTGTAGCTGCAACAAGACTGGAAGCCAGCAATTCCTCCTGGTGCCCTGTAGATAGGGGCAACCTCTCCATTTCTCTCTCTCTCTCTCAATCATCATAGTATATAGGGGAAGTCAGGGCAGAAGAGTGTGGAAGTAAAAGTGGAATGAGAGGAGTGAAAGGAGGAGAAAAGGCGTGGAAGCTCCTTTTAATACATTTTTGGCCTTTCACACCCCTTTAGCCTACTGCTAAATGCTGTTTCACTATGAGATGGTCTGCTGTGTATAGCTAAGTAAACTCACACAAAAAGAATAAGAGAACCCCCACATTTAAATATTTAAGTTTATTGAGTGCTTCTGGTGATATCAAACTGCAAGCTCTGGGTGAGGTACTTTTACATAAATTAAGTATTGTGTTACTAAACCCCCTTCCTCTGCTGAATATCTTTCTCTTTTTTTAACATCTACAGCATTTCTATCTGATGCATCTTCTGTCCCGTTACTAGACCAGGCATCCTTTAGAGATCTTCAGCCCTTTTTCATGCAGTCTTTAGGGAGACAAGTGGGCCTCTGGGTAAGCCAGTTCTTGAAAAGCTCATCAGTGGAACAGACTGACTGTCTGCCCTGCCTCCATTAAGTATCATCTGGGTCAAGAAATGCTGTTTTAAAGGTTGTTTAACTCAGGGGTGCCCAACCTATGGCCTGCAGGCCATACACGGGCCACCAGAGCATTTCATAAGACCCGTGGCCTACTTCAAACACAATACACTAAAGGCTGATTCATTAGTGTTTTGCCATCATGTTGACATCATTTTAGTTTACACAAATGTGTAAACAGACAATGCTATACCTAGAAACAACCTATCTAAATAGATATGAAACAAACTGAACTTAAAATATAAATCAGTACAGGTGACTTTAAATTTTATTAAAATATGTAGAATCTGTTTGGCCTACACAAGGTTGTGCTTAGGTTTATGTGGCACCACTGGATTCGGAGCCATGATACAGCTAAGAATACATTGTGCAAATCCAAAGTAACTAGCGGATTTCAGGAGTTGTGAGCCTGGGTGAACTGAACCCATCAATTTTATTTAAATAAAGGGGGGAAAGAATTGCACAAAGCACTGGATTTCATACAGTCCTAACCACATGCAGATCTCAGCTAGCTGCCAATTTTCTAAACTATCACTCATGAATTATTTGATTTATACAATTCTCCATCTATCTCCACGTTCAAACTGTGTGGCTTACTGCCATGAAATCAGATGGCACAGATGAAAATCCTAAACAAATCCAGACAAAACCATGTCCTTCCTGGTACAGACAAAATACTACATATGTGGGTTATGAGTATGCTTTTCCAATCCACCTGGACTAGGTCAACTCTAACAGGTCACCCATGAGGCTTTGCTGCTTAAGAGGTAGGAAGTCATCTGAAACTCCTGATAAAACAAAGACTCACTATTTACACATAGAGCTGCATGTCTAGTTATGTCAATATATATTTGTTCCCTTTCTTTGTCTTTGAAAATGTTGAAAGTTATTATTGATTATGGTGGGGTTTTAACTGATGTTCTTGTTGTTGTTTTTTCACCGGACAGTAAAAGATTAAAAATAATTAAGCATGGGGAATAGAGAGCTCAAGACCAAATGAAGTGCCTGTGTGGGCTTATTACAGCCCATTAGTAAACCTGTCCACATCACAATACCCACCATCAGTAGCAAAGGCACTAACTGCAACATCCTTGCTTGGAATCTCTGGGCTTGTTTACCTAAGAAAGTCACACTGATGTAGTTTCAGTGTTATTTTAAGCTGATTTAGTTAAGCCAATACAAAAGGCTGCATGGACACTTATGTCAGTTTAAACAAGGTTTATTTTGATCTAATTTATGTCAAATCCTAGACATTGTCAACAGACAGAAGTTGTACCAGTTTAGCTTAAGTCAGTTTTTAAACTGATTTAAGCAAAACCAGAGCAAACTTTTGGTGGACACATTTATTTCAGCTTAAGAGCAGCTGGTTTCAATTTAGCTTAAACTTGTTCCCAATTAAGTGAAGCTAAACCAAAACAAGGCTGATTTATACCAAAATAAGAGTCCACACATGCTTTTCACCTGTTAAATTGATTTGTAATCTGTGCATAGACAAGGGCTCAGCAAAGAATGAACAGGCATGGAGACTGTAATATCCTTTCCCACCTTGAAGTTGGCTCATCCTGAGTGTGGGCTGCTGCTGGTACTCTACCTGTTCTCTGGATAAATAGGGGACTTTGGTCCCATCACAGCTGCCAGTCTCACATGTTTGATAGCACTAAGTGCACGTGAAAAAATGTCTATTCACAAAGGAGCTAGCAAGACGCCTCAGCGAACATGAAACTTAGCCTGCACATCATAAGCAAACAGTGTGAGGCAAATCACAGACACACTGTTTCGGGAAGAGGATTGCTTAATTTTAATGCAAAACAGTGAAACTCATGCAAATGATTGATGGTCTTTACAGGGTTCTTACCACTGTGGCCCATGCAAACCCGGTTATACTGGAGACCAGGTCAAAGGATGCAAGGCTAAGAGCAGCTGCAGAAATCGAGCCTTGAACCCATGCAGTGTCCATGCACAGTGTACTGAACAGAGGCAAGGAGAGATTTCATGTACCGTAAGTTGATGATAGGATATATTTTAGGCTGCTCCAGAAAAACTAGAAAAAACAGTCCTACTGAGGCAATGAGCAGGATGTTTTAGGGCCTGTGTACACTTTGATCAGTAAAAAAGTGTGTTTGTAACCAGAGTATTACCATTTGACCCAGTTACAAAACAGTCCAGTTGTGTCCAGATAGCAGACTCTCTCCCCTCCCCCCAGTACATCTACGTGGTAGCCAAATCTGGGTGGCTACATTTACTGTGCTGCCTAGCAGCATTTGTAGGATTGTGTTCTGGAAAGTCTGCCTCTGCTATCTGAGCTGCTATCCTGTGTGATCTCAGCAGAAAAGTATGCCAAACATCAACGCGCACAGAGCAAGCATCAGCATCACATGGATCTCTGGCCATGTTCTGCTGTCCAGTGAGTTGTGAGGAAGGTTATCTGGTATATAAGTGTGGTTATGGGCTCCTGTCTACATAATGAGATAAGAGTATTCTGACCAGATTACCTAAAGATTGAGCATGTCAGATTAGATCTCTGGCGAGGGTGACACATAGCTGGTTGCTGTAGTTATTAGTCATGCAACGTGTGGGCACAAACTGTGCCACTAAAGGGGTACAAACTCAATCAGAAGTTTTTGTGTAGCTGGAACCTTAAATACAATAGGCCTAATAGCGTAACCTTTGTACAGGCAGAATTTCAAGTGAAGTTCATTTCTTTTGCCACAAGGAAGACTAATATCAAGGCATTCATACACCAGGAACAGCAGTTCCCCCACTGTGTCTAAAAGAATGAAAACATCACAACCAATGCCTATTGCATTAAATAAAGATCTGTATTGCTCTTCTCTATGGTATATTTAAGAGATTATGAGGGTTTTTTTTCTGCTGTTGTAATGAAAGGGTTGGACAGATCTATTTACTTAGGAGTATTTCTATTTTTGTATGCAAGCATCAGATACGGAAGGAGTCATTTAAATTTGACATTGGTTAAAGTAATCTGAGATGCCAAAAGACTATTCCTTGTTATGTTGAAGGTTTTCATTCTAAACTTATTTGTCTTTGTTTAAAGAGATGCAGTAGAACGAATCAGGTGTGTGGAGATTCACTGCAGCAGAGCTCAATTCCATGTCTTTAAAGATGTCAGCTCTATGGGCAGGGTCTCTAGAATACTGTAATATTTCAGAGTCCCTTTCTGTAGCAAGGGTTTATAAATTCTGTCTATAGAGATCACTAATCTGCTTCGGCCAACCAATGGGATACAGCACCTTTCACTTCTTTCTGTGAAATAACCTGCTGGTTTTAGTCTAATTCTCTATGGATATGTTTCAATACCCCCAAAACACCATGACAGCTAGTATTTATCAGGCTTGCTAGATGGCATTCTCAGTAGAGAGGCCAAGGACACAGAACATATATAGACTTTACTGCCCTTTCTACCCTGGGAGGTAGCAACTCTAAACCAAGATTGAAATGCATTGGTGGGACAGCATGAGGAAGCTATCCCTGCTAGAGTGTGACCAGAAGTGCTCCCTCACCCAACCTCAGTCTTTGCAACTCATCCAACTCATCACCCTGGAAGCAAGAGACTGATCCTGCATATGAATACCACATATGCTCTACAATTTTCTTCTGGGGTCTGAAGCTAAATCAGACATTTTTCCTTCTGCTATCCCCTCCCTCTCTGGCCCTCTAGGTGCATCTCAGTTTTAAGTATATTTATTTCAAAGAAAAAACTGGGATACTTCAAATGTCTGTAACAGAGAGATTTCTAGATATTGGTGCTGAGGACAGTCAGGAGAGGTCTGAAGTCCACTGGCAGTTTTACCCAGACATTTGGGTGTGCAGTTTCAGCAGTTACATCCACAAATTAGGTATTTTTGAGAACTGATAGCAATTTAGATACTTAAACGTTCGTATGCAGAAATGCCCAATTTGCTCGTGCAAATAATTGTGTGTAAAATATTCCAGAGAGATTTCAGACTTCTCTTTCTGAAAGTCTGGCCCTCAGAATATATGTTACATACTTTGGCTCTTTTTCCAGTGGGTTTGCATTTTGTTGTCTTTCAGAGAGACTATTGACCTCTGCTTCACCTCGGATCACTAATGCCTACCTTTTCAAAAGCAACCACTAATTCTGGATGATCACCTTGAGACACTGAGGATCTGAGCATCCACTGGAGTCATTTGGAGTTGTGGGTACTCAGCACCTCTGAAAATCAGGCCCTACGTGTCTGACGCTGGCAATCCAAAATTAGCAGATACATTTTAAGTTTGGAGCTAAATCTCAATGCCTACCTTAACAGATAGCGATGTGTGCTTGAATATATCATTATACATGTTAGTGCCTCCTGCACAGCATATTGATCCTTTCTGAAACTGACCTAGGGTCACATCTTGAGCATTGCTGTACATGTTTGCAAAGTGGAATCTTCAGTCTTTCTGTGGTTCTATACTAGTGTTTTCATTTGTAGTGTGGCATTGGTTGGGCTGGTGATGGTTATATCTGTGGAAAGGACATAGATATTGATGGCTATCCTGATGAAAAACTCTCATGCTCTGCTGATAGCTGCAGAAAGGTAGGAGGCTTTTTCTTTTTAATCACCCAGGGGAGTGATAGTGTGGGGGCATGAAGAGGCAGTGAGGGAAACACTACGAAGTATAAACACTTTTGCAAGTTCTTTTATGCTTATTTTGTTTAAAATACATTTCATTAAGAAACTTTTCAGGTTAATAGTAAAGAAAGTCAGTCAGCCCCCAGGAGAGAGATTTCAAGTAATGTTGTGGAATGCTGGTCATATTTCTTGGGTTTATTTTTTGCGTAGGACAACTGCAGATTTGTTCCAAACTCAGGACAAGAAGATGCAGATGGTGATGGACTCGGAGATGCCTGTGATGAGGATGCAGATGGAGATGGAATTCCTAATGAACAGGTACTGTACACAGACATAGAACATGGTTCAGGTTTGGAATCCCAGGCCAGTAGGATGGAATGAAGTTGGTGCAAGGTGGGACGATTCTAAACGTAATACAGTACCATTTTCCTAGGCATGTCCCACTGCCCTCACTACATTTAGCCACCCGTACTCACCAGCACCTTCTCTAATGCACTCATTTCTATTTATACAATGCTTACATCAAAGACCTAAAAAATCACACTGTGACAAACAACCTTAACTCCAACCTACCAATAAGAACATAAGAATGGCCCTACTGGGTCAGACCAAAGGTCCATCTAGCCCAGCATCCTGTCTTCTGACAGTGGCCAGTGCCAGGTGCTCCAGAGGGAATGAACAGAACAGGTAATCATCAAGTGATCCATCCCCTGTCGCTCATTCCCAGCTTCTGGCAAACAGAGGCTAGGGACGTCATTCCTGCCCATCCTGGCTAATAGCCATTGATGGATTTATCCTCCATTAATTTATCTAGTTCTTTTTTGAACCCACTTATGGTCTTCGCCTTCACAACATCTTCCGGCAAGGAGTTCCACAGGTTGATGGTGCAGTGTATGAAGAAATACTTCCTTTTTATTTGTTTTAAACCTTCATCTGGTGACCCCTAGTTCTTGTGTTATGAGAAGTAGTAAACAACACTTCCTTATCTACTTTCTCTACATCAGTCATGATTTTATAGACCTCAATCAGATCTCCCCTTCGCCATCTGTTTTCCAAGCTGAAAAGCCCCAGTTTTATTAATCTCTCCTCATACGGAAGCTGTTCCATACCCCTAATCATTTTTGTTGTCCTTTTCTGAAACTTTTCCAATTCCAATATCTCTTTTATGAGATGGGGCGACCACATCTGCACATAGTATTCAAGATGTGGGTGTACCATGAATTTATATAGAGGCAACATGATATTTTCTGTCCTATCATCTATCCCTTTCTTAATTATTCCCAGCATTCTGTTCACTTTTTTGACTGCCGCTGCATATTGAGTGGATGTTTTCAGAGAACTATCCACATTGACTCCAAGATCTCATTCTTGAGTGGTAGCAGCTAATTTAGACCCCATCATTTTATATATATAGTTGGGATTATGCTTTCCAATGTGCATTAGTTTGCATTTATCAACATTAAATTTCATCTGCCATTTTGTTGCCCAGTCACCCAGTTTTGAGAAATCCTTTTGTAGCTCTTCGCAGTCTGCCTGGGTCTTAACTATCTTTAGTAATTTTGTATCATCTGCAGATTTTGCCACCACACCACCCTTTTTCCAGATCATTTATTAATATGTTGAATAGTATTAGTCCCAGAACAGACCCCTGGGGGACCCCACTATTTACCTCTCTCCATTCTGAAAACTGATCATTTATACCTACCCTTTGTTTCCTATCTTTTAACTAGTTACCAATCCATGAGAGCACCTTCCCTCTTATTCCAGGGCACCTTACTTTGCAAATTACTTTGGAATTAGAGGAGTTCCTCAGATCTGTCACCTAAAAAGAATGGCTCAGGTTTGGGAATCTCCCTTACATCCTCGGCTGTGAAGACCGATGCAAAGAATTCATTTAGTTTCTCCACAATGGCCTTATCGTCCTTGAGTGCTCCTTTAGCATCTCCATCGTCCAGTGGCCACCCTGGTTGTTTAGCAGGCTTCCTGCTTCTGATGTACTTAAAAAAAATTTGCTATTACTTTTTGAGTCTTTGGCTAGCTGTTCTTCAAATTCTTTTTTGGCCTTCCTAATTGTATTTTTACACTTCATTTGTGAGTGTTTATGCTCCTTTCTATTTTCCTCACTAGGATTTAACTTCCACTTTTTAAAGGATGCCTTTTTGCCGCTCACTGGTTCTTTTACTTTGTTGTTTAGCCACGGTGGCTCTTTTTTGATTCTCTTACTATGTTTTTTAAATTGGGGTATACATTTAAGTTGAGCCTCTATTATGTTGTCTTTAAAAAGTTTCCATGCAGCTTGCAGAGATTTCACTTTTGGCACTGTACCCTTTAATTTCTGTTTAACTAATCTTCTCATTTTTGTGATGCTGAATTACTTGTAATTTAGTAATTATTTAATGACAAATTTTCCTTGAAAAAAATACTATGTGACCATGTAATTAAATATCTTCCATTGTTGTTTGCAGTATTGGTATAGCAGTGGTAGTTCCCAGAATGTTAGAGAGACAAGGTGGGTGAGGTAATATCTTTTACTGGACAACTTCAATTGGTGAGAGAGACAAGCTTCCAAACTTTCACAGAGCTCTTCTTCAGGTCTAGGAAAGGTACTAAGAGCGTCACAGCTAAATACAAGATCAGGCCAACCGACAGCTCTCTGACACCACGTACTATAGAGAAATCAAAGAAGACCCCACACCACAATTTACCCAGGAACTTAAGGATATAATCAAATCCTTCCCCAAACAACTCCAAGAGAAACTCTACAAACCCACCCCCATGAACCCACCCCCGTGACCTTTTACATGGTTCCCAAGATACACAAAGGAACCTGCACAACACTTTCAAAAGATGAGCCTGGGAGCTTCAATTCATAAAAACTTTGCTTGGCACTAAAAATCATGGTCTTAATAAAGACATTGGATTTATGGCTTATTACAACAACCTGCAATCCACTAGTCCCACTTTTTGTGCTATGACTGTACCTTAGAATATGTGTTAACTACTTATGCTAAACAATCTGCTCTATCTTGTTCTTAGCTGTGGTACTGAGTATCTTTCCCAGACCTGAAGAAGAGCTCTGTGTAGCTTGAAAACTTGTCTCTCTCACCAACAGAAGTTGGTCCAATAAAAAGAGATTAACTCACCTACTGTGTCTCAGCAGTGAAATAGTTAAAGGTGAAAATTTCAGTGTCAACATTATGTTTCAGACATAACAGTTCCATTATCATGAAATGGGCAGGTCTCACCTCCCAGAACTATTGTTACAGGCTGTCCACATTTTGAGGAAGACAACTCTGCATTTATTTACCTGTTCATTTTTTCAAGGGTTTCTTGAACAACCATGAGAGTTAGGCACTCTTGTTTTTATTTAAATTGAAGTTTAGATTCTGTAGCATCCATCCAATAGCAGTGTCACAGAGTACACCATTCACCGTTTGTCTGGTGCCTCCTCCTAGCTGCGCTGGGGATTAGCTCACAAGGTTGACACCCCTTCCCACGGTTGTATACTGTCACTCTGTCTTTCTCTCTGGTCTGCAGCCCCAATCTTGATTCAGGAACCGCAGTATCCTCTTCATGAGTCAGCCCTCTGTCCAAGTCACTCAGCATTCTCCCCTTCAGGGTATAGGGCTTCAAAGTCTCTGTCACTCCCAGTGACCCCGACACTCTTTCAGTTCACTGCCCCACCAGTGCCACTTCCCCCGTGGCAGGTAGGGAACCCAGGCCTGCCCTCTACTCCGGGTTCCAATCCAGGGACCCACAACCCAGCAGTTCTGGGCTTTCCTCTCCCAGCACAGACTGCTCCTTCCCTGGACTTATAGATTCATAGATATTTAGGTCAGAAGGGACCATTATGATCATCTAGTCTGACCTCCTGCACAACGCAGGCCACAGAATTTCACCTACCACTCCTGCGAAAAACCTCTCACCTATGTCTGAGCTATTGAAGTCCTCAAATCGTGGTTTAAAGACTTCAAGGAGCAGAGAATTCTCCAGCAAGTGACCTGTGCCCCATGCTACAGAGGAAGACGAAAAAACTCCAGGGCCTCTTCCAATCTGCCCTGGAGGAAAATTCCTTCCCGACCCCAAATATTGCGATCAGCTAAACCCTGAGCATATGGGCAAGATTCACCAGCCAGATACTACAGAAAATTCTTTCCTGGGTAACTCAGATCCCACCCCATCTAATATTCCATCACAGGCCATTGGGCCTATTTACCATGAATATTTAATTACCAAAACCATGTTATCCCATCATACCATCTCCTTCATAAATTTATTGAGTTTAATCTTAAAGCCAGATAGAACTTTTGCCCCCACTGCTTCCCTTGGAAGGCTATTCCAAAACTTCACTCCTCTGACGGTTAGAAACCTTCATCTAATTTCAAGTCTAAACTTCCTGGTGGCCAGTTTATATCCATTTGTTCTTGTGTTCACATTGGTACTGAGCTTAAATAATTCCTCTCCCACTCCGGTATTTATCCCTCTGATATCTTTATAGAGAGCAATCATATTTCCCCTCGGCCTTCTTTTGGTTAGGCTAAACAAGTCAAGCTCCTTGAGTCTCCTTTCATAAGACAAGTTTTCCATTCCTTGGATCATCCTAGTAGTCCTTCTCTGTACCTGTTCCAGTTTGAATTCATCCTTCTTGAACATGGGAGACCAGAACTGCACACTGTATTCCAGGTGAGGTCTCACCAGTGCCTTGTATAACGGTACTAAAACCTCCTTATCCCCACTGGAAGTACCTCTCCTGATGCATCCCAAGACCGCATTAGCTTTTTTCACGGCCATATCACATTGGCGGCTCATAGTCATCCTATGACTCCTTCCTACGACTCCTGGTTTCGCTCCTTGCTCTGGGTGTACCAGCCTCAAGCCCTCCTCCCAGGGAGTGACTGCCCTTTGCCAGCTAGGGTTGCCAACTTTCTAATCGTACAAAACCAAACACCCTAGCTCTACCCCTTCCCTGCCCCAGCCCCGCCCCCTGTTCACTATATCCCCCCTCCCTCGGTGGCTCGCTCTCCCCCACCCTCACTCACTTTCACTGGGCTGGAGCAGGGGGTTGGGGTGCGGGAGAGGATGAGGGTTCTAACTGGGGGTGCAGGCTCTGGGGTGGGGCCAGAAATGAGGGGTTCAGGGTGCAGGAGGGGGCCTCAGGCAGTGTCAGAGAGTTTGGGTGCAGGAGGGGGTGAGGGGCTTGGGGTGCAGGAGGGGGCTCCAGGTTGGGGGGGTGGGGGCAAGGGATTCAGAGTGTGGGAGAGGGCTGTGGGTTGAGGCAGGGGATTGGGATGCAGGAGGGAGTACGTGGTCTGGGCTGGGGGTGCGGGCTCTGGGGTGGGGCCAGGGATGAGGGGTTTGGGGTGCAGGAGGGGGCTCCAGGTTTGGAAGGGCTCAGGGCTGGAGCAGGTGATCGGGGTTGGGGCACAGGCTTAACTCGGGAGGCTCCCGGCCAAGGGCACAGCAGGGCCTGCCTGTGCTGGCACCATACTGCACCCTGGAAGCAGCCAGCAAGTCCGGCTCCTAGGCAGCAGGGCCAGGAGGCTCTGTGAGCTGCTCTCACCCACAGGCACCACCCCCTCCAGCTCCCATTGGTCTCTGTTCCCAGCCAATGGGAGTGTGGAGGCGGAGCTTGGGGCGGGGGCAGCACGCGGAGTCCCGTGGCCACCCTGCTGAGGAGCTGGACCTGCCGGGGCCCAGTGTGGTGCGAGGACAGATAGGGACTAGCCTGCCTTAGCCAGGCAGCACCGCCAACGTGACTTTTATTGGCCTGGTTGGTAGTGCTGACCAGAGCCACCAGGGTCCCTTTTTGACCAGGCATTCCAGTTGAAAATCGGATGCCTGGCAACCCTATTGCCAGCAGCAGTCCCTGTTCGGTGCCAGCTTCCTGGCTTTATAGGCCCTGCCTGTTATTGCACAGCTGAACCTGCTTGCAATCAACTCCCTGCTCCCTAGCTCTTCCTCCAGGTGCAGTCTGTGGAGTTAGTAGGCCTGCCTGGCCAACTTAACCCCTTCTAGTCCTGTGTGGGGTTGACAACCTGTCACAGGTAGATATATTAACAGTGTTAATTCAATTAAAAATTAACAATGAATTTAAAAAGTAGCCCATGTCTCAGATTTTGTTACAGCAAAACAATTTTCAAATCTCAAAAACACCCAGGAGCCTATTTGCTAGAGGGAGAGGCAATAAAGTTAGTCTCATCCCCAGAAAAAGAACTTAGAAGCCCATTTAAAAATTATTATAACTCAAATAATAAATAGTTCGGCGTGAGAATTCAGTCTGTACTCAGGGCCTGGTCCAAAGCCGACAGCAGTTAACGGGAGCCTTTCCAATGATTTCAAAGGGCTTTGAAGCAGGCCAGGTCCTCAAAGAGTAAGTGCTGTCAGTTTGGGATGATTCACTGTGTTATTGGTGCATAACAAAAACTGTAATTCCTGCTTTAAATGCAAATCCTAATGCAGTTCTAACTGTGGAATTGCTTTGGCGCCTTCACAGTATTGAACCTGCATTAACAATAAGACACAGCTGATACTGTAAACTAACGTAGGGCCCTATTGTCCTGTCCATCTCTGGGTGGAGAGAGGATGAGAACCCAGGTGTTCAAGAGGGATGCGCAGAAGAGGGAAGTGCTGCTTCCTTGTTACTGTCCCCCCCAGCCCCTCCCCACAGGCCTTGCAGAATTAATACCAAAGTAGAAAACATGTTAAATCTGGAATTCAGGCTTTTTTGGGTGAAAAGGTCAAATTGCCAAGCAGAGTCTTGGTTTGAGGATATACCAGTAGGGGGAGCCAGCTTTTTTCCTAATGCAGTGGTTTTCAACCTTTTTTCATTTGTGGACTCCTAAAAGATTTCAAATGAAGGTGCGGACTCCTCTGGAAATCTTAGACACAGGCTGCAGACCCCCACGGGTCCATGGACCACAGGTTGAAAGCCACTGTCCTAATGGATTGAAGCAGTGTGCATCCTGAAATGCAGACCCTGAAATAAAACACATTAAATAAGAGAACCAGCATATTAAGGCAGACTGTTTAAATGGACCCATGTGAAATGAGAACCAAAAGTCACTGTTATAAACAAACCCTTATGCACATTGGACAGTAGTACCTCTCATCCACACACACTGTATATAAAAACTGGAAGTTGGTATAGGACCAGTGAAATCTGGTCCTGATTTATAGACCACATAGAATGCCAAGCTATTTACAATAATATATTTGCATCTGCAAAAGAGTTTACAGTGTATAAATGAGAGTTAGGATTATTTGACTAAAGTAAGAATTTAACAGAAAGGAATTTGTGTTTTTCTCCCTTTTAGGATAACTGTGTATTGGTGCCAAACATTAAGCAGAGGAACAGTGATCAAGATATTTTTGGAGATGCTTGTGACAACTGTCGCACAGTCTTGAATAATGACCAGAGGGACACAGATGGTGACGGGAAAGGAGACGCCTGTGATGATGACATGGATGGAGATGGTTGATCAATCTGCACTTAACATAATTCTTTAAAATCACCCAGCATGTGCTGTGTGTTACGGCACGGCTACACTAGAGAGTTTACAGCTGCACCACTGTAAACTCTCTAATGTAGCCGCGCTAAGCCGACAGGGCCTCTGCTTAACTACTCCAGCCCCCACAAGCGGCAGTAGCCCTCCCGCCGACATAGTGCTGTCCAGTGCTTATGTCAGTGTACTTGTCTCTCAGTGGATGGTTTATTCACATCCCTGAATGACATACATTAGTATCGTGTATGTCCTGTAGTGTCGACATTGCCTAACAGAGGATGTTTGGAACCAGCTTTTAGGCATCTCTAAGGCCGAATACTTCAGTTCTAGTTTCCAACAGTGATGGGGTAACCCAGAGATACTGTGTAAAACCCAGCAATTTTGACTGTTTCCCTCCTGGCAAATGGCATGGCTGCAGTAGAGGACACGAAACATGTTGCAAGAACAGTTCTGACTAACCTGTAAGACTGCAAAGTGTGATAACTATGAATCCCAACAGCAGCAGCAACTCAGACTAAAATGCAGAAAATTTAGGGACAGCGTCACTTGGTCAAACACACACATCTTCTCATGTGAGATTTTGTCAGAGATCACATCTCTGAACGCAACTCCTAGTTGCAGCCATTTTTATTTATTTTGTATAAATATTGATTATTTTTTTTGCTCCACCCCAAGCCCTGGGCAATGTGCAACAGTTAAACTCCACAATAATTCATACAACAATTAAAAGGCTGTTGAACATTTTAATGGACTATCAATATTAACAGCAAAAAAAAACAAACCAAAAAAAACCTCCCCAAACCTCTTCACAATAATCCACAGGACCAACCACATCCTAGCACATCTGACTGCCTCCTGCCTGAATGCCCAAGAGATCCCGGTCATGCAACATTTTATTCTCATTGCTGCGTGGGGCTTGGATAAAAATCAAGTGCCCTTAAATGTAATATAATAAATGAAATGTCACATGATATAAACTGTATGGTATGGGGACAGAATGCAGTATGGGGACAGAATGCAGTGAGGTGTGCAGGAAAATGGAATGTAAGGCAAGGTCATTAGTGAGATGCTCCTAACCTTGATTAAATGAGATGTGCACAGAAACCGATTTGCTGTTAATGTTTATGATGTAATCATGCACTGTGCCCTAAGTGAACTGCTGCTGACATTGGTGATGGCTGAACAGTAATGCTGTATTCTGTGAAAATACATAAACGGGTGCATTTGGAAAATACACACATTTGGAAACCGAGGGATTAATTTTGACTAATATTGATGATTTTTCCAGGTATTAAGAATCTTTTGGACAATTGTCAGAGGGTTCCCAATCGGGACCAAAAGGACGGGGATAACGACGGTGTTGGTGACGCTTGTGACAGCTGCCCCACTATCAGCAACCCCAACCAGGTTAGTGAGGGGAAGAAAAATCTGTAGGATAGCACAAGCCTCAGCCACCAAGTTAGTGAAAAAGTGACCGTGAGCACCAAATAACTGTAGAAGGAGACAGTTGGAGCTACAAGAGATCAGCTGCTTCCATTTTGTTAAAGGATATGTAGAAAAAACTTGTGAAACTTTGAAAGCTTGAGTTTGGAAAAGGAGACTGGAAATAGGAACAGATAGGTGCTTTTTCCACAGTCTGCATGTCTCATTGTGCACCTTCTCTGATCAATTTGCCGCAACATCTCCCATCTGTGGTGGGCCAAACAAGTCAATACAAGCCTATACAAGTCAATGGGAAGACTCCATTGGGAGTACAGATTCGTTACATGTATTCTTTCTTTCATTAGGGCCAAATGTTGATTTTTCTTATTCAGACAAAAACCTCTATCACCACAGACTCAGAGTCTGTTTACTCAATGAGTAGATTTGCTACAGTTTTCTCTTCAGTTGTGTAACACCGTAGGCTTATTTTTAAGGTACAGAAGAGGGAAACCTCTTCTGGAAAACGAGGGTTGACTCATTTTCAGTATCTCAGGCAACTTTCTTTTTTTTTTTTTTAATTCCTTCAGCTAGAACCCCAGAATCTAGTCCCGCCCAATTTAATACTACTTTGTTTTTCTGCCCTTGTTAAATAAGTTTTCTTCTTTCGATCACCCACCAGAAGATCTATTTTATAAAAAGAACTGATCCTGCCAATATAGTACTGTCATTTTAATATTCTCTCAGCAGTTAACACTACAGTTTCCTCTGTTTCTGTTTCCAGTCAGATATTGACAATGACCTGATTGGAGATTCTTGTGACACCAACCAAGACAGGTACAGTACCCCCATCTAATATCAACAAGAGAACAATACTGGATCAAATTTAGCCCTGGCATAAGCTAGTCTAATTCCACCCACTTCAGTAGAGATGCACCCACACTCCCATCAGGAGTTCAGCCCTAGGTTATTTTCAGTATTTCCTGCCCAGTAAGAACATACTTTATTTTCATTACATAAAATTCTCTTCTGAAATAACTATCATTCAAAGCCATGGTCATCAATTACTGTTGCTATAACAGAAGGTAAACCATCCCCCCTTCCACTTTCTCCCATGCACATATGTACATTTCATCAGTTCAGGTCCAAAAAGGGTATAGAAAACAGGTACATGACATGATTCAAAGCTGATTCCATAGAAAGAAAACTGGCAAGCTCCACACAGAATTTATATTATCAAATCAACACAAATCAAAACCAAAACCACCCAAACAATTTTAGGGGGAGGTGTTTTCCCCACTAACACACAAGACTTCACTATAACATAAAGTTTCATTGTAAAAGGCAAGGACCTACCTGAAAAAAATGTCCCTTTCACTTTAGTATAGGAGTAGTGGTAAAGTCTCTCTTCATCCCTTGCAGATACTAGGCGGGGCAGGGGCAGGGGCAGCTGAGGATGTGCTGGGGAATCCATGAAATGCCATTTCTTTTCTCCCAAAGGCAGTGACTGTCACAAGACCAGCTGCATTCGCTTTCACTCTATGATGAGAGCAACGCCAGCAAAACTAGGTTTAGGGCATTATATTTTACTCCTCTTTCCACAAGGAAAAGGCAACTACTACTTGCCCCTGCTCAAAGCAGAGGAAAGGGGAAGTGATTAAATCCCTTAGGAATGCACCATTTCCCACGCATGGGAAGGTGATAATTGCTGCATTCCAAGGTGATTAGCACAATGGAAACCACTGAGGCCTGGTCGGCACTAAGGATTTCCTGAAACTACCCTACCATCGTTTATCCTCATGTATGGGGATTAGCTTTAACATGGAGTGAAGCTTCACTGCAAAGAGAGTGAGGCCTTGTCTTCACTGCTAAAAAAGTGTGTTTTCTGTCTTGGGGTAGCTGTCCCACGAGCTATCCTGGGGTAAAAACACAGTGGAGACAAGGCACTGTAGTTTTTCTGTGAGGTAACGGCAGGTTATAGCTACTCTACAGCCATTACAGTGGCACAGCTACAGTGCTCCAGATGTCCAGGTGGAGCACCGTAACATAAACGCTTCCCACATCCACCGAAGGGGCTTTTCTGTCAGTGCAGTTAATCCACCTCTCTGAGAGGCAGTAACTAGGTCAAGGGAAGAATTCTTCCGTTGACCTAGCCGCATCTACACCAGGGGTTAGATTGCGTTAACTAGAGCACCATGGGCAGTTGTGAACTGGTCGATGGAGGAGGCTAGCCCCCGCTCCCTCCCTTCTGCCCCCCCGGGCCACCAGCCGACAGCTCCTGGCTGCCCAAGCGCCCCCAGCCCCGGAGCACCAGGCAGCCACACCCCCGGAGTACCAGGCTGGCGGGTGGCACAGTTCTAGTGCCCCAAGCACCAGGTGGGCAGCGCAGCAGGGCCCTGGCCCCCGCGCCAGCTGCCAGAGTCCCAGAGACAGTCCCTCAGCCCCAACCAGCCTGGGCCACAGAAGAGCAGGACCTGCTGGATGGGGCCTGGGGGCGGAACATGGACGGGGCCACACCAGGCTTTTTTGGGGAGGCTCAGCCATACACAGCACTCAGGGCATGAAATTTTTCACAGCCCTGAGTAATGTAGCTAGGAAAAGTGTAGACCAGGCCTAAGTGACAGCACTGTATCCCCAACTGGGCTTGACCTCACCTAGTTTACCTTGAGGTAAATCTAAAGTGCCTTATCGCCACTGTGGTTTTGCCTCAGGGTACCTCACACACGTTTGTTACCCAGAGGAAAAACTCGCCTTTTTTAGCAGCGAAGACAAGTCATGACTGTCCGTTGATAAACGTTGCAGCTAATCCTGACTCTCACTGCACTTCACTGTGGCTCTGGCTACTCTAGGCAAAAAGGTATTGGGGGGAAAAAAAATTGCTGGAATGCCTTGAGTTTGCAACACCCTCTACCCCTACACAACCGCAGCCCTAGGTGCTTCACCAGCATGGGTTATACAAATTGGTTGCAGTACCTGAGGTAAGGTCTTCAGAAGGAGTCTGACTGAGCCATTGTAGCTTATGGTGATTTCGCTACACCACAGTCAGGAAGCCACAAATAGGTTTGGAAGATTTTTATTGGTAAAGGTTGGTAAATGTTGATTTCACCGAACACACACAATCCCTGAACAAAATATTTGCATCGATAACAATAGCAATTTACAGATATGGAAAGTCAGATAAATGCTGCTTGAGAAGTTTAGTAGAGTCCCGCCTTCATGTTGTAATATGGGCATTAGCTGAGCTGGAGCTGGTGCCATTTAGATATGGCTGGAGGGCAGTTCCTCTGCTTCCCCTTCCCATCCTCCCCCAAACCCCGTGATTTACCATGTGTTAATTTTAAGAAGAGGGAGCCTCTGAGGCAAGGACACTGCCAGGGTCAGGTGTAGGGGGATCTCTGCTCTGCCTGGAGAATGCAGCCTCCTCCCCATAATTTGGCAAAACAGCGAACATTTAAATTGATTAAAAATGAGAAAAGGCAAAAATAAACATTGATTAAAAAAAAAAATCAAATCCTGCCAAACCTAACTACTAGTGATGCAGCTGTATCAGTTTAGCGAGGCCTCAATGCAGGGCTGCTGCTGTATGGACATTTCCCAAAACACCTGTCAGTGCTGAGTACCATGGACTAGGCCCATCAGGAACCCCTGGTCACAAAATGTTTGTACTTCAAAATATTTGTCAAAAAGCAGTGTTGCTAAACCATGGCAAGGAGAAGCCAGGCACGTAACCACTTCCTGTACTCCGTGTCCTCACATTCAAAAACTGAAGCTTCACTATAACCAGATTAACTATGAGCAATTTTCACGGTCCCGGATATCTTATTTCACGGTCCTTGTGAGAGTTTTCCTTTCATTACATGTGCTGGCATCAGGATCCATCCGATGGCATCAACTGTACTTTGTATTTCATGATTGCGTAGCTGTTGTGCTCTAGTCTGGGGACAAGAACTGATTCTTTGTGTGTGTGTTTTGTGTGTGTGTGTGTGTGGTGTTTGTTGTTTTGTTTGAATTCATAGTGACGGAGATGGACACCAGGACAGCACAGACAACTGTCCCACAGTCATTAACAGCTCCCAGCTGGACACTGATAAGGATGGGCTGGGTGACGAGTGTGACGATGATGATGATAATGATGGGATTCCAGACCTCATGCCCCCGGGCCCTGATAACTGCAGACTGGTTCCCAATCCAGGACAGGAAGATGACAACAGTAAGTCTGTTCTACCCACCTATGCAGTTAGTGAACATGCAGTACACTTACTGTAAGGCAGCATGTTCTCACCAAGGGGAACCAAGTTCACATAAGCCCCTGTTGTCCAAAGTCTAAAGGTAGATTTCTTTTTTGTACAGGAGGGAGCCCTGTTATGTACAAGTCAGGACTGTCACATATTACGAGTAGCAGCAACCAATGGCTCTGTCCCATACTCTGGGCCACATTCTGTGCTGCATCTCTCAAGCAGGCGCAGCTGGGGTGGGGAGAAGCTTTAAGCCATCTTTGGGCCTCCCAAATTTTAGGCTACTCTGGGGGCTGGGCAGCCCAGGGATCACTCTGACTTACAGAAGGCTTCCTTGGCTGCCTGTAAGCTGCTGCTGTCACACCTTTGACATCCCCCTTCTTCTCCAGCATGCCCCTACCTTTGAGGAATTCCCTCCGGGGGCACTCAATGCCCTTCATGCTGCTGGAATGGCATAGAGGTACTAGCAGAGGCTAGAATTTGGCCCTTGGCTCTCACTTTCATGAACAATTTAAATTCACCAAATTTATTCAGATGTGAAAGACAGACTCACATTAGGATCCCTGTGACTCAGCACAAAACTGTAAAATCATCTGTCTGTCTCTCTGTTTTTCTTAAACCAACTAACTTGTAAAATATCCCTGGAAGATTTTTCAGTTTTCACCAGAACAATGATACAAAACAATCTTAAAAACAAGCCAATACTGTAAAATCTCTCTACTTCACATTAGTGATTGAGGGTCCTCCTTGCACCTTACTGAATCTTGCAAACAAGCAAATGGCTAAATGGTTTACAAAGCAAGGAGAATGCATCATGGAATATACTTTATTCGTTAATTTGGATATTTGTATTTTTATACTTAACTAGAAAATATACCTATACAAGAATTTCTAAAAACAATGGTGTCTTGGTCATTTGAGAACTTAGCGTGGAACTCTGCTGTCAAATCTTTGCTTACAAATGGCAAAAGACAGTCATTTTGTGTCTCATTATGTGGTATTAATTTTAGTCCAACAAAAGTGCTATACACTTGTATTCTGAATTTTGCTTGATCTGTTAGCCATGTCAGATCTGAGTACAGCGAATGGTGTGTTTGTTAAACCTTAAAAAAACACCTATTGCACCTGTCAAATTTGCTGTAAATTTCAAGCACTTTCTGTAGGTTCCTTTGCCGCCATAAATTTTAAGGTGAGAAGGGACTCTTAGATCAATAACTTGTGTATGGCTAAAGTATATCTTCCAGAAAGGCAACCAGTCTTGATTTTAAGACATCAAGAGATGGAGAATCAACTACTTCCTTTGGTAGTTTGTTCCAATGGTTAAGACTAAGGTGGTTGTAGCTTCATTGTAAATAATTCCCCTTTTGTTTCATTGATGCATTCAGGTGATGGAGTTGGTGATATATGTGAATCGGATTTTGACCAGGACACAGTAATTGATCGAATTGATATTTGCCCTGAGAATGCTGAGATCACCCTCACAGATTTCAGGGCTTATCAAACTGTGGTCCTGGATCCCGAAGGTGATGCTCAGATTGATCCTAACTGGATGGTTCTGAACCAGGTAAAAATACATTCAACACCTTTTAGCTGTCAGAAACAAATAATTACAAAACAAAATTAAAAAAAAAAAAAACCAACCCAACCTGTGCTGAGCTTATCAGAATCTGTCATTTCTTTGCTAAAGCATTACAATCAACTGATGCTTGCTAAAAGCCAAAAAGAAAGGATATTTTTGAAAAAGTGTGCAACTAAGTTTGAAGTTACCCACAACACTTGGGCTAAAATAATTACAGACACAGAAAGCTTATTCCGGGAGAACTTCACTGCTGCACAGAGGGCCAGCATGAGGCCGATGTAGAGCTGTGGAACGTCTCATTGTAGCAATTGCAGTATCACCCCATTGTTTATTACGCCTCAATAACATAATTAAATTTCCCCTCTCAGGGTATGGAGATTGTACAGACCATGAACAGTGATCCTGGCCTCGCAGTTGGTATGGAGACCATTTTTGTACTCATGTTTTGCAATAGAAAAGCTTTTGGCATGTGGTCAAGTTTTCTGCCAACGATTGGTCTTCACACAGTGTCTATCCATTGCTCCTAGGCTACACAGCTTTCAATGGGGTTGACTTTGAAGGCACCTTTCATGTGAACACGGTGACGGATGATGACTATGCTGGCTTTATTTTTGGTTACCAAGACAGTTCCAGTTTTTATGTGGTAATGTGGAAGCAGACAGAACAGACTTACTGGCAAGCAACTCCATTCAGAGCTGTTGCAGAGCCTGGCATTCAGCTTAAGGTACTGGGCTAAGTAACATCATCAAATTTGGTGGCTCAGTGTTCTCTGTGCAACGGCTATCCAAGCATACAAGGAGTTGGCCATATAATGCCTATGCTATTCTCCCACCATTACTGGGGACCACCAGCTCTTTCCTAAAGGAAAGGTTAATTTAATATCAGAGTGGTACCTTGCGTATGTGCATCACTCTAATAACTTCCAGAGTAGCAGACATGTTAGTCTGTATTGGCAAAAAGAAAAGGAGTACTTGTGGCACCTTAGAGACCAACCAATTTATTTGAGCATAAGCTTTCGTGAGCTACAGCTCACTTCATCGGATGGATCTGATGAAGTGAGCTATAGCTCACGAAAGCTTATGCTCAAATAAATGTGTTAGTCTCTAAGATGCTACGAGTACTCTAATAAGCGTATGGAAATGCAGAGGATAATTTGAATCTACCAAAATGTGTGTGCCAATCAATGCTCATTAAAAATTTATGAGGCAGCTTTCATCGGTTACCCTAGAGTTGAAATGGGCCCTTTTAATTAGAATAAATACATAAAATCAAACCTGGACACAGATCTCATTCAATTCACTGGTGATGGCCTAAAGGGACCATTTTAAAGAGGCTGTGTGTTTGTCTAAAGCAGAACTTCCCCAAATGTGGTCCATGGCACACTGACTAGTTGCCCATTGAGACCTTCTGGTCACATGCTGCTGGCTCCTCCTTGTTCCTAGCTGCTTAATGAAAAGACAGCAAATATTAAATACTTTCATTTCTCCTTGTAAGCAGTGTCTACAATTGGCACAGGGATGTCATGAGCTCATGGATGGGAGGGGAGGTGTGCAGAAGGCAAGTCTTCTAGTAAGATGTGATCCACACTATGAAAAGTGAGAGCTCCTGGTCTAATGCTTAAAGGGAAAATTTTCTTTGTTCACTTTCTAAACAATGCCATATTTGTCTAGGCTGTTAAATCCAAGACTGGCCCTGGCGAACACCTCAGGAATTCACTCTGGCATACTGGGGACACCAATGACCAAGTCAGACTGCTTTGGAAAGACCCCAGAAATGTAGGTTGGAAAGATAAAGTCTCTTATCGATGGTTCTTGCAGCACAGACCCCAGGTTGGATACATCAGGTAGGGACTGGCTTGTTTAAACCTTTGTAGAGCTAAAGAGCAGTTATTATATTTTTTATATTTGTGAAATTCTAGTTAGGGTGGGGTGTTTTTGTTTTTTAGAAAAACCAAACCCCATATAATTACAAGTATTGTCAAATGTCTCTGGGCCTTGTAGCTGCTAAAGACAGACATTGCTAGTGTGCCTGGTTTTGCTTTAAAAGTTTTTGAAAATACCAGTGACACCACTTCTAGAAACACATTCAAGTCGTAATATTTCACAGTTATTTGACTTCTGTATGAATATTCCTTAATGTTTATCCCGTGGAGTATGTACATATAAACTGTGATAATTTATCCACAACACCCTGTGTAACAAGTAACAGAACTAATCAACCAAAGCTGGCCCCACAGAAAGCTTAAAGATGTAAAACAGAACAGTATCAGTAATTAGCACAGCATGATTATATATGTATACACACACACACACACACGCTATAAGCAGTGTTCGTGTAGCTGTGTTGGTCCCAGGACATTAGAGAGACAAGATGGGTTAGGTAATATCTTTTATTTGACCAACTTCTGCTGCTGAGAGAGACAAGCTTTCGAGCTTACATACAGAACTCTTCTTCAAGTAACCTTGTCTATATGAGATATGACCTCAATATGTTCTCTGAGTGTATGTTAGCATAGAAGTTCTTCTTGTCCCTATGATGTTTACAGATTGCCAGGGGCAGGACAAGTAGTCGTGATGGTAGAATTCACACTCTTTGAACAAAGTCTGGAAGTAGTGAGGCCATTACTGCAGTCACCTTTTTAAATATTAAAAGGCAAAAGAGATGTTGAGCCAGTTCTAAGACTATGATTCAGTCAGCGAGAAGCCTTTACAAATTGCTCTTGATTTTTAATCTGTTTTTCAATAGATCGGGATTTACAGATGTAATATGAGCAATGTTGGCTTTGGCTGACATCCATGGAGAGGTGTAGGTCTCCTAAAGAAACAGGGCATTCTATTTTGTTAATATCTAAGAAGGGCAAAAAGACAAAAATGAGAAAGCATTTTAACAAGAAATCATCATTCAGGATCAGGGGTTTGATCTTGGAACATTCAAGTCAATAGAAGTAGGATCTAAAAGTATTATATGAAAAAAAAAACCCAAGTGCACACGGCCCTGCTCCTTGGCCCCATCAGACCAATTGCATATTTGCGCTGTTTTTCAAGTAAGCTGAATAGGGCAAAGGATTTAATAAACTTCAAGATTCATCACAGTTTTTGCAGCTCCCTGCCTTTCAGAGCATGCCGAGTATACAGCCACGCACTCTCTTTTTAGTAACTCCAGTTAAAAATCCTCAGACACCAAAGGAGCGGATAAAGCGAGTCTTATTTAATCCTTGGAGAACAAGGGCCTTCAGAACCAAAAGTGAAAGTCTGAGCCAACGCTTGGACCATAACTCACTACAGTATGTTTTGACTAAGTATAGCAGCCCTGTGGACTATGTAGCATTGCGCATTTCTCGGAGACTTCAGCAAGGCCTAGGAATAGGCACAAAAGCCAAAATAGCCCAGGAGAATTGATAAACTAAATTCACCAGCTGTGCTATTTTTGAAAACACCCAAATAAACAAAAATCAAGGATGGTAAATCATTCCTTTTTATAATGGTTTTATAACAAGGAAACTCTTGGGGAAGGTATCTGTATTTCCATATGTGTTTGTACAGCTCTTAGCACCATGGAGCCCTGATCGGGTCCCAGTGGGCACCACCATCATTTCAATAATAAATACTGATATTTACAGGTAAGTACAGAGCTGAATGTTTGGTGCAGCTGGTATGGAGCTAGCATAGCCAATTGATTCCCCCAGTGTGGGGAGCATGCTGGGATGAGAGTGGGCATGTAGGGTTGCCAACTTTCTAATTGCACAAAACCGAACACCTTGCCCCGCTGTGGTCAGAACGTACAATGATCCCCAGTGATCCCCAGCTAGCGTAAGGCCTCCTACGGGGCTGTTAGAAGCTAGCCTAATTTGGAGCAACTCTGCCCCTTCTCTTCCCCACGGGCACAGCCCTATCACAGCTGAGAGTTATAACTCTGGTTTCTCTTCAAGTTGATGGTGGTATGGTCCTGAGACCAGTCTAAGGAGCTTGTCACAAGGTAGAAGAAAGATAGATATTAAAAACACTTTTGCAAAGCAACAGTGGCTATCTGAGCGCTGACAGGGGTTGCATTTGTTTTATTCTGAAGGGCAAGATTTTATGAAGGTTCTCAACTGGTGGCAGATTCTGGAGTAACTGTAGACACTACCATGCGTGGAGGAAGACTTGGTGTTTTCTGCTTCTCTCAGGAAAACATTATTTGGTCCAACCTGAAATATCGCTGCAATGGTAACATTTCTCTTAGAGCGACTCAGCTCATGATTATCAAATGACTTACTGTATTAGAGGAGAAGTAGTTTGGGCTCTTTTTAAAAAAAAACCAAACAAAAAACCAAACAACTTGCAGCCTTCCCTTTCACCAGCAAATGAATCTGTGAAACATTGTGCCTGACGCCGGCCCTAGTATGGATCGTGTCTTGCCAGAGGTAGAATAAGCAGCTCAGCTGCTCTGTTGCTCCTGATCTGCAATATACATGTAATCTGCCAGCATAGTCCTGCCCTTAGATGGAGCATGCTAACGACACCAAGTAGGTGCAATTAGAAATGTTACTAAAAGACCAAATGACCACCACCTCAGAGCTAACCATACAGCAAATGAGGCGTTGTCCTCGGTCAATTAAATATTATGTCCCCCAGTACACATTGCATTCACTCATACATCCATTGTACGGGATGTTAGCCAACCCACACTCCAGCCAAACTGCTGCTGCTCAAATCAGTCAGTGGAAGGCAGTTTCTTGTACCGGTCTTTACAGTTATAGCTACAGCTGAGAAGGAACGCTCATCTGCAGACAGAATTTAGACATTTTACACCTCTTCAGTTTTGGCCAGGGCTCCTTCTAGCTGAACTCAGATCTCCAACGTAGTAAGTCGGCATGAAAATCTCTGAATTAATTTTAAAACAGTAACACAATACATCATAAAACTTGGGCACACTTTACAAAAAACACAGTCCTGGGCTGCGTCCCCCCAACCTCGCCTAAACCACCACGCTGCCCTGGTGCTCCCATGTACTTTGTGCACACAGCTGTACTTCCCCGTTAGATAATGAGTACACCCTTTCCTTATTGCATGAAATTCTTCTGGAGGAATTGTTCACATGAGGCTATTTCTGTCATATCAACTCATCAGTGGAACACAATCACTTCTCTCAGAGTAACAGCCGTGTTAGTCTGTATTCAGAAAAAGAAAAGGAGTACTTGTGGCACCTTAGAGACTAACCAATTTATCTGAGCATAAGCTTTCGTGAGCTACAGCTCACTTCATCGGATGCATCCGATTTCATTCTTTTTGCGAATCACTTCTCTCTTCTCAGACTCAATCTCGGCCTGACTAAACAGTCCCCTGGTATAGTCCCCCCCCATGTACTGAAGAAAAGCCAGTCAGTATTTGCTCACTGCAATATTGGCTGACTGAGCTAGTAACTTACATTTTGTGGAATTAAACATTTAAATCCAAGTCTCCAGCCCAGAACTAGTGCCAAGGTGAAATGTTGCATGTTTAATGAGAGTTGCCAGCTTAGAATAGGTGAAGCAGGGCTCTCAGAGCTGCTGGCCTTTCTGCAACTGCTCTGCCTCTACTTTCAATGACAAAGCAAATTGCTGTGCTCAGAAATGTTGTGATTCAAGCGAAAGACCCAGGATGGCAAGTGTAATTGGCCCCTTCATGAAGTGAGAGTTGTTAAGATTAGAAGTGTGATTTTTCCCAGAAAGCATTCCCCCCCCCCCCCCCCAGCTTTAGCACTTTTAGAAAAATGGTTCAAAACCGACTGGCTCTGCTTGGCAACAGGCCTGCTTCCCAAGCTACATCACTGACTCTTCCATAGCAAAAGCACTATTTCCACATATTCAGCAGGACTTTCCCTTATGGAAATAGCAGCATTGCCAACTCTCACAATTGTAACACTCTTCTCACAATACTTTCTTCACGCCCCAGTTGCTGGAATCAAATGATTTCAGCTTTCATTTAAAAATTAAAAAAAAAAAAAAAGTTTCGGTCTAGCCCTCACAGTTTCAGTTCAAAACTTGAATCCGTTGTCCAAGTAAATCCTAAACACTTAAAAAAATACAGATGGCAAATCAAAAGCTCCCCTTCCCCCCAATTCTTAAGCCAAATTTGTGGTTGACTCATGATTTTTGAAGGCTTAAGGCTGGCGTTACTGGGTCAGAGGGGAACATGTGTCTGGCTTAGGTCAAGGCATGGGTCTGAAGCCCCGTACAGCTGAGTGCCTCTGGCTGCTCGTTCAGCTATGTGCCTTGGAGGCTTTTGCACCAGCTCCCAGGAGCTTCAAGTGAGAAGCCAGGGGATTTGGCACAAGGGTTTAAGGGGACACTGTTCACTTGAAAACGAGTCAATTTCCAACCAAACGAACTACAGTGATTTTGGCACCATTGACGTGCCAGGTTTTAAAGATTTTATATTGTTTTAATGGGTCCTGTGCCTGTAGCTGTGTGAAAAGCCCACCCAAACAGGGGACGCTGGCTGGCTGCAGGAAGCCGTGCAGCTGAACCGGCGAAGTTCTGACAAAGGCACAGAGTAAACAAAAACAAAGAAATTGTTGCCTTCTTGTCTTTTCCTGTTCAGTCATTCAGGTGCAGTTTGTAATAGGACATTTTCAGACGAATGTGATTTAGAAATTGACACTGTCAACTTCAAGGACTTTTAACCCACTCCCTCCCTCGCTCTCAGTGGCCACAGACTGATAAATCTGGCATGGTATTTAAAACTAGGAGAGAGACATATTCTTCATGACTTGGGGCAAACAGTAGGGAAAAAAAACTGCTCGTGAATGTTCAGCTGACTTGGAGAGAGTGTATTTTGGTTCCACTCCATTGCCACAACCAGTTCATTTGGCTGCTCAGCCTTTATTAGCCCACAAATACCTTCAGCTTGAATCATCACAGGCAGGAAATTGGGAGTTGCTTGTTCAGTTATAAAATTCGCTATTTTCCCTGCTGTGGTTTGTTACACAACCAATCACTCTTGTGCATTCCACACAGTGCAAAGGGATAATGTGCCCAATTCTTGAATGGTCTGCAGCTCAAAAGTTATTCATAGAAATGATTCAGCATATTAAAAATTCAGCTCGGGACTTCCACATTCTGCTGAGAGGCAATTCGGATTAGAAAAGGCAGCATTATTTAGCCAATAAGTTATTCGTTCCCAGTTATCCACACTGCTCTAGTTCTAAACACTCATCAGCTACCCAGGAACAAGACTAACCTTTGCTTATTTTCTTGTTTTCAGACACCATCCCCGAGGACTTTCAGGAATTTCAAGCTCAGCAGCTTCGAGGTGGAGATATTTAACACAGAAAGCAAACTGATGTCGCTATTTCAAACAGTAAAGCAATACTTTAAATCCTTATATGATTTTTTGAGGGGGGGGGGCAAGAGTGCACACTGCAGCTTGTTGTGGTTGATATAACTGTCAGACTTCATGTAAATATGAAAATAAAAAGATGATTAAAATAGACAGGGGCGTCACTGTCTTTTTAAATTAAACTCCATGAGGCAGCAGGCCAAGCAATTTTCAAACGCTTGGCTATGAACTGGGACGCCTACTTCATGTGCGCGCTCACATAAAACAAAGGATGCAACCAGCATGAAATGATCAGTGGTTCTCAGAGTTGTAGAAGTCCAAGTTTGACACAAACTCTTAGGTCATCTAGTCTATGTTCCTGTCACAGCAGGTTTGTTCCCCATGGGTAGCTCTTCTCACGCTCTTTTCCAGTCTAGTTTTTAGTGTCTTTAGTGAGCAAGGAAAGGGTCCCACCCTTTCCCTTGGACTATTCCAGACCACTCCCTAATGGGCTAGTCTGAGAATTGTTTCTGATTTAGTCTAACTTTTCCTTCTAATTTCATCCATGAAAATCCAGCTGTCTACTCACAGAAATGTCTGAAACTAATTCTGCTAACAATGGGGCATGGCCTAAGGCTCTAGCTCTTCAGTTCTCCAAAATTCCTGGCAAGCAGTGTTAATCACATATCTTCTTACTTGCATGCTCCATCTGTGGAAGTCATTTATGTAGTTAAACATTCAGTGCTTGTCTGTGTCTGTTCAGAGTACAAATCAGCACGTAGAATAGTCTGTTCTTAAAAGGAGCTGCACTGGCCTATTTGAGTGTCACTTTGGAAAATCTTCAAAGCAGCATTAAGAGAGGTTTCAGAGTAGCAGCCATGTTAGTCTGTATCCGCAAAAAGAACAGGGGTACTTGTGGCACCTTAGAGACTAACAAATTTATTTGAGCATAAGCTTTCATGGGCTACAGCCCACTTCATCGGATGCATAGAATGGAACATATAGTAAGAAGCTATTTATACATACAGAGAACATGAAACAACGGGTGTTACCATACACACTATAATGAGAGCGATCAGGTAAGGTGAGCTATTACCAGCAGGAGAGAAAAAAAACTTTTTGTAGTGATAATCAAGATGGACCATTTCCAGCAGTTGAAAAGAACGTGTGAGGAACAGTAGGGGGGAAGAATAAACATGGGGAAATAGTTTTACTTTGTGTAATGACACATCCACTCCCAGTCTTTATTCAAGCCTAATTTTAATGGTGTCCAGTTTGCAAATTAATTCCAATTCAGCAGTCTCTCGCTGGAGTCTGTTTTTGAAGTTTTTTTGTTGAAGAATTGGGACTTTTAGGTCTGTAATTGAGTGACCAGAGAGATTGAAATGTTCTCCAACTGGTTTTTGAATGTTATAATTTTTGATGTCTGATGTGTCCATTTATTCTTTTACGTAGAGACTGTCCGGTCTGGCCAATGTACATGGCAGAGGGGCATTGCTGGCACATGATGGCATATATCACATTGGTAAATGTGCAGGTGATATGTCTATTCAGGGGACACCATCATAGGGCCTAATCACATCAGCCACACTATCATGTGGGTTCCTAATGAGAGTGATTACGGCTATTGGGGAGATTAGTCCTCTTAAGGAACATAGATGGAGGGAGGGGGCAGAGAGTATGGAGTTTTCAGGAGTCCGATCATGTTCCCCAAAGGTTAGGAAATGCCTCTTTCCCTCATCTCCCAGCAGCCTGGCAGAAAATCTTGGAATATGGCTGGTCCCTAAGGTATTAGACACCTTAGGCCAAATGAGGACTGGTTGTGCTTAAACATCAGCACAATGTCTTGTGGGGGGAAGATAGGGTACCACAAGCCATAAAGGATATGAACATCAAAACGTATTAAAACAAAAGGCGATTGAAGTGATTGGAACAACTGCAGAATAAGTTCTCTTTTTAGTGCTGCTGGAGAGGCGTTCGCACAGGGTCTTCTCAAAGGACTGCAAGTTCTTGCTGAACATGTTTATGCAGAGAGTCCGTGCAGCTTCCATGCCAGTAGATCTATTATCGACATGGTCTTTGCATAGAGGCAACTGCAAGAAAAGTGTCAAGAACAAGGAAAAACCTTTCTGTGTGGCCTTCATAGATCTTACAACAGCTTTTGACCTGGGCAGAAGAAAGGTCTTTTTCACTTGCTAGAAAGAATTGGCTCCCCACCCCACCCCAATCCTCACTGTGATTCAATCCTTCTATGATGGCATGAAGGCTACAGTACAGTATGATGGGGATTAATCTAATCCACAGGGGTGTCGAACAGGGATTCTTCGGTCTTTTCTTCTCTACCTCTTTGGCACGCTTCTCATCTAGCCCCAAGGTCATACATCTCCATCCAAGAGCAAATGGAAAACTCTTCAGCATTGCACACTTTAGAGCAAAAGGCAAAGTCAGTCACCAACATCACAGGGCTCATCACATACAATGAAGAGGAGCTTCAACAACTTTTCAGTAGTGTTGTGACAACTTGTTATGAATCTGGACTAATCGTCTAAAGACGATGTTTATGGCACAAGACATGTTTGCTGCACCAGAGATATCAATAGCTGAAACCATGCTAGAAGTTGTGCACAAAGGTTCTGCGATCTAGGATCAACCGTATTAGTAATCTCGAGATAAGTTATCAAACTTAATTCTCACATCAGAAAATCAGCTACCACATTCGGTCAACTGACCGAGCACATGTCGAATCACAGGAAACTAACATTGAACATCAGGATACAGGTCTACCAGCCATGCGCTGCTGTACGGTGGGGAGACCTGGCCCACTTGCAGCAGGCATGGAGGAAAGCTAAACACCTTCCACTCATTGGGGAAAAAAAAAAAAAGTGACACCTGAGAAAGCAAAATTGCCAAGTCTAATCACTACATGCAAACACAGATGTTGCCCTTAGCTTGGTCATCTGCACTGGATGGACTATGGACGCATTTCAAAGGATCTCCTATGAGGAGAACTTGCGATGCCAAAGCTACTGGGCCAACCAAAGCTCAGGTTCAAGGACGTTTGCAAGAAGGATTTGAAAACTTTCAACATCAACCCCACAAGTGGGGAGATGCAGCTAGCATGTGGGAGTCCTGCGCTATGCCAGGGAGCCAGAGGCTGAAAAGACATGGCTGCGAGAGGAAAGCACAGCAAGACTTAAGCACTAGTAGTGCACCAGCTTCATCCTCTGGTGGTGCACTGTATGCCTGCACTATTTGTGACAAGGACTGCCATTCGAGAACTGAACTGTTAAGCCACTCGCGATGCTGCCACAGGACACACAGTAAGTGAGCTGCTTTGGCGCTTACATCATCATCTTTTGAGATTTGCCACCAGGTCAAATTTATCTGGATTGGTGTCAGAGTTACACCAAGGAAAATTTGTCCCCTCATAGCCTAAAAGTTAGCACACCAATAGCGTTTTCCTCAATCTCCTAGCCCCATTCTGTACAATACCTAGTTTCTATTCTTCAAGTCCGTACAGACACACTTCCTTAATGAATTCACCGACCTATGCAGATGGTGACTTTTACTCCCCTTGAGAGAAATCTGAGGATTCAAATCCACGGCCATGTAACTATCCAGACTTGCATACACAGCCATGGAGAAGCTGCCATCAATGGGGTGGAATGTGGCAGGAGTTCTGCATCAGCAGCAGTGCTCAACAGTTTTCACAGAGGATGTGAGGAGTAAAGTCTACAGCTGGAGCTACCAGGGGGATATATTATGGATGCGGATTGCTGGGATTTGGTTGCTGATTTGGTCACTAACACACCAACTTAGAAACTTGCATCACCCTGTCTGCATTTTGCCAGCATTACCCAACACTCATTTGGGGAAGAAAAATGAGAGGGGAACTTTCTGACTCCACCCTTGCAGGCTTGAGAAGGGATACAGAGCATGGGGCCGATATGAAGTTGGGCAAGCATGGCAGGACAAACGAAGCAGCAGAATTAATTTTCCCCACTTTCATTCTTCCAACCTTTGCATCAAAGTGGAAATGCTGAAACCTTCTTTCAGTTTTAAAAAGGACAAAGGATGGTTCTGTGGATAAAACTCAGAATGAGTCAAGAGATCTGAGCTGTATTCCTGTACTATGGCTTTGGCAAGGTAAAATCCAAGTTACAGTTCCACAGCTGTAAAATGGGCCTAGTCATTTTTCTCCCATAGGTGTTGTGAGGGTAAATTCTACTTGAATGAAAGTACCCCCTGAAAAGCACTTTGCATTCTCCAATGGCCACCAAGTGATTACCCCTGGATCAAAGATCTCATGGTCAGTGCCACAAGTAATTTGTTAACTCTTTCATTAACATGACAAATGGTAAAATACCACTGTAAATAGATGTCAGAAGCTTCAGTTCCACACAGACCTTCAAGGAAGATTAAGTACAAATCATCAAACCCAAGCAGCCAGGATTTCCCTTTAATAGGAATATGCAGAATTCTGGAAATAGGAGTTGTAAATTCAGAGGTAAGGCTGCACTGAGATTTTGCAGTGAAGAATTGGAATCCCTGTTTTACACTTAAAGGATTGAGTTTAGTCTCCATATTTGGCACAATCTCGCTTTACACGAGAGCTGAAATTTGCATCTCTTTAGGATTATATTTACTAACTTTTGCAGAGGAAACAGTACTATACTCCTTGTGGAAGTTTGGCCCTTCTTTCCTAACATTTCTGTAAATTCCTCCAGCTAAGCCACCAAAGTCCCAAAAATGCCAAACTTTTTCACACATCTCAAACATAGCAGGCTACTTGGTTTTATATTTAAGTTTAAAATGTCAAGAGGTAGTTATAACTGTTGAGTTTCAAAGCATTGCCAACTCACGATTTTATCAAGTCTCATGACAGTTTGCTTTTCTTTAAGCTCCAGGGGTCAAGAGATTCCATAAGAATCTAAGCTTTCATTTAGAGAAGGTAAGTTTCTAGCCCTCATAGAAATGTAGGGCAGGAAGGGACCTTGAGAGGTTATCTAGCAGCCACCCCCCACCATGCTCAGGCAGGACCAAGTATACCAAGACCATCCCTGACAGGTGTTTAAACTGTTCTAAAAGACTATCAATGACAGGGATTCTACTGCCTCCTTTGGAAACCTACTTCACGGCTTAACTACCCTTACAGTTAGAAAGTTTCTCCTGGTACCTAACCTAAATCTCCCTTGCTGCAGATTAAGCCCAGTGTTTCTTGTCCTACCTTCAGGGCACATACAGAACAACTGATCACCGCTCTCTTTGCTACAGACCTAACGTATGAGAAAACTGCTATCAGGTCCCTCCTCAATCTTTACTAAAGACTGAGCATGTACAGATACTTTTAACCTTTCCTCAGAGATCAGCTTTCCTAAACCTTTTTTCATTTTTGTTGCTCTCCTATGGACAAAGTGTGGCACCTAGAATTGGACAGAGTACTCTAGCTGAGGCCTCACCAGTGCCAAGTAAAGCGTGACAACTACCTCCTGTGTCTTACAGATGACACTCTTGTGAGAACACCCCAGCATATTTGACTCCTTTGCAACTGTGTCACCTTGTTGACTCAAATACAATTTGTGACCCACTATAGTCCCCATAAATGCCATAACTCATCGTTGTAGAGACAAACTTTGAACATGTGATTGGAGTACACCCTGACGGCTAAGAAACAAGGCAAAGATGACCTGCAGAATGTTGGGGTTTTTTTTAAAACAACCGTCTTGATTTAAGCCAATCATGATTTTGAGGTCTGACTCAAGGTTTTTGAATACTTGGGGCTGCCATTAGTACTTTCACCAGCTACTTTGTTACATCAGCTAGATCTGTTTGCAACAACATTTTGTCAAAAAGCTTTGGTTAAAAGTTTCTTTTTAGCGGTGCTCAACTGGGCCCCCACTGGTTTGCCAAGGCAGGGCTCCTCTCCTCTCTACTTGTCCACTCAACATTGAATAGGATTTGAAAAGATTGAGGCTCTCTCTCTCATGGATGCTGTTCAGTCATGGTATTAACTACGGTGCAGACATCTGTCACAAAAATTTGACTGTGTACAAAGTGTTTATTTTTCAGATTTTCCGCAAGAGTAAAATAGCTGAAAATTGAAGACATTTCTCACAACTGATACCACATGTTATTCGGTTTGAAAATGGGAAGTAAGGAAGAACTCTTGGTTACACAAATTCAGGGAAAATTTGAAATAGACTGCTTAGGAAAATTCCATCCAGCGCAGGGTCTTGTTTGTCTCTTGCAAAATGGAGAAGGGGGCAGGGAGTGGTTATAGCTAGAAGTGTGGGTCCCACCACTGACCAGTAGTTAAGGGTACTAATAACCACCTCTCCACTGTTACAGTTCCATAGTTTCCCAGATGATTGCCATGTTTGCATGGACATGCAAAGCCAAAATTAACATTTTTCTTAATGAATACTTATTGAAAGCTGCTTCAGACACTTTGTAGAGCAGCTGTTAGCATAGTACAGCTCCATGGGAATGGTAACATTTAATCAGCAAATTCATGCCAAGGGGGAGTGTTATCTTTCCTGGCACTCAGAGGCAAAAATTTCCACTGCAGCAGCAGTATAGCCAGAAAGGAGCTCATTACAAAGCACCCCAGCATGCAGTCTGGCACTTCTTTTCCAAGCTCACCACAGACACTGAGGCCTGGTCTACACTACAGGGTTAGGTGGACATAAGCTGCCTTGTGTCGACCTAGCTGTGGAAGCGTCTTCACTTAAATTTGGCTCCAGTTGACCTAATCACCTCTCTGTGCCGATTTAGTAACACCACCTCCCTGATCGGCAGAGAGTCACAGTCAATGTAACTAGGTGGAGACAGGGTCAGTGTAGACACGTGTTGCTTATGTCAACTGTTACTGGCCTCCAGGAGCCATCCCACAGTGCCAATACAATTGACACATGCGCTCCTGGTGAGAGCACACACTGCTGACACAAGGAGCCAAGTGTGCGCGCACACAATTAATTTAACAACTGCGGTGGCTGTATGCCACTGCAAGTTAGGTCAACATAATTTTGTAGTGTAGACAGAGCAGGGGGTGAGGAAGGGGTCCATAATTTAGCCCCCAGGGCTGTCTTCAGTAAAATGCGGGTTAGTGTCTTTGCGCTTAGCTTGGGAAAGAAGTTGCGCCAGGCTGCAAGCTGGGGTGCTGTGCAATACATTTCTTGGGGACTACACTGCTGCAACAGCAAAATTCTGCCTTTGATGGCCTGGAAAAACAACATTCCTCCTTGGTATAAATATTCTAGAGGTTAAATATTACCATTCCCCTTGATTTGCACTGCAAGAACAGCTTCAGTACAAGAGCCAGTAGCTCTATTAAGTCTTTCAGTTTTAAAGGACGAAGGATGGTTCTGTGGATAAAACTCAGAATAAGTTGATTAGCCCCATTTTACAGATAGGAAACAAGACCAGGAGATTAAGTGACTTCAACAAGGCCTCAGAAGGAGCATCAGAGTCCAAGTGAGAAGATCTGAGTGGGATCTCACAACAGCCCTGTCACCACCAGGGCAGACCCGGCAGCATTGCCCCTACAAAATATTTAGGGGCCTGCCATAGAATTGAAGGAGCTGTGGCCATCGGCTTCATGGGACCAGAAGGCCAACTGTAGGAAAAACTAGTGTGACAAACTGAACATTATAGGGAGTTCTATTTTTAAAGCTCTCACTGCAATGAAGGAGGCTAGAAATGTTCAGTCAGAAAAAGGAGTAAGCTGGGCTACACCTGGAAATCTACAGGCTCCCCACATTCAAGAGAGCTGTGCTGCTACAGCCTTGAGACCCTGGAGACTGATGGCTACTCTATTCCTATGCTTGAGGCATTCACCCTCTTTGTGCTCATCACCCAGGCTGGAGGCAGGCAGGCCCTGCGGTGTAAGTTAGCCTAGTGCTCTGCCTTATTCTCTGCTTCCCATGGATCCCTCTGGTTCCTGGAGAGCAGAGAATATCAATAGCGCCGTGCACTCCCGCGGGGTTCCTGGCATAGGAGGCAGATCAGGGATTGGGATTGGAAGTGGAGTTGGGCTGGTGCGGGGCCTTCACCACAGCTCTCTGCTAGCCAGAAAGGTTCCTCTGCACAGAGGCCATTTTCAGAAATGATCTATGCCAGGGCAGGATCAGGCCCTAGATCTGCAAATCAAAACTCTTCCCTTACTACAGGTCCTGGTACAGGCCTGTTCTTTTCACATTCTCCTTTGGGAAGCACTCACCTGCTCAGTTTGTCCCATCACTGACTCACAGGATCTACTCAATCATGAAAAATGTTCTGCCAAGTAGCCAGGCAGAGGAGTGGGTGGATAATATTGGCCAGAAAAGGCAGTCAGAACACCACGCTGCAAAAAGAGAAGAAATCAAAATGCAGGTATCTTAGAATATCGACAGTTTGTAGCTGTAGCAGTTTAAAAGCAGCACAACTCTCTAGTGCCAACATCCCACAGTAGGGGGTGCTACTGTTTTAACTACGTCTGTTGCTATATAGTCAGTGGTACAAAAACTGTGCAGACCAGAAAACGTTAATAGTGAGCAGCATGGTTTCTGTTCAGTTTTAGAGGTAGCCTTTAGACCTAGGAATATGGCAGTCTGGATAGAACAGTGAAGTAGAACTCTCGGTTTTCTAGGTTCAGTTTTATCTGATTGTTGTGCAATCTTGGGTTAAGTGAATCACTCTGCTTCGACCTACCCATCTTTAAAACGATTATATCAGCACCTACTTGGCAGGAAAATATAAGCTAAAAACACTGTCAAAAGAAGAGAATTGTAATTGCAATCTCATCGTCAGTCATTTGACCAGATTCCACTAACAAATCTGTCACGACTATCAGATCATATTCTGGTGGAGCATGAGTGAATGTCACATGTCCAACAGATAAACAGACCAGCTCATACAATAGATATGAAGTCCATACATTACTGCAGGACAGACTTCAGAAATTCTCAGACAAATTCCCAAACACAGAAAAACATTTAATAAAAATGAAAATTTTCCCTCAACCAGTTATGCCCTAAAGATGTATCTGCCAAAGAACTAAATAAATTTAATACAAACTTTATTAAATTACGCAGTTAGATTTCTAAAACTTTGTACATGTAAAAATTCATTGTAATTTCAAACAGGCAGAACTTCATTGGTCTATTAAACATTAAAACTGTAACAGCTTACACTATCCATATATAAAAGAAATGTTTCTTGAAAACCCATTAACATGCTTTAAAAAGACAAAACTGTTTATAGTTGATTTTGCAATTAAGAAATTAAGTTCTGAAATCCTTAACAGCTCTCAAACTTCAAAAACAGTCAAAGTTGCTACAGATCATAACATTCACAAACAGTTAAATAAGCTTAAACTAGCAAACATCCATGTTATTGGAATACAATTTTTAAAAAAAGTACACCAAGAGATAAAAAAGCTTATTTGAAATTTTTTTTTAAATTAAAAAGAACTTTTAAAAAGACTCACATTTTTAAAAAAGCATTTTAAAATGTTAAGTTTTGGATATTTTGCATCCCCCATTTTTGGAAAGGACATGGAAAATTAAACTTCAATTTGTGGTAAATAAAGCAGTACATTGGACCTTATTTCTTGTCAATAATTTTCTGGATTTTTATATTCTAAATTTTGGTACTAGGCTCAAGCTGAAAGTATCTCTAACAAATTAATTCTCTTTACATCAGGCTCACAAATACCGCCCAATAACATCTAAACATCTGGATATATTTCAGTAGGAGAAAAATAAAGTTAAGGTATGAGTAACGTTACGTGATTTCCTTATGCTTTTCCAAAATGTGTCTACGCTTCGGATTGAGAATTCTTTGGCAAACATACAACTACAGTACTGCACCCCCCAGCTTTGATTTATCAGAACCTCTAAAGCCTTGTTAAAATGCTGAAAAGACTTCAAGACTGACAATAGCAGTTAAGAGATTTGTGCAAATGGCTTCTGATCTACAGTAGTCAGAGCAGGAAAAACTGGACTTATTTCCCCAAGTCATGTGTTTGAAATACACAATTTCAAACTATATGATTTATAAAACATTGACAGATGTGGAACAGCTTTAAGTCACATTAAAAACCATAACTATTAGTGAGGTTAGTGGGTTTAAGGTCTACTTCAAAAGCTAGAAAGCCTCCTCCCATGTTAGAGATTGAATCATCATGACAGGCCTCACTAATCCAAGTCAACTGACATATCTGTGATATAGATATCCCTCATTTCTGGCATTTCCCTTTCAGATGTGGGAAGTACAATAATACATGTTAACAGGGGATTGGAGGGTTGGGAGTCAAATATAAAAATGTCAAGGCCTTTAAAATGTATGGTCCCTGCGATTCCCTTTTATAGAGGCAAGTAAAGCACCAGTGTAGACAATGTTTACACAATCCTTTAAAAACCAGAATATTAAGAGAATAAAATTCCACTGCATTCATGATGCATTTTCCTCCTTCAGGAGGTTCCGGAGTGGAAGGGCTAGATTCTGCTTTACAGAGATCGGAAAAATATAATTTTAGCATGGAGGCAAAAAGTAGGTGGGTCTGCTGTTTTGAATACTGGAACTGATCCCCATTTCCCTTTCAAGTCCCAAAGAGAAAAGATCACCAGGTACAAATTACGAAACTCTGCCGTTTACTATCACTGAAAACATTTCCCAATTTTAGCAACTAGGAGTAGGAATCTGGCCAGTTTTCAGTTGCTTATATTTCCTTAAGATACCAAGGAGAGAGAAGGCTAACAAAACAAGGACCTACAAACGGAGGAAGACACAAATATTTCTGGAGACCAAAATTAAGACTAAAGTGAGGACATTGTAAGTACTATCAAGCCTCAGTTGCAGATAAGTTTTCTAGTTTACCACATGAAAGATGCATATGAGGGTGCCCAATAACATTTTACAATCCTGTTTTGGAGAAAAACCGAATAGCTTAGAGTGTTAGAAATAATTAGGAAAGTCAGTGGATTGTTTTGTTACTGATCTGATTAAAGCTTCCAGGTCAGTTTTTGAAACGTGCTGATAGACCTGGTGTACTAGCCAAGTTACAAGCAGGGTAATTACATTCCGATTGCCTACATTCTCCTGATGCATTGATTGGAAATAAAGGACTGCCAGAGACTAAACTTTTGCATGATGGTGCTAATGCTTTCCTGATCGGAGCGATCCATCACAGTTTCAGGGTTAAATGCTCTTCCCCACCCCCAGTCTTCCTCAAGGGCACCAGCTTAAAGTTTCAGACTTCCAGCTGTCACCTTCCCTGGACAACAGTGTCTCTTTCCATCCAGACTGGGAGGTTAGGTTTGCAGTTCTTCCCTCTGCATTTCAGTGGGATTTCCCCAGCAGGTCTGACCAGTTAACCTTTCTACAAGGGGTAGAACAGTGTGCACCAGTTACCAACCATCCTTCACAAAGCAAAACACATTTATTCTTAGGGTAAAAGCATTACAGAGAAAACATACAAAAAATAATAAACACTCCTATACACATGGTAAAAATTTTTCCAGAGGTCACAAGTAGTCTTATGGGGGTCCTATTAAGCCAAGATTTCTCCAATCTTTCTGCAAGGGTTGGGCCATCTTTGGACAGAAGGTCCTGTTTGCTGGATCAGAAAGGCCCTGTGTCAATTTAAACTCAAGACTTTTTATGCCAAAAGCCCTGTGCCTGTTGGTTTCCGGGAACCCAGTTTGAATGAATGCATGCAAATATCCCCAAAGGTTGGTACCTCTCCAGAGGTGTTTGCAACTAGAGTGATTCATCTTAATCACTCTCCACTGTTTTAGTTCCCTGATGGGTATACATGAAAATCCAGACTACCACAGTAAAGCTTTAACAAAATGAAATGGGTAAGTAATTGACTTAATATTTTTAAAAAGCCAATCCAAATTTCAATTGAAATTATTGAAGTCTGAAGTGATTTAAAGAGTTCAAAGCTTAGCATATAAAATGTTGTGATCCTTTCAAATGTAAGCACAATTTACATTTACATGTCCCAGCATCCGCCTGCTCATGGAGCCTGAATACTTTGAGGAACTATCACACTGTGGGAAAATGGAGCACAGACAAGTCCATTTGCCTTTCACTTGGTCCTTATAAGTGTTTTTGGCCTTGTTTGCTAATCCAGCTATTTTGGTTAGGAGGCTTGCTCTCTCCAAAGTCTCCTTGGAGTCTCTAATTGGAGTGAATTTGGGTTCTCACAATTGCTTTCATGGTCATTGCTGACACAAATAAAGGAATGGGAGTTTGCTCCAGGCTCAAGCACAAGTGCAGCAGGAAAGAAGAAAAAATTATTCAGAACCAATGTAGTTTCTGAAGTAGAGGAAAACCTCAACAAAACACAAACTTACTGCAAAGCAAAACCATGTTTCCTCCAATACAAGGGACCGTCTTGAAATAAAACTTGAGCAAGCATTTTAATTTAAATACAAATTAAACTGGAATGGACTTCTGGAAGGAGGAACAAAGGAAGAATGGGTTTAGCCTATTAACAGTAATCGGCTTCCCATTCTCAGAGGTGGAACAGCTCTTTGTGAAAGTGGGTAGCTTTCAAGATTCTTGCAAATTTTAAAAGGCAGACTAACACAACCCATTTAAACCTCAGTTCCACAATAAGTCAAAAGAACAAAGATATATACAAGGCACATGGCAGGGCAAAAGAGAGTACTGGGTGTCTACCAGTAGGTGCGGCTATCTATCTTACACAATAAATGCATGGGGAGATAAAGTTCTCCTCTTACTTATTTAGCTACTGTCCTAATACATGACTCATGACAAGCATTTTATAGAACACTGAAGCATTAGACACTAAGAGCTTCTCATTCCATCCTCTAAAAAGTCTTTCCATAGCATCTCCTATTCCTGATTACTACAGAGCAGTAGCTTGCATCAGAGTCCTACCACAGAATTTTGTCAAGTATAGATTCAAAAAACCAGGAGTCTTTCATATGCACAGTAAGTATTAGCACATCTTAAGGTCGGAGGTGGTGTATGAGGCAGCACCATTGAATCATAGGCTCAGTTCAGTTCTTCCAGTTTGAGTCTCAACTGAATTATTATTTATGGCAGAGGTATGTCTAATAGGCACTTTTAAAATGCATGTTCACCTGAGCAGATAATGATCAATGAGCTGGAATTGGAGCTGGAATCCTGAATTGTGACAGACCCTAACACGTGACTTTAGGAATCACACAAATAGCTGTCAACAGGAAGTTCACAGTAGAATTTTTTAAAAACTACACTAAGCCCCCTAATATTCCCCTGGCCTGCAGGAGGGAATACACTGATTGAGGAAACTCCATGGGCCTACACTCAAGGAGACCCAAGGTGATGTCATCTTCTCCAGACAGGGGAAACAGGCACACCTTTCCATCTGCACAGATGTCCGGTGATCCAAATGGATCTTGGACATCTGTATAAAGGAACAGCCCCTGCAAGTTACTCTCTGGGCCTTCTCCTTCTGGTAGCATGGCTCACACAACGTTAGTTTGGAGTGGGATAATGCAGTGTAGAGTCATCCTCCACTGCTCCCTTTGCATCCTACCCAAATTCTGCAAACCCTATGCACATGTACTTTGTGAGACGGGCCTGTGTGGTGGACTCAGGGATGCAAGTTCAGGAGGAGAAAGAATGACTGTTGCCTCTTCTTTCCTTATGCGGCCATCATTTCCTCTGTGCAAAATAGCTATTGCCCTGCATAAACTGAACTACAATGAGTATGCAGTATATACACATAAGGATTTTTTTTTTGTATACAGATATTGCCTATAGTCTCGCTATTAGTGGATGCCTTGGCCAATACACATTTTAAAAGATACCTGAAGGAGTTAAGCCATAATATAGTCACAAAAACATTAATATTTTAATACACTTGTTTTTCATACCATGGATGTATATGACACCTCAATACTACACTTACAGATATTTGAACATTAGGGAATTTCATTCAGATTTTCTGGACTGTACCTTGATTGCAGTTCAGAGTCCTAAAACCAAATCAAAACAGTTTGAAAAACCTATAATTATACAAATCAGAAGAAAATTTGGAATTTCAGTTTATCAGCTCTCGACTGGCTAAACACTAGCGATAATTTCTTCTCGTTTGAAAAAATAATTCTTTTTTTTTTTTAAATAATTACAGTGTATCTGAATGTTCTATACAATTTGCCCAAAGTTGCAGCTTTTCCTGTTCTTCTCACTGTAAACATTACAATTTGGGCAAGATGACCCCTAGTTGTCATCTCATGGTCCTTACTCTCTTGCTTTATTTCAGATTTCAATGGGACTCTAAACAGGTGCGCAGTCTCCGTGCAGGATCAGAGCCTTCAAAATGGAAGCATAATCAATCAAAACCCAGAAAACTATTTATTCACCTTTGTAACATAACAAAACTTATTTAAACTGAAGTGGTGTTGGGGTGTGGGTGAGAGAAAATGGGGAAAGATTCACGGCCATACCAAAGAAACCCACACATCAGTTTTCAGCATGGAGGGGATTCTGATGGATATCTAAGCCCCTGGGAACAGTGGGGTTAGTAGCATAAGTTTATAGGACTTCACAAACTCTGCAGAGTTTACTTGAGGGAGGAGGATGTGCAGGGTTTGGGAGTAATTCAACCCTTACAGAGCCATATCAGATCAACTCAGACCCCAGAATGAGACAGTCACTTCCTGCCCTTCTGGTTCCAAGGAGAAAGCCCAGAAATCTTTAACCCGAGAGGTCTTTAGGAGCGCTCATTCCCTTCCCCCAGTAGCAATGGGGAAAGGTTTATTTTTGCTCTTTATTTCAATGATCGTTCTTAGCATTAAGCAAACGGTTTTTCTGAGTTGTTAAAATGCAATACTGGAAGCTAGCACTGGATGGTATGTTTTGTTTTTGTAAGGGTTGTTTAGGGAAAAGACCTGGGAGAAAAGGAAAGTCAAACAATAAGCTGACGAAAGAGGGTACCTATACCTTGGCTATAAAAAACTGCATCTAACTCCTGCTAAAGCCAGGAACCAGAATTCTCCATCTTACCCCTCAGTGTATGCCAGTGATATGCATGTTAGAAGTACTAGAGATAGCATTAACCGAACAAATCTATCATAGTAAGTGCCAAGTAATATGGCAGCAATAGAACTCCCATAATTATGGCAAAACAGACAATCAAGGCATGATAATGTGTTCATAGACCATCTATTTACATCAGAATCATGTGGGTTTTTTCCTTTTAACACACTAAACTACAAGTATTTGATTCCTAAAGAAAGGGTCCAAGTTTAAAAAAAAAAAAAAAAAAAGATGAACAGAAGAACGGCTATACTGGGTCAGACCAAAGATCCATGTGGCCCAGTATCATGTCTTCCAGCAGTGGCCAGTGCCAGGTGTTTCAGAGAGAATGACCAGACAGGTAATCATCAAGTGATCCATCCCCTCTCACCCATTCCCAGCTTCTGGCCAGCACAGAAGTAAAGCTCACTAACTTTTTGTAGTTCCATGGACAGCACAGTCATATCACAGTGGATAGTTTTCTTTCTATTTTAATTTGACAAACTGGTATGAATAGGTTAGTTTCAAAACTATTGGAATTCAGAAGGATTCATATTAGTTTTCTTTTTATTTACCTACTGAATAACTGATATAATTAAAGAGTAGTTCTAACCAGGAAAAAAACTAATAACGGCAATGAAGGGTCCATGTTTATTAGCTCAGTAATCTCCTGACCACATTTATTCCATTCATATTAAAAAAATCGTTTAACTTGCTGGGAAGATTCTCCACATGGAATTTAACTGGCCAAACTGTTAATGATGTGTCACTAGAATAGAATTTTGCTCACACTCTCATAGCACTGCTGTGCCATTGTAGGGAGCTGAAGTAAAGAAGTAGAAAAATATTTTTCCCAAAAAAGTGCACAACTCTAAATAACCAAGACGCAGACATATTGAGTAAGGTAATGCCATTTTACATAGTTCCTTTCCTGGCCATAACCCAACGTTAAAGTATTAGGAAATTAGTAGTGAAAATCTGAGGTTAAAGTCTGAGGGAAACCTCTAAATGTGGGTAAATATTTAGACAAAAATAATGCTCAGCACTCTCATTTTTAAGGTTAAAGATGTTGAGCAATGTTTCCCTATATTTGCTTAGAATCTCCTTTGATTGTGTGGCACACATTGTGATTTTTCTTTAATAAAGAATGTACCATGCATAATATCCTTGTACAGACTGGGCAGTTTGCACTCAGTTACTGCTTGCAAAACAAATCCCTCAGAATTCCATTACGATAGTTTATGCTACACATGCAGCATTCACATTTCGCTGATAATTGGGTCTGTTTTGAATTGTACTACAATTTAGCTTCTGTAGAAATCTGAAGTTAAAAAAGACAAAAACAGCATTTCCTTTAACAATATTTAGTATCTCTGAATATTTCAGATATATGTCTCCTAGCGCTCCATATGATCAATTGTACTTAAAAGGTGCCTTTCAGTTTACATAATAAATATTTCTATTGCCATTGGTATGTTTCTCTATCATGCCATATTTGTAATAACTTAATATATATACATATTGAGTAATTTAATATATTTAGAAACCTTTGAGCAGATACATTGCCCAACTCCCACCCCAGTCAAACATTTACTTGTTTTCTACTACTGAAGTAGTACTTTAGGTGCATTTGTGGAGAAAGTTATCTGGAGACAGGCATCAAGACTTGTGTGAAGTATAAAAGGATAGTTTGAATTTGAATCACCACCGTTGTAAATGGCATCAGTAATGAAAAGTATAACAACAAATACATTTCCTTTTGTTACAAGGTATCTGACATTCCACAGGAGGGAAAGATACACTTTGCACTAGGTTTGGCTTTGCTCTTCTTGCCAATAAAGTCAGATGGTCAGTTATTCTACAACAGTTTTATTTATTCCAGTTTATGTATCATCACCCATATTTTCCCCACCCTTCTGCATCAGTGTTGCAACACTGTCTTTCAGTAGATTTGTTCCTTGGAGTTACATTTTTGTTCAGACAGTTAAAAAACATGGTTAAAAAAGAGGAAGTCTTCAGATCTATGTTTCATCTGACAAGAGGTAACTAACCAGCATGTTAAGACACCTGATTGACAGACTTATTTCTCTAGCAAAGTGACTGAAGTATTTGTAACGATCGCGCTTGTGAAGTCTCACACTGAGAATTGTCGGGTTGGACAGCAGAGAGGTGCTATGAGAGTCCACAGGTAGAGTAGGACACACACCCAACATGACGCCATCTTAATCCAGAAGATGGACCAGGTTCCACTGAAGAATTTTTCAATCTCAGCACTTTCATAACTGTTAAAGAGATGAAGGGAAAAGGTGACAAGAAATGCAGTAAGCGGTTACACTCACCGTTCCTATTTTAGATTTGTTTCCCTCTGCTCATTTTGAGACCATTACTGACCGCCAGCAACCTAATTTTGAACCTGGGAGCAGATGAACAGCTCTTTGAACAGCTCTGTTCAGGGAACAGCCAGGACAGACCTGCTTATTCTCTCCCTCTCTCAACCAGGAGGCAAGATGTAACCGCTCCAGTTTTGGGTATTTCAACCGTACTCCTACATTGAGAGCCGTCCAGTAACATTACATGAATGTTAAGATTTTTCCATGAAATTTACTTACTGGAACCAGTGAGTTACTGTCATCATCACGTAGAGAGAAGCCAAGAAGAAAACAAAGTGGAAGTAGGCATAGCTGTATACTGTGCCTCTCTTTTCATCATATATTACAGTCTGACCGCCCCTTTCTTCAACATGCTCTTCGGTGTCAGCTGTATGAAACAGGGAACAAGAAGTTGTTTCACACAAGAATGGAAACAGTGGTAGAGTTCACATCCTATAGATCTAATTAAAATGAACAATTTTAGGCCCAGTTCAGTTCAATATCCTTATCCAGCAGAAAACTTAAGCATACTCTTGACTTCAGGCACATGCTTAAGTTGCATTGAAGTGAATGGAATTTAAGCACGTTTAAGTATTGTCATGAATTCAGGCCTTTTAACTTGATCACAGGATCCTGAGCTTCCTCACTTTGTACTAGGTCTCAGTCCATGGAGTACTCCCTTGCTGATACCAAAGTGAGAGTCCCAACACCACTGGGTCTTCTGACAGAGTGGGCAACAATTGGTACTCCATTTGTTGTTGTTCCTACACCCAGGCAGAGAGCAAAGGCTCAATACAGGAGAAGAGCACAGAATGCGGAGCACACAAATCTGGCAGCGACAGCAGGACACCCCCTTTTGAAAGTATGTTAAGAGCAGCTACTCCCCTTTCACACCTTTTTTTTATTTCATATAATGCAAGAGGAGAGATTTCCATTCCATCCTTGTGTGGTTAAAGTATTTAAATTTTTTTAAATGACAAAATTGTATAGATTTTAAAATAAATATTTAAGGCTAAAGCATTCCAGAGTGGTCTTAGTTTTTGAATAATTTTTTCCAATGCATTTCATGCTGCTGAAGAAGTTTCAATTTCCACAGAATTTAGGACACACGCACCTCTGTATATACTGGGCCTGGCCTTAGTTATACTCTTGTGGTTTGGGCTAAAAGGAACAAGCAATGCTAAGCAAAATGTATAAGGAATGCATAGTTACCATCTCCATCTGGTGCACAGCAAAAGCAGCAACGAGCTACCTATAAGGCAGACATAAAGTTAACAAAGAGGTTTCATGCAACAAAAGAGAAACAGATCAGCAGATTAAGTCAGCCTGTTGTGCCTAAATTACAAATACTAATTTATAAAAACATTGCTTTGTATATTTGCAACAGACAACACAACTAAAGCCTCAATCAGGAACAGACAAGCAATTTACAGCAATAGACCTTTTGGAAGTTAGGCAGCTACTCTATCTTGGTGTTAATTAACCATTTATGGAGAATTATACTGCATGTATCTATTTTACATAATCTAAGACCAATATTCAAATGACAAGAGGATAGTGTAGCTATAGTGGAGTAATGCTGCAAAATGGCTGTGTACAGTAGTTCCTTCTTCAGACCTAAGTCACGGGTGTTTTTAAAAGTAACATTTCTTTATAGAAATGAGAATGTAAGGAATATTAGAGATTCTGACTACATTCAGCAAGACTGATTATACAAATATAAGCATCAAACTTAAATAGACATTTGCAAGGTTGGAGCCAGCAGTAGTAAACTGAAAGTTACTTTATCTTCATACCATTTTATGTAAGCAAGGGGTTTTTGTTTTGTTTTTTTGGTGGACAAGTCTCATTTCTCAGTCTAGAAACTAGTACTTCTCTGGTGGCACAATGACACTCCTGAAATGCATTTGGGTACTGCCGCATGTTTTCCTATTTCCACTGCCTGCTAATATAGAACATTGCACTTTGATTGTGTGTTTTCCCAGTATTTCTCTTCTTGTGCACAATTCCACAAAATACGTATTTACTCTGCATTTTCTATATTACATCTCCAACATCTGTTGTTCTCGGATAGTTTCGGTTTCATTTTGGGGGAGGTGGTGTTCTGTTTTGGAGTCTAATAAAGTATACATACCAAGAAATTATGTTGTACTTTAAGATTTGTGATCTTTATACTTCAGTTTAATAGATAAGGATTTTCACACTCGCTTTGTATGATTAAATACTCTCTGGATGCAAAAGATGATAAAAAGACTAGCAAAGTTCCTGCTTAAGAGATTGGCTGAGTTTACTGAAACAGGAGAATAAATGCTCTTCCTATAGTTTGGTTTAACAGGGTTCTTTACTTTTTTAAGTTAAATTTGGACAAGAACTATTGCCTTTCGCTTGCATTATTATTTGGCTATATCAAGATCCTGAAGTTAATGCCAGGCTCCTCCAAAGAAAGTGTTTTTTCTTTGGATACATGTGTCAGAAATTCAGGCCTTGCACATTAAGTGATGTAATTAGTACTGTTGGCATGCATACAAATAGGCATTCAGAGCAATTAATTATCTCTAGTTTAGGTACAGAAAGACTTTCTGTATAAATAGATGCAGCTGCAGAATTATGTTTACATTTCTTGTCAAAAGACAAAGGTCCTTTACCTCACGGAAGACAATCAGAATGGAATTAATTAGCCATTGCCCGTCATTGCTTTATATTCACATGCAACAGTCCCCATATAACTCTCTAAAACCAAGGGCTTGTCTGCACTTACATTTTATAGCGCTGTAACTTCCTGGCTCAGGGATGTGAAATATCACCCCCCCTGAGCGCAGCAAGTCTGAGCGCTTTAAAGCACAAGTGTAGACAGGCTCCCAGCGCTCGGAGCTAATCCCCTCGTGGAGGTGGATTACCAGGAGTGCTGGGAGAACTCCCCCCCAGCGCTCACGCGTGACCACACTCGCACTTCAAAGCACTGCTGCGGGAGTGCTCCCGTGACAGCGCTTTGAAGTTTCCAGTGTAGCCATGCTCCCAATGATTTAGAAATAACTCTACCGTTGAGTGCTCAGTTCAACCTTCTCAGACAAATGGACCAGGGTTACCAGGCTAAGACTGGCTGTGCCAGCCAGTGCCTTTCGCTTCCCATTCAGCAATTTGCATTCTAACATACAATAAAGCTTGAACTGCTTCAACTCTCACGCTAGCAAGACAAGACTGGGGTATGAAGCAACCCAAGTGCTATTGTGGGTCAAAGTATGCACAACTGATTGGTAAGGAGGCAAAAAATGTTCATTGGGATCCAGTACAGAGGGTCATCATTAAGGTTGTGTGTCTATGTGCCTTGAGTACCAGGCACACATGATTGAAGTACAGTGATTTTGCAAAATGGAGTGCTAATAATATCTATTTACTATTCAGCCATAAGCAATAGTTACTATTTTTCAAAGATTTATGTGAGTACTACTGCATGTATGTTATATACTCACAGTTAATTACTGTAGTATTTTTATATACTTATCTTTGCAACCAAGAAAGGCTAGAAACACCACTTTTTAAAGATGACAGTATGAAAGCTTAGATTCTGTAGAAAGTTTCATGACACCCAGAAAGAAGCTTTTACAATACATAGGATTGGCTCTAAGTCTTGATATACAAAAAAAGATAAATTTGAAGTATGTAGCTTGACCCACTTAGACAGCAGAGCGCACAAATTCTGAGTGAACATATTGGAAAAGCTGATTTTTTTTAATGCTCAGAGTTAAGTGGGTTGAATTATTTTGCTCAAGATTTCCCACAGAATTCACCTTTGGGGTAAGAGCAAACACGGATATTTCTACCTCAGATGGAAGATACAGCAACTAAAATGAGGGGACTAGAACGGAAGTGGGAATTCAGTCTTCCATACTGGGAGCTGACAACATCTGTTAGACATTTGTGAAGCGAACAAATGTACGTATGCAATAGAATGGCTTATTTTTACCACATATAGCATGACAATGGGGGAAGAGAAACAAAACAAAGTGTGTTAGTGGTTTTGGGTGGGAAGAGATTAAGAAACCCTGATGTGGAGCACTAATACTTTTGATCACATTTTACTGCTTTTGAATTTTCTCAACTGCCCTGTTCTGCAACTAAAATATAATGATCTCATCTTTGCCTATATTCCTAATAAATATTTCTTTTCTGCCTCTAACTGAGAGGAAGTGAGCTTCTGGAGAACAGTTACACCCCAGTTTAATGCAAACTCTGTCATCACAGGAAGTCTGCCGAATGCTAGAGAAAAAAAACTGCAAGGACAGTGGCATACTATTTGGGACACATTAGGCAAGTCCTCTGAGGGACCAGCAGGAGCTGTGAGGAGCCAGCCCAGGCAGTAAAGACTCAGGAAATTCCACCTTTCCTGACAGGAAGAACATGTGGCGTGTGAATAGGCTTTTTACGTAGCTATCTGTAACAGAGTGGCTTGTCCCTGAAGGCCTGGAGCCAGCCAACCCTAGTTATTCAGAAGGCACACCTGAGTAGGGGTCAGCTGATTACCTTATTAAAAAGCAGCAGGACAAGGGGAGGGGGCGGGGCGGGGAGGGAGAGGATGGGAGGAGAATGACGATGTGCTCATGGAGAAGACACCAGCATGAAGCCGGAGGGAGAGACGTCAGCAAAGGCCTGCCAAGGCAGGGAATGGCAGCTGGGAGTGAGCAGGCTCCAACAGAGAACCCTAAATTATTAAGAAGGGACCAGGCTCCAGGTAGGGAATTTGGTATGAATAGGTTAGTTTCAAATCTATTGGAATTCAGAAGGATTTATCTTAGTTTTCTTTTTATTTATCTACTGAATAACTGATAGAATTTAAAGAGTAGCTGTAACCAGGAAAAAAAAAAACTAATAATGGCAATGAGGGGTCCCAGGAAGACTGGGAGCACAGACTTGATGGGGATTTGAGAACTTTGGGGCTGGATTTATTACAACAATACAATCATTCCCAAAACAAAGAAGGGCATCGCTGAACTACAGAAGTGTTGCATGGAGTTCTTCAGGGGGCCTGAAGAGGGGAAACAGAAGCAGAGTCCTGCAGAGCCACTTGTGGCCACAAGGGGTTGCTCAAGAGGCAGCTAACCCTTTTATACCATCCTTATAAGTTCTGGTTGCAAATTCTAAATGAACAATACATACAATCAGAAGACAGACAGCTTGAAAGTGAGCCCCGAGATGGTATGGTGGGTAGAAGCAGTTTGTTGCAGTTTGTTACAGTTCAGGGGAATAGTTAACTCACTTCAGTTTCAGGCGTTGCATATATTCCTCTCAGTGCTTCAGAGCTTGCACGAGTTGTTGAGGTCAAACTAGGATCAAAGAGAAGACAGCACCATAACATGCAGCGTAAGTATGTTTCCTGTGATGCTGAGAAATCTCATGGGGAACGTCTACACCGGCAGAAGGAACGAGCCTCCCAGCCCAAGCAGTGTGCCAGCAATGGCACTGTGGATGCTGTGGCTCGAGCTGCAGCTCGTGCTCTCAAGCCCCTGGGCCTGAGCTTGGGTGACTAGGTCAAATGCCCACCAGAGCCACCGCCACACTGCTGAGTTTAGCGTGTGCCAAGTCAAATGAACCGAGCACGAGCCTGTGTAACCCCAGACTGGGAGTCTCGCTCTCAGCTGCAGTGTAGACATACCCTAAGGATCCAGTCCCTCAACAACTGAAGTAAGTGATAACACAGGATGTAAAGTCAAGTGCTAAGTCTGTGAAAGGTTTGTTCTGTGCAAGTAGAAATCTACAGGACAGATCACCACCAGACTCATTCCGTAATCATGAACTTAAAAATAAACTAGACAACTTCTATTAATGTCAATGCACCACCCAGCAATCAACTTAAAAGCTAAACACACACAAATTTGCATTTCAGAACAGGTTCTCCCTGCTATGCATGACGGGTGTTTCGCCTTTCCCAGACTAGTTTTACAGCAATTACTTTGACCAATCCTGTAAACAAAGACCACAGTCACAGCCTTGCAGATGAGACAAACTCATAATATTTATGAGCTATTTGCTAGGAAGACTATTTATACCATTATTATTCCATTTCCTGTAAATTGTTGGGGGAATCCTTCCCAGTTTCCACCCAACTTGTCTCTGAAACCAGCTCTTATTTTGAGAGAGGAAGGATGGCTATGTTACACAAACTCTCCATGACCCACACTGAAATGTTAACACAGAAACATACTATACCCCTTGTTTCCTTCCTACCATTTAGAGTATAGGTTCTCATACTGAGGAGGAGTTTCTCATTTAGTTCTGAACATGGTGGTATTTGTTGTTCTGCTCTTCCTGAGAGAATGCTCCATAGCCTAGTTTCAACTCCTCTAAAAAGTCTGTCTTCCACACTGACAAATCTTTCCCTATGGATTGAAAGATTCATTGTTCCAGTGGAAAGTAGACGTAATTGGTCATTGCAATAAATCAAACCTGGATCATGAATACATAGATTCATGGCAAGATCCTTGTCTGATAGGAGTTACCAGAATAGTGCGGTTTCTCTGGATGGGAGGACTTGTTGCACCACCTCTTCTAAGACAGCTAAATTCTTGGATGATGGAGATTTTGAACTGGACTCTTATTCAGTGCGGAGCCAATGCAAAGATCAGTGCATTGCAGTTACAGTGACATGGCAACTTGTGTTGTGAAGCAATTGGGAGTTTTTTCCTGGTACATTCCTAAATAGGAGTTGCAATAGTATAACTCAGACACCACAAATGCAGAGACCTACTATGCCCAGATTCAGGTCTGACAGGAAATACCAAGGTAGGCTGGTTTCTCCAGATATTAGGACTGCCCCACCTTGTTCAAATGCAGTCTCAATGCCACCCCCAAAGAGGTGCTTTTAGAGCAGGATAAGAATCTGACACACCTCCCTCTACACACAGATTAAAAGGTTTTGTAAGGGATTTCTGCTTTTTAATATGATGTGTATTTCATATAATTTTTTTAAATGGGAATGTTATTGCTGTACCAGAGCAGCTGTTTACTTGTATTTACTTTCCACATCAACATATTTCTTCAGCTGAGCTAAATTTTAAGAATAAATCATAAAGCTATTAGAATTTCTTTAAAAAGACTGCTGGTAAAAGTTCTCTCTAAACAAAGTGTCTTTCACTACATTACTAACACCACCCTTTCTATTACTGAACATCAATATTAAAAAACTAAAATAAAGAAATCTAAATTACAGTTGAACCTCAGAGTTACGAACCAACCAGTCAACCCCAGACCTCATTTGGAACTAGAAGTACACAAACTAGCAGCAGAGATAAAAAAAAGAGCAAATACAGTACAGTACTGTGTTAAATGTAAACGACTTAAAAAAAGAAAAAGAAAAAGAAAAAGGGAAAGCAGCATTTTTCTTCCGCATAGTAAACTTTCAAAACTGTATTAAGTCAATGTTCAGTTCATTTTTGAAAAAAAAAAAAAAAACCACTAACGTTTTGTTCAGAGTTACGAGCAACCTCCATTCCCAGGGTGCTTGTAACTCTACTGTACTTTTCACTGTTTGCTTTTTTTGCATTTCTCTTATGGACAACCAAATAGACTAATCGGTTTCAGGAGGGCTTCTAGTCAATTTCACATTCAGAATCTCAGACACTAGTAGTGCTTGATCACATACATATGAAAGACATAACTCAATTAATTATGCACATTGCATTTAGGAAGTTTATTAGACTGAGGTCCTTTACATGGGTGGCGATGGATGGAGAGCAACACCACACTACCCGGCAGTTTGCCACACAGTTAAAAACCACAAACTATGTCCAAATTACTATCAGAAAAGCCACTACTTGGCAGTACTTTCTGTAGAATTTAAGACTTTGTGAAAAAGTGATGTTTCTGGTCTTGATGATTAAGAAAGTTTTCAAATGTGAACAAAGGCAGTGTTGTCTTTCCGCAGTCAGACCCATTAAACCAGCTATGTCTGCAGACTCAGGAAGGCAATGCTTCACTGGTTCATGTTTGGAATTTCTTCCACCAGTAGATGTGGATCCTTTTCATAAAATGCTAAATCATCATTAGGTTTCAGGGTTGCCTATTTCATCACTGATCATTTTAGAGAAGAAACATCCAGCCACTCCGGGACTGTGGGAAAGTATGATCAGATTAATTTCCCTCCTTTCGTGTAATTCTACCTCTAGCAATTGCTTTGCATTTGCATTGCACACATTATAAAATCTTAATCTGTTTGATCCCCACATTTAATGTACCAGTAAGGTAACTTAAAAAAACAAAACCAAAGACTTACCAAGAATATAAAATGCAACAAAACAGAAGAGTAGTGCCCAATCCAGTAACCAGGTTCTCATCTCTGGGCAAACCCTGGCTAAAATCAGGTACGCAGATTGTAATGTTCTTATGGTTCTCATCCAGGACTTAAAACACAAAACAAACATAAGTTCATTTGACTTCAGATTAAAGAAAAAAATGTGTTTCCCGAAACGTCAAGAACAATCTTTTTTAGAAAGATTATCTAGGCTGGGAGGCTGAAATTAGACTTGCCAGATGTGTTGTTTCTTGAAGGGCAGAACTACAATAAACTTCAGCACTTTGCTGGCTCACCAGGACAGAGTGGAGAAATGTCAGGCCATGGGGTAGTTCTTAAAATCCCAGCTTCTCTGCTGGGCTGTTCACCAACACTTCACCTCCCCACTCTTTTGGAGGGCCAACTGACAGCTGAAGAAGTTTAAAATTATACATACATTATAAATGTGTTACTGTTTGTAAAGCTGGGGTCACATTATCCTGTATAATGTCTGTTTAAGACAGGGGTGTTTTAAGGGCAGCCCAACTGCCAAATATAGGCTCAATGAGGTCTAAAGTATGGCCTGTGGCAACTCCACTCCTGAAATGATGCACTGAGGACAAAGAACTACACTGGTTATGGGCATATTTTATTTTAAAATGTATGCAGGTTAGCTGCTGCCTTCAGGTTCCTGGCAAACTGCCAGCTTGTCCTTGGTGTCAAAGAGAAGAGGTTCTCTTGCTTGACAAATATATTTGCTTTGAGACATATTTTTAACACCTCCAGCCCAGTGCATGCTCTTGCAAATGCAATAGTTTTCTTGCCTATAAATTGGGTATCTCATTCAGATTTACCAGCGTGTAACATTCTCCAATTCTCCTTCTGACAGGGGGACAGCCTAGACAGATGAAAGCCTACACATCACTAAGTCCTTCATCACAGTTCCTTTTCTAGTTAGTGCTATTCTAGTAAAAAGGAGGTAATTCTTAACAAGACTAGCCTAAATTGCAGAGGTTAGAGCAGTGATGGGCAACCTTCAGCCCGAGGGCCGCATGCAGTCCATCAGGGTAATCTGATTGTGGGCTGCGAGACATTATGCTGACATTGACCATCCACAGGCACCGCCCCCTAGAGCTCCCAGTGGCCACAGTTCGCCACTCCTGGCCAATGGGACCTGCGGGAAGCAGCAGCAGGCCGCAGGGATGTGCTGGCTGCTGCTTTCCACAGCTCCCATTGGCCAGGAACAGAGAACTGCAGCCACTGGGAGCTGCGGGGGATGGTGCCTCCGGACGGTCAACGTCAGTATAATGTCTCACGGCCTGCAATCAGATTACCCTGATGGGCTGCAGGTTGCCTACCACTGGGTTAGAGGAAAGGCTTTAGTGCAATTCATCTGAATCACAGAAATTTATTTTGGAGCTTGGAAAATGGCTCTCTGTTCACTAGATTCATCAGTCTGGATGGATTCCAAAAAGGAATTCCTTGAGAGAAAAATGGAGACAAACCAAATTTTAAAAGAGCCCAATGTTAGAAAAACTATAGCAAGGTTTTTTGGCATCTGGAGATGCTCTGTAAATGTGAGGCACAATGTGTTTGAATTAGCACGTGAAGAGATACAAGGACACCCATATCTGGTTAGGATTAATCTTAATTTTTTATACTCCGTGAACAGCAACTGTAGTACTACTCAAATGCCCTTGAAGCAAAAGATTTGAGAGTAATTTTTCACATGAAAGGGAAAATGGGGTCAAAAACTAGGTAATTTGCTTGGTTCCATGCTCCCAATTAACAAATCTAGCACATCAATTATAGGTAGGACCCGACCAAATTCACGGCCATGAAAAGAACTTCACAGACTGGTTTCAGAGTGACAGCCGTGTTAGTCTGTATTCGTAAAAAGAAAAGGAGGACTCGTGGCACCTTAGAGACGAACAAATTTATTTGAGCATAAGCTTTCGTGAGCTACAGCTCACTTCATCGGATGCGTACTGTGGAAAGTGTAGAAGATCTTTTTATATACGCACAAAGCATGAAAAAATACCTCCTCCCACCCCACTCTCCTGCTGGTAATAGCTTATCTAAAGTGATCACTCTCCTTACAATGTGTATGATAATCAAGTTGGGCCACTTCCAGCACAAACCCTTACTTCTGTGATGCCTTCAAAGCGGCGGCTAGCTCTGAAGGCAGAATCCTGCCAGCTGCAGTGCAGAAGTAAGGGTGGCTATACCATACCATACCATCCCATCTTACTTTTGGGATGCTGCTGCTCAGCTCTGAAGGAGCAGTACTGCAACCCCCCCATCTCCCACAACTCCTTTTTGGGACAGGACCCCTACAATTAAAACACTGAAATTTCAGATTTAAATAGCTGAAATCATGTAATTTACCATTTTTTAAAATCCTATGACCGCAAAATTGATCAAAATGGACCATAAATTTGGTAGGGTCCTAATTATAGGAGGTCTTATTGTAATGGCAGCTAAAATAGCAACGGGAGGAGGAGGGGGTGGAAATCTACTGGATAGAAGTGAAAAAAGGGCAGACAAAAGTGTCCAGTCTGAAACGAAAGAAGGCTATACATCTTTCTGGTTGTTATTGCATGCATTGGCCTACATCCTATACCAGTCTCTTCTGCCAAAGCTAGCATCTTGCACTGAACTCATGACCATGCAGGATTTGTTTGGCATGATAATCTAAAGGCCTAATCACATTCACTTTTGATGCAGCAGGTCTTAAAGGACCTTAATAAACCTCAAGATAACTTACTAGTTTCTGGTGGTTTGCTTGACAGAGATGAGAAGGTGAGATACATGACATAGCAGCTGATAACTCCTGACTGCAACAAACCAGAATGTGGCTGGCCTTTAGAGAAAAAAAGGTAAGATACTGAAGCATTTTTATGGGCTTTAACAACAGAAATTCAAATGGTCAAAGTATCTTCCACATGGGAAATATTATTTAATCCTTTGCCTATGCACTTTAGAAAGTTTCCAGACAGACTAGGTAGGTATTTCCTCTGAAGGATATAAGAAAACATCCCTTTCTCCACTGGCTGCTCCAGGGAGGTTAAGATCCCCAAACCAATAAGAAATAAACACTGTTTTGGCCAACCATACCAAGCTCAAAAACAATATTCACACCTGGTGTAAGTTACTGGCAGACTTAACAATAGCTATAATTGCTTATCATTTAACTTTGAAATTACTTGAAACACTGATGTATCTCCAGTCCCAATGCATGAAAGATGCCACAAAAAACAAAATTTTTGTTGAAACACGAAGTGTGATGTGAAAAAGAACAAAAATTAGAATGGTTGTGAATTGTTCCAGCCCTAGTCTCAAAAAACAGATAGATGGTAACTGTACGACGGTGAGAAATGAGCATGAAATCAGAGCTGAATGGGTTTGAATGCTATTCTCTTAACAATGCTATTTCAGCAAAGGTAGCGTAAGTGGCTCCATACCAAGCAATGTCTATGCATGTGAAACCTCTGCTATGTGTCCACCCGATCAGGGAATTGTATCAAAGATCCTGGCATGCTTGTCATAGAAATCACAGAAATGTAGGACTCAAAGGGACCTCGATAGGTCATCTAGCCCAGTCCCCCACACTGAGGCAGGACTAAGTATTATCTAGACCATCCTGACAGGTGTTGGTCAAACTTGCTCTTAAAAACCTCCAATGATGGATATTCCACGACCTCCCTAGGTAATCTGTTCTATTGCTTAACTACCCTGACAGTTAGCAAGTTTTTCCTGGTGTCCAACCTAAACCGTCCTTGCTGCAATTTAAGCCCCTTCTTTTCCTGTTCTCGGTGGATAAGGAGAACAATTTATAAAAAGGAGACTGATAACAAACTTCTACAACTTGAAGTTTTAGGTCCCACTACCCCTCAGTCTTCTCTTCTCCAGACTAAACAAACCCAACTATTTTTAAGCTTCCCTCTTATGTCATGTTTTCTAGACCTTTAATCATGTTTGTTGCTCTCCTCTGGACTTTTGCCAATTTGTCCACATCTTTTCCAAAGTGTAGTGCTCAGTACTCTATGTGAGGCCTGATTTATCAGTGCTGAGTAGAACGGAAGAATTACTTCTCGTGTTTTGCTTACAATACTCCTGCTAAAGAATGATGCTCGCTTTTTTTGCAACACTATTACATTGTTGACTCATATTTAGCTTGTGACCCCCAGATCCTTCTCTGAAGTACTCTTTTCTAGGCAGGAAGGAATAATCATGAAGGGACTATGTACAGTACTTTGCATTTGTCCTTACTGAATTTCATCCTATTTATTTCAGGCCATTTCTACAGTTTGTCAAGATCATTTTGATTTCTAATCCTGTCCTCCTAAGCACTTGCAAACTGTCTCACCTTGGTATCATCTGCAAACCTTTACAAGTGTACTCTTTAGCCCATTATCCAAATCATGTATGAAGATATTGTCTAGAACTGGACCCAGATCCCGGCAGGACCTACTCAATATGCCCTTCCAGCTTGATTGTGAACCACTGATATCTACTCTCTGAGTACGCTTTTCCAACAAGTTGCATGCCCACCTTATAGTACGTTCATCTAGCCTATATTTCCCTAGTTTATGAGGAGATCATGTGAGGCAGTATCAAAAGCCTTACTAAAGTCAAGATACATCACATCTACTGCTTCCCCTCTATGGACAAGGCTTGTTACTCTATCAAAGAAGGACATTGGGATGGTTTGACATAATTTGTTCTTGACAAATCCATGTTTACCGTTACTTATCACCTTATTATCTTCTAGGTGCTTACAAATTGATTATCTGTTCCATTATTTTTCTGCCTGGCCTATAATACAGTGGGTTGTCCTTATTCCCCTTTTTATAGATCGGTACTATATTTGCCCTTTTCCAGTCCTCTGGGGTCTCTCACTTCCACCATGAGTTTTCAAACACAAATTGCTAATGGCTCAGATCTTTTCAGCCAGTCCTTAAGTATTCGAGGACGTATTTTATCCGGCCCTGCTGAATTGAAGATATTTAACTTGCCTTTAAGTAATTCTTAACTTGTTCTTTTCCTATTTTAGCCTCAGATCCTACCCCATTTACACTGATGTTCACTATGTTGTCTAACGTAGGTTAGTCATTTGATCACCGCTAACCATTTTGGTGAAAAACGGAAACAAAAAAGGCATTGCCACTGCTGCATTTTCTGTTATTGTCTTTCCTGCCTTGTTGAATGATGGGCATATCCTGTCTTTGGTCTTCCTCTTGCTTCTCATGTATTTGTAAAATGTTGTCTTGTTACCATTTATGTCCCAAGCTAGTTTAAGCTTTTTTTTGGCCGTGGCTTTTCTAAACTTGTGTTGGTTTTTTTATATTCATCCTTTGTAATTTGACTTACTTTTTGTATGATTCTCTCTGATTTTCAGGATATTGAAGATCTCCTGGTCAAGCCAGGGTGGTCTCTTACATCCTTCCTAACTTTTTTATGCGTTGCGGTACTTCGCTCTTGTGCCCTTAATAGCTCTTTAGAAAACAGTCATCTCTTCTGACCTCTTGTTTCCCATGCGATCTTACCTACCAATTCTGAGTTTACTACAGTTTGCCTTCTTGAAATCTATTGTCTTTATTCTTCTGTTTTCCTTCCTACCATTCCTTCCAATCATGAACTCTATCATTTCATGATCATTTTCACCCAAGCTGCCATCCACTTTCAAATTTTCAGCTACTTCCTCCCTGTTTGTCAGAATCAAATCTAGAATAGCCTCTCCCCTAATCACTTTCTCCACCTTCTCTAATAAGGCGTCTTCAATGTATTCCAGTAATTTGTTGGATAATCTGTGCCCTGTGGTAATATTTTCCCAACAGATGCCAGGGTAGTTGAAGTCCCCCATCACCACCAAGTTTTGTGTTTTGAATGATTGTCAGTTGTTTTAAAAAAAAAAAAAAAAGCCTAATCCACTTATTCCTCCTGGTTAGGTGGTGATCTGTAGTAGACCCCTACCATCACATCACCCTTGTTTTGTACCCCTTTTATCCTTACCCTTATGCTGTCATGCTTAGTGACACGGGTCAGAGAGGCGATGGTATGGATTTTATGGAGACAGAGTGACATAAAAGCTAACTCAAAACACAGAGAGAGAGAGAGACCGAGACAGACACATGCGAGAAAGGTATACACACACTGCGTCAGTACCCGATGACATCAGCCTTGCCAAGTCTGATAACCAGAAGTAGGCTCCAGAGAACTCTCAAGGTGTCCCATCTCCAACAAAACAAACAACAGACAAAAATTTGATAAGCACACTTACGACTTTGGACACAGGGTGAGATAGCTACCAATGAAATAAGAATGCACAGGCCACCATTTACACCAAGCAGGATCTTGTTGTATGTGCAGCCCTCGGAGCGCGTGTAAAAGACAGCCATCAAAATCAGGGCTCCCACAGCAACGGAGTACAAGACGAGAGTGCCCAGAGCTAGTAAGCCATACCACAGTTTATTATGCGTTGTGCCCGCAGTCCTGTTTGTAAGGAAGAAAATATATTAGCTATAGAAAAAATATGGAACATATACTCCTTATCGAGATAGCTTATATGACCATTAGAGCTGCACAAAAGTCAGCATTTTGCTCTCTATAGTACATACATTGTTTCAGCAGTATAGGCTGTGACTTCTGGGTATTTTACAAATATAGTTGCCTTGCTAGATTCATTTGCTATCACCAGGATCTATAAAACATTCCATAATGCTAGTGTTGATCATATATCAAGACTTTACACTGATGTTTTAATGCCTGGCTATTTCCATAAATATAGCCTGCAAGATTCTGAAGATTTGGAACAGCTTAGACTGAGCCATCTGCAAATCTTTGACACTGTTGTAATCGTAGCTCCTAGCTAACGTAGGGGATTCCTTGACTGGAGCCAAGGACGACCCTTCCAGGTCCCAACTCATTAGTGAAGTTCTTCCATTACATAAGCCCTGGAAAACCACGGTTAAATACACCGCAGCTATTCTTATCCTCCTACCACTACAACAGTTTTGTCCATTCAACCATTCTCCCGTCTTTTGGCTCTCTGTATCCTACAAGTTTTACTGAGTCCTGAATTCCCTACCCCCCACTCCCACCCACCCCTGCAGAACTGATCTTGGGGGAACAAAGTATCAGACGGCATCATCCAGTACAATCAAGTTGTCTGTACTAACAGGGCAGAAATGATTTGCAAAATGGTTTACAAAAATCTGTTAACTCAGATGGTGCCTTTGAGTTACATGCCACTGCTGGAAGTCTCCTTTCAGGTCACACTGACAGCACTGGGGTTCTTCTACAGTTAATTATTGGCAGCAGTGGTTGTGCTGTGACAAGAGAACACATTTTATCTTATCCTCAGGAAAACAGTTATCAGGGGAGAAAAGGGAGAGAGGAGAGGGTTTTAAACCTTTTCTACAAGCTAATGGGATAACTGTGAAAACAAAAGAACAGAGAAAGACAGCGGAATGGATGGGCAGGGAATAGCTAAAGGGAGGGGATTGTGTGTTTGTGTAGGATTTAAGAATTCTAAAATATTAATGGGGCAGGGAAGGAAGGTGCCAAAGCTACACAAATGGGAAATCAAGCCTATACAAAAGAGGCTGGGCAAGGGGATTGATCAAGGAAAGTTGTAGAGTTGGGTGGAAACAAGTGGCTCACCTCTTATTTAAAAACTGGGCTGAGGTGTGTCTATAAGCTTGCATGAAAACAAAACAGGATCCACCAGTTTACATCACTGCTTGAGTGCTGTGGCTATGCTGTATGGATCCACTCTATTTTATCAAAAATGGATTATACTGATACAGAAGTGAAGAGGCTTAAATGATGGGGTCCTTGAAGCACTATTACTATTTATTGGAAACAGAACCATTTCAGTCAAATACAAAGCAACAAGAGGTCAATAATAAGAGGGAGAGAAATGGCATCCAAAATGGGGAAAAAGGAGAGTGAGTAAAGAGTAGAAAAAGACTTAGAAGGTTGGGGAGTACTGTATCTTCTTTAAGTATAGTTGCCTTCCATCATAAAATAGTGTCTGTTGTATTTTTAAATACTGTGGTTAATTTTCTGTTAATAAAAACATGCATTTAAAGAAGGATTGCAATACAATACATTATACAACCAACTGCTTGCCAGACACATACCAGTTTTTATTCCATTTGTGTGCAAACTCCACAAGCAGGATAAGCTGAATAAGTATAAAAAGGAATCCTCCCGCTGCACCTACATAGCGCCAGGCTGCAAGGGGAAAAAAGATCAATTTCCAATTATGTTGAATTTGAGAGCTTAGATAAACGGAGCTTTGTGGTATCAGGGCAAAAGTCTATGCAGTGAAACCGTTATACAGCTCATCAAGACACATCTCAATTAACCTTGACTAGAGACCTTCCTGAAAATGGCAGAGGTCACCTGAAAGACCAGTGCAACTTTGCATCCATCCCAGCTGACTGATAGACATGATTCAGTTTATGGCACTCCACACCTTCTAGAATATCCACTACAAGTTCATTAACCTGAAGAATTTTTGTGGAGAAGGTTACTGTATATGAAGAGAAGCTACTGAAATCTTGCTACATGGTGCAGAAAAGCGGTGGCATCAGTTTACAGATCTCCTAAAACCTAAAATTGTTGAGGAACCTGAGGCTGAAAATGACTATCACTAGATTCAAAATTACACAGATGTAAAAATAAGGGGGAAAACTTATTCATTCATATTTGCAGGAATAAAAAAAATTGTTCTGAGACACCCCCACAGCTACCACAATCCTCCGCATTCACCTATGACTGGTTTAAATCAAGACTGGATGCGAACACGTACATGATAAAATAGCCTTTGGGTCCCCGCAGAAGCCACATGGGAGTAATTCTGCGTCACTTCCTTTCCAGAGTGGTCAATCTGCATCCTGACCAGATACCTGATTTTTGTGAAAAACTAAAGGCCCTGAAGCAGCAGTTTTCAAACTGCGGGTCACCACTGGGTCATGGAACGTAAGGCACGGGGTGGTGGCGGCTCTGGTCGGAACTGTCGACCCGGCTGTTACAAGTCCCGTTGATGGTGTTGCCCAGCTAAGGCAGGCTAGTCCCTACCTGTTCGGGCACTGCGCTGGGCCCCAGAAGTGGTCAGAAGCAGGTCCGCCTTCTATGCGGGGGGGGGGGGGGCCCACAGGGCTCCATGCGCTGCCCTCACCCCAAACACTTGGGGTGGGGGGGATGCCCGTGGACGAGAGCCATGCGGAGGCACATGCATGCCTCCGCCTGGGAGCCGGACCTGCTGCTGGCTGCTTCTGGGGCACAGCACGGTCTGCGGTGCCAGGACAGGCAGGAAGCCTGCCTTAGCACCCCTGTTGCACCACTGACCGGGAGCCACCCAAGGTAAGCCTGCGCCCCAATCCCCAACCCCCTGCCCCAGCCCTGAGCCCCCGCGAAACCCAGAGCCCCCTCCTGCACCCCAAACCCCCCATCCCCAGCCCCAGCCCAGAGCCTGCACCCCCAGAGCCCTGACCCCATCCCACACCCCAACCCCCTGCCCCAGCCCAGAGCCCCCTCCCATACCCCAAACCCCTCATCCCCAACTCCGTTGGATCACGGACATCTATTTTCAACTGGGTCACCAGAAAAAAAAAGTTTGAAAACCACTGCTCTAAAGGAAGTGTGTGCAGCTATTTATCTAAAGGCTCATTTGGAGTCACTGTATGTCTTATAATTTGGAAATGCATCTAGTAATACAGGTGTATAATGGGGTCTTTTCTCACTCAACATTTGACCCTTAGACTATAACTATAGACAGTCAGCTATCCGCACTAACAATTCATAGCTGGGGAATGTGCTAATGAACTTTAACTGTGACCTGAGTAGTATTTTGCCAAGAAAACTTACCTTGATTAATAAGAGCTGAACAATATCGGTGTTAGTTTACATTGCTCTTGGCAGAGTTATATACATTTGTTGTACTGCAGCATTATGGTTTGTGTTACTTGAGTACTTTCAGTCTATCATTTGTTTGTCAGTTTTGATAAGCTATTGTATTAGTTTAATGAGCATGAAGTTCTTTTGTAAAAATGTCAGCAAAGTGGAGTACAAAACTGAAGGTGTGAATGGGCTGTGTGTATGTGAGGGGGAGGGGAGAAGTCTGGTAGGCTCCTCACCCCTACTCAGTAACTAGGTACCTAGATTTCCAAGTAAGAACCATACCTATCACAGAAGGCTACATTGCAGTTTGTGTGCGCGCCCGCACACGCAAAGCTAGTAATAGGGCTGTGCAAACCATGCAGTTGCACATGATGCCTCCCCAGCCAAACTAATGGGGCAGGGAGCAGTGGTAATACATATATATTTTATTTAAATAGAAAGAGGGGAAGAGCTACAGAAACCTTCTGGGAGGTGGAGTATGCAGCAGATGCCTCCTGTTTGGAGAAGGGATTGAAGGAACTTCTAAACACCCTTCCCTAAGACATTGACACAAAAGAGACCAGCACATACTTCTTGATTTTTTCTGTGCAAAACAGACTGGGGGAGAAGTGTTTCCTGTCTAGAATCATCAAAAGATTGTTGTTCATGTCCTGACTCAAGAGCTACTTTTTCTCCACTTACACACGTTCATGTTACTCCAGAGAATCAGTACAGTGGAAAGGGTCACTGCGGCGCACCTGGATCACGAATGCCTCCAAATAGTAATATTCTAGAATTCCATCACTTTCTAACACAGTGGGTGTTTAAAGATTAAAGAACAAGGAATACGTAACTAACTTCAGCCTCATGAAACTGGGGTGGGCACCAGACTCACCAGGAGCTGTTCCTGGTGGTGCTAGTGGGCAGGGCTGGGAGCAGTACTGCCATGCCAGGAGAACTGCCCGGGCTGAGCGCTGGCTCCTGCGAGCAGCAGCCCGACATACTGCTGCTTTTCCCACTGTGGTTCATGGTAGAGCCCTGCAGCTCTGTGGATATCAGCTTTATACATGTGGATATCCATATCTGCGGATATGAATTTTGTATCTGTGTGGGGCTATATTTAGGAGCACAAATCTCACCGAATTTCAGTGGGACTTTTGCTCCTAACTCCCTAAAGTAATTTTTTAAAATCTCCCCCCAAAGCTGACATTTACATATGGTTGAGAAAACATTCTCAAACCACTCTCAGAGTTAGTGACAGTAACTGCTACCAATTTATATTCGCAATTAACAAAAACGGTTTCAGACACTACTATGGAAACAGGATCCACAATAAATAAATTGGCAATACAACATCTCAGCAAGAAATCTAATTTTCTACTACTAGACGTAATTTGTTTAGTTTCCCCACAGCTTACAAGATCCTGTCTCATTACAGTCAGTCACTGCTAGTTTTCAAGAGAGAGGATTCCAGTGTGCTTTATGTTTTGTGTTACTTGGCTTACGGTACCACCTTATGAACAGAACAAGCTCTCTCTGTTGCAAATAATGGTATTCAGCTGACTGCGACACAGCTAATTATACAGACAAGGTGGGTGATGTAATACCTTCTATTGGACCAACTTCTGTTAACAGATAATTATTTGCTCACCCACTTCGCCTCTAATAGCCTGGGACCAACACAGCTATAACACCAAAGCATAAAACTAATTATATCAGCCAGAAAAAAACCCAACACATTTTTGCATATTCCTAAGTGTCTACATTTTTCAGCACTCGTTATGACTATCTGTAAATCCAAAAGCTTGCAAGGCAGCACAAGTTTGTTATTTTGTTCACACACGTACCCTGCGCATGTGTATATAACATGTTAAAAATATTCTTAACTGTTTATACAAAACTAAGAAAGAAGTGAAACAACTATGGCAACCCCATTCATTCACTCAGCTACTAGCACTATCATTGCGTTACCGTAACAAGGGATACGGGTTTCAGAGTGGTAGCCGTGTTCGTCTGTATCAGCAAAAAGAACGAGGAAAACTTGTGGCACCTTAGAGGCCAACAAATTTATTTGGGCATAAGCTTTCGGGAGATAACCGATCTGTCTCTACTGTTAAGGTTATAGGCACTCATACAAGCAAAATGGAAAGAGTATATGCATACAGAAAGATAAAATTGTACCATTAAGGAAGGTGTCTTGATCTGGAATGAAAAAAGCTCCTGAGCACATGGCTGCCAAAACTAGAAGCTTAATGAACCAGAACCTGGAAGACAAAACCAAAGTGGAATATTATTTATAAAAGAAATTAAAAGTCTTCGACAGGAGTTCTGTCTGTTTCATAGGACAGCTGTGCCTTAAGTAGTGGTTACTGCTCTCTGGTACAAAGGAATCACTACCGGTCTGAATACAACTTAGAATTCACTTCTACACACTTATGTACATATGTCAAACAAACCATCAAAATTAACTCAGTGCTTTTGATAACACTATACATAATCAAAAAGAAATGCAGTATGGAAATCTAGCACTACACAGGGAATGTGATTTATTGCTTGATTTTAGAAGAGGGCAAAATAAGCGAACAAGCTAAAACTTACCCATTGTGAATATATGCTCGGCAGCTTTTGCTGTTGTTAATTTTGATGGTAAGTAAGAAGAAGATAAAGAAGAAAGATGCCATTCCAAAAGAGACCCTATAAACCGCAGAGTATCCCACTAGCTTCTCACACGTTTCACCTGCTTGAATACCTTTGCAGATGCGCTCATAAAAAGGAATCTGAAACACACACACAGTGAGAAAATTAAACAGGATTTACCGTAATTAAGCAGATTGCACTCATATAGTTTACATGTGTACAGCTGACTTAAAAATAGCTAATTGGATGTATTTCACACTTACAAGTTATGTTTCAGTGACTCTGAACCATCAGTCTGGACTGAGGGGTAAACTGCATACAACAGGTGAGGTGGTACATAGATTATAAAGGATTGGAAGTCTGGAGCCACAATTGACAGCTACTAACTCCTGTCAAATGCCTCAGTACAGGGTGAAGGGGAACAATCCCCTACTCCTCACCACTTTTAAAGGAAGATTGGCATCATACCTCTTCTTTAAAAATAAATTGCCAGAAAGGTAGGAAAATTCCATCCCTTTCCCCACTTGTTAAATATTTGCCTTTTAGGCCTTGCCCTAACTTTGTGTGGTTGTTTGTTCCCTCTCATATTCTGGCCTCAGAGGCTCACCACACTAACGTGGAAATGAATACTCCCGAAATGTCTCCTGAAAAGCAGGTTTCTGTGACTTTTATCCATTTATGTGCTCTGTCTCTGTATGCAGACTAGACCTCGCCCCCTCACCCCATGGCTAGAGCAGATCCCCAAAAGAAGGATTTATAATGGGTGAAACACCATTAGTTTAGAGGAAACTAAAGTCTCTCTGTATCCTCAGAGCCACCAACCTAAACCAATGAGACTTGTAGAGCAATACACCATCAGATGAGAGTGGGGATCATTAGTTCACTTTTCTTACATGAACAGAGGCTGACACACACAGTGTTTTGCCCTAGCAAATGTTCTCTTCAAAGATTTAGAGGAACAAGACAGAAAAAATAAATTCAGCAGCTGCTCAGCCTCGGATGATTTCAAGAAAGAGAATGAGTCTGGGAAGCATACCGAGGTTGTAGATAATACCCTACATAAAGAAACAGCGCAGCTCCAAGAAAGGAAGAATGCTGGTCTCTGCTTGTCCCAGACGACAACTCGAAAAGCAAAACGGAAAGGGTCAGAGAGCAAATGGACAGAAGACTGGATGATTAGATTCAAGCCATATTGTAACTCTTGAAAGATTTTCACCTCCAAATACTTTCAGAACATGGCTAGTATGCCAAGCAAGACATGATTACTTGAGCAAGCAGAACACTAGTAAACAAAAATGGATGACAGGAGCGTACACGTGAGGGGTTGGTGTACTTGCTTTCTTTGGAGAGTCACACCTGTAATCCTCTACTACCAGCAACAGTCAATCCACATGCCAGATCAACCAAAAATGTCCACAGCCTGAAAGGTTTTTTTTAAAACAGCTCTGCAACAGGAGGTTAATGTATCATATGATTATGGCAATGCAGAATTGAGGACAATAAGGAGTTTTTGAGGTGTATGAGGAACAAAAACCATCTTAACAGTATTGGTCCATTACTAGACAGATATTGCAGAATCTTCAACAGTAATACAGAAAAGGCACAAGTGTTCAATAAATATTTCTGTTCTGTATTTGGGAAAAACAGAGTAATATAATCATATCATATGATGAAATATTTTCCATTCCAACTCAAGAGGATGTTAAAGAGCAGCTACTAAAATCAGACATTTTAAAAATCAGCAAGTCCAGATAATTTGCATCTGAGAGTTTTTAAAGAGCTGGCTAAGTAGCTCCTTGGAAAATTAATGTTCATTTTCAATAAGTCTTGGAACACTGGGGAAGTTACAGAGGACTGGAAGAAAGCTACATTTGTGTGAATATTTCAAAAGGGTAAATGTGATGACCTAGATAACTACAGGCCAGTTAGCTGGACAGAGCAGGGCAGGTTGGGGCCTGGTCACTTGCTGCTGCCGCCAGTGCCAGGCCCCCTGTTAGCCCCCCAGGCCATGGGGCCCGGGGCAGTTGCCCTGGTCTGTCCTATGGCCAGGACGGCTTATATTTTCAGAGCCCGAACATTTGTGGAGCCGGGCCCACATTCCTGAATATTGGTGGAGCATGGGCACCACAGGCCTGTATAACTCGCTGCCTATGTCTTCAAGTCCTTAGACTTATCTCAGACACAATGCCCACAGAACAGTACCAGCTAGACGGGTGGTAAACAGATATCTGCTTATTGTACCATAACTTGATTGATTTTACTGCCACTATGTCCTCCCTCTACCCCCAATGGCATTTGTTTCATCCATCTGTTGAGTCTTTTCACAACCTAGCTTGAAGCTCACTGGGGCAGGGATAGTTTTTACTGCGAGCTTGTACAGTGCCCAGAACAATGGAGCACCGATTAGTGTCCATACATGTTACCCTGATACAAACTCTAATAAAATAGGCAATGCTGAGATTTGTTTTCCTAGACAGAATGCAAAGTAGTGAGAGTTCCCCAACGTGCATTGGGGTAGACAAACATTCTTATTAAAATGAAACTTTTAAAACTATATTTTTTTCCAAACACACCAGATAGTGCAAAAAACTTATGTTTGCGAAACTAAACTCTCATTTGTAGCTGTCCCCTCCCAAGACAAGCGTCTTAGGTATCATTGAGTTAACAGATATGCTGCTAAGGCAAATGATATAGAACCGTTTCAGACTTAGTAAATTTACAGCAAATGTAGAAGCCAGGTTGGCACAACATTCAAATGGCATCATCAAATCAATAAAATTTCAAAAGGCGAGTTAGAAAGGGTAATATTCACTCCACATGAAAGAGGATGTTCACAATATTAACAGGAGTATTTGATCTCTAAATTGACAGAGCAGGCACAAAGTCATGTACCAGATATACAGATGAAGAAAACACTGGGACTAGGTTTTAAAATTCATGAGCTCTCTATTTTTACAGATGGTCAGACTATACAAATATTGGAGAACTACAGTTTGCTTATGGCCTGATTTCCGAGGTTGCTGAGCACTCAGAAATCCCATTGAAACCACCTCTAAATATCAGTCCATAATTAATGTCTCAGTTTCCCAATCTGGATAGAGAATTTGAAGGTGCACCCTGCTAAGGCTGGGCTTAATTAACTGTTGAAGCTTTTGAACTTTAAACATCCCAGAACATGCTTTATTACTAATTTAGAGAACAGATAAAGAAAGCCTAGTTTCATACACTTCATTTTTCATTCAAAACCATCAAATACTCTTAATTTAAAAGAGCAATTATCTTTCCGGTTCACACTAACTCCTCTTCTTTGTGCCATTTCTTCCCACCACTGAGCCTTCAAGGCAAAAGAACAGGCAGAGAAATTGGCATTACTGAAAATCATATTGTTGAGGGCTGCTTAGGAGACCCTGAAATAGTTTACTGTTTTGATTAGAATATTTGTTTTGTTGGAGACACAAATTGTATTAAAACCTTACTAATAAAAGAAATGGATTTTATGAATTTTTGGCATAAACATGTAAATTGTCTTCAAAAAATTCAATTTCTTGGATTATATTCAACTTCTCTCCATTCAAGCTTCCCACAAATGAAAATCTAGTTCCTGTCAAGCAATCAAGATGGTACATGAACTCTGGCAAACTAAAGTGTTTTTAAAAAGCCAGAGGCCAAGGAGAAACAATATGCCTGCATTAGTCAGCCATACAGACTACAGGCAAGCAGAACAGAATCAATCTAGTAATTTAAATAGCTGATTAAACTGGGAAGCAACTTTAACCATGTGTTCCACGGCACACTTTCTTTGAGAAGAGTGCAGTGAAACAGCCAACGCAACGCTGGCTGAAGACCTCTTTTGAACTTTTAAGACCACCTTACTCAAACAGAAAGGCAGGCTTGATGCTTATTCCCTGGAGAAACTAACTAGGTTCCAGTCTTATGTTACTGAATTATTGAAAATTCAATCCACTCCCTGTTTAAGTAGCAGAATCAGATTTTTGTTCTGTAACAGAAACAAAGTTTAGATCTCATGCATTAGTATGTTGTGCTGTCAGGAGCTATGGCAATTTGGGGAATCTATGTACACCTTACAAATTCTAGTTGATTTTAAGAACTTGCTGTATCATTGAATGCCACGTCTATACTACAGGAACTATAGCAGCAAAGCTACCGTGCTGTAGCTATGCCAGCATAACCCAACAATGTAGACACAACCCCCAGCGACAGAAGGGTTTTGTCACTGTAGGAATACCACTTCCTTCAGCAACGTTAGCTAGGTTGATGGAAGATTTGTCTGTCGACCTAGCTATATCTACACTTGGGCTTAGGTCAACATAGCTACATCACTCAGGAGTGTGGATTTTTCACACCTGAGTGACATAGCTATGTTGGCATAAATTTTACAACAGGTCTCAGCGTATGTGGAATTCACCTTGTGCTGTCAGAGCTGAGTCAGGTGTCTCCCAGTCCAGGGACAATGGAAGGTCGCTAAATGGCTCCCATTCAAACTGGAACACCTTGGGACAACGGGGTGGAGAAAACCAATTCTCTTAGCTTCAGCAAATTTCTCTGCAAGGGTCGGGGGATGAAGGAGTGGAATTCCCCCGGAAGCTGAAAAAAGATTTGGTGTTCGCTCTGGATCTTAAAGAAACAGAGCCTGAGACACTCAGAGGAAGAACTCTCAGGAGGAACACAGGCACAGGCTCTTGGAGGGAGAGATGTCTTTGAAAGCAACCCGCCCAAGTTAAAGGAAGCTGGCTGGAGAAAAAAAGAGCAGATCCAGGGATGACAAGGGTCGGCCGTCCTTAAGAGTGAGAGTTACAGCACAAAGAGTGAGATTCAAGGTGGTGTGTTAGGTCATTGCTTAAGACAGGGACTCTCTTCATTGCTCCTTGGCAACAGACATCCAATAGTCCAGGTTTTTAATCCAGCACTTAATAGTTGGTTTTAAAATGTACACTGCTTAACATTGCATATGAAACACTTACATATCCTAATTCACACTAAAGTCTAGGGCACATGAGAATTCCACTGGTTTGCACTGCATATAGATTTTAATAAAAACAATTATTTGCTGGTTGGCACGAGAACCTGGATGGTTGGAGATCCCTGAGGACCAGAGATGTTAAACCCTGGTTTAGGCACACAGTCAGTGGACAGAACAAGAGAAATATTGAAAAATTTTTGTTTTTATATAAAAACAAAAATGAAAACTTATCAATGCAACAATATGTTTGTTTTGCATATCACCTTGTTAGAGTGATCATTTGAAAAACATTTACTATACAAACCTAATCATATTTGTACTATAGTAGGTCATATTACATATACAGCAAACTAAAATAATCAGATTCCAAAATTAAAATAAAATAACCAAATACATTCATTTAATGTAAAATATTTTAAATAAAGTAATTAAATTGAATTTAGTTATTTTGAAGCTAACAAACCATAGATAAAGGATTCAGATTCCACATTTCTTTTAATATCTAAATTTAGTTTTATGTTTATTTGTGTGCTTTTTTAATATTGCCATGTGGCCCCTTTTGCTGTTTTTATAACTTCTTTTGGTGGCTCAAACTTGAAACATGGCTCAGGATTTACCAGCCCCACTTGGATAAGAGGACTGTGTCCTGTCTAGTATGAATGGTGTCTTATTTTTTTTGAAGAAAGACTGAATACACTCTTCTCCTGTATTTGAGTGGGGAGAAATTAAGACAAGCCTGGCAACCTTGGTTAATGGGAACTTTAGAAGACCACACTGAAAAAAAAGTAGTCTTGCCTGTTACCAGGACAACGAATGTGTCTTGTGTGGTTTAAATTTTGAACTGTATTTTGCAGACCCTGCAAACTTTCGATGAAGTCCTGCCCTTTTGGCTCAGGGGACTTCCCAGCCCTTCTTGGGCCTGGACAAGGAGGAAGGGAAAATATCCTACCCAGCTTCTCTCTCCTTGGCACAGGAGGCCCACAACAACTCTTGTTGGTAACTCTGCTTGTTACCTCTGGCCAACTGGGGTTTCAGACAGGCTTACCTGCAGCTGGCCCCTTTTCACCTTACTCCCTTTTTTCTCCCTGGCCTGGAAGAGCTCAGCTGGCAGCAACCTTCCAACGGCTGGTATGTGACTCTGTTCGGAGCAAAGAGGCAGCATATGGACAGCCCTCTTTCCCAGAGCTGGTTCTGGTTGCATGGGAGAGGGAATCTTGCCTCACCCTCTCTACAAGATCCCAGGTCTTTAGAAGATTGGAAGCAGAGGTTTTCTCCAAATACAGATTATTCCCAGTGACTGCCTCCTTTATCTGCCTTTGTCTACATTGAAACCTCCCAAAAATCTTAAAAGGCCATGCCACATGACCAAGGGTGGGCACAACTACCTTAAGTGGCCAAACCACACCACCACAAGAACTTTTGCAAAGTTTGTGTATGTTCTGTGCCTCAGCTATCACGTGTCCCTGAAGTAGTAAACTGTAAACCAGAGTACCCTCAAGACTGTTGCTCTGGAAAAGGGAACCAGCACTAGTTATGGTGCCCAGGCAGACAGGCTGCCAGATCTCCGCTCTCAGAAAGAGGTAGTAGACTGAAGAGCTGCACCCCAAGAGTGTGCGCCCAGGAATGCAAAGTCAGAGGCAGTGCTAGGCCTTGGCTCTGACCCAGGAAGCTTAAAAGCACACAGGCCCAGCATATAGGCCCAAAAAGCAGCCTGCAGAGTGTCCAGAGGGCAGCTTGACCAGGGCTGTGACAGAAGCTTAATTATAAGAACTATTTAAGAACCACCAGCAGGACAGTGGGGTGGGAGGAGGTATTGTTTCATATTCTCTGTGTGTATATAAAGTCTGCTGCAGTTTCCACGGTAAACATCTGATGAAGTGAGCTGTAGCTCACGAAAGCTCATGCTCAAATAAATTGGTTAGTCTCTAAGGTGCCACAAGTACTCCTTTTCTTTTAGACCATAGTTGCCCGTATACTTCTGAAGCTTTAAAGAGCTGAACAATGTCTGGGTAGCATCCAATGAGTAGTGACCACAGGAACATGATGATTCAAACACTTGAACAAGGAACACTTCTTATGAAAGGAGTGCGCATGTGTGCACGCGTGCGCGTGTGAGCACCCCTTCACAAGAGTTAAAGAACATAAAACCATGTTCCAATCACAACCAGCCCCCTCTGCTTTTTAGGGTATGTCTACATTGGCAAGTTTCTGTGCCACAAGTTATACCACTTATTAAAACGCTGGAATTAAACCGCTGCTGCATGTCCACACTGTGCTCGTGATGCTGGGGCACATCCACATTAGCAGCTCTTGCAATGGCAAAGACAGCAGTGCACTGTGGTAGCTATCCCACTGTGCAACTGGCCGCAGTGTGCTTTGGGAAGGGTTTACAATGCCTCATGGGGCAGGCACAGAGTCACATGATGCAGGTTTCCCAATCCCATTGTTCCAGGGGCTTCCTACTACTTTTTCCAGCTGCTTTTCAACTGAAGTGGTGGGGGAGAAGAGTGTGTGACAGGGAGTGTGCATGTGTATCGAGGGTGGGAGAGACAGAGTGTGTTTTGGGGACAGGGAGTGTGTCAGCATGCTGTCTTTTTTGTAAGTTCATACTGTGGCAGGAAGTAACCAGTCCTGAGGCAGGGAGAGGGAGAAATCCTGACATCAGCCCCCGCCTCCATCCCTGGGCACTCTGCACAGCAATCTCTCTCTCTCCCAACACCTCTATGTTCAACAGCAGGAGCATTCCACATTAATGGTTTGCTTTGTGTCCCGGAGCAGATCAGCACAGCACACAATGACTGTCAAAAACGGTGCTTTGAAAGGGGAGGGGCGCATGTCTCCAGGGCAGCCCAGTTCAAAACAATGAGCAGAGCAGTCATTTGAGGCATTATGGGACAGTTTCAAAGGCCAATTACAGTACAGAAAGCAATCAAGTGTCTACACTGGCAAAAGAGCGCTTGAACCTCTGCACAAATAGCCTTACGACTCTTGTCCAGGTGGGTTTTTTTTGCAGGGCTGCTACTGAGGAATTTCTGCGCACAAAGTGGCTTGGTAGTGGGTACACATCTGCAGTTTGAGCAGAAATAGCTGCTTTACTGTGCAGAAACTTGCCAGTGTAGACAAACCCTAAAACACAAAACTTCAAGGATTATTCTTCCCTTTTGAATTTTCTCTGCTGCTAAACCCACTACCGCACTTTGATGCAACTTTAAACAGTACCCACAAGAGGCTCATAATAGGAATGTTTAAGGGACTAGAGAAAGTTTCTCCTCAAAGACTGGAATCCGTTCTGTTTGCTCTTACAATATTCATTTTTGTTTTCACACTCTGACAAACAGCAAAGACCACAGTGAGGAAATCATGGTGAGACTCCTCCCACCCTTGAGAAGAGAATGTCCACCAATTGTTAGCTGGCTTTAAGATCAGTCTGCTGTTCTATCATATCCCACAAGTGATCCAAATGAAGCCTGTATAGCGTTTACTGAAATAGTTTCCACATAACTAAACAGGAAGAAGGCCGCTCGTCATTAGATCTTTGTTCCCTTATGAAACCCAACTGGAAACACAGACAGCTGGAGGGCAGAGAGAGGCATTAGCAGAACACAACTCCCATTTTTTTAAGGGGGAAGGGAGGGAGATGACTGGAACTCTGCTTCAAGAATGACTCATTGTAAGGATGTACCAAGAGAAATATTTGGTGAGGGGCTATACCCTTCCAGTTCTGCCATCTATACATGAGGGTACATTAAAAGAGCCCCATCATTCCCTTTAGAAATAATATACCAAAAAACCGTTACTTACGTGCTCTTTCATTTCAGTAGCTACTGTTCTTGACATCATGATACAGCAGATGAGCGTTACCAGTATGAAGTAAAGTGCATACATGAAGCGGGTGCTCGTAGATTGCTTTATCTTGGGGCAGCATTTGCAGCACAGGGAGCAAGCAGCAGTACCACAGCAACAGGCCAACTAGAAAGGCAGAAACAGACAATGTTATTCATTCCGGCAGCATCACCTCATTTTAACTGACTAATTTTGCTAGGGCTGCTGATAGACTTCCTAAACACTCCAGAAATAGACAGTAACCGGAGGGGGATGTATTATCCTAGGTGTGATGGCCTGCTTGATTGCCAGTGAAGGGTAAAACCAAGATGAGCTCTAATAATTCCACAATGGAGAGTAGGAACAAAATGTACTTCTGACATCCTAAAAAAATGTTTTCTGCATTCTTAGGCAGCTCCTGGTACCGGCCGCATCCTCCCACTTGATCCAGCAGTACAAATTCACTCCAGTGACAATGCCCTACCTCCCAAAACACACACACACTCCCCCCACTGATAGAGGAAATAAGTCAAAGGACCTGCACTAAACGGGAACCAACTCTATGGCAACTGTAACAAAAACAAAGACATGATGATTTAATTTGTGATCTGAACTGGAGATTAACTTTATCTCACAAAGACTGTGTATAACTGTACTGATTGACTCCAGTTTCTCATTCAGTGTTTAAATCCTTTTATCAAAGGCATACTGCACTCTTCATTGACGTTAACTTGTTAAAGTTGCTCTCTCTTTATTCAGACCTGTTATTTGAGTACTTTCCTTTTTGCTATAAAAATATTCAGAAAGTTTTATAATAGTAAAGACTGAGTGAATTAGGGAAGTTTTGACCAGCAGGCAATCATTCATTCTCTGTGCTCAAAGCAAAACTAAAGCGAATGTTAAAAAAGTATGTAGTACACAGGTTAAGAAAAGAGTGTCTGTACATCTCGATATAGTGCTTAGAATCTAAGCCTTAGATTATCCACAAATACAAAGTTAAGTTTGTTTTTAAAGTCATAAGATTGTGCAATATGTATATATATAATATATATATATTTTGCACAATCAGCAACAACCCAAATTTAGGTGAACAACATTATGGCTACAAAAGGAAGCACTCAAATCATCAAATGCCAAAGTTAAAGTTGTTCAGACAGACATAGCCATGCCTCATTGTGTGTATGCATTTTAACAGTTTAAAGAATCACATACTACTTTTCTCTAGGAACACCACCTCATTCAGTGTGCAAGATAGAGAGTACCTCGTGACAGATGTAGCTATTCAATATTTCTTGTTATCCTATTATTTGGCTTGTGACCACATGCCTTATACCATTCCCCCAAAGCCAACATTTGCACTGAATGATCAAGGACTTCTGCAGACCCCCGCCTCATTCACTATTCAACTTTTTCAATGAATGAAACAGAGGTACTCAAAACAATTTCCTTCACTAAACACATTGCTTCATTCGTCATCTGACCCACACAGTGAATAAGGTAGAGGTCTCATAGTATGTGACCATGTAATTAAAGACTGTATAATATTGTATATGAACAAGGGAATCAAATTAAAATTGTGTGGGTAGCCCTAACTTTGGCACTTCAGACAAATAAATTCAATCAAGTTACTCATTCAGCAGACAAACCCTGATACCTCAGAATTTACCAAAATGGATAAAGAAAGCCTTGGATTTTTTTCATTCAGTCAATATTAAGTTTGAGGCCATTTCTCTTAAGTATCCAGTAAAAGTATCCAAAAAAACCACAAAAATCCAAACACCTGGGGATTAAAGCTATCCTGAAGAATTAGGAATGTATGTAAATTTGGCATTCATGAGAGTGAAGGGGAACAGCATTGTTTGAACCAGGTGCTATGTAGTTCTGACAGTAAAATCTCACTCATGTCCAGAAACACGTCTGTTATTCCAGTGCTAGGCCCCTGGAGCATTATATTTAAAAGCAATGAATACTTATAACACACTATTCATATAGATTATAATTACAGATTACATACTGGGTACCGGAAACTATTTTTCATTCCTTCTGAGGGTACAGTTGGCTATGTTCAGAAGAATATTTGGACACCCATCATATTCAGGGGATGTCATGTAATACATTCTAAACAACAATGGGAATTATAAAAAGCTGGTTAAATTAAACAGCCGCAGGTCAGAGTTTGACACTGATTAGGATTGTCTGTATTCCAGAAGGACCCACAGTTTGCAAGGTGCTATCCACATATACAATAAAATCAGTCCCTGCCCCAGGAGAAAAAGATGCTGACACCAATATGTTCACCACAGAAGTTTCACAGATTTGTATCTTGGAAGCCAGATTTCAAGTTCAGCACTAATTTGAACCCCAACAAAGAATTAAAATTTTAACAAATGATCAACGCAATCTAAATTATGTACTCACTATCATGATATCAAGTATGTTCCATTCACCTCACTTCCTAGTTTCTATTACTATAAGGCAGGGGTTCTCAAACTGTGGGTCGGGACACCATTTTAATGGGGTCGCCAGGGCTGGTGTTAGACTTGCTTTTTGCTGAAGCCAAAGCCCCACTGCTCGGGGTCAAAGCCAAAGCTGAAGCCCGAGCCCTGCCACTTGTGGCCGAAGCCCAAGGGCTCCAGCCCTGGGCAAAGGTGCTCAGGTTACAGGCCCCGTGTGCCTGGGGCTGATGCCCTCGGGCATTGGCCCCCACCCACCCAGGATAGTGGGGCTCAAGCTTTGGCTGTGTCTCTGCCCTGTCTGGGGTGGCAGGGCTTGGGTGGGCTCGGGCGGGCTCGGGCTTCAGTCCCTCTCGTGGGGTCATGTAATAATTTGTTATCAGAAAGGAGTCACTGTGCAATGAAGTTTGAGAACTGCAGCTATAGGGTCAAAAAATTCTCCACAGGACCTATTGCCTACTGTGGGGTAGCAGTGGATTCCATTAACATAGTAAAGACAAGAGACGAGAAGACGTGGGGAGAAACAAAACATTTCATGACCTTTTACACTAGTTAACTGCTTTAATTATAAAGCAATCACTGAAAATATAGTTACGGTTCAATTTATAAAGCAAGCAGGAATTTTAGTTTACTCATTATGGATTAATATTTTTCAGCAGAGTTCTAGTTTCCATGAGTGAGGCATTAGGCTAGAGTACATACATACATTCATACTGACACACTAATAAATCTTATGTCTGTACTCTATCTTCGGTTGGAATACCACAGAAAAGTCGGACAGCGATTACAAGCATTACACAAAAAACAAGGCCCTGGCTTTCTACAAATATTTATAACCATACCTCCATCTTTCAGACCATTATGTTGAGCAGTCAGGGCTTTAGTTAATACAGATGAAATCTGACAAAACATTAGAAGGAATCAGCACCCACTTTGCTCAGTGTATGTCCCAAGAGCTCACAAGGGGAACAGTTCTCACTAGAGAGGAACTCAAGTATTTTTGAAAATAGAAAAAAGAAAAGGAGTACTTGTGGCACCTTAGAGACTAACAAATGTATTTGAGAATGCATCCGATGAAGTGAGCTGTAGCTCACGAAAGCTTATGCTCAAATAAATTTGCTAATCTAAGGTGCCACAAGTACTCCTTTTCTTTTTACGAATACAGACTAACAGCTGCTACTCTGAAACCTGAAAATAGAAAGTTCACTAAGATTGGCATTTTAATCCTTCTGCTGATGGCAGTTAGTTTGCTGGAGACACACATTTGTGACAGCAGTAAAGAAACCTTATGGGAACTTTTCTACACTATTAAAAAATATATAGAGAAAAATGATTAGCTAATTGATCTAACTACCATTTTTTCCTTGCATGGACACAGTGCAATACTAGTTACCTCCACTGAGCATGATGGGGCATACCCTGGACTCCAAACTCAGTCAAGGTAAATAGCATCACACTGCAAGACAATGATGGTTAGATCAAGGTTCGTTAACACACCCCATCTTAACCTTGACCCATTTTTCTAGTATATGCAAACCCAGTATAACTTTGTGAACTCCCACCCTACTTCAACCTCAGAAAGAGATACACTACTTGATTTAAACAGGTTAATGGAACAGCATGAAAACCATGTTAGGCCCCAAACCAGTAACGACTGACACACATGCTGAACTTTATGACAGTGAGTACCCTAATGAAATCAGTGGAACTACTCATGATAGTAAAAGTTAAGCGTGTGTGTAAGTATTTGCAGGACTGGAGCCCTACAGCGGGCTCCTTCTCCCTGCTGTTTTCACAGGACCTCTCAATTTAGCAATATGTCTTTTGGTGGAAAGAGTGTCTCAGAAATGCCACAAAATATTCCATTTAACCATTATGAGAAATGCATCTGAGCAGGTGGTGAGCTTCAAGATTGCTGTGCAAAATAGTTAGTTTCTTTATGATACCTTCCTGCGCCGCTTCCCGCAGGCCCCAATGGCCTGGAGTGGCGAACTGCAGTAGGTGGGAGCTGTGATCGGCTGAACCTGCAGATGCTGCAGGTAAACAAACTGGCCCGCCCCGCCAGGGGCTTTCCCTGGCGGGCCGCGGGCCAAAGGTTGCCGATCCCTGGTCTACATGCTGATTTAACTGCACAGTTAGTTGTAACAGCTGCTTTAGTCTTGAGTAAATATACAGTACTGTACCCTTCTCCACGAATAGGTTGTCTTTAAAAGGAATTTTTTGCATTGAGTTCACCATGCCTTTAAAAAAAATTTTAAAAGCTAGTGTTAAAGCTTTCATACAAACTGACAAAAGCCAGGAAACCAAAAGTGCAGAGTAAAAGTTAACCCTTTCTCAACTTACGCTATTTATTTTCAGGTGTACTATAAGTAACAGCCCAAATCAGTGAAAGGCTTCTAATTTAGGTTATTGTCAATATAGCTGGTCAAAAAGCATTTAGCAAAAAAATGCAAAGTTTATTTCCATTTTGCAGGGCTCAAAATGGTCCCCATTTTTAAATTTTTGCTATTTTCCCTCCATATTTTTTGTTTAGCATAAACAGTTTTCCTATTGAAATCAGTATTTTCATAAATGAAAATATTTCAATAATGATTTCAAAAAAGATTTTTGGGGGGAGGGGGTGGGGAGGGGAATCTATAAAATTTTAACAGTAAATAATGTTCCGGAAAACTGTGATATTGTCAAACATTTTCACAAAATTTTTTGGTTTTATGAAAAAACATTCGTGCTGAAACAAAAATGCAATGTGAAAAATTTTGACTGACTACTTATAAACTTTTAGATTTATCTTGCTGCCACTTTCAGCGTGTGGAACACCTCACATATTTAAACATTATTTGTGCATGTGGAAGGTCTAATTTCTGAAAGCTTCAATATACTGACAACACAGATGTCACATCATAAAGTTAGTTGTCATACCAGACTATTGGTTCTAGATGGCGCTCTTCAAAATAATGTATTTAGATCAAGTTTTTCAAAACAAAGTGGTGCTGTAAGCAATGTAATCCCTAACAATCTTTGATTCTTTTTCCAATGCATTCTTACACTTCAGTTTAACAACCTTCAGAATCTACCTACACAGTAAAAACCTTTAGTTCTGTTGGAACAATAAAATGGCAGGGTACATCAATATGCTTGTGATTCAGTAGTTTTATTTTAAACAAAGGATGCCTAAATGCAACGAAGTGTGCAAGTTTCTGCTAAAACCCTTCTATATGCAAGGATTCCTTTTCAAGTAAAACTAGTTTTAATCTCAGCATCAAAACTGATTTACTGTGTTGCCTTGGGCAAATCATAAATATCATACTTTCGAAAATGTGTACGACGTGATGGTCCTAAATGCTACGGCTAAAAGAAGCGTAACTTAAGGACCACATTTTTGAGAGTCTTTGTCTAAATCCTCATATCTGTTTCCCCATCTAGAAAATGAGGACAATATTTATAAATTGGTTAGTCTCTAAGGTGCCACAAGTACTCCTTTTCTTTTTGCGAATATTTATCTACCGTCCCAGGGTGTTGAAAAGTAGGAGTTAACATTTGTACAGTGTTCTGATGGTATTACTACTTAAGAAACCATTAGCATGTCAAAATATGTTAAATTCTTGTGGTGCATGAGCCAAATGAAAACGCCATTAATTCTTCAGATATAAAATTAACCTGGAAATAATTTAAGAGAGTGTGGTGGTCTTCAAATGGTTAATTACCATGTTAACCGCCTGTTTCAAAGGAGTTCTGAAATTTATAAAAGATTTGCTACCCCTATAGTATCTCAACCAGTAAATCACAATACTTTCCCTATGCTAACACATCTTGCAGTAGTGACCCAGCACATCTCCTCCCTCCTGATGGGAGAGTCTCTTCATTACTGAGACTCACCTAAGCCAGTACAAGTAAGGTTTGCACCTGCTTCCATTCCCATCAAAGGGTTTCCTTGCCTTTTAATTGTACTAGCCCTGTTCTTATGCAATACTTATTCTGAAACTGAGACAGAGTGGCTGTTCCAAAATTGGAATGTCATTAAGTAGCCACTTCAGAACAGGGTTGGGGAAGAAGTGTAAACAGATTAAACAATAAAGCAGTCTAAACTGCAAGACTAGAGAGCTATAGGAATGAAGAAGATGATCTTCTGATTAGCCACATATTTCTAGAAAAAGGATAATTTTGACATCTTTGTATTAAAGGGAAACCACTAATTTAAAAATATAAATATTGATTTTTTAAACCTATTATTGTTGCAAGTCATGATAATTGAAAGACTGAAGAAACTGGTTCTCTCTCTCTAGTTTGTTTATTCTGTGTATTTAACAGCACTATCTACTCCTGTGACAGATATTGTAATTAGGCTGTGATTTAGTCATGGAAGTCACGAATTCATGACTTCAGCCAGCACCAGCTGGGAGCTGCAGAGTATCCCCAGAGCTCCCGGCCGCCAGCGGAGGGGTGCCCTAGAGCTCCCAGCCTGCCCGCAGCTGCCCAGGCTCCCCATTTAGTCATGGACATCTTTAGTAAGAGTCCAGGACAGGTCATGGGCTTCTGTTAATTTTTCATTATTGCTCGTGACCTGTTCATGACTTTTACTAAAAATATCTGTGACAAAATCTTAGCCTTAATTATAATCCCACACAATATCTTTGGGAACAGTATTATGTTAAGTTTCTGTAGCACTGTGGGTCAGGGATTGTATGCAATTCCAGATGGCAGGGATATCTCAGCTTCTCCAAGAGCTAAAGAACAGCAGGGGTGATTAAACTAAAGTTATTCACCTTTAACACTTCCAGAGAGGTACTACCCCCTGCAGAGGCTTGCCTACACTGGTTCAAACTGGGCTGTCCAGAGACCCAAAGAAAAGGCTTTGAGCATAGAAAGTCTGAGTTTAAATGGACACTGGCTTTCTTTCTGATCCAGTAAGCAGACAGGATCTTCTGTCCAAGGGGGACCCAACCCTTGGCGGAAGAGTTGAAAAGATTAGGTCTACTCGGGCCCCATAAGACTGATGGTTGACTCCTGGTAAGCTTTTAGCACATGAATAAGAATGTTTATTGTTTTTTATATGTTTTCACCTTAAGAATATACATCGTTGCTCAGAAGGGGCTGTGTGGTAACACGTAACTGTTGGCAATAGGGTCTGTCATAAATATAAAGGAAAGGGTAACCACTTTTCTGTATACAGTGCTGTAAAATCCCTCCTGGCCAGAGGCAACATCCTGTTACCTGTAAAGGGTTAAACTCAGCTAACCTGGCTGGCATCTGACCCAAAAGGCCAATAAGAGGACAAGATACTTTCAAATCTTGGGCGGGGAGGGGGTTTGTTTGTGCTCTTTGTTTACGGGGTTGTTCTCTCTTGGGACTGAGAGAGGCCAGACAGAAATCCATCTTCTCCAACCCATCCTAATGCAAGTCTCCAATATTGCAACCAGTATAGGTAAGCCAAGCAAGGCGGATTAGTTTCTCTTTTGTTTTATGTGAATTTTCCCTGTGTTAAGAGGGAGGTTTATTCCCGTTTTCTGTAACTTTAAGGTTTTGCCCAGAGGAGGATCGTCTGTGTTTTGAATCTGAATACCCTGTAAAGTATTTTCCATCCTGATTTTACATAGATGACTTTTACCTCTCTTTTTTTTAATAAAATCCTTCTTTTAAGAACCTGACTGATTTTTCCATTGTTCCAAGATCCAGGGGTTTGGGTCTTTGATGATTTTGTAACCAATTGGTTAGGATATTGGTCTCAAGCCTTCCCAGGAAAGGGGGTGTGTAGGTCTTGGGAGGATATTTTGGGGGAAGATGTCTCCAAGTGGTCTTTCCCTGTTCTTTGTTTAAAATGCTTGGTGGTTGCAGCATACGGTTCAAGGACAAGGCAAAGTTGTATCTTGGGGAAGTTTTTAACCTAAGCTGGTAAGAATAAGCTTAGAAGGTCTTTCATGGGGGTCCCCACAGCTGTACCCTAGAGTTCAGAGTGGGGAAGGAACCCTGACAGGGTCAGAGCCCTAAGAGAGACAGTGAAGAGCAGGCACCGGCCTTCAGGCAGACTGGCTTGCTAGGGATATTGCAGTGTAAGGCAGGAAGCTCTGCAGCCTTAAAAACCTCTGGTCAGAAGGGAGTGGGATAAAGGTCCCTGCCCACAGATATTTGGAAACCTGACTGGGCACTCCTGGAGTAGACTATAAATGCTGGAGGGGTAGGGGTAGAGATAGAGGTGCAGTTACCCTGAACCTGTGACAACTAGATTTTGCCATTTGCCACATATAAACTAGTTTAATCTCTTACTAACGATCCATACAATAACAAGGGAGGGAGAAAAGGACTGGAAAGCCACAAAAATCTGCCAGGTGGAGGAGGGGAGGTAAGCAGTAATGCAGGTGAAACTAATTTTCACTCCTTTTTAAAACTAACTAATTCAGGCTGGCAGTCTCTCCAAGTGCAATACGACTGCAGAACCAGCATTTCTTATATGGAGACGCTCTCCAAAGGACAAGATCTCTTGAATTTTGTAGTAGTAGGGTTGCCAGCTCTGAAATGCAGAAAAACCAGCCACTGACCAACTCCCCAGGTCCCCACCAGCCTGACCCTCCTCTTCCCCTCCCATGCAGGCAGTAGTGCAGGTGGGCACTTGGGGGTGGTTCATGGCCTCTTTGCCCGTTACATTCCCATGAACTTCTACACTCACCCCCCTCCCAGAAGCTTCAGCCCTTGAGTAAGTCCCCATTACCATGCCATCCCAGGAGCCCATGCATTCTCCACCATGGTCCCCACCACCTTCTCTCCCCCTGCTGGTGAGCCTCAAGTCCCTCACGCACTAAGAGTACCTGCCATGGGTTTGGCAGGTTGAGGGCCTGGCTTACAGAGTGGCATCTGGCTGCTGTGCCAGCCACGGTCCACTTCAAGCCATGTGACTTGTGCGCACTGGAAATTGTATGCTGCATGGCCGCCGCCAAGTGTGCATGCTGCAGTTTACAGAAGTAACAGTGGTGCCATGACCCAAAAAAAAAAAAAAAAAAAAAAGGCAAAATTTCCACCGGCAACAGGCAAGGCACTGCAAAAACTGGCCAGGTAGCAACCCTATGTAGTAAAAAGAGTTGCCAACATTAAAGGGCAAATTTGGGGAGGATCTTGTAAGACAACACAGGCAGCACAAGAATCCTGCCTGAGCTGCAAGGTTCTCCCCTCCAGCAGTAGAGGCCACTCTGCCACTTATTCAGCAAACAACCATAGCAGCTGTCTGCATTATCACAGGGCACCCCAGTGGGCTCCAACAGGCCAGAGTTCTGGAGCAGACTCAGCATAACCCCTTTTCTGAGGTTGGACTAATTCCCTCTGCCACCACAATGCCAAAAGGAGGAGTCAATGGAGAAGGGCCCAGGGGAAACCCCCGCAAGCTGGAGCCTGCCAGACAACTGGGGCTGGAGGAAGTGGAGGGCTGCAGGAGCTTGCTGGTTGAGTTGGGAAGCCAGACAGTGGGGAGCCAGGAAAGCCAAAAGCTGTGGGGAGAAGAGGGGAGAGACTTGGAGCCCAGAAGAGCCAGAGCCTGCATTTTTGTGCACACATTTTGTATGTATCGAAGGTTGATTTTTCAATCTTTAACTGTCATCCACACACTGCAGTTAGGGAGGGGGGAAACTGAAAAGCCAGAAGACAATCCAAAAGCAAGATATACTGATTTTTAAAAAAACCAGTACAAAAAACTTGATTTTGAGATTGATTCATTTTACTCTCAGAACTGAATATAGTATAAATCTGATATAGTATACCATACTCAGGCAGTACTGGGTATAGCATAAATCTGATATTCCATTAAGGACAGATCTTATTGCATTTTATCACAAGATACTATTGCTAAATACAGAGTGGTACTGATTGAGGAAGCAGCTTACATAATTTGACAGATAGACCTGTAAAGTTGGCTCACATAATTTTAAATATCAATAATTACATAAAAAGAAAAAAAAGGAGTACTTGTGGCACCTTAGAGACTAACAAATTTATTTGAGCATAAGCTTTCGTGAGCTACACCTCACTTTATCAGATGCATTCAGTGGAAAATACAGTGGGGAGATTTATATACATAGAGAACATGAAACAATGGGTGTTACCATACACACTGTAACCAGAGTGATCACTTAAAGGTAAGCTATTACCAGCAGGAGAGGAAAAAAACCTTTTGTAGTGATAATCAAGGTGGGCCATTTCCAGCAGTTGACAAGAACATCTGAGGAACAGTGGGGGGGATAAACATGGGGAAATTACTTTGTGTAATGACCCATCCACTCCCAGTCTCTATTCAAGCCGAAGTTAGTTGTATCCAGTTTGCAAATTAATTCCAATTCAGCAGTCTCTCGTTGGAGTCTGTTTCTGAAGTTTTTTTGTTGAAGTATTGCCACTTTTAGGTCTGTAATCGAGTGACCAGAGAGATTGATCACACCACACCCAGACCACACCACACGATCCATTGTCTACAGCGAAGCTCTACGATACAACTGCATTTGCTCCAACCCCTCAGACAGAGACAAACACCTACAAGATCTTTATCAAGCATTCTTACAACTACAATACCCACCTGCTGAAGTGAAGAAACAGATTGACAGAACCAGAAGAGTACCCAGAAGTCACCTACTACAGGACAGGCCCAACAAAGAAAATAACAGAACGTTAATAGCCATCACCTTCAGCCCCCAACTAAAACCTCTCCAACGCATCATCAAGGAACTACAACCTATCCTGAAGGACGACCCATCACTCACAGATCTTGGGAGACAGGCCAGTCCTTGCCTACAGACAGCCCCCCAACCTGAAGCAAATACTCACTAGCAACCACACAACAGAACCACTAACCCAGGAACCTATCCTTGCAACAAAGCCCGTTGCCAACTGTGTCCACATATCTATTCACGGGACACCATCATAGGGCCTAATCACATCAGCCACACTATCAGAGGCTCATTCACCTGCACATCCATCAATGTAATATATGCTATCATGTGCCAGCAATGCCCTTCTGCCATGTACATTGGTCAAACTGGACAGTCTCTACATAAAAGAATAAATGGACACAAATCAGATGTCAAGAATTATAACATTCAAAAACCAGTTGGGGAACACTTCAATCTCTCTGGTCACTCGATTACAGACCTAAAAGTCACAATACTTCCAAAAAAAAAAAAAACAAACAAACAAAAAAAAAACACACCACAACTTCAAAAACAGACTCCAACGAGAGACTGCTGAATTGGAATTAATTTGCAAACTGGATACAATTAACTTAGGCTTGAATGAAGCCTGGGAGTGGATAGGTCATTACACAAAGTAAAACTATTTCCCCATGTTTATCCCCCCCTCCTTCCACTCCCCACTGTTCCTCAGACATTCTTGTCAACTGCTAGAAATGGCCCACCTTGATTAACACTACAAAAAGGTCCCCCTCCCCCAGCTCTCCTGCTGGTAATAGCTCACCTTAAGTGATCACTCTGGTTACAGTGTGTATGGTAACACCCATTGTTTCATGTTCTCTATGTATATAAATCTCCCCACTGTATTTTCCACTGAATGCATCCGATGAAGTGAGCTGTAGCTCACGAAAGCTTATGCTCAAATAAATCTGTTAGTCTAAGGTACCACAAGTCCTCCTTTTCTTTTTGCGAATACAGACTAACACGGCTGCTACTCTGAAACCAATAATTACATAGGATCCAAATGGAAATTTTTGACAAGACATTGTATTACATTCTCACGAACTACCTAATCACGACATAATGTTTTTAGATTACAATATTTCATATTTAATTTGCATTCATTTAACAAACATATCAATTTTAAATCAAGATTTTCCACAAACAGCTGCTTTTCTTAAACATGAGCTCAACTTTACTCTCATGAGACAAACTACAGAAGAAAAGCCAAATGTAAAATCCTGTTTCCTGTAAATTTAAACAGATGTTTTATATAATCAAAAGCAACCCTCTATTGTGGAGGTCTTGTATAGACTATATCCTCCATTACATTCCAGGGGTGAGGAAGGGAGAAATCTAAAAAGAACTAACAAATCTAAAAAACTAAAAGGAGACTTGACCCAAAAGTAAATAAATCAGACTTAATTCCTGTTATAAATGCATTACAAGAATGAGGGTTCCAATGTGTTCATTTTAAACAAGTTTGGAAATTTCCTGTTTTTAATCAGTTGTAGAGATTGTATTTTGTAAACTGAAGTATTTTCAAAGCGGGATTCCAGTATCCGCTTGGCAAGGATATACGTCATGCAACGTAGTTAATTAATACTAGATGTCTTATTGTTACTAGTTTTGAGTCAGAGTTAGAAATACTGTAGCATGGCTGTTAAAAGTTCGGTAGTGTGCCATTGTAATGGCTAACAGGATTTTTGTTCTGAGAAATCAGAACACAGTTATTTAGATAGGCATCACCAAGTGGATGTTTGGCATGGCTTGGCCTTGAAACAAAGTAACATTAATTCATATACTGTCCTAGGAGAATTTGTTCCCCATTCTTAAGGCCAACAAGTTATACAACAGAACTAACTACTTTGAAATTAAACCCAGTAATGTTTCCCATGACTAGCACAAAATTGATATCTGTGGTTCATATCAAAAAGGAATATGTCTCTCTAGCGCAAGAGCGTGGGTGTCGATATTCAAACAGAAATATAGAAAAGCAAACAGAAAACCAAGAAAAACAAGAAGCACTTTTGCCTCTCACATCTACCTAACGGAGAGGTACTGTTAGTATATCGGCTTGTTTGTCAGCCTGAGATACAATTTTGGGTGTGACTTTTTGATATGCTTATATTGTATACTAATGTGTAAACGAAGGACAGAGACACTGAGTGTGTTGCTTCTGCCTGACCAGATAGGTTTGATACCATAATGGGAAGAGATAAGGGATAGAACTAAAGTGTTACAGCCTATGGTGGGAGCGTAATATAAAAGCATACACGGAAAGGCTGCCTGGCTCCTCTCTCAAGCCAAGGTCAAGCAACCAGTTAGGAGGGGCAAGGAGGTTTGAGGGGGCCTAAGACACCCTAAAAGCCAAAGAAAGGCCTGGCCTTGGCCAGAACACAACCTCATTCCTTACCCCTCCCATGGGATACAAAAGAGGTGGTATGAAGACCACCCTGACTCACGACCCTCCAAAACTAAACTTGACCATAAGTTGTAAGGGGTGAGACTAGGCGCATGCACTGCAGGTATATTTGGGCCTGCTAAGGAGGTGGGAATGGGGAACGGGGACAAGGCAAGGCTCTGCAGCATCAGAGCTGGGAAGGGGGATACAGGGTAAATGCTTTGCGGCATCAGAGCTGGGAACAGAACACTAGGAAACAGACTCTGCCAGCATGTGGAGCTATGGATATGCTTGCTTTCAACTAACCCAATAAACATTGCATTGCCTGCACTTTGGAGGTCTTCTGCTTTCTGTCTGTGTGACAAGAACCAGGGGAGGGGGTGAAGGGAAAGCCCTCTAACATGCCTTCAGCCCGAGTTCTTTATGCAGACATGCTTTCACCATGCTGAAGGCAGAGTTAGCTTATACATTTGGGAATAAAAAGGAAATTACAGTCAATAATAAAGGATAAAAAATAATAGATAAAATAGTGCCAATAGCGGAAGAGTAGCTGACTGATGAATGTAACTTATTGCTTCGGCACAAATTGGTGGAAGGAGAGAAGGTCTTGCCTCTCCTTGATGATTGATATAGTACATGCAGCAGGTCACGTAGTCTATCATGATCTTGACGGATGTACCCTTGATTAATGGAAAGAACTGGATACAGGCTTTCCTGACAGTTCTCAGTTCAAGGAGGCTGATGTGCAGAAGAGACTCCTGAAGCATCCATTTGCCCTGAAAGGCGTGTCCCTCAGGCACACTCCCCCACCCCAAGAGGGATGTAACCGATGTTACGGTAATAGTGGGAGGAGGTTGAGTGAAAGGAACTTCTATACAGACCTTGAATGGGTCCTTTTGCCAATTGAGTGAGCTCAATACTTGGCGAGGGACAGATATTAGCTTGCCTAGGCTGTGCCTTTTTGGAATATAGAATGTTCTGAACCATCCTAAAAAGTAGTGAAGGTGTAACCTGATGCATTGTGTCACACAGGTGCAGGCTGCCATGGGACCCAGCAATTGGAAACCATTTTTTGCCAACATCTGGGGGCTTATCAGTATTGTTAAAGTCATACACCGTTCCACGGGAAGGTAAGCTCTGGCTGTTAAGGCATTCAGAGAAGCCCCTTTGAAGTTTATTTGTTCTAGTGAGGTCAAAATGGACTTCTTGATGTTGAGTTGAAATCCTAGCCTACAGGACAGGGACAGTCATCTTTACTGCAGAGAAAACTTGGTTGTTCATGTTTACTGCAGAGAAAACTTGGTTGTGCATGTTTACTGCAGAGAAAACAGCCCTTCCAGTTGTCAAGGTTAGGAAAGATGATTATTCCCAGTCAACATAGGTGAGTATCTACCACCACCATGACCTTTGAGAATACCCTTGGGGGCAAAGGAAACCACTCAATATTGGATGGGATCCTGACTGTAAAATGGAGAAATCTCTTGTGAGAGGGATGAAGGGCAACATGAAAATATACAACCTGAAAGTCAAGAGCCACGAACCAATCTTTGAAATCTAATGACGGAATTATAAATGCGAGAGTCACCATCCTGAATTTCTATAATTTCACAAAGGCATTTAAGAGCCTGCCCTCGAATATCAGTCTCTATCCCCTATCCCCATTCATTTTTGGAACCAGAAAGTAGTTAGAAGAGAAACCCTTCCACCTGTGCTGGATTGGAACTAGTTATATGGATCTTACACATAGGACAGAGAACTTCCTGTCTCTGTAATGGTTCATGAGATGGGCCCCAGAAAAGGGTCGGGAAGGGGAGTGGAATCAGGAGGAAGGAGAGTGGTAAAATGGGTGGAGCAACCCAATATTATATCCTTGAAACCCCAATTTGTCAGAAGTAATCTGTTCCTAGACAGGTCAAAAATGGAAAATCCAATTGCCAAAAGATGGCAGATGGGTAGGGTGGTGCAGCTGCAGATTCTCAAAGCGAGGATGTTCCTAGCCCTTGGCAGACCATCAGAATTAGCTGAGGATGACAGTTGGGCAAAGGTAACAGTAGTGGTAGGAAGAAGAAAAGGAGTACTTGTGGCACCTTAGAGACTAACAAATGTATTTGAGCATAAGCTTTCATAAGCTACAGCTCTCTTTTTGATACGTTGGTCTCTTTCTAGTTGACTCTATGGATCTATGATAGTTAGAAATTGGACCAGACAGAGATCCGAGTGTGGCCCTTGAGTCTTTTAAGGTATATACGGATTTGTCTGTGGACTCTGAAAAAAGTTGGAGTCCATCAAAGGGGAGGCCTCCCACAGTATTTTGGGCCTCCCTAGGAAAACCAGACAGCTGCAGGTAAGACACTTGATGCATGACAACAGCAGTGGAGATGGATAAAGCTGCAGCACTGGTTGCCTCTAGGGAGGCTTGCTATGTTATCCTCACTAACAGCTGACCTTCACCCATAATGGCTCTGAACTGTTTTTAGTGTTCCTCAGGGAGACAAGTGTTTAATTTACTATAATTGGTGTCATATTTTGCCATCAGAGCTTGGTAACTTGTGATCCTGAATTACAGGATTGCAGAAGAGTAGCTCTTGCGACAGAATATAGTAAGTCATTTTTGGTCTTTACCATAAGGCACAGACTTTGTATGATGCTGTCTGGCATGTTCATTGACTACATCCATAACTAAAGAATTTGGTGGTGGGTGGGAGAAGAAGAACTCAGAATGTGTGTCTGCACATTTATATATAGGTGATGCCATGGCAGGGGTGTGCCAGTTTAATGTTAGCAGGTTTTTAAAGAGCCTAACTGACAGGTGATGCAATTCATGCAGCGAATTAGACCTCTTACATTCGACAAAGTTTATGTTGTGACTCTTGGACCTTTTCTAAAGAAATTTGGAGCAAATCAGCAATGTTTCATCAGCATGTGAAACGGTTTAAAAACATCAGCCAAAGAAGATAGTAGAGGCATTATCTGGCAATATGTGTAGGGATATTTTGCTCCTCAAAAGTTTCTTCCTGAGGCTAAGGCTGCTGAGGAGGAAGAGAGGGAATAGGAAAATGTCTTTGTCTATGCTCCCCATGGGAGTAGCTAGGAGCTCTTGAAAACAGTTAGCAACAAAGAGTCCATGTTCCAAATATGGCCACTGATGTGGACCATAAGGTAGAGGAGGGGGCATTCAGGATTGATCATACCAATGAGGAGGGCCCCGAAAGTTATTTCTCCCAAGCCACGTCCCTCTCAGGGTAGGTGACCAAGGAGATGTCCTCACCACGATAAGATGGGAGATCCTTGAATAGAGATGCGGGAATCTTAGGAATCATCTTGAACATAGTCCAACAGCGTGGCAGACAATGAAGGTAAAGTAGTTGTCGACCCTATGCAGCAGTTAACGGAAAGGTAAGAGGCAACAGGGAAAGAGATGGTCTCAGCAATCCAGTAGATCTTGGTACTCACAAGCACTTTGTATCCATTAGCAATGGAAACTCTGCTTCTTCAGAAACAAAAAGATCCCTGGAGTATCTTAATTTTTGTGGTACTGAATGTATCTGAGCCAAAGTCGACTGAGGCTCCATAAGAGTCGGGGTCAGTACCAATATTGTTGATTGTTTCACCGGTTTCTGTAAGTGTAAGGGCACTTATTCCTTCAGAGGCACGTGTCTAACAGTCAATGTCAGTACCAGAGATGTTGACAGCTTCTGGCACACTGATATACCAGACTGGGATACCAGTTTGGATACTGAGGTGGATGTTACTAGCCTCCAGGCATCAGAATGCTTGGGGTCTGCAAAGGGTACCAGTTTCCAAGAAGCAGAGTTCTTGGATCCATCAGTACCAAGGACATCTTCAGTATTGAAACATGCTTGGTACAGCGGCTCTTAGAGGAACTCAAAGTCTTTGACAAGTTCCTGGTAGCAGGACCACTTGGAGCCTCAAAGGTACCTATTCTGGGAACTGAGGGCTCCTGGGGTGACCAAGATTTCGTCGAAGAAGGCTCTCTGGTGGGAGACTCAGAACTTCTCTTCCTTGGAGCCTTGTCAGTACTTTCACCCTTATCTCACAAAGATCTCAGTGACTGGGATACAAAGGTCAACGGGGCAGTAAATGCAGCATATGGCTGATCTTCTGAGCCGGGTCTGAAGCTGGTCTGAGGGCTTGCTCCATCATGTGGAGCCAAAATTTAATTTCTCTGTTCTTTCTGGAACTGCTCTTAAAAGAAGTACAGATCTTACCCTTGGATGGTATTTGGATGTCCCCTAAACAGAGGCACCAAGAATGACCATCGCTAACCAAGATGGTCTAACAGCAGGAAAGGCAGCGCATGAAGCTTGGCATAACCCAGCATAACAAGCAAAGAAAAAAAGGCAGGTGAAAGGTGTTGGGTTTGACAGAAAAACAATGGTAAAAGAGGGGGTCTATCCAACCAACTAAAACTACACTAAGCGACAGTAAAAGGCAAGCTTCAGGAAAAACTGGAAGCAGGCATGCTAAAGGCACTATCCCAGGCTGTCTGGTGGTTATGAAGGAACTGAGGACATTTCACTCACACATCTCTATATATCCTCAGTACAGGCAGAGCCCTACTACTGAAAATCTCTGATCAAAGTGGAGCACCCATAAGGACACTACTTGAAGAACTGTTTTCCCTAGAAATCAGCCATTACCAATTGGGAGATGACCCCAAAACACTCCAAGCAAACAGTCTCACCTTGTGTTCTTCAGTGTGGAACACTGTTTTCTATGCTCAAGCCACGCACACATTAATATTCATCACAAGAACTTTGAAACTGACTCCCACACTGTCAGTATGCTACCTCATGGGGATTGCATCACCATCAGCAAGGAAGGATGCATGCCAAAGAAAGGAGGCAAAAACAACTGAATACTCTGAGACACCCACTGCATGGACACTTCCACCACCTGAGAGATGGAAGTCCAGAAAGAGCTTTGCCTCTGAAAATTTCTTACCCCAAAATACCATTATGGAAAGCTGAAGAGTAACAAAATGGAAAAAATGCTGATGATTGTCGAGAACCTGGCTCCTTCAGAACTCCTCCACTCAGGCACTGACCTTAAACAAAAACATTCGTAAACTCTAAATCAACTAAGAGCATGGGGGGCAAAAACTGGAGATATGACCAAGTGGAAGTTGAAGAATGTCTAGGCTTTCCACATTCACATTCGGGGCCAAACACTGCCTGATGCAATGCCCTCTGTCAACATCTTGCACTTTGAGGAACTATTTGAGAAAAGTGATAACACCAGGTCTTGGTTGCAGTTTTGGAGCAATAAGCTATGATGCTGGTGGTCAGTAAAAAGAGAGGTTCTTTCTAATCCAAATTTTCTGCTGGTTTTACAGACAGTTAAACAACTTCAGAGAGCCAGTAAGGAAGCAGGCTTTTTTTAATATATACATGTATATATAGAGCCCTACCAAATTCATCGTCCATTTTGGTCAATTTCAGCCATAGGATTTTAAAAATTGTAAATTTCATTATTTCAGCTATTTAAATCTGAAATTTCACAATGTTGTAATTGTAGAGGTCCTGACCCAAAAAGGAGTTGTGTGTGTGTGGAGGGGGATGGGTCGCAAAGTTATTGTAGGAGGGGTTGCAGTACTGCGTCTTCAGAGCTGGGCAGCAGCAATGCAGAAGTAAGGACAGTATGGTATGATATAGCCACCCTTACTTCTGCGCTGCTGCTGGCGTGGCGCTGTCTACAGAGCTGGGTGCCCGGCCACTAGCCGCCGTTCTCCAGCCACCCAGCTCTGAAGGCAGTGCAGAAGTAAGGGTGGCAATACTGCAAACCCCTAAAATAACCTTGTGATCCTCCCTGCAACTCCCTTTTGGGTCAGGGCCCCCAATTTGCAAAACACTGGTCTCCCCCATGAAATCAGTACAGTATAGGATAAAAGCACACAAAAGACCAGATTTCACAGTGGGAGACCAGATTTCACAGTCCGTGATGTATTTTTCATGGCCATTAATTTGGTAGGGCCCTACTAATAGGATAATTTCTCTCCATTCAAAGAAGTTACAATTAGCAACATGGAAACAGTATTTAAGTTACCATCCTAGCCTAGTAAATCTAACCATGCTACCACTAGCAATATCAACAGTGGCTTTAAGAAGACTGACATTTAGTCTTTAGAGCCAGTCAGGAACCATACACATCTTACACTATTGGTTACTATCCCACCATTAGAGCTGTAAAGATGGACATGCTAGTGCAGACAAGATGCCAGCAGGCACCAGTTTTAGCCACCATATATGAGCATGGTGAGCTGACAGCCGATAGAACGCTGTGAGCTGGTCTCTGTGGCACCCCCACCACTCCCACTGCTGTAAAGACAGTCCTCCAGGCTCACCAGCCTGGTGTACTTAAACTATCTCCACACTTTGAAACAAAGATTTTAAGATCTGTAAACTTTTGCAGTATGAAGACAAGATATGTATTAAAAAGCATCAGTGAGAACGGCAGCTTGGGGAAATCCAGTTCAGTCACCACCTTTATCCCTCTACACCCCTACAGGGATCCACAGCAGTTATAATAGTTGCAAACTGGAATCCGCTCACAGTCACTACACTACTGCATCAGTTTTTGTTTTTAAGACTATGGAGAGCTGACTGGAGTCCTTGTAAGCACCAAAATAGGAGACTTTGCATGCTCTACAAAATGAGAGACGCTACACTGTTTTAAATCTTGATCCTATTATGGTTCCCCATCCCCAGGAGCGAGAGACTCACTGCAGGTACGTAATAAGAGTGCCTTGAGAAGACAGGAACTGTAAGGGAAAGGTGAAAAATACAAGGGACTAAGGAGTTCCTCAATGCAATAACTTTCTTGCCAATCAGTATTTAAGGGACATAAACATGGCTGGCCTAAAAAATGTCTTACCTTAAATACTGTCCCATAATGAAAGTTTACTTTCAGGATTCTAGGAGCATCTCTCAGCCCTTCCCAACAAATCCATTGTGTTCTCATAAGACACACACTTCGCTTGTTGGACCTCATGCACATTACACATTTTTGCACAGGTATAGCTACACTGGTACAAAATCCCAGAGTAAATGCAATGAACCAGTGTGACTTACTTCAGTTTCCAACTCGATAAAGTCACAACTGGTGCAACCCCAACTTTACACTGGTCAATCCATAACATAGACAACCCTTTGACCCATAACAAACAAAATGAGGGGGACAAACCACTGCATGCTTGTTTATTTTTAGAATGCAGCATAGATTCTAGTTTTAGAAGGCCAATTTACACCATTTATTCCTATCTCCCTATCAGTGCAGTATGTGTTATTTTACACTCACTACTCAGTCTACTTTTAAGTGTGCCAAGTGATGCTGCTTCTGCTACTTCCCTTGGGAGATTACTCCACAGGCTATAGATCTGCCAGGAATCTTTTCCTGATGTTCAGTCCAAGTTTTCCATTTCTGAATTTACATACCATTACTCCTAGCTATAGCTTCTTGTATTTAAGTTCTAAGCCATAACAGTCCATCAATATAAAAGTTTTACATTCACAGATAGAGAAGGTGATGCTATTATCTCTGATAGAAATGATACTGGAAGGCAGAATGCAATTACACAGCTGCAGTTTAGTCAGGGACACCAGCCATCTGCACCCATGGAAAAAAAGGCAATTTTTAATTATTAAAAATCCTGAGTATGGTGACAGTTTTACACAGTACTCTATAAACATACATCCGTATACATTTTACAACTATGCTAATAAGGAGTTTTAACATTGAACAAGATAGGACAAGTTTGACGAGCTAGCAGAAATTTCAGAGAACAAACGCTGAGGATGTTTTTTGATAGCTAACAAGTCATAAATGCAAGATTTTCCAACTGCACTAAAAGGAGTGAAGAAATCCAATTTAAAAATCTTCTCGAGTTAAAGGCAAAAGCAACCATGACTGTACTATGTTTTGTATATTATTTTCTAAAAGGTCAAAAAGGTACTGAAAGTATTTTAAAAATTATTTAACACACCACAAGACATCTCCCTTGAGAATCAGTTTGCCTCTTCATCTTTTATAGAAAGTAGCTTGAACACCAGAACCATAGCACTGCTCAGACTGAAAGCGTTGAATGCATTTCCTCAGGGGTGACCGTAAATTTTACTTTTTGTGGGGATTTCTCTTTGTGTCTCCAGTGTGGAGGAAAATTTTCCACAGATATCTCATTTCATTCTCTAAATGCAGAACTGACTGGGTGTAGGGGGGGGCAGAGTTTCGAAACTCCCACCTAATGGCATAAAAGCCACAACGAGAAACTTAAGGGGCTGTCCGTTCACATGCCCATATTACACATATATTAGTATTTTGGCTTTTTAACCACTGTTTTAAAATATGGGGTTTCTTAGCAAGCCAGATTAACACCATCAGACAGTGTATTTGTAATTCAAGCATAGTAAGTGATCAGACAAAGGTGCATTCTACAGCAAATATAGCAAGACACCAGCTGTAGCACCCCCCACCAGATCTCTCTGAACTGTTACCTTGCCCTGGGGTGCTGCAGCAAGCTGGCTTCCCCCAAAGCCCCAGGCTGCCCATGCAGAAAAGCGCCAGTCTCAGCACTCAGTCTGGGTTTAGAGAGCAGCAAATGCTTTCCAGTCTGGGTTTCAGAAACAGCTCATTTAATCTCATTCCACTGAACTGACTGCCCAATACTCAGCAAACAGGAGCAAGTGGCTATTTAATTGCAGGTTCCTCTATGACCTCTTAAAGGAGAGCCCATGCTCTCCCTACTTGAGCATCTGCTGATTGCTGGTGCCCCGCTTAGAGACACAAGGCTGGTCAGGTAGTATTTTGCATTGGACCAACTTCTGTTGTCATTTGAACAAAGTCACCCCCATCCACAAACAACTTCACTGACTTCTTATTTATTTCAGCCAGCTAAAACTACTCTCCTTGTTTTCAAAACCCTCTGTGGATTTGACCTGGGCTTTGTTTTCACTGCTAAAAAAGGTGTGGTTTTACCACTGGTTAATTAGTGCTCATTTAGTTAGCTACTGTGCTGTAAAATCCTAGTGGAGACAAGGCACCACACCTAGAGCATAGTGCTGACTTTGCAGTAAAAAACACAGGTGCCATTGGGCAGGTCTACACTTAAAAAGGTGCAGCTGCGCCACTATAGTGCTTCATTATGTCCATACCTATATCCCCTCGAGTAACCATAGCACTGTCTACGCAGGGGGCTAGGTCAGTATAAATACATCTCTCAGGGCTGGGGATTTTTCCCATCTTCTGGGCTGTGAAGACATAACTTCACTTACTTTGGGCCATATTCTGGTTTCAGTCACGGTGACATAACTGTGGAACTCCTCCCCCTAAAACTAGGGATTACTCCTGATTTACACCTGTGTAACAGATCAGAATCCAGCCCATGCGTACCTCTCCCCTCTTGCTTGGTCATTTAGGCACCAGGGTGCTGCAGCCTTATCAGAGTCGAGGTGCAAGCGTCACAAGGGTGTGCGCATGCTAGGGACACTTGAACCAGTGTAACAACATCAGCACAGGTTTCAGAGGAGCAGCCGTGTTAGTCTGTATTCGCAAAAAGAAAAGGAGGACTTGTGGCCCCTTAGAGACTAACCAATTTATTTAAGCATAAGCTTTCGTGAGCTACAGCTCACTTCATCGGATGTAGGCCCCCGGGGCCTTAAGCAATAGCTTAGTCTGCTTATGCCTAGCCCCGGTTCTGCCCCCGCCCTGCAAGCTCAGGTCAGTCCCGCTTCCCTGCGAGTCGCCAGCCCGGCGGGGCCGCCCCTGCTGCCCTAGGAGCTGGGGGGCGCGGTTCGTCCGAAACCAGGCGGAACTCAGGGCCGATTCCCTCGGAGCGTGGGGTCACCCGGGAGCGGGGCCGACAGCCAGCGAGCGCTGCCCGCCGGACCCAGGCAGCCCCCAGGGCCAGCGAGCCACGCGGACCCGCCCAGGCACCCCGGGGAGCGGACTCGCCCCTGCCGGCGCTCACCTGGCCCGCGCAGCACGGCGCGGACATCCCCGCTCCCGGCGGCGGGGCTCGGCTCCCGGCAGCGTCCGCAGCCAGCGAGCAGGGGGCGCCGCCTCACCCGGCCCCGGCGAGGCTCAGCGGCAGCCGCCCCATGCGGAAGCGGCCAGCCCGGGAGACAGCCCTAGGTGCCCCCGCGCCTTGGCTCGGCGGGCAGGACACAAACGCCCAGCTCGCTCCAGGCAGCCGGACAGGACTTTAGCCCAGCCCAGCCCAGCCCAGCCCCTCGTGCAGAGCTTCCGCTGTCGTCAGGTTGGCGGCGCGGCACGGCCCTCATTGGCTTTCCGCCGCAGGGAGCGTCTCCAGCAGTTGACAAGAACTTGGAGGGGGGGAATAAACAAGGGGAAAGAGTCAAATTGTCAACTGCTGGAAATGGCCCACCTTGAGTATCACTACAAAAGGTGCCCCCCCCGCCCCCCTGCTGGCAATTGCTCACCTTTCCTGATCACTCTGGTTACAGCGTGCGTGGTAACACCCATTGTTTTATGTTCTCTGTGTATATAAATCTCCCCACTGTATTTTCCACGGTATGCATCGGATGACGTGAGCTGTAGCTCAGGAAAGCTCATGCTCAAATAAATTGGTTAGTCTCTAAGGTGCCACAAGTACTCCTTTTCTTTTTGCAGATACAGGCTGCTACTCTGAAACCCAAGAGTCCAGTGGCTCAGAGGAGAATGAGTGTGTGGCTAAAACAAACGATCAGGGTTCAAAATAGCCGATTCTAGTCCCTGGTCTTGGTGGGCTGCGTCTAGGCTGTGGGGGGTTATGCCAGCAGAGCTACGGCGCTGTACCTATACCGCTATTGTCAGTCTACACCGGCACCGCTTTAACGTGCCTTGTGTGGTCGTGGAGTAGCAACCACCTCCAGGAGGGGAGCAGCGCCCAGCGGTGGTGCACTGTCTACACTGAGGCTTTACAGCGCTGAAATTTGCTGCACTCAGTGGGGTGTTCTTTCACACCCCTGAGCCAGAAAGCTGCAGTGCTGTAAATTGCCAGTGTAGACAAGCTGTCATGTAGATCTTAGTGCGTCCCTGGGCGCCAAACCAGCAGCCCATGGTTCTTTGCACTTTTATGATAATAAAACACAGAGCTGTAACTAGGCATTTTAGCACCCAGCGAGAGCAAGCATCTTTGTACCCCCTAACATTTTTGGGGTCATTTTTCCACCCAGAAGTGTTATGTGGCTCCCCAGATGTTTTGGTTGCACCCCCACACACCCCAAATCAGACAGGCTGGGTGGTCTGCTAAGGTGAGTCGGGGTGGAGGTGGTGCTCCTCCACTCCCCAGCACCACCACACCGGACTGGCCCTAGCAAGCAGGTCTTTATGTTGCCTCCGTTTTTGGCCCCATTTTCCCAGCTCTGTGGCTTTGCGCCATGGGTAGATGCCCCTCTCAGACTATGGCCCTGATAAAACTGCTACCTATATGATGTTAAATACACACACATACTCAGTCACCCCTCATCCCTCCTGCCCCATGAAAGTATATTTATTTCTGGTAATAACATTACAGGCCATTTAAGGGAAGGAATTTGTATAGTATGTTCCTACATTGCGGTGTTTTTAGAGTCAATAATCTTGGGTGTGAGTTTGTAAAACTCCAAATGAGACACAGACCTGCAAAACACATGGCCACTGGGAGGGATTTTTCTCCACAACAAATCTTCCCTAAAAGTCAACTCAGCTGTTTCATCCTGTTGCAAATAAAAGAAATAAATCCTTATTTCTTTCCATTGCCTTCCAGGATGCTTTATTTCAACATCTTCTATACCACAGTGTAAACAGGAGCCTTGGCTGATGAGCAATTAAGAACCACCACGTTATTGTGTTTTTAACATTAGCTAGTTAGTTATTTGGTGCTTTTTTATGGTGCACATCCCTATAGGATCTGAGGCTTCAGAAACATCAACTAATTTATCCTCACAACTCTTCTGTAAGGCAGATGTTCGATTAAAGTAATAATATGTGTATGTTATGGGAAAATGTGAGAAAGAAAAGCCTAGAACAGACCCTGGATTGGCCTGACCATTAGAAGGAAATAGGCCTCTCAGCCTGCTGAGTCTGTGCTAATTGAGATATGCCTGTCAGTTTATAAGGTCTGTGTTAATTGTAGAAACACATCCCGAAACAAAAAGTCTGTTCTAAAGTGATAAGATTACCATTAAGGGCAGCTGGTGTTACAACTGTTTTCCTGAACTCAGGAATAAGATCTGTTAACCCCCATACTTACATTTTTATCTTGTTTGTTTTCTTTTTATGTAACAAGTGGTATGAATAGGTTTATTGGAGTCTGTCATGCCCCAGTGATTTTAGAATGGTTATGTTAAAGAATGAATAGGTAATAAAATGTAGATGTGATAGGAAAAAATGTTAATTGAAATAGAGCGATTGCGATTGTATGTTTGTAAAGTTGAAGCACCAGCCTTAGAATCATAATAAACGACACCACATCTGGAGGAAGAAAAACAGCTACCCTCCGACAGGACCATTTGGCCGAAGAATGCACTGGGAGAGATAACCCGATAACCCTGAATCCATCCCAACTGCCCCAAGGACAGGGAGAACCGAGGCAACAAGATAACAACAAACCGTCATTGCTGTGCCATCTGCGTGATTGATTGTCACTTCAAACGTGAGAACACCATGACAAGGCAAACCCCATAGACTTGGATAAGGATGGATCCCTATAAAGACAGACCCTAAAGACTGAGGACTTTGGGTCTGTTTGTGCAACCAACTTCCAGGAGCATCGGATGCGCATCTGACAAGGCCCGGCTCCATCCTCGTGTCCAGGCCACCTGGCTAGTGACTTGTCATGAGCAACTCCTAGACTGGTAATTATGATAACAACCTTGCAGAACTTGTGTGTGTGTGAATGAGTGTGTGAGTTAATGGAATGTTATAGCTATAACTGGTTTCAGAGTAGCAGCCATGTTAGTATGTATTCGCAAAAAGAAAAGGAGTACTTGTGGCACCTTAGAGACTAACCAATTTATTTGAGCATAAGCTTTCGTGAGCTACAGCTCACTTCGTCGGATGCATACTGTGGAATACTTTCCACAGTATGCATCCGACGAAGCGAGCTGTAGCTCACGAAAGCTTATGCTCAAATAAATTGGTTAGTCTCTAAGGTGCCACAAGTACTCCTTTTGTTATAGCTATAACTGATTGCTTACTCTGATTCTTTCTGTATTCACAATAAACGTGGTGTATTGCCTTATCCCTGGAATAAGATCCTGCTGGTTTTCATTTTCTAAGTATAACACAGAGGAGTATTATTATCCCTATTTTTACATATGGGGAAACGGAGGTACAGAGCTACTGAAGAGTATGACTCAGCCCCACTCAGGGGAACATGCTTGTGGACTTCCTAGATTGCTCTTACTAGGGTAACCAGCAGCTACATGCCTGATACTCCGGAGGGTGAGGAAAAAGCAGGATGTTGGCTCTGTCCCCAGCGCCCAAGGCTCCAGCTCCAGAAAAGGATAGAGGTGGCAGATTACTTCAGCCCAAGAGCAAGGAAGGAATTATGTCTCCTAAAACAGATTATTTCCCTCCTGGAGCGGCACATCTACACCCTATCCCTTACATAGGGCTGTGCCTAAAGGCACAATCTAGCCTGAAGCGACATGTCCAAGATCATACTCAAAATCTGTGTCAGGACTCAGAATAGAATCATATCTTCTGAGTGCCAGTCCAGTGTCTGAACCTTAAAACCATCATTCCTAGCAGCTGCTTATGGGTAATGATTATTCCTCAACAAAATCCATAGACTTCAGTGCACTTGTCTTGCACACTAAACACAGTAGAGTTACACAGTGGGCCTAGATCTTGATCTCACTTAAACTAGTGCATATAAGTAGTGGATCCATTCAAATCACTGGAATTATAATACTGGGATCAGATTAGTGTGAGCTCAGAACCATGTAACAGAGACTGTAATTGAAGTTAGGCCAATAAAAGTTATTACCTCACCCACCCTATCTCTGGTTCACTAATAAGCATTTTAAAAATTCCTTATTTTTACTATTTAGACTACAGTGGATTCAATGTGAAAAGTTTGTAAACATAATTTTTAAAAAGGCCATGCATCTGCATGATCTCTTCTTGAAAGTCTACAAATATAAATTTACATTGTGATAAACTGACCTCTACTGGACAAAATCTGAACAGCTCAGCTGTGTCCCATAGGTGTTATATTGCTCACAGCTAAAGGAAAAGAACCTTTTTAAGCTCAAATGATGGAAGTCTTTGCTTCTAGAACAGCAGGCTCTGAGCTCTAGCCCTATTGTTGCTGTTAAGTTTTCGGTGGCCAATGTATGTAGCAAACTGAGATCTGAAGTAGTGATGGCAGTCATGGATTTCTCACATTCCTATAAACAAAAGGCATGTGAAGCATTGTTTTTCTTGCTATTGCAAACAAAGAAGATGAAGCATAAGATAAATGTAGATGATCTTGCAGTAGTGTGACAGCTTTTTGAGAAGATGGCTGAATTTCATATACCATGCACGGCACTTTTTATAGACTTCTGTCAGGCCTTTGATTCAGCGCATTGAGCAAATGTGTGGGATCCAATGAGGCAACTTGGCATGCATGGAAAGATACTGTCATTGACAGAAGAGTTCTGTAATGGAACAGGAAGCAGTGTTCCAAGTCAATGGCAGATACAAGGCATGGCTTCCTTTTTCCCCAGGAGTCCAGCAAGCTTGTGTGCACCCACCATCATTGTTCAGTATCAGCATTGATTAGTTGATGGATAAGTTTGGAGACAACTGTCAGTGGTACTGAGCTGAACGCCATTCTGCTTTGCACCTTGAATATGCTGATGACATTGTCTTGTTGGCTCAGTCTGGTGAATCTCTGCAGCTGATGGCTGATGTGGTCAGACAAGAAGCAGTACACAATGGTCTGCTTATTAATCCAGAGAAAACTAAGTGTCTGGTCATTACCACCAAGCAGCCTTGAGCTCCAGATTAAAATCAGCACAGTATTAACCTGTCTGGATGGGACATGGAGCCGGTAGCAACTGTCAAATACTTGGGCAGCATCATCATAGACAGCAGTAGGTGGTGCTCAAAAGATATGGCCCCTTGTATAGCCAGGGGCAACTCTAGTGCAGATTCTGCCTAGGGTGTCCGGGGAGGCCAGGCCAAACCTGAGTGGTGCTGCAACCCCATCTGCCAGGTTGCAATTCCACTCACTCAAATTTGGTTGGGCTGCCATTCCATTATAGACTCATAGACTTTAAGATCAGAAGGGACCATCATGATCATCTAGTCTGACCTCCTATGCATTGCAGGCCACAGAACCTCACCCACCTACTTTTGTAATAGACCCCTAACCTCTGGCTGAGTTACTGAAGTCCACAAATCATAAAGACTTCAAGTTACAGAGAATTCACCATTGACACTAGTTTAAACCTGCAAGTGACCCATGCCCTGTGCTGCAGAGGAAGGTGAAAAACTCCCAAGTCTCTGACCCAGGGTAAAATTCCTTCCTCACCCCAAATTTGGTGATCAGTTAGACCCTGAACATGTGGGCAAGACCCACCAGGCAGATACCTGGGAAAGAATTTGCTGTAGTAACTCAGAACCCTCCCAATGTAGTGTCCCATCTCTGGCTTTTGGAGATTTTTGCTACAGGCAGCTGCCAATGGTCCACGCGCCATCGTAGGCAGTCCCATCAAAACATCCCATCCATAAACTTATGAAGTGCAGTCTTGAAGCCAGTTAGGTTTTTTGCCTCCACTGCTCCCTTTGGAAGGTTGTTCCAGAACTTCACTCCTCTGATGGTTAGAAGCCTTCATCTAATTTTGAGCCTAAACTTGTTGATGGCCACTTTATAGCCATTTGTTCTTGTGTCCATATTGGTATTTAACTTAAATAACTCCTTTTCCACCCTGGTATTTATCCCTCTCATTTATAGAGAGCAATCATCTCTCTCCTCAGCCTTCTTTTGATTAAGCTAAACAAGCCAAGCTCTTTCAGTCTCCTCTCATAAGGTAGGTTTCACAGTAGCAGCCGTGTTAGTCTGTATTCGCAAAAAGAAAAGGAGTACTTGTGGCACCTTAGAGAATAACCAATTTATCTGAGCATAAGCTTTCGTGAGCTACAGCTCACTTCATCAGATGCATAAAGTGGAAAGTACAGTGAGGAGATTTTATACATACACACAGACCATGAAAAAATATACATTGTAAGGAGAGTGATCACTTAAGATGAGCTATTACCAGCAGGAGAGTGGGATGGGGGGAGAGAAAACCTTTTGAAGTGAAAATCAAGGTGGGCCATTTCCAGCACATTTCCAGGAGTTAACAAGAACGTCTGAGGAACAGTGGAGGTGGGGCGGGGGGGGGAGGAATAAACAAGGGGAAATAGTTTCACTTATGTAACCCTTCTGCCCGTCAGAGTTGGCAGCAACAAGGGCCGGGTTCAATATCTAGGGGATCCATTCCGATAACACAATGCAAACCGGCTCAAGCCCCCACCCAGTGACCTGGGACAAATATATACCACCCCTGCTGGGCGCCTCCAAGAGGCGATACTTCCCCTCTCGCAAGCACATAGTCTGAGTGTAGCAAAAAGCCTTTTAATAACAGAGAGAAACAATGTGGCATTATGTTGGGGAAACACCACCAACAGGATTCATAACACAACCCATGAGCAAAAAAACCCACCCCAAGCAAATTGGGGCATGCCCCTTTCCCTTTGGTTCTTGAGTCCGGCAACCCCAAATCACCCAAAGTCCCAAAAGTCCAATGACCCAAAAGTCTCTGTCCCTGGCCAGGGCAGCCCCAGCGTTTGAAAGTTTATCTGTGGAGCTTTACCTCCCAACCTGGGTGGAGATGGGACGGGGGTAAGAGGCACCTTACATGATCTGAAGCTGACCACTCCACAGCTCCATAGGCCTTCGCTTCGCTCCGCTCCATCAGCCACCCCATGAACTCCTTTGCTCAGCTCCGCTCCGCGGCCCACAAGCAGCTCCCGCCATCCCACGAACTGCGCCACCAGCCGGTCCACAAACTGCTCCGCGTCCCAACAGCAGCTCCCGCCGTCCTATGAACTGCTCTACCAGCCTGTCCACCAGGCACTCCAGCCAGCCCGCAAACTGCTCCACAATATATCTTCAGGCTCCCCCACTACTTAACACAACACTCAATGATTTCAGCTCTTAGTCAGTTCAACTCTTTGGTGAATTCAGCTTGTAGTAGGGGAGCCTCAGTGCTGGTGCACTGTTAGCCCAAAGTGAGCTCAGCAGCCTGTAACTAGACTCCTAATGGAATCAAAATTAGCTCTGATATTCCACAGTGGAGAGAGGAGGAAGTGCAATTAGCATGTAAGGCCCTCACCAAGGGGCCCATGCCACCAAGCATTAATACTTGTCCCCAGCCTCTCTCTCAATTCACAGAGTTTTGGAACCCATGACCCTTGCCTAGCGAGTGCCACTTAGTTGATGGTGAGTTATCATAACAAAAGGCCTAGCACAGTTCCAAGCACAGTTCCCATAATCAGGGTAATAACAATTTATTCTTCCTGCCCCAATAACAGCGACACTGGGGATCCCACAGCAGCCAAAGTGACCATTTGGGCAGCTATGGCCTCGTTCTAGGCGGGATGGGTGTGCCTATGCAAATGAGATCAGCCCCTGAAGTTCTTTTCCACAACTTGCCACACCTCACCATGAGATGTCAGGGTGGAGCTCGTCCTGACATTGCTTACACTTAGTATAATGACTCAACCGCTCCCAGTTTCTATTCAAGCCTAAGTTAATTGTATCCAATTTGCAAATTAATTCCAATTCAGCAGTCTCTCCTTGGAGTCTGTTTTCAAAGTTTTTTTGTTGAAGGATAGTTACTTTGAGATCAGAAATCGAGTGTCCAGAGAGGTTGAAGTGTTCTCCAACTGATTTATGAATGTTATAATTCTTGACATCTGATTTGTGTCCATTTATTCTTTTACGTAGAGACTGTCCAGTTTGACCAATGTACATGGCAGAGGGGCATTGCTGGCACATGATGGCATATATTACATTGGTAGATGTGCAGGTGAACGAGCCTCTGATAGTGTGGCTGATGTGATTAGGCCCTATGATGGTGTCCCCTGAATAGATATGTGGACACAGTTGGCAACAGGCTTTGTTGCAAGGATAGGTTCCTGGGTTAGTGGTTCTGCTGTGTGGTGTGTGGCTGCTGGTGAGTATTTGCTTCAGGTTGGGGGGCTGTCTGTAGGCAAGGACTGGCCTGTCTCCCAAGATTTGTGAGAGTGATGGGTCGTCCTTCAGGATAGGTTGTAGATCCTTGATAGTGTGTTGGAGAGGTTTTAGTTGGGGGCTGAAGGTGACGGCTAGTGGCGTTCTGTTATTTTCTTTGTTGGGCCTGTCCTGTAGTAGGTGACTTCTGGGTACTCTTCTGGCTCTGTCAATCTGTTTCTTCACTTCAGCAGGTGGGTATTGTAGTTGTAAGAATGCTTGATAGAGATCTTGTAGGTGTTTGTCTCTGTCTGAGGGGTTGGAGCAAATGCAGTTGTATCGTAGAGCTTGGCTGTAGACAATGGATCGTGTGGTGTGGTCTGGGTGAAAGCTGGAGGCATGTAGGTAGGAATAGCGGTCAGTAGGTTTTCGGTATAGGGTGGTGTTTATGTGACCATCGTTTATTAGCACTGTAGTGTCCAGGAAGTGGATCTCTTGTGTGGACTGGTCCAGGCTGAAGTTGATGGTGGGATGGAAATTGTTGAAATCGTGGTGGAATTACTCAAGGGCTTCTTTTCCATGGGTCCAGATGATGAAGATGTCATCAATATAGCGCAAGTAGAGTATGGGCATTAGGGGACGAGAGCTGAGGAAGCGTTGTTCTAAGTGAGCCATAAAAATGTTGGCATACTGTGGGGCCATGCGGGTACCCATAGAAGAGCCGCTGATTTGAAGGTATACATTGTCCCCAAATGTGAAGTAGGTAGGTTTTCTATTCATCAGGTCATCTTAGGAGTCCTTCTCTGCCCCTGTTCCAGTTTGAATTCATCTTTCTTAAACATGGGAGACCAGAATTGCACACAGTATTCCAGATGAGGTCTCACCAGTGCCTTGTATAATGTTACTAACTCTTCCCTGTCTCTACTGGAAATACCTCGCCTAATTCATCCTAGGACTGCATTAGCTTTTTTCACAGTTGCATCACATTGGCAGCTCATAGTCATCCTGTAATCAATGAATACAGCCAGGTCTTTCTCTTCCTTTGATGCTTCCAGCTGATAAGTCCTCATCTTACAGCAAAAATTCTTGTCGTTAGTCCCTATATACATGACCTTGCACTTTGCGTTATTAAATTTCATCCCATTTCTATTATTCCAGTTTACAAGGTCATCCAGATCTTCTTGTATGATATTCTGGTCCTCCTCAGTATTGGCAATACCTCCCAGCTTTGTGTAATCTGCAAAATTTATTAGCACTCACTCACTTTTTGTCAAGTTCAGTAATAGGAATGTTAAATAAGATTGGTCCTAAAACCAATCCCTAAGGAACTCCACTAGTAATCTCCCTCCAGCCTGACAATTCACCTTTCATTATGACCCGTTGTGGTCTCCCCCTTACCCAGTTCCTTATTCACCTTTCAATTCTCATATTAATCCCCATCTTCTCCAATTTAACTAATAATTTCCCATGTGGAACTGTATTAAATGCCTTACTGAAAGCCAGGTAGATTAGATTTACTGCATTTCCTTTGTCTAAAAAAGATCAGTTATCTTCTCAAACAAGGCGGTCAGGTTGGTCTGGCATGATCTACCTTTTGTAAAATCATGTATTTTATCCCAATTACCATTCACCTCTATGGCCCTAACTACTTTCTCTTTCAAATTTTGTTCCAAGATCTTGCATATAATTGAGGCCAAACTAACAGGGCTGTAGTTTCCTGGATCACTTTTTTTTCCCTTATAGGAACTATATTAGCAATTCTCCAGTCACAAAATTGAATTTATAAATCCTTGCTATTATGACAAAAGGAGGCCAGGCCAAACCTGAGTGACTGGCACTGTGACCTGGAGCCTGGTCCCTTGACTTCTACATAACCACCTAACCATGAGAACGCTCACCACACCCCGCCCAGACAGTCCAATATCTCCCGTTGCCCCACTTGAAAACCTCTGTTCTAGGAACGGGGCAACCAACTGAAGTTTTGCTGAGGGCAGCATATTCTCTTGAGCAGTCTCTGCATATAGGAGCAGCTGCTGCCATGTTTCAGCCCCTCAGCAGCCTCTGAGGAGCCATTGTGGCATCAAGCTTGCTACGAAGCTGCAGATCTGTAGAACCAGTTATACCGACTTTATTGTATATTGGTGAAACATGGGCACTGAAGAAGACTGGAGAATATCGGATTGAAGTTTTTTGTTCTTGTCATCTTCTTCAACTGTTGCATATCAAGTGATAGGACAAGATCAGCAATAAAGATGTTCAAAGCCGAACCCTGCAACCAGCTCCACCAGCATTGGTTCAGTTTTGGTGGCTTTTCTGACACGGGACATATTATTAGACTGGAACACCAATTCATTCTAAGCATGTGTAGCAAGGAATGCTGCTATATGGCTGGTGATCACATGGGCACCAAACGCTTTAGTAGTGCAATAACATTGCCAGTGATGGACATAAACTGAATATCCAGCATAAGGACCTAGCCAGAGATTAATCCAAGTGATGTTTAATCTGCAAGGAGGCCCTGTCCCTGTGGGATTTGCCATGATGATGGTGACAGTAGCATGACAACAAAGGCAAGGAAATTTTAACTTAGCTCCCCAGCTGGTGTAAATTGTCATTGCTCCATTGAAGTCAATTTTCATTAGCTGAGGATCTGCCACCCAATGTCTGCTTCCTTGCTTTTGTAGATTTATGCCAGAATCCTAAATTGAAATGTCTTTGCTTTGATATGTGACCAAAACCTATTACAGCACACAGAGTCACAGGCTCTGTGCAAACACCAATTAATAATAATAATCCCTTGGAAAGCCTGGTAAAGTGGTGTACATTGTGGGAATATGGCCCATAGCCTTTACTAAATGCTAGATGTAAGCCTCTAGGAAACCTACCAAATCCTGCGATCATCCCTACACTGCCAAGCACACAATATTCTGGAGGGGTTTGAAAACATCTCCTAACTACATCATAGGGATCAGACACATTATAGTGGAAAGGGTTGTCTAATACAAACATTTGCAAAATGACACTTTTCTGAAAGTAAAATATTTACATCAATGCAGAGACTTCCCTTTGAGGTCTGAAAATTTACATATAAAATACTCTGTTACCAAATACTTTGCAACTTCTGCTTTTGCAACTGTAGTTTGTGTTTTCCTGTCCATTGTAAAGTAAGGGTCTTTGAATGCACTCCTTGGAATGGAACTCAGAGAGGATAATTGGTTGAGGCACTCTTCTGGGTAAAAATCAATCTAGAAGAGTTAATCACACACAATCTTAGCCAAAAGCATTTAGTGGACAAAACTCTTTCCTGTAAGTTGTCTATGCAAACAAAAATATTAACTTGGCATTGTGCTCACAGAAGATGCAATATGATGTAGCAGTCCTAGGTGCAATACAAGTTGGTGGTCTAATGTCAACTATGAAGTCCAAATGGACTGGAATGGTGCAGTTTTAATTAAAAAATGTATCTAGACTTGCATTCTATTTTGTGGTTTTCTTAAATATATTCATTATTTATTTATAGACATTTCTAAGGCACTTACCTTTAGGCCAGATGAGTGCTCCTCTCCCAACACTTCTGTCAGACGGATATCATCATCATCATCTCCATTTGACCCAAAGAGAAACAAAGTATTAGTCACCTTGTCCATTGCTGTACAAATAGTCCGGGGCAGAAATGGGAAGCATATAAGATCAGCTTATTTCCTGCGATGCTTGTGCCTTAGCCACAAAGCCACCCTTCAAAAAAGCCAACGCAGTTTCACAGTTAAACATTGGCGTGGTGGTTGATCCCCTTGCTGTTGCCCAGGCTGGCTTCCCTCAGGTCGTTTCATTCTCCCACTACTCACCCTGTCCTCAGGCAGCTTCCTGACAGCACTTTTCTGGAAGGGTAATTGCAGGCCCTTTATTCAATTGTTACCTCTGTTCCTGATTCACTCAGGGCTTGTCTTCACTACTACAAATGGCACTTTTTCTTTTTTAACCTCAGTCTACTAACCGGCATGAGCTATCCCAAGGTCAAAACACAGTGAAGACAAAGCACATTAGTTTTGCCATGAGGTAAACTTGCCAAAGGTCAGTCAGTGGACGGGCATGGGGCTGTGTAACGCGGGCTTTAGCCCATTTGCTTGCAGAGAGAACCTTGAAAGTGTAAGCAGATTGGTACAGTTGAAAGGCACAAGCAACTGGGCTCCATTTCTGCAGCAGGAGGTGAGGAGTGGGGAAAGAACCTGACAAACTCTCCTCACCCCACACAGTGCATTGTATTTCACCAGCATCTGGAGTCCCCAGCTGAGCCGGTGGTGTAGTGATTAAAAAAAGAAATGAGCAAACTAATAAACTCATATTCCCCTAATTTACCCTCCTGAGCTGAGCCCCACTGTTCAAACACATAGTAAGGGGCAGTCCCTGCCCAGAAAGCAACACCGAGAACATCTGGGAGGGAGAGCAGAGGCACAGAGACTTGCCCAGGGTCCTAGTAGATCAGTGGCAGAACCCAAGTCTCTGGAGTCCCAGGCCCCACCCACTGGAGCCCGCTGCCTCTCTCAGAAACTGAGCAGTTCACATTTGGGGTGTAGCCCAAAGAATCAGTTCACTCCCCGCCCCCAGAATCCTCAGCCCAGGCCAGTGCATAGTGATGTGGGGGTAGCGAGCAACCATGAGTTATTTCTGGGGGTGGAACAAGAATTGTTTCATAAGTATGTGCAAAAGTGTGAGCACTAGCTCTGGAATCAAAAATGTAAATAAATTATTTTTGTATGTTGGTCCTCCAATCCCTTCCCACAAGGCCGCTGGGCACCCATTCCTGTGCACTGTCTTGCTATCTACCTATGCTCTGACCCCTGACTGGAAGTGGTCTACCTTCATATTCCCTCTGCTCAGCGTCCTCAGGCCCACAATGATTGCCTGCTTGCAAGCAGTTTCACTGATCTCAGGTGTTTGGTACAACAGACCAATGCCCAGTGTAAGCCTCTGTCCCAGCATGCAGCCACCTGGCTGAAAGATCCTTCTTTCCCTCCACAGCATCACTGAAATAACCGGGGGTGGGGGGCAGTTCCCCCATAATTTTAGCTGCTGCTTCTGTTGTGGGTGGATGAAGCACCATTATGTTTGTCCTGCCACCTCTTCCCCCAATTCTCCCTTCCCACACTTGCTACCACACTGCTTCCCATGTCAGACAACTGCAGAACCTCCCCCCTGAAAACTGGCAGCTGATAAGGGTTGAATGCAGTAGCATTTTTTGCAAAAGAAAAACACTTGCACAAAAGTAAATAGCTTTTTGGCTGTAGCTTGGACAAATGTAACTTACTCACAGACTAAGGCCAGAAGGGACCATCACAATCATCTAGTCTGACTTCCCACATATCACAGGTCACAGAACCTCCCCCCACCACACACACAAACACACACACACTCCTGTAGTTAGGGTGACCAGATAGCTAGTGTGAAGAATCAGGATAGGGGGTGGGGGGTAATAGGAGCCTATATAAGAAGAAGCCCCAAATATCGGGACTGTTCCAATAAAATCGGGCCATCTAGTCACCCTAACTGTAGTAGGCCCATAATCTCTGGATGAGTGAGGCCCTCAAATCTTGATTTAAAGATTTCAGGTTTGTAGTAACTCACAGCCCTCCCCATCTAGTGTCCCATTACCCATTGTTGGATATATTTACTAATAGCAGTCGCAGATCGATTACATGCCATTGTAGGCAATCTCAACCTACCGTCCCCTCTATAAATGTATCAATCTCATTCTTGAAACAGTTTAGGTTTTTTGCCCCCACTACTCCCCTGGGAAGGCTGTTCTAGAACTTCACTCCTCTGATGGTTAGAAACCTTTGTCTAATTTCAAGCCTAAACTTATTGATGGCCAGTTTACTTGCTGTTAAACAATACTCTAAGGCAGAAAAACACCCCTGCATGTTAATGCACCTGCCCACTAATGCAGAAGCCACTTTATTGCTGATAGAAAAGGAGTACTTGTGGCACCTTAGAAACTAACCAATTTATTTGAGCATAAGCTTTCGTGAGCTACAGCTCACTTCCTCGGATGCATACTGTGGAAAGTGTAGAAGATCTTTTTATACACACAAAGCATGAAAAAATACCTCCCCCCACCCCACTCTCCTGCTGGTAATAGCTTATCTAAAGTGATCACTGTCCTTACAATGTGTATGATAATCAAGTTGGGCCATTTCCAGCACAAAACCAGGGTTTAACAAGAACGCCTGGGGGGAGGGGGGGTAAGAAAAAACAAGGGGAAATAGGTTACCTTGCATAATGACTTAGCCACTCCCAGTCTCTGTTCAAGCCTAAGTTAATTGTATCAAATTTGCAAATGAATTCCAATTCAGCAGTCTCTTGCTGGAGTCTGGATTTGAAGTTTTTTTGTTGTAATATTGCAACTTTCATGTCTGTAATCACGTGACCAGAGAGATTGAAGTGTTCTCCGACTGGTTTATGAATGTTATAATTCTTGACATCTGATTTGTGTCCATTTATTCTTTTACGTAGAGACTGTCCAGTTTGACCAATGTACATGGCAGAGAGGCATTGCTGATCTGATTTTAGCCCATTCTTGGTGAGTAGTAAAATAGAATTGTTTCGCTCAGTATTTTTACCATCTCTGGGCATATCTACACTACAGACTTAAGTCAACCTATGTCAGGTCGACCTAATTACTGCAGGTTTCAAAGTAGCAGCTGTGTTAGTCTGTATTTGCAAAAAGAACAGGAGTACTTGTAGCACCTTAGAGACTAACAAATTTATTTGAGCATAAGCTTTTGTGAGCTACAGCTCACTTCATTGGATGCATTCAGTGGAAAATACAGTGGGGAGATTTATATACATAGAGAACATGGAACAATGGGTGTTACCATACACACTGTAACCAGAGTGATCACTTAAGGTAAGCTATTACCAGTAAGAGAGCCGGGGGGAGGGGGGGGAACCTTTTGTAGTGATAATCAAGGTGGGCCATTTCCAGCAGTTGACCCATCCACTCTAAGTCTCTATTCAAGCCTAAGTTAATTGTATCCAATTTGCAAATTAATTCCAATTCAGCAGTCTCTCGTTGGAGTCTGTTTTTGAAGTTTTTTTGTTGAAGTATTGCCACTTTTAGGTCTGTATATAAATCTCCCCACTGTATTTTCCACTGAATGCATCCGATGAAGTGAGCTGTAGCTCACAAAAGCTTATGCTCAAATAAATTTGTTAGTCTCTAAGGTGCCACAAGTCCTCCTTTTCTAATTACTGCCATAGCTGATGTCCAGACTACCCTCCTTCTGTCGTTGGTGCATGTCCTCACCAGGAGCACTTCCACCGACTCAAGAGGGGCAGCATTGGGGGCTGAGAGCCAGGTCTTACAGCTGCACACAGCTCCCCACCGGGAGCCCAGTTGCCCTCTGGGCTCTCGGCTTCCCACTCCCAGCCAGGAGCCGGAGAGGAAGCCACCTGGGCTTTTTACTTCCCCACCACGAGCGGGGTGCAGCTGCCTTGGCTTCTCAGCTCCCTGAATGGGGAGCCAGGGGCAGCCTGGCTCTAGCTTTCTTGTCAATTTCCTGCCAGGCTTTCTTGTCATTTTCAGGGCTCCAGCATGGAGCCCTGAAAGTTACAAGACAACCAAAAACCAATGTAAGTAATGCAGTGTCTACACAGACACTGTGTCATCCTAACTACACTGACATAAGCCCTATGCCTCTTGTGGAGGTGGAGTTATTATGCTTGTATAGAAGGGCTCTTAACAAGACTGTAGTGTAGACGCTGACATAATTAGGTCAACTTAAGCTGCTTTATGTTGACCTAACTCTGTAGTATAGACCAGGCCTCCAAGATTCATTAGTAAGGCAAACCTCCCTCTCCTGCTGCTGTAACTTGCAATCTCTGTTCGGTCACTTACCGGGTCATCTATCACAAGACATAGAAAGATTTCTTTTGTGTAGATGGTGAGCTTTCTCCCTGAGGCCTGGAATAACTGGACCTTCTTCCTTTGTGAAGGAGCATGACATCTTGTAGGGTTGCAGCAGAATGAAGAGGATTTAACATAATCACTCTTGTGCTATTATGTCTCCCAGGACCTGGACCTCCACCAGCCCCATACCCAGTCCTCCTCCAAAAAGAAATTTGGGGGAGAGTTGGAAAGTAAAATTAACTCACCATTTATTTTTTTGGGAAAACTTTTCTACCAAGCTTCACAACAGACAGATGCTGGCCTAGAGAATCAGGAAGAGAATCTCAACTTTTATCTCAAAATAATGCTACTTTTTACTGGCACGTGTGTACATGGAGTATGAAAATACAAGGATTCAAGAGCACTCGCAAAGTTCCCCCCCACCCCTTTATGTCAGGACCACGTTTGACAATATCAGACTCATCAAGGGAGGGGAGGGCTCCTAGGAGACCACTGTCAGTGAAGAGTTTCACATTTTGGGGCCAAGTGATGGATGAGCCAGGGTGAGTTGATCGTGGAGGTGCATGAAGAGTGCTACAGGTAATTGGAAAGCATGATGAGCAGAAGGAGAAATGAAGGAAGGAGGACAAGGAATTGGAGGAGAAGCGAGGATGAGGAGAAGCTGCTGGCAGAGTATCTCCACCACAACTGTGAGATGAGGGAGCAAGACATGGCCTTTCAGAGGGACATGTCTGAGAGACTCGGGCTCATGAGCCATGGATATAAATCCACAGGGCTGATGAGCATCCTTGCCTCAACATTATCATATCTCACAACCTGTGGACAACAATGCCTGGGGGAGCCAGTAAATGAGCCATGGAGCTTCTCACCATGGGCAGTATCTGCTCCAATACAGGGAAAAAAGAACAGATACAGATGCAGTGTCCTTATCTGTGACAAAGTTGTATGTGATGTTTGCACACCTTTTGCTAATGTGAGCGCAGCTGGTCTGTCCACATTTTTAGCACCAATCAATTTCAATACAGGTAAAGAGAAAGGAACATTTATTTCTTTAATGCGTGCATAAACACTACATTTGATTTCAAGGCAACATATATCCTCATATATATCCTCATATATAATGTGAAGCACACAACATGCCCTAATCACCATTATGGAGTTAAAGATGTTACAGTCCAAAAGAGTCCATGAGCTGTGCTATCTTGCCTGGAGTTGGCCAAAGACACATGCCACCACCATGTTAGACCGCTGTAACACTCTGCCATCATGCACCCTGCCAGTGCATTCAATGTACGAGTCCATGAGTATGCCAAGATGACCTGCGAGGGCGTGCATAATGATGATGAGTAATAGCCTTTCTTACCATTCACTTGTTTGAAAAGGGGCATGGGATGGGGATATATGTCCCATCACTTGCACCTGCACAGCTCGGGAAGCCTGAACATTCAAACCTCCATAATTGCAGGGATATTTCCAATTCTGGCAATCCCGGAGCACAGCACCATTGATTGCCTTGGCAAACCTCCATGAGCATTGCCCAGTGGTAGATTTCCCAATGCCAAATGGATTGCCAACAGATCTGAAGCAATCTGGAGCTGCCAGTTTCCACAGGGCAAATGCAACATGCTTCTGGACCATTATTTGCTCTTTCATCTGGATGCTCTGCCTCTCGAATGCCTGGGCGAGCGCCTCACACAGCTCCATTAATGTGTTTTTCCTCATGTGCTCCCATCAAGGTGAGCTTGTGGTCCTGGTCCAGAAGCAGCAGTCTGCACAAGGGTTATCTGATATTAAAACAGCATCAGCTCAGTTGACGTTCCATGTCCACATCACCCTGTTCAGCTGTTGCTGGGCTTCTAAGTGCAAGCTGCTGCTGCCTTCAACTTCTCTGGCCCAAACGCAGCCTCTGAAACCCTTGTCAACATCTCCTGGTAGCCGCTTCTGCAGAGGCATAAAAAAAAGCACTGCCTCCAACACGAGCAGTGGCTACCAGTCTCAGTAATTAGGGAGAGGAGGATCAATAGCTTTTGGTAAGTCACCACCACGCCAACTGGGTTACTGCCAGGAGATGAATTTCCCAGGACCATTTCCTCCCACAATCCCCAGGGTAAACAGACCAGTTGCCCCACACCAACCTGCAAACGCAAGCACAGAGCGATACAGTGAGTTGCGGTGCTATCAATCGTGGGCATATGCACCCAGATGGCCCTGTTGCTTGTCACGGACACATACGGTACCAGTGCAGGTGAAGGGGCATGACAGCAGTGTGCTAATATTGACACGTTTGCGAAGGCCACTGGATGCTGACTATCCTGAAATGGCTTCCTGCAGTGTTATAAGTTTGTCTTTCTCCTCTGCCCTGCATCAGGGTTTAGGCTCTGGCTCTGCTTCTTTTTATATGCATATAAACACATTTTATAAATCAAATCGAAATCTGAAGTCTGACCTAGCCCAATGCCCAGCCAAGGCGTGATATCTTTGTTCTTTAGTCAATACACGCTACACAATGTATTTCTTTCTGTTCTACACCACAGAGTTTACTCTAGGAGCATGCAGAACCTCTGAGGACTGGGTCATATTGCTTCAGGTCAGCTTTTTGTTTCTTTCCCTATGTTAATACTTACAAAATACTGACGTGCATTTAGGCTTTCTTTCCCACTTCCACCGACTATATTTAGGCTTGGGAGGATTAGATTTTTATCAGGAAATGTTGGCAAGCATCAATTTAACCACCCACTAAAAAAACCTGATGAAAAAATATTTCCATAAATAATAATAAAAAATTACATATAGGCAAAGTAAGAAAAATGCTTCTTGAGAACTTATAAGAGTTTGATTTAAGGATATTTGTATATTTTGACATGTGATGTTGGCAATTTATATTTTAAGTTAAAAAATTATAGAATTTGCACTTTTTGAATCTCAATATCTCCTGTCATTAAATAATTACTATCTGACACTGTCCCACACACATAATTTCCTGCAAAATTTTGAATTCCTGTGGAAATTTAAATGGATAAAAATAGGGAAAAAATGCTTTAAAATAAATATCTATATTATCTGTCAAAATTATAAAAAGAAATCAAATTTTGCCAAGCCTAATGATATTTCTGCAGTGGGTGGCATGTAGGCGATTTGCATAACGTCTCAAAGCGTTGATTGCTTTTCACACCCTTCGGAAGAAAATACTGCACGCTTCGTGAAAAGAAAGGCACCCTTTAAACAATCCAAATAAAGAAAATAATAGTTAACACATACATTGAGGTCAGAGAGGGCCAGAGCTCATGCTACTCACATAAGTAGCAATCACGTGAGGCTGAACTCAACTTCTTGTGTGAGGAAGGATTGATCCTCTGAGCAAGTTTTGCAATATCAAGCCAGTGTGGGTAATACATGAGTCAACACATTAAAGACCAAAGAGGAAAAGGTACCCAGATAACTGGTCTTCGGGCATAGCCAGGGAGTCATTCAGCAGCAAGCTAAGGGGTAGCTGAAAGCACTTTGAACTCAGGTGAACTTTTCAGAAAGCTTGCCTGACTGCCTGATGGCAGTGCCTGCCTGGAGCAAGGAAGAGACATCATTGATTCATAGATTCATAGATATTAAGGTCAGAAGGGACCATTATGATCATCTAGTCTGACCTCCTGCACAATGCAGGCCACAGAATCTCACCCACTCACTCCTGCGATAAACCTCTCACCTATGTCTGAGCTATTGAAGTCCTCAAATCATGGTTTAAAGACTTCAAGGTAGATAGATGTTTTTATACAGTCTCTAGTGGTGGTTTCTAAGACCTGGTTTCCACAGTTTTTGTACCAATTCATTTTGGTTGGGGGTGCAATTACACTAGTCAGTTTTCAGGAGCAATCTACACTAATCTGAGGCTTTACACTGTTACAACTGAGTCAGATAAGGGGTTGTACCAATGTAACTATTTCAGGATAAAAAACACACCCCTAACCTAAGTAGTTAAATTAACACAAAAACTGTGCAGGGACCACCCCAAAAGTTACAACGGATTGTCTAACACACTTACACTGCATGTCAGTCAGTCCTTCGCAGCTATTATCCTTCATGAGGGGTCAAAATGGAAGGTCACAAGGCTACTTGCTTTTGCATGTTATGCATCATATTAGTTCCTCTTTTAAAAATAAGCTAACTTTTGTTAAGTTAGCGAGGGAGCAGGGACAAGTCAGCGCTGGTGAGTCAACGCTGTTTCATTCCGCATGAAACTCTCAAAAGTTCTCTCATCCAGGGCTTCTCTTGTTTAAGTTCAGTTTGTTCTCTCAGCTGTTTCTTCTCCCCTTTCCCAGTTCAGCTGTGGTTTTCCCTCCCCTGCTGCAGAGATTGCTAGGATCCATGGGATGGGGAAGCCATGGTTCTTTCCCATTCTGCACTCCCCCAGGCCCTTCCCTCCTGAGGAGACAATTGCGAGAAAACTCAGTGATGTTGTTTGCCCTGTGCCCACCTCCCATGGGAGAAGAGGATCTAACTTAGCTGATTGTATTTTATGTTCAGCTTTTATAAGAGATTGACCCTGCCTCACTCACACTTCCTAAACTCCCAGTAGAATCAATTTAGAATCATGTTCTCTGTTGCGGTCCAAATACAAGACAGAACAAGGCTTTAAGCAAGCAAGCAGGCTGTCTGCCGACGGGCTGGTCTGCCTGTCAGCTTTCCACCCTCTCTTTTATTTCTCTCCCTCCTCCTGCGCATTACATACTCCAACAGATAAAAGGAATACACTGGCTTTGTTTAATATTCTTATTTACCAATATCTATCTACCGCATTCCTTGCTCTCGGGCCTTGAGCCCAGTCCTGGGAGGCTTACCACGGTTCATGTCATCTGGGCGAGATTCCAAGGTTCATGCCCTTGAGAGGAACCGTGTGTGCACTGCTCCTACACAACACTCCGGGTGTGCCCTGAATGTTGCCAAGTGCATGAACCCTGCATGAATCCTACTGTTCTCAATGTTTTATGATATAATGATGTCTCAATAACCAGGGGAGGGTTTGGACAAACTGACTATCACGCTATCTGGAGTGGCTCATGAGCGAGTATACCAACCTCAGGGCAGACTGTTAAGAACCAGGGCACAAACCCCCAACTGGTTGGTTAGTGAAATCTAAGTACAGAATTCACTAACCAAGTCACAAGTATAAACTCCTCAGGCATTATAGAGCCTTGCCATGGAGTCTCAGACAGTCCCCTTGGGCATAGCTGTCTATCTTGTCACCCAGCCATGCCCGATTCTGTGATAGAGGGTCACTGTACACCAAAGATCACTAAATATTGAGGACCAGTTACTTACCCCAGGTCACCTTAGATCTCACACCAAAGATAACACCAGTAGCCAATTCTATAACCACGGCCGGCTCTGGGTTTTTTGCCGCCCCAAGCTCCGAGAGCGCAACTGGGCAAGCAATTAAAAAAAAAAAGAAGGATGGCTGGAATGCCGCTCCTGGAATTGTGCCGCCCCGAGCACGTGCTTGCTTTGCTGGTGCCTAGAGCTGGTCCTGCCTGTAACAAACTAACTAAAAGTTTATTAACTAGGAAAAAGAAATTAGAGTTATTTACAAGATTAAAACAGATAAACATACACACAAGCGAGTTGCAGTCTTAGGTTTCAGATGGTGATAGAGCTGTTGAAATATGCCAGCTCCGTATGTCCATTAGGGCTAACCCAGGTTCTTCCTGGGGATCTCTTGCTTATGTTAGGTTTCAGAGTAACAGTCGTGTTAGTCTGTATTCGCAAAAAGAAAAGGAGGACTTGTGGCACCTTAGAGACTAACCAATTTATTTGAGCATAAGCTTTCATGAGCTACAGCTCACCCTTCATCGGATGCGTACTGTGGAAAGTGTAGAAGATCTTTTCATATACACACAAAGCATGAAAAAATACCTCCTCCCACCCCACTTTCCTGCTGGTAATAGCTTATCTAAAGTGATCACTCTCCTTACAATGTGTATGATAATCAAGGTGGGCCATTTCCAGCACAAATCCAGGGTTTAACAAGAATGTCTGGGGGGGGGGGAGGGACCCTGGATTTGTGCTGGAAAATGGCCCACCTTGATTATCATACACATTGTAAGGAGAAGTATGCATCCGATGAAGTGAGCTGTAGCTCACGAAAGCTTATGCTCAAATAAATTGGTTAGTCTCTAAGGTGCCACAAGTATTCCTTTTCTTTTTGCTTATGTTAGGAATTTGTGCCCATTAGAGTTCAGACAACATAAAGAGACCCCAATTCCTTCTGGTCAGGGATTTTTTTTTATCACCACCACCCTAGCGTCCAAGCTGACGGGACATGGGGTTCTGCATATAACCTCATCATGGGTGGGTGAGGGGAGCAATTGACAAAGTCTTCGATTTACAATGGCCCATTTGGATTCAACAGTCCTTCCTGCTAGGCAGGAGATAACACTTTCTGTAGGAATCCAGCATTTTGCATTAAGTGAAGGGTTGGGTCCCCCACCTTGGTGAGTTAGAGTTTCAGAATAAACATTTTACAGTTATAGAGCGAACACGTAAGCACTACCTTATAGCATGGGACACTGATATTAAAAGTAGGATTAATAGATGCAGCATCCTACAAGCATTCCATAAAGTCTAAACCCTAAATTCTTATAACACTAATATCTGTTTTAAATCTAGTAACACACAGGTAAGACACACTGGAGTCCAGCTATTCTTTGGTCAGTGTTCACTGAGGCACAGGCCTTGGCATGAGCTGGCACCTGGTCTGCCAGTGTAACACTGACCAGAGAAGAAAATGAAATCTGCAGAAGCAGGGAGGAAACATCTACAGTTTTGATATTTGTCAGAGGGGAATAGAAAGGGAAATTTCTTCTAGTGTAGTTCATATTTTGAAGAAATTAAAAAAAAACAGATTACACTGCTTCTGCAGGTTAGCCATTTTCATCTCATTAACTCACTTTTATGGTGTACTTTACAGTTTACGTGCTCATTAAATTCAATATTAAAGGGTTGGAAATGGTTTTTAAAATAACTATATATTTTACTTGAGTAATGACCTGACACCAGTCAAATTATGTGTGTGTATATGTGTGTGGGGGGTGTTAATCCAATAACTCATGCCCAAATTGGACCCCTCTGTCACAGCCTGTTATTTAACTGCCTTGACTGTTGCGAGAACGGCAGGTTTCCTCTGGAAGAGACATTCCAGTGATGGGGAACATCAGGGTATACAAGGCTATGAAAAACATGGTCAAACACTCTCGCTGAATGTGTCTAATGTGGGGGTTTTATCTGTGCAAGAACTGCAAGACAATGGTGGTCTTACACATAGGTGGTCACCAGGGGCAGCCAGTGGAGCCCCTTCCGCCATGCCCCTCACCCCAGCAGCCAGAGCCCCAAGCCCCACTTTCCCCTCCTGCAGCCAGAGCCGCGAGACTGCCTGCCTATCCCACGGCCGGAGCCCCGACCCCCTCCACCTGCCCGGAGGTGCCCAGCCCAGCCGTGCTAGGTCAGCCCTCCCCAGGGGAAAAGCATCTCTTCCCGAAGAGTCTTTTGATATGCCCCAGGCAGATTCCAGGGCGGCTTAGGAGACATTATGTGATATTCAGCTTCCCAGGCTCATCAGTAATCTCCTTGGAGTCCAGGGAGATTACTAATGAACCCGGGAAGTTTAATAGCACATACTGCCTCCTCAGCTGCCCCAGAACCTGCATGGGACACAATAAAGCAAAAACTTCCCCTGCCAAACCCTGCAACCGGGCATCTGGTGGAGCCTCCCCTGGGGGTCACATCGGACTTGTCTACTCTAGAGACAGTTGGTGTAACCAACTGGATATGCATCAGCATGTGGTGACTCAGGGAATTTCCCTGGGAATGATGGACTACGTCTCCCACAAACCTCTGAGGCTATTGGCGGATTCCAGAAGGCCTCTAGAAATCTAAAAGCCACTGGTTCAAGGAGTCATACCAGGAATGGTGGCAGAGTAATAGCCTGGTACAGCACAGCCATGGTCACGGGACAAAAATATTAACTCCACCAGCGCATTTTGAGCAGGCCCTGCTTTGTTGGTAGTTACATAGCAGGTTGGTGCTGTCCTAAAGATTCGGCTCTCTAGTGGAGTCCTATCGCTGGGGCCTGGCTCATTCAGAGGACAACCAAACCGTCAGCTCCTATGCCACTCCAGTACTCACCAACAGCACAAACAGTTTCGGGCTGTTCTCTTATCCAGGGCTTGTCAAGTTCTGTTTGTTCTCATCGGATTCAGGCCTACCTGTTAAAATCATGAGTCAGGCTCCAGGAATTATGAGATTTAAAAAGAAGGTTGGGTTCTTTTTTATTTGCCTTCTGGGTTTTAAGCCTTTAGGAGTCACATTTTCAAACTTTTATCTGCAACCAGGGATGGGGGTTGGTAGTAGCATTGCCAAGGCCTTTCTAATTGCATAAAACCAAACACCATGGCCCCACCCCGAGGCCCCATCCCTTCTCCAAGGCCCTGCATGCACTCATTCCACACACCCCCTTGCTCTCCCCTACCCTCACTCTCTTTCACTGGGCTGGAGCAGGGGGTTAGGGTGCAGAAGGGGGTGAGAGCTCTGGCTGGTGGTGTGGGCTCCGGGGAGGGGCCAGAAATGAGGGGCTCAGGGTATAGGAGGGGGCTCTGGGATGGGGCAAGGGGTTGGGGGGCGGGAGGAGGTGAGGGCTCCATCTGTGGGTGTGGACTCTGGGGTGGGGCCAGGATGAGGGATTTGGGGGTGCAGGAATCATAGATCATAGAATCACAGAATGTCAGGGTTGGAAAGGACCTCAGGAGGTCATCTAGTCCGACCCCCTGCTAAATCATCCCAGCCAGGGCTTTGTCAAGCCTGACCTTAAAATCCTCTAAGGAAGAAGATTCCACCACCTCCCTAGGTAACCCATTCCAGTGCTTCACTACCCTCCCAGTGAAAAAGTTTTTCCTAATATGCAACCTAAACCTCCCCCACTGCAACTTGAGACCATTGCTCCTTGTTCTGTCATCTGCCACCACTGAGAATGGTCTAGATCCATCCTCTTTGGAACCCCCCTTTGGGTAGTTGAAAGCAGCTATCAAACCCCTCTCATTCTTCTCCTCTGCAGACTAAATAATCCCAGTTCCCTCAGCGTCTCCTCATAAATCATGTGCTCTAGCCCCCTAATAATTTTTGTTGCAATTTTTCCACATCTGTCCTGTAGTGAGGGGCTGCAAACTGGACACAGTACTCCAGATGTGGCCTCACCAGTGCCGAATAGAGGGGAGTGATCACGTCCTTTGATCTGCTGGCAATGCTCCTACTTATACAGCCCAAAATGCCATTAGCCTTTTTGGCAACAGGAGGGGGTTCCAGGCTCGAGCTGAGGGGTTCAGAGTGCGGGAGCAGGCTTAGGGCTGGGGCAAGGGTGTAGGCTCCAGCTGGGGGTGTGGGCTTTGGGATGGGGCTGGAGATGAGGGGTTTGGGGTGCTGGAGGGGGCTCAAGGCTGGGTCAGGTGGTTGGGGCATGGGAGGGGGTGCAGGCTCTGGGAAGGAGTTTGGGTGTGGGAGGGGGCTCAGGGCTCGTGTTGGGATACGGGCTCCAGGAGGGGGTTCCAATCTGGGGTAGGGGGTTGGGGTGCAGGTGGGGATTCGGGGTGCAGGCTCCCACCAGGCAGCACTTACCTCAGGCAGCTCCCGATCCATGGTGCAGAGGGGCTAAGGCAGGCTCCCTGCCTGCCCTGGCTCTGCACAGCTCCTGGAAGCAGCCAGCATGTCTGGCTCCTAGACGCAGGGGCAGCCAGGCAGCTGTGTGCGGTGTGTGCTGCCAGCTGCCCGCGCCCACAGGTGCTGCCGATGCGGCTTTCATTGGCCGTGATTCCCAGCCAATGGGAGCTGTGGAGCCGGCGGTCAGGGTGGAGGCAATGTGCGGATCTTCCCTGATTGCCCCTGCACTAGGGCAGGGTTTCTCAAACTTCATTGCACTGCGACCCCCTTCTGACAACAAAAATTACTACATGACCCCCAGCAAGAGGGACCGAAGCCTGAGTCCCACCGCTCCATGCAGCGGGATCAAAGCCAAAGCCTGAGCCTCGCCACCCGGGAGGGGTGGGGGCAAAGCCAAAGCTTGAGGGCTTCAGCCCAGGGCAGAGGAGTTGTAGCCTGAGCCCCGCTGTCCAGGGCTGAAGCCAAAGCCTGACCCCTGCCACCCAAGCATGAAGCCCTTGGGCTTTGGCTTCAGCCCTGTGTGGCGGGGCTCAGACTTTGGCTTCAGCCCTGGGCCCCAGCAAGACTAACACCAGCCCTGGTGACCCCATTAAAATGGGGTTGTGTCCCACTTTGGGGTTCCGATCCACAGTTTCAGAACCGCTGGCCTAGGGGCTGCAGGGACATGCGGGCTGCTTCTGGGAGCCACGCGGAGCTAGGGCAGGCAGAGAACCCACCTTAGCCCTGCTGCACCACCAACTGGACTTTTAACAGCCTGGTCAGCAGAGCTGACTGGCACCACCAGGGTCCCTTTTCGACCGGCATTCCGGTTGAAAACCAGATACCTGGCAACCCTACTTAGTAGGATTGGGGACTTTTCATTTAAACAAAAATGAAAGCTGACATTCTCACCAAATAGCCTTCACAGATTCTTGAATGTATTTATCACCTTCTAGCCTGTCTGAAGGGTGGAGCAGCTATCACAGACCAGAGAGCAAATGAACAGATGAAGTAGGCATCCCAAGGAAAACAAGGGCTCTCCTGAGCAATGGCCGACAGTGATTATTGTACGTGATCTGCTCATATTGACTAACAGAAACTGCTGCACAACCAGAGTGGGCTGTTATTGACTCTGCCTGTTGCTGGTTTACACTGGATCTTTACCAGCCAGGAAAAGCAGAAATGTTACGTTTGAAAAATAAAAGCTTAGCACATGAAGAATTGAGTGCATTCACTGCATGCATGTCTGGGGTCCCTTTTTGGCCTAATCTATCTTAGGGTATGTCTTCACTACCTGCTAGATTGGCGGGCAGCGATCAATCCAGCGGGGATTGATTTATCGCGTCCTGTACTCCAGCGCTGCGAGAGGCACAGGCAGAGTCGACGGGGGAGCGGCAGCAGTCGACTCACCACGGTGAAGACACCACAGCAAGTTGATGTAAGTACGTCGACTTCAGCTACATTATTCACGTAGCTGAAGTTGAGTAACTTAGATCGACCCCGCCCCTCCAGTGTAGACCAGGGCTTAGTAAAGATCAAATCTGTTATGAGCAGGGTTACAAGACAGTGTTAATGCTGATCTCCCATCTAAAGTAGGGCTCATTTTAAGTATCCTCACACTTACTTGTCAACTGTCTAAATGGGCCATCTTGATTATCACTACAAAAGTTTTTTTTCCTCCTACTGATAATAGCTCATCTTAATTAATTAGCCTCTTACTCCACCATATATATATATATAAATATCTTCTTAGTATATGCTCCATTCTATGCATCCGATGAAGTGAGCTGTAGCTCACAAAAGCTTATGCTCTAACAAATTTGTTAGTCTCTAAGGTGCCACAAGTCCTTCTTTTCTTTTTGTAGAACATTCAGGTGGTTTAGGAAGATTTACTATAATCCAAACTGGTAACGCTGTAGTCCGACTCTTTTAAAACGCTGTAGTCCAACTCTTTTCAGACTATGGAACAAGTGGAGGAGAGTAGGCAAAAATATTAACCAGAGAGTGTCCATCTAGCAGGGTGCCAGAAACGATCCAGAGTGGTTAGTGAGCAATGAAAGTTGCAGCTCTCCACACCAGCAAAGTGCCTTCCTACCCAGCAGAGACTGACTCACTTTTGAGACAAGACCGATGGCATTTCTGCCATCACACACCGCCTTAGTGCCTTTGTTTTTCTGCTAACGAGGAGACGATTTAATTCCCAGGAGTTCTACTGCGGGAGGCAGTGAATCAGGGAGCTCCCCTGGTTGCCCTGTGCAGTGCCTGCTGCTCCATTTTGTACCAAAGCAGCCTGCTGCCCTTACAGACTTGGAGTAAATCCATCATTTTAACTCCAAAGCTAGCTCTTCAGACCATTCCTTGTTCCTTTTTATCAAAGTCATTCAGGAAGAACAAGCTAGTTCAGTCAGGAGGAGAATACCATGGGAAATTAAATACAAAGGTGAAGCAAGAGGATTCAAAGAAATCACATTAATCACTTTGCTCCTTTGTGACCAAAAGGTATGTGGGTGTGGTGTTTTTGTTCTTGGGTTTTTCCATTTCATTCTCTCCAGTGGAAACCTGCAATTGACTGGGAGAGAAAAGGCTTATTACACAAGGGATAATACTACAGTACAATGCATGTAAACTACTCAAATTCAAGTACAGATAAGAGTCAATTATCTCAGGACTGGAGCCATTAAGTTTGCAAAGAAAGGGGTGTTGGCCTCCCAGCAGGGAGGAGAAATTTCTTTCAAATGCAATTTATTACACAAGATGCACAAAACAAAGGAAAAAGAAAAGGAGTACTAGTGGCACCTTAGAGACTAACCAATTTATTTGAGCATGAGCTTTCGTGAGCTACAGCTCACTTCATCGGATGCATTCAGTGGAAAATACAGTGGGGAGATTTATATACACAGAGAACATGAAAAAATGGGTGTTATCATACCAGCGGGGGGGGGGGGGGGGGAGAAAACCTTTTGTAGTGATTATCCCCCCCGCCCGCTCTCCTGCTGGTAATAGCTCATCTTAAGTGATCACTCTGGTTACAGTGTGTATGGTAACACCCATTGTTTCATGTTCTGTGTGTATATAAATCTCCTCACTGTATTTTCCACTGAATGCATCCGATGAAGTGAGCTGTAGCTCATGAAAGCTTATGCTCAAATAAATTGGTTAGTCTCTAAGGTGCCACAAGTACTCCTTTTCTTTTTGCAAATACAGACTAACACGGCTGTTACTCTGAAAACAAAGGAACAAATCCATTCTGCTAACCTCATGTTGGATCTCACATAACCCCTTCTACATGATAATTGTTGTCCACCAAAATCTTGGTTTATGACAAGTTCTTTCTCTGCAGAGCCCCACTACAATTAATGAGGAATAAAGCTCACAAAATAACCCGGTCATAGATTCTAAGGCCAGGAAGGACCACTGTGATCACCTAGTCTGACCCCTTGTATGGCACAGGCCATAGAACTTCCCCAAAATAATTCCTAGAGCAGATCTGACAGCTGGCATTTTTATATGTTTTAGATGAACAGCCACATTTGATGATCCCTTAAGCTACAGCCCCTCAAGGGCATGGCTATTCTCTTCACAATATAAAAAAAAGAACAGGAGTACTTGTGGCACCTTAGAGACTAACCAATTTATTTGAGCATAAGCTTTCGTGAGCTACAGCTCAAAAGGCAGTCATGAGTCGGACACTCAATAACTCCCAAAATCATGAGATTTTCCTCCCAAGATTCAGTTGTGCTTTTTGGTCTGTCTTTTGATTTAACTTTCTCTGCCCTCCCCCAATGCATAGGTGAGAGACAATGTGGGAGCTGCAACTATCCTCAAACTCATCTCCTAGGGGGGTTACCAGTCTTCCATTAGATAAGGACAACTTTGAATCCCTGCTGAGATGGGCAACAGTTGAAGTAGTGAGCTACAAGTGAAAAGGCTTAGTGGGTCATTAGCAGCAATGAGCACCATTCCCACATAGTGCTAAACTTACACTGAGAATGAGGCTTGCTTTCTAGAAAGGTACATTTATTAACTCACTTTTTGACCTTCAGGAATTTATGCCAGCAGATCTTCTACTCTCTGGACAGGTTTCAGAGTAACAGCCATGTTAGTCTGTATTCACAAAAAGAAAAGGAGTACTTGTGGCACCTTAGAGACTAACCAATTTATTTGAGCATGAGCTTTCGTGTGTGTGTGTGTGTGTGTGTGTGGTTTTTGGGAGGGGAATGAGGGGGTGAGAGAACCTGGATTTGTGCAGGAAATGGCCCAACTTGATTATCATGCACATTGTGTAGAGAGTTGTCACTTTGGATGGGCTATCACCAGCAGGAGAGTGAATTTGTGTGGGGGGGTGGAGGGTGAGAAAACCTGGATTTGTGCTGGAAATGGCCCAACTTGATGATCACTTTAGATAAGCTATTACCAGCAGGACAGTGGGGTGGGAGGAGGTATTGTTTCATATTCTCTGTGTGTATATAAAGTCTGCTGCAGTTTCCACGGTATGCATCCGATGAAGTGAGCTGTAGCTCACGAAAGCTCATGCTCAAATAAATTGGTTAGTCTCTAAGGTGCCACAAGTTCTCCTTTTCTTTTTACTCTCTGGACAGGCAACACAGATGAAATCTCCCAACACTGCTCTTGTCTCAGACACACCTAATTCTTAACAGGACAACGCCCATCAACCTAGTAAAAGCAACAATGCAACTGTAAAACAAATCAGCACATCATCCAAATACCATGCTGTGCAATACAAAATCAATCCAACAATTACTTCAAAGTCCTTACATTAACTTTTATGCACAGCTGTATATTCTTCAGTGTTGCTAACTCTCATGATTTTGTCATGAGTCTCATGGTAATTATTGGTTTCAGAGTAACAGCCGTGTAAGTCAGTATTCGCAAAAAGAAAAGGAGTACTTGTGGCACCTTAGAGACTAACCAATTTATTTGAGCTCAGATAAATTGGTTAGTCTCTAAGGTGCCACAAGTACTCCTTTTCTTTATGGTAATTATTGTTTTCCTTAAAGCCCCAGTTCCTGGAGTCAAGTGGATAGGTGATTTCAGCCTTCATGCTTAAAGAAAGTTTCTAGCCCTTGTGGCTGTGGAGAAAGCTTCAAAACGTGACCCCAGTGCACCCTAAAGGCTCAAAAGCAGAAAGCAAATACAAAGAACCCCAATTCTATTATTCACAAAAAGCAAAGGAGGACTTGTGGCACCTGAGAGACTCACAAATTTATTTGCGCATAAGCTGTAGCTCACGAAAGCTTATGCTCAGATAAATGTGTTAAGCTCTCAGGTGCCACAAGTCCTCCTTTGCTTTTTGCAGATACAGACTACCACGGCTGCTCCTCTGACACCTGTTATTGTTACACACTCTCATGATTTCAAAGCCTATCTCATGATTTTTGAACAGTTGGGATTGGCAAGACTAATTCTTGCACCCCATATGAATCAGAAGCAGGGTGTGAACCAATAGCACAGAAACTTCCACACTAGATACTGGAGTAACTGTTAGTGGGAAAAGCATATTATGTGGACAAGGCCACACAGGGAAATACCACACATGTCAGTGGGTTAGACAAGTACCTGTGGGAGAGCAGTAGAACGCTAGGCTTTAGGAGTCTGGTTTTCCTGCCTCCATGGATAGATTGTAATCTAGTGGCCATAGATAGCACCACCAAAGGTAACTCCTTTTCCCTGCCCTTGTGTTTGAGTTATCTGAGATCAGAACCTGAGACCTGTGGCTGGAAAAGTGAAAGTCCCTCCCCTTTAGCTAAAATTGCAACACTCTAAGCACAGAAGTGGTAGCACTCAGACTGCTATATACGGTTGAGGTGCTAGAGGGTGACAGTCACACTGTGTTAGCATAGGTTACAGAAGCACATTATTCGAAATATTCCTTCTGAAAGACACTGGCAGAGTAGATAAGACTTGGTTCTGCTATGTTAATTATTTTGGTTCTGTTTGAAGTGACCTTGTGCAGGCTCTGTTATCTTCTCTGTGAACATGGTGAATAATAATTGCTTTCAAGGTCTGAAACTTTACCTTATTAGAAGGGTTTTAAAGGGAGCAGGAATATTATCAGGAGGAGGAGTGGTGGCCAAAACTTATGATCTCTAGGTTTGCAGTCCTGAGCACTTTCCACTGGCTACCTTACATGTGCATGGGAGCTCAGGTTTCTCCGCACCCCCATTCCAATATCACATGCATGGTGCAGCTTTTCCTGAGACACTCCATGGGCACGGGCCAAGGCACATTATTTGCATGAGTTATAAACACTGCCTCATTTCAGTGTTTTACCTCAGCAATGGAACACCTTTCGATGGCAAGAAGGATCAAAGGTAAATAAGAAAGAGGGTAAATACAAGCGCTCGTGTCTTTTGCAGAATATCTGTTGAGGCTGTTCTTCATAATTTCACACCAGTTTTTATTAGGCAATATAGTTTAATCATGGACTTTGTTCAGTCACAAAAAGAAACGGAGACAAGTCACATGATACTAGTCTCCAAAATTGACGGTCTGAAAAGGCATGGCAGTGTAGCAACTACACACACAGATATTCAAACTTTGGCACCTAAAAAGTGTCCTGATTTGCAGAGCTGCTCCTATTTGCTGAATGTTATGGGATCTACAGAGTTACTCAACTTAAAAAAATATCACGCTCTGTGTGGTGAGAAGTACAGAAAGGAAGAAAAGAGAGTAACTATGTTAATTATGATAATTTGATATCTAGCACTACAATAGGGAAATCAGCTTATTTATCAGTTATTTACTGAGCAGTGCAAGAGTTTCTGGAAGGAAGTTATTTTGTATTGCAGTAGGGGTTTGAAGAGTCATGCTCTCATTCATTCCAGCCTCCATTTCAATTACCTTATTTTGAAACACTATTTTATTGCCAGGTTATGCATTTAACACTTACCTCTACAGCTTTGTCTTCCCATTTCCATCAAGCTGGCCCTTTGAGGGATCTCATTCCCTATCCCACAAGCTGACCCTGCCAGTGGTGAGGGCAAACTTCCACAGTGGGAATTGACCTTCCTTCAGAAGTTCTGATGAGCATATACTCCAGGGACTCCTTCACAATGTGAGAGATCAGTCTGCTTCTCTGGAGTCCTCAACAGGATCACTGGTGGTACTGCTGGGATGAGTTCCTCCCAGGGTGCCACCTGGAACTGGGGTACCTCTGAGCCCTCTGACCCACCAGCATAGGCTCCCTCTCACACTGTGCTGCTGTGACAAGTTGCAAAAGCCCTCCAAGCTTGCACTTTCACAATCACACAGGCAGGGATACATCCAGCTTCTCAGCTTAGGACCCCAGAGCAACTCATATACTGGCCAGCATTTACCCTGGTCAAATCTGGCCAGTATATGGGTTTAACACCTGGTCTGCCTCTCCCGCAATGTGAAGAAGACCATGCACACTTGTGGTAACCAAGCTGAGATTTTCCCTATACACTTCAGTTAAATGCACACCGATTTCGATTAAAATATAAAATAAGTTCATTAACTACAAAAGGATAGATTTTAAGTGATTATAAGTGATAGCAAACAGATCAAAGTAGATTACCTAGTAAATAAACAAAACCGCAAACTGAGTTTAACACACTAGATAGGTAGGATATGAATTAGCAAATTCTCACCCTGAGTGATAAACAGGCTGGCAGATTCTTAAGGCACCAGCTGCCTTGGCTTTTCAGCTTGGGTTTTCCAGGTTTTCATACACACGCTAGCAATCCCTTAGCCTGGGACCATCACTTCCCACAGTTCAGTCCTACTTCCTTCGGTGTTTCCAGGTGTGTTGTAGGGAGAGTGAAGTACCATTATGAAGTCATTGTCCCCCTTTAATATCTTTTTCTCACTTGCTGGAAAGCTCTTTTGCTGTGAAGCTGGGTCAAACAGTTCCCATTGTGTAGTGCTAGCTCTGAGAGGTTGCTATTGTACACAGTTCCTGGGGTAATCCTTGTGCTTGCGTGCATTTCCTCAATCAGCCATTAGCATTGTTTGGTTTTTTTACTGTCATACCTGAAAGGCTGTTTGTGGGTGTTCTCAACCTCACAAGGTACATAGCCAAACTTCGTAACTTCACATATGATGATAGCACATACAATCCAATGAGATATTGTCTAGCAGATCAAGACTTTTAGAATGATACCTCATAAAGCATACTTTGTGCAAAACATATCCTAATTATATGACCGTGATTAATATTGGGGTGCCAGGGTGTCACAACTGCATTCTGAACCACTTAAGCCAGCAGCTAGTATTTGGGTCCTTGCTTAGTTCAGCAGAGTCAAGGATGTTCCAGCATGAATAGGACATTCAGATATTCAGTTGGCCAAATATTTGCTTTAATTCACATGCAGATATTTAGCAGATTACTCCTAAGAGAATTCTGCACCAAAAAAATAAAAATTATGCACACAATATTTTAAAATGCTGCACAATTCTGCAAATTTTATGTGTCAATAAATAAATGTGGCTCTAGTATAGCAGTGGGGAGCACAGGCCACTGACTGCATTGAGGTGGGAGATCACCCTGAAGCCCCCACCTGCCCCGGATCAGGGACTCAGCAGTGACCCTGACATAATGCAAGGGCTGGGCCTGCCCCAGAAACACCCTAGGGCCCTGCCTCTCTGTGCTATGCGCACCAGATGTGAGCAGCCTCAGCCCAGCAGGATCCCACTGTGGAGGGGCTTAGCGTAGGGGGATCCAGGTGTGGTGTGAGAGGTTTCTGTGTGGGGCAATCTGGGTGTGGGCAGCTCTGTGGGAGATCTGGATGCACAGGGGCTCATTGGGGGTTCCAGGTACAAAAGGGACCCTACAGGGGATCCAGGTGAAGCTGGTTGGCGTTCTGCAGGGGGCTCTGGGTGTGGGAAGATGGGGCTCAGGAGGGGAACTCAATTAGGGGTCTAAGTGCCAGGGGAGTGGGGCTTGATGGGGTGGATGTCCAGGTGCAGCTGGTTGGGGATCAGTCTGAGTATGGGGGGCTGGGAGGAGTCCAGTTCTAGGGCTTGTTAGGGTGAGGGTTTGATGGGATGGCTTAATGGGGGAGCCTCAGCTGCTGCCGAGGGGACGCTGCATGCTAGGATCCTGCTTCCCCCTGTGATTCCTCTATCCCATTTTCTTCTCCATCCATTCCCCTCCCCCTGCCTTATTCCACCCCCCTTCCTTCCGCACTGCCTCTTCCCCCCACAGCACCTGAACCCCCCCTCTTAACCCAGCCCCACCCTGGGCAGTCTCTGTTGGACAGAAAATAGGAAGACTCCCAGCACACAGAAGGAGTGAATGACTGGCACTAAGATCCAGGAGGCAGAGGCAGCAGAGCAGAGGCAGCCTCCTTCAGCTGGGCAGCTCGATGCTTGCAGAAATGAAGGGGGCAGTGACATGTAACCCTGTGGGCCCCTCATGCCTTGCCTCTGTTTGGGGGCAATCCCCCCCCAAAACTGCAACCATGGTTGTTCCTCCCCCACCCCCCTGCATGGCTTCCCTTTGCTTCTCTCCCATTTTCTGCAGGAAAGCACAGGAATTGGGGCGGGGGGGGGGGTGAGGGAAGAGGGGAACATTTTCTGCAGGCTCGCAGAATCCCCCCAGGAGTAGCAGGTGTAGCTATTCAACACCCAGGCTCTCTCTCTCTACCTTGTCTACTGCTCAAAAGCAGCCTCCCTTTTCAGAAATCTTCACACCATCTACAAGGCCCAGCCCACAGCTGTTAACTCTTTCTTCTCCCCGCCCCCCCCCCCCCAAAACAGGGCAGGGACTCATTCTTACCCTATCCTTCTCACCATGAAGGACTGGGTTGCTCAAGGGCTTTGTCCACACTAGGAAAAAAAAACTTTTAAAATGAAAGCAAATGAGTTTTAAAATCGTACAGAAGAGGGTGCAGCTGGTTGGGTGAAACCCAGCAGGGAACCTAGTATGCACCTGGACCACTCCAATGTTAAAATTACAAAAGGCCCCATCAGCACTAGGGTTAAACATGGCAGCCAACATACCTTCTACCCTATACATAGATATACCCAAAGGAGGAAGAGAAATGATGGAGATCCTATTCCACTGACCTACAAATTAGGGGAACCCTCCCATGGGGGCACAGCAACTAGGCCCGACCTTGAGAAGGTGAAGATTCCTGCCAGAAGCAGGCATCCCCTACCCCAGCTGACCAGCAGTGAGGATAGAAGAGTCCTCCAAGTGCCTTTACCTCATGAATCCCACTCCTCTGGCTTATACACATCACAGATTCCTTCTAGTAGGCAGTTGCCCTTCTTGCCAAGCTTCCGAGGGAAAGAAAAGTTCTCTGCTCCCCCAAAGAAATCTGGAGAAGATGCTGTATATTCCAGCATTATAATTCTCTTACTGCTACATGCAACATGACTCAGACTCACCGGTGCTCATGTGAAACCTCAGCGTGCTTTAGTGAAGTAAGGTTGTTACCTACATTATGTAACTAAAAAAACACAACTGACAGGGCCCCATTTAATCAATCTTTTCCTCAAACAATACAAGTGTCAAGAGGCATTACTTATTTCATCAGAGAATGTTTCCTCTTAGTAAATTGACTTCTGGGCAATGTCTTCTGGCTCTCGTGCACCTGCAGCAATTCCTCCTGGTCATGCAGTGCAAAATAATCTGGATGTGGTTTGTATAACACTTAGCACTTTTAGTTGCTCTACAAACAGTTTACACCACACCCGAGAGCTAGGTATTATTCTCATTTTGCATCCTGCTTTTGGCTAGAGATTTAAATTTCAGAACAGTTTGTGGGCCCTGAAATCCAGCAGGGAGCAGTAACTACCTCATGAAAGCTGAATGCAAAGTGAGTTTATAAAAGAACCTCCCTTCCTACACAGTGTGATCTCAGATAAGTGCATTGAGTATAAGCCTGCTATAAATGAGTACACAGCTATTTGTTCTATCAGAACGCTGAGCTTGTAATTGTTTACTTATTACACATGTACAATTAGTTCTGTTTTTGGGTTAAAGTAACTTCTGAACAGAATTTGTCAAACCAAATGTTATTAAATATGAATTTCTATCTACATATGGAGTCCATTAAGTCTTAGAGGAGATCTAAAGCTAATTTTAAATGACTAGTGGTCAGTACACAGTAATATAGGAAACAATGATATTTTCCCCCCTAGTGTTTTCTTGGGATGACTGAATACTGTACTCCGTTACATAACCATCGTATTGTCCAAATATGAGTCATAAGCATCATATGGAGGTCTGCCACATTACTCTTCAGACATCCCTCCATTCCTTTTTAAATGTACTGCAGCTCTGTAGGCTGCAAGGCCTTCTTGTTTCATCTCCTTAGTATTAGAATATCTCCATATTCTAGTCCAAATATTTGTATTTCTTTTTTCCAGTAAGTTGGTTCTTTTGGAGGATCAAAGTGAGGAGTACTTCTTTGTAGTTCGCAACTCGGCATGGATAGCCCTTGAAGACTTTTCATCTACATGTCTGCTACGAGAACATGCGCTCACCCATTTGTTATTGCATTGGCAGATTTAACTGGAACAAAGTTAAAACTGTGGCATCCCCTTATGTCTAGTATGGATGGCTGGAAAAACAAACAAACTGTATATGGGCTAACAAACATTCATCTGAACACAGGCTCCTCACCTGGGCCTCTCTCCTAGAGTAGGGTTTGCACCAGCATAGCACTTCATTCAGCAAAGCCTGCATCTCAAGTTAGAGTCTAAGGGCATGGCTGCACTTGCAGATGTAGAGCGCTGGGAGTTAAACCAGCCCTTGGAGAGCACAGTAGGGAAAGCGCTGCAGTGCATCCACACTGGCAGATTCAAATGCACTGGCATGGCCACATTAGCCGCTCTTGCAACGGCCACAGAGAGCAGTGCATTGTGGTAGCTATCCCAGGATGCAAGTGTCTGTAACATGCTTTTCAAATGGGGGGGCGGGGGTGTAGTGTGACAGGGAGTGTGTTGTGTATATGTGGGAGGACAGAGTGGGTTTTTTTTGGGGGGGGGAGCATGTCAGCATACGGTCTTATAAGTTCAGACAGCAGCAGACCTCCCCTCCCCCTGCCTCTCAAGCGGCATTCCACAGTAATGGTTGCTTTGTCCCGGAGCAGATAAGCATGCTGGCTGTCAGAAATGGAGCTTTGAAAGGACATATCCGCATTCCTGCAGCCAATTCCAAACAATGACAAGAGTGGCCATTTGACTTAAGGGGATTATGGGGGCCGATCACAGCGCAGTAATGCAACACCTCGTTCACACCGATGCTGGGGCGTTTCAGCTGAGACGCACCAAGTGTTATGCTTCTGGTGGAGGTGGATTACCAGGAGCGCTCCAGCTGCAGAGTCCAGGCGCTCTATGTGCCTTGCCAGTGTGGACAGGTTGTGAGTTGGGGCACCCAGGGCTGCTTTAATGCGCTTTAACTTGCAAGTGTATCCAAGCCCGATGGTGGTAAAGGAGACTTCCCATACTTACTACAAAAGCACATTTCAAAGTAATTACACAGAAAACCAGTTCAAAGAATCTTGCTCTTTTTAAAAAATATATTTATTCAAAGAGGAATAGGTTTAATGAAACACCCCACATGGTTTCAGCACTGAAATATTAAGTTTCACATTTTACACATGTAAATATATTACAAATTCAGTTTTCATCCAAGTTCAGGTAATGTTGCAGCATTTTCCCATTGTCTTGGTCTTTCAGGCCATTTAATCATCGTCATACACGGTAATCAAAAAATCAATTTTTTTGGTAATCCTGAAAAATGGTAAATTAATTTTGTAGTGTAAGTAACTGAATTTGTATCAATACTGATAAATGAGGTAAAGGTCCCAATCCCCAACTCAAGGTGTTACTAGTTATGTAGGGTATGTCTGAACAGCAAAAGCTGTGAACAGGCTAGCTTATCACAGCTAGCTTGAATCCAGCTCGCACAGGTAACACTAGACAGCACAGGCATCAGTAGGGACTCATGAGCTGCGTATGTACCCAGCCTCTGCACTCAGTTCTTGAGCCCACACTGATGCCTGCACTGCTCCCTAGGCTAGCTTGGATAAACATCCACAGCTTTGGCTTGTAGCTATATCCTAACTACTCTTTAGGCCCTGTCTAGTCTTGGAGCAGGCTCATATAAGGGCAGCCATAACCGTGCATGAAAAAAGTTGTCCAGAACGTTTCTCATATGTTTACACGAGACATGCAATATAAAATTAAGCTATATTTATAGAAAGGCGTTTTGTACTCCTAAAACGTTTCCAAGCTATCTTTGTGCAAGGCTGTGTGACATGAAACATTTTAGACACCACATGTTTTTCCTTCCATTTGACATAAGAAGCTAAAGGTTTAAAATAGAATTAAGCTTAGTGGGAAAAAAAAAAGCTGCAGGTGTCAATGGGTTGGGTGGTGGTATTGTAACGAAGATAGTAAGTTTTTCCAGTTTCACAGTAACTGCAGCATGTTGGCACAGTGGAGGAAATGAAGACACTTTCAGTGTCTGCTTAGCGGTTTTACTAGACTTATTTTAGACTTTGCCCCAGAGACTGGCAGGATAGCAGCACTACTCCATTCCTCTTTTCTGAGGTCCACCTACACTACCAATGTGACCTACTGAAACATGACTGTCTCCTACCATCCTATAAATAAGCTCAGGCTTTTTGTTTAAAAATGGTTTGGTCCCATCTACACTACAAGTCACTGACAACCATGCTCACCAACTTATTTAATGCCAAACTGCACAAGGAGTTTTAGACAAACATTTTCTCTACCACTGTTCTGAAGAATTTACAATCATTAGTTGTATCTGTAGTGTAGAATAGGCCAAGTTATTAGACTGCTTTCCTACCCTTTGTTAAAAGTCAGAGAAAAGCCATAGAAGGACTTAGATCTTGCCTACACTATCACTTAGGGTATGTCTACACTGTAGTAAAAACCCCAGGCTGGCCTATTCAGTTGACTAAGACTTGTGGGACTAAGGGTGCAGGGCTCTAAAATTGCAGTATAGATCTTATCCTCCCCTAAGCTGGGCAAACAATGGGAATGTGCTTAAATCTACCATATCCAAAACTTCAGAGGTCTGATTCAAAATGACTAAATTTTGCACAATTTAAGAAAAATACAGAGAGAGTTTGGAGACACAGATTCTCAGCCAGGAGGGGGAAAAAAAAGGAAGTGGTAGAGGCCATATCATCCTTTATGGTCTTGATTCAAAACATCTGGTACTATAAGGCTTTGTTTGTGCAGCTCCAGAGGGCACTGCTGTCCAAAAGGTTCTCAAAGCTCAGGATCTCTGAGCAGGTACATTCTACATATGAAAACATGTAGAGGCCAGTAGTCGGATGAAGTCTGGCTATAAAATTAAGAATGTGCAGACCAGAGAAGTAAACATTTAATGTACACCAGTCCTAAAATGCTCAGAATTTCCAATGAATTCAATCAAATGTCTCAATTAAAATTTAAGTAATGCCGTTTACATAAGGATCTAAGAGAACTTCTCAGTCAGGTAATAGTCATAGGATAAGATGTATTAAATACTGTAGTTTAGTTTTGGATATTGACAGAACTTGTGATACAGAAATTTTTCTACACCTTAGAATCTACATGGAATACAAGATTTCTTTTAACAATGTACACCTCTTGTAAAAAGAATACTACAAGTCACCAAGGGGCTTAGGTTGGTGTTTTGGGCTCAGATTTGGCCCATTTAGAGAGCAATATTTCATTTGATAAGATGGAGGACTATATATAGGCCACATTTCCCTAAACATTGGGACAGTATCATATATACTTATCATGCATCTTCAGTTTAAAATTAAAAATATAAAAATGCAAAGATTTAGAAGAAAAATTACCTTGATCTATTCCTTCTGTTCTCTTCCTTTTTAAATTTAAAAGTGAATTTTGTTGTTCCTTTAAGGCTTCTGCAGGACAGTTTGGTCTTGGCAATTGAATTCCTGGTGTTGGTCCTGGTCGATTACTAAAATACTTCTGTTTCAATGCCTTAAAGATAAAAAGGGGAGAAAGCTGGTCAAGTTAATAGTGTGCACAAAATTGATTTGAAGCTATATTCTTTCCTTTTCTTAATCTCCTTGCTTATAACTTAAGACATTTCTCGGGGTTCTAAGACTGAAAACTCAAGAGTAGCTACAAAATCCAAGATTTCAGATTCTCTTAGCAACTTCCATACAGTTTGTTCAATTTACCAGTTGAAATAATTTGTCTATCATCTGTATTACAGTAGGTGCCTAGACTCCCCAACCAAGATCCTGGTCCCATTGTGGCAGATGCTGTACATGTACACTAAGACTGTTCCAGCTCTGAAGAGCTTACAATCTGAATAGACAAGATAGAAAAGGAAAGGGGCACAGAGATTGACTTTTCCAAGGTCACCAGTGACACCTCTGGCAGAGCCAGGAATTGAAGCCAGATTTCTGGAACACCATCCTTATGTTGATTTACAAAGTAAATTGGGTTCTGTTCTACTCTTCCCTAATCGCTCTGGGTTCTGCAATGCCAATAGGAAAAGCTTGTTACTGAGTACACAGAGGAACTGAACACACAGGAAGCAGATATGTAAAATTGACACATTTTATGGAAGTTAAATTCTACCCTCCTCACCCCTCCACTTTAAAGCAGATTTCAATTCCACAGCTTCTATAAACCACAGTTCAGAAGGAGAAGAAGGAAATGAATAAAAATACTCATTCACATATTAACAATAGCAGAAAATACGTCAAACAACTAAGAACTGTACAATCTGGGGGAAAAAACAAAAAACTGACAACCCAGAGGGTTACTTTTAAGAGCATGGTTATCCATCCACTCTTCCCTAAAGAGGGATCAAGCGCACAATTGACCAATCACCTTCCAGAAGTAGACAAACACAGAGATGGGATGAATTTATGAACCCATATCACCTACCCAGAATGAAAATTTCCAGATGAGAATGAGAAAATTTCTCATTCTCATTTCAGGGGATGGATCCATAAATTCAGCAGTGGTGGGATTTCTGTTGCAGTAGTCCTGCCCTCACTATCAACTGTTGGCTGGGCTATGGGTAGGCTATAGCTCGCAGAACTCCTGTCGAAATCTGGACTTCATCTGATCGAAGTCTACCAATCTTCTAGAATTTAGTAAACATATGCAGGGAACCATCAGCCAATGAGGCTGCATTATCTTATTGGCTTTAATCTTGAATGGAGGAGTTTACCTCTTAGTTTTACATGTCTTGGAAAATCTTCCCCCATTCGCTTCAAAATATATATACTTTGTGGTAGAGGAACTCAAAGCTTTCTGTCGCCTAAACCTGTATGAGAACGAACAAAGCGTATGTTTTACTAAGAGACTGTTCTCTAAATATAGATGCTGATCCTGCCATGTATCTCAACATGCATCATGAATAAAATCTTCTCTGTGTTACTGTATACCAAGAATTGGCTGAAAACTCTGGACTTGAGTAGGATTGAGAACACATCACTGGAATTTACTAGTTTGTGGGTAGGGGGTTGTGTTCATTTATTTTTAAAGTGACCTCTCAATAATCAGGCTGCCAGCTTCAGAGATGCTGTGATGTGATGGAGCAGAGGTTCCTATGATAGTAGATCCTGGGTGCATTGTAATGTTGATGGAGGGGGTCACAAACATCTCCATGATGTATGAAAACCAGGGAAGTTCAGGCCAGTGGGGTGCAATCAGAATTTCATCTGGTTGTCTGTTAGATGGTGCATGTTATGGGAAAAAAAAGGGAATGCACATAGCAGAGCTGTTGGCCATACCTGGGAGAAGTCATTGATTCCCCTGGCCTGACGATCTCACTTCCGGACATAGGAGTTGTTTTTGGCATTGGAACTGGATGCCTAGGAGCTTCCATGTTAGTTTTCCAAAGGTCTGGGCTATGGGGTTGAACACCTCTGGTGGAGACACAATTAAGACACAATTTCCCCTGCTCCGAGCTTTTGCAGCTGAGCCAATCACTGGCATTCAGCTGCCCTTTGATATGCGGCTCAAAGTGACAAAATGTTTCTCTCAGTCCATCCAAAGAAAGATGTGGCTTCTGCTTTTAGCAGGCTCAACCAGGTGCCCTATCTGTTTACATATGCTATGGCAGTCATGCTGACTATGAATACAAGTATGTGTCTTGAGTTTAAGGTGGGGAGGAATGCCTGAAGGGCTAGGTGAATCACCTGCAATTCCAAAACTGTTTATGGTGTAGTGAGATTCTGTCAGTGACCCTGACTTTGTACCATGTGTGGAGATGCGTCAGCTCCATATCCTTCCGAGCTGGCATCCATCATTATGGAGTCTCTGTGGTTCTGCCAAGCAGACAGTCTGTGAATCTTATTGTAACTGCCATCCGAGGGACCTTTTAGTGTGGAGAGAAGTCTTATAGTGAGAGTTGAAATTCTGAATGTGAGCAGGAAAGCAGAGTAGGCAGTACTGCAAGCACCAGAAATGCAGTTTTACCCATAACAGTAGGTATATGCATGAAATGAAAGTGCCTAGAAGATCTTCATACAGTAGTGTTGACTGTGAAGGATTTTGTATGTTTTCTCCAGAATCTGTACTTGCCCGTTTTTGGGGAGGAATGTCCTGTGAGGTGTGGTGTTCAGCCAAACTCCCAGGTGTTCCATTGTCTGGGTAGGGTCAAGCTGGCTTTTCTCCATATGCATTATAAATCCATGTTTCTGCCCTGGTCATTTGGGTGTACTTAAGAGCCTCCTTCTTCCGGAAGTCTCTCATCAGAATGCCATTGAGAAAAAGATACAGATACTGTTCAGAGATGCCCCTAGTATCTGTGACTACCCTGGGGGCAGTGGCAGTGCCAAAAATGAGCTTTATACTGCATTTTCAGAGTGCTGTATGCAAACCTCAAGTACCGTCTGTGTAATGATGGAAACGTGAAGATATGCTTCCTTGAGGTCAAAAAAAAGATTAGGAAATCCCCGTTGTGGTAGCTACCATGACAGACAGGAGCAGTGTCCATTTTGAACTTGTGGAAGTGGATCAGCTTATTGAGTCTTTAAATCCAGGACAGCCCTGTCCTCCATGATTGCCTCACAACCAGGAACAGTATGGACTATAAGCCCCAATACTGATCCTGGTCTCGGACAGGCTCATTCACCCTGATATGGAGAAGACTGTCGATTTGCCTGAGCATAGCCTTCCTCTGGGATGGGCTGGGCAGCTAGGGGAGGAGAGGGGTCTTTTAGAATTCTGTAGCACCACATTTGGAAATGGTGTGTGTCAATCATTTGTCCATGGTGGTGGCAGCAAACCAGGTGGGAACCAAAAAAAACCACCAAAACCCCCGAAACAACCAAGCTCCCACTCCCCCCTGCGGAATATTGGAGGGAGGTAGTCACTGATTGCTCTTAGAGACATTCACAGAGAATGAGTCACCTCTGCATCTAATAGGCCTGGTATTCTCCCATCTATTCTTAAAGAATCTGTCATCTGTCCTACCATTATCTATATGAAGCTCCATAACCCCAAAAGGGATGCCTAAAATGGTTTAAAATTTGTACTGAGCTTTATCATTAACAAAGGTTTTTTGGTTTTGTCCTGTGCTTTAGATCTACCTTTTTATATTGCCCCACCCCCAAACATAGGTTTCTGGTAGCAAAAACCTGTCTTGAGGAAATATCCACCTTCCACACCCAGTCAGTCATAGAAGCCTTCTTGCCACTATGCTAGAGTCCTCTATCTGCTGGATGACCTGAAAGCATCAAGGGAGGTGTCAAAGTAGAGCAGATGTAAGGGAAATTCTCTAAGGATGATCCCAACTCCTTGGCCCTTTTCCCCTTTTTTGGAATGTCAGAGAGCATGAACTCAGAATATAAAAAAACAAAGCTTACTGCTTTGGCAAAAAAAATACCCCAAAAAACCACACCCAAAAAACCTGACCATTATCAACCCTATTCTATGGGTTGCTGAGAATTCTTCATAGTCTCTGCAGAGAGCTCATTCCACCCTTCTGTCAGTGAACACTTTGGGGGGGGGGACGGACTTTTAAGTCAGATGCTGTCTTCACTAGAACTAATGTTATATATGCCATCATGTGCCAGCAATGCCCTTCTGCCATGTACATTGGCCAAACCAGACAGTCCCTATGTAAAAGAATAAATGGACACAAATTGGACATCAGGAATGGTAACATACAAAAGCCAGTAGGAGAACACTTCAATCTTCCTGGACATTCTATAACAGATTTAAAGGTAGCTATACTTGAACAAAAAAACTTCAGAAACAGACTTCAAAGAGAAACTGCAGAACTAAAATTCATTTGCAAATTTAACACCATTAATTTGGGCTTGAATATGGACTGGGAGTGGCTGGCTCATTACAAAAGCAGCTTTGCCTCTCCTAGAATTGACACCTCCTCATCTATTATTGGGAGTGGACTACATCCACCCTGATCAAATTGGCCCTGTCAACACTGGTTCTCCACTTGAAGGGAAGGGAGTTACCTCACATGTGTCGTCATATAATACCTGAACCTGTAATTTTCACTCCATGCATCTGAAGTGGTGTTTTACCCACGAACGCTTATACCCAAATAAATCTGCTAGTCTTTAAGGTGCCACCAGACTCCTTGTTGTTTTTGTGGATACAAACTAACACAGCTACCCCCTGATACTTGTCTTCACTAGGTTTACCATCCCATCCTAAACAGGGTGGCCAGGAAGGGATTGCAAAGATCAGTTTTAGAGCCCATTGGAAAATATTTTCAGCAACGCCATACACGAAAAGAGTAGATTGGCTCAGGAAAAAAAGCAGCTGGGGAAAAAAAAAAAGAGGAAAAGAAAAAAATTCATCAGGTTTTGGACAGCCTACAAAGGCCCTTACTCCTAGCATGCTGCGTCTTTGGAGGCAGAGAAAATTCTGGAGGGGCTTTTTACATTTCAAGGCCAGAAAGGACCATTGTGATCTAGTCTGGCCTCCTGTACAGCACAGGCCATAGAACTTGCCCAAAATAATTCCTAGAGCAGGTCTTTTAGAAAAGCATCCAATCTTGATTTAATAATTGTCAGTAATGGACAATCCACCAAAACCCTTGGTAAACTGTTGAGTTCCAATGGTTAATTACTCTGTTAAAAATTTCCAGTCTGAAATTGTCTAGCTTCAACTTCCACCCATTGGATGGTGTTATACTTTCTCTTCTAGACTGAAGAGCTCATTATTAAATATTTCTTCCCCGTATAGCTACTTATAGCTAATCAAGTCACCTCTTAATCTTCTCTTTGAGAAGATAAATAGCTTGAGCTCTGTCATAAATAGGAAAGGGTAACCACCTTTCTACATACAGTGCTATCAAATCCCTCCTGGCCAGAGGCAAAGTCCTTTTACCTGTAAAGGGTTAAGAAGCTAAGATAATCTCGCTGACACCTGACCAAAATGACCAATGAGGAGACAAGATACTTTCAAAGCTGGAGGCGGGGGAAACAAAGGGTCTGTCTGTGTGTGAGATGCTTTTGCCAGGAACAGAAAAGGAACGGAGTCTTAGAACTTAGTAAGTAATCTAGTTAGATATGGGTTAGATTTCGGTTTTGTTTAAATGGCTGGTAAATAAGTTGTGCTGAATGGGATGTAGATTCCTGTTTGTGTGTCTTTTTGTAACTTAAGGTTTTGCCTTGAGGGAATCTCTAGGTTTTGAACCTAATTACCCTGTAAAGTATTCACCATCCTGATTACAGAGGTGATTCTTTTCACTTTTTCTTTAATTAAAATTCTTCTTTTAAGAACCTGATTGCTTTTTCGTTGTTCTTAAGATCCAAGGGTTTGGGTCTGTGTTCACCTATGCAAATTGATGAGGATTTTTATCAAGCCTTCCCCAGGAAAGGGGGTGTAGGGGTTGGGGGGGAAGACGTCTCCAAGTGGGCTCTTTCCTGTTCTTTGTTTAGCACACTTGGTGGTGGCAGCATAAGGTCCAAGGACAAAAAGGTAGAAGTTTGTACCTTGGGGGAAGTTTTAACCTAAGCTGGTAAGAATAAGCTTAGGGGGTCTTTCATGCAGGTCCCCACATCTGTACCCTAGAGTTCAGAGTGGGGAAGGAACCTTGACAAGCGCCTTGAGTCTATTACTATAAAGCAGTGGTTCTCAACCAGGGGTCCGAAGCCCACAGGGGAGCCGCAAGCAGGTTTCAGGGGGCCACCAAGCAGGACGAGCATTAGACTCACTGGGGCCCAGGGCAGAAAGCCGAAGCCCTGCTGCATGGGGTTGAAGCCCAGGCTCTGAGCCCTGCCACTTGAGGCTGAAGCTGAAGCCTGAGCAATGTAGCTTTGTGGGGGCTCCTGTGGCATGAGGTCCCAAGCAATTGCCCTGTTGCTACCCCTTAACACTAGCCCTGGATTTTATATGCAGAAAACCCATTATTGTGACACAAGTGGGCTTCAGAAAGAAAAAGGTTGAGAACCTCTGCTATAAAGCATGTTCTCTAATCTTGTCTCTAAACCCTCTCCAATTCATCAACATCCTTTCTCAAAATTGTGGGCACCATAACTGTACACAGTATTCCAGCAGAGGTCACACCAGTGCCAAATACAGCAGTAAAATAACCTCTCTACTTCTATGCCTCATTCCCCTGTTTATGTATCCCCCCAGGATCACATTAGCTCTTTTGGCCACGGTGTCACACTGGGAGCTTATAGTCATCTGTTTATCCACCAAAAGCCCCCAAATCTTTGAGTCACTACTTCCCAGTGAGAGCAGTTACCTGGAGAGTCAGCCCAGCCAATCAAAACATCTGACTGCCTCCTATAGCATGGAGGCTAAAGGACTCATCAGTACTGAATATATGGATCCATCCCCCCACAAAGTGACAAAGAAAAGTTGTCACAGACTTTCAGCAACAGATTTGAGATGCAAAAAGAAAAGGAGGACTTGTGGCACCTTAGAGACTAACACATTTAATGGAGCATAAGCTTTCGTGAGCTACAGCTCACTTCATCGGATGCTCACGAAAGCTTATGCTCCATTAAATGTGTTAGTCTCTAAGGTGCCACAAGTCCTCCTTTTCTTTTTGCGAATACAGACTAACACGGCTGCTACTCTGAAACCTGAGATTTGAGATGAAAATTTTGGGATAAGGCTCCCACTGTAAAAACCAAGGAGGGTCAAGAGTTGCAACAGAAACTGAGAAAAATGGAATATTAATATGAATTTATGATTTAAACATTTATAAAATAAGGGATGGAAGGTCCTATATGAAGACATGTAAAGCTCAAAGTTCACCAGGTAGCTGAACAGTGTACTGATACCACAGACTATCAAGCAGACCCATACAGAATCACTGTTTCCTTGTATTCCCTCATTTGTCTGTATCTATTGTCTCATCTTATACTTAGACTGCGCATTTGGGGAAGGAGCCATCTTTATGTTCTTTGTACAGTGCCCACAATAGGATCCTGCCCCATGACTAGGGCTCCTAGGAGCTATGGTAGTGGTAATGAAAATAGTGTTGCAAAGTTAGGATGTAATTAAAGTGTCAAAAAAGCCTAGGAGCCCCAAATCTTTCATCCTCATAACTTCAACCTAGATCTGTAGGGTAAGATTTTCAAAGACAAGTGGCAGACAGACATTAACTTCGAACTGCCATTTATACCTTTGAAAGTCTCCATAGCATGAGAAGGTTTTATAGTAATTATATGATCAGAGCAAGATGGGGTTCTCATCCATGGCAGGGGCTCCTATGTACTATAATACAAATAAGTAAGAGGACATTTTATCTCAAACCTAAACTATCACTCCTCACATCCAAGAGATATTTAACTGATGTTAACAAGAGATGTTCGAATGTACACCATCTATAACATACAATAAAGACAGTCCACCATACCTGTGTAGCTGTGACCCTAGTACAAGGATTAAATATGAATAGACCTTGGAGAAGATCTAGCAAGTCATCACCAGCTGCACTGAAGATATGTTGAAGTGGCATTCCAGGGAAACTTTTAAATGTTACATAATCTGGAAGACTTGACATGCCCTATGAAAACAAAATGGGAATTAAATTTTAAAACAACAAATAAAGAAAAGCTTATACCCTCAACTGAAGGAACTGCCACAGTGCAGCTTATAGATCAGAAGTAATAGTCAACTTTTAAAGCATACTGTCAATCTGAAATTGAGTCAGTTTAATAAAAACTATTTCATTAGTTTCAGGTAACAAACTTATCAATGTTGTGGTTTTACAATCATACTCCCCTTTCTAAAGGATTTTTCCTATTATGCAGTGTAAAGAGCTCCACAAAGCGGGAAAGTTAATGACTACAGAAGGGAAACAACAAAAATGATTATTCCCTAAGAGGATCAAATGCACTAACAAAATTGAAAAAAATTTCCTCTCTAGTCTCTCATTATTGTAATCTTAGGAGTGATTTGCAGTAAAACACACAAGATTTTCAGACAAAAGCAATTTAAGTTGGCCTCTCTAACATGGAAGTCATTTGCATCAACAACATGGGAGACTATGTTCCGCATAAGTAATACTCTGCAACTGCTTCTGGAGTGGGAAACTGAATAATTTTGAAAAAAGAATTGAGTCAAACAGATTAACACCTGTTCAAGTTGCAATAATGCATATCTTACTGTTGTTTTCATCCAGTTTGCAAGTCACCTCTCTTCTTCCCCCAATATCATACAAAGTTACATTGATAAATTTAATAGCCAAATGATGCTAAATATTTCTAGCAACATCATTTATACTGCAGTAAGTTTTAACCAAGCACACCACAGCATGTTAAAGTGGCAGTAAACATGATGAATGAATGAATTACATCTCTCTTGTATAGTTTACAGAAGTGAGGGAATGAAGGTTCTTAATTTTGAAGATTTGTGAATTAATTTCAGAATATATCCTCTCTTTTGGCCAAGTATCCTACCAACAAGGATTTCTTCAAGGATAAAATTTTCATTAAGCACCAAGAACATGATAAAATATTGCAAGAATCTTTAAACACTTCCTTTTGAATTATGGTATGACAGCATATAACTGTTTTGAATCAAAATGCATTTGCAAATGCCTACAAACTACCTGACTACATCAAACAAGATTAAATGAAAAAGCATTAAATTATCACTCTTCCATGTGTCCCATGGCTATCATCATATGATGAAAGTATCATGAGAAGTTCTAGTTTCACTCTTAAATTACCACATGCTATTATATTAGCAGGTGTCTAATCCAAATAGCAGTTTTGGAAACCCCAACTAACTGTCCTCTGCACTTTGTTTTGTAAATTCCGCTAACAATCTTTTTAAAGTAATTACCAAATATTTTGGTACATCTTTAAATGTAATTCAAGCAGTTGACAGTAATATAAAAAGAGAATGCTGAGATAGGTTTGTTAACTAAAGGACTTACAGGCCACTGGTCTTCTGTTGGAGTCCCCAGCGTTTCAAATATTTTTGTCAGCTGATCAAGATCAGAGTCTCCTGGCAAAAAAGGAACCTGTAAGAAGGCAAATGCAACAGCCATTTTAATTTAAAGGTTTAAATCAACTTCTGAACTTGGACTCCCAGGGAACAACTTTGATTTTTCCCTTTGTGAAAGTATTCTACTGTTACAGTAACATAGCTTTGGATACTAACTGACTGTAGACGGGCACTGATGGAATGCTTGGGGCTTCACCATAATGTCAAAATAGGTTTCAAATGCCATTTACATTTATGCATGACATCATTAACCTCATCACTAGATTTTCTATTATGAAGCTAAACAACCATTACGTAAGTGAGACTGTACAAAGGTAGTATGCCTCTTTTTAACCTACTAAAGATTTAAACATACCATGTTAAGCAACCTAAATCTGTATAGTTGCATGTTTTAATTTTTTCCTCAGTCACTTTGTGATCTTTCCAATGCCCACAACTAGGGAAGAAAGAGGAAGACTGATATTGGAGACTATCTAGGTTTCGTATTCAGAACTTCCAAATGAATCTTGTGATGACAATACTAGGAATTAAATGATCTCCACTCAAGCAAAACTAACGGGGTACTGATTCACTGGGTTAGAAATTGCCTAACCAGTGTTTGTCAAGTTTAAACTACGTTGGAAGCAGAGGAGGAAATTGTGTATTGTAAGTACATGGCAGACTGAATTAGGCCAAAGGCAGAAGATAGAGTTCTGCGACAGAAGTTGAAGAATAAGGTGACTATTAATATTATCTAATTCTTCACGCTTAACACATTAATATATGACAGTGAGGGTAACTGAAATCAAAACGGAAAAGTCAGTGTACTAAGATATTCATTAAAAAAAATCAAGGCAAAGGGACACCCAATGTTTTTGTGACATTTAGTTTATATTTTCCTCTCAGTGTTTTCTGTTTAAGAGACATTTTGGATAAAAGTTTCTTAAAATTGTCTAAAACTAGACAAAGTAACAGCAAGTATGCTGTAGTGCAGTATCCTGCATTGCAGGATTGGATTAGATGGTCCAATAGGACACTACCCTTTCCATCAACATCATTTCTCTCAAGCTTATCCTACTTTAAAGAGAGTTTAGCTTTTTGAACAAAAGAGGAAAGAATTTTATTCTCCTCCTCCACCTTTTTTCCTAAGGAACTGTATTGTAAGGGGCACACTTAAATGAGTTAGTCACTAGCAAAAAAAAAAAAAGCAAAGCGCAAGGAAGAGCTATGATCCATGCACAAAATCTGAGAACCACCACATTTAAAGTTAGACAGATGTTGACATTAAACTTTGTTCTGCCGATCCATGGTTAGTAGGGGAAGGACAACACATGGAAAGTTAGTACATACTTTTAACATTCCTAGACTTTGAACTTCAGTGCATATGGATTGAGAGTCACTAGTGATATACAAGCAATGCATGACTTTGCTAATAAAAGTGATTGAGATGAGATATCAGATTTCTGATCATGATTAATTAAAATAGATAGTATGGGGTTATAAATGTCAAAGGTTAAAATACTAAAGAAGTACATAAGAACCTATGTACAAGAGCTACATTATATTATAGATTAACAGAAATATTTGTGTTCAAGGCTTACCCTAAGAAGCAGTTCTGCTAAGATACAGCCAACAGCCCACATATCTACACCTACACCATACATTCTAGCACCAAACAGTAGCTCAGGTGCTCGATACCACCTGAAAAGCAAGCAGGAACACTTTCAAGCAAGGATAATTTGTATAATACAGTAATGCAAATAAATAAAGTATTTAACTGAGCAGAAGTGTTAGAGAATGTTTATTGCTCACTCCCTAGATATTTATCATCAATTTAATTCCTGAAAAGATCTACATCTTGGAGAGACCTTTTTTCCCTTTAAGGATGTGGTTCAACATCCCAATGCTGTACACACCTCCCCAAAATGAAGTGAAATTGCAGTTCATATTTGCACTTAGCAAACAATTGGAGTGCAAACTCAAAAGACAGAGGATAACTGGCAGTCTGAATAAACGAAAAACGATCAAGGTTATTTGTCAGGAAACAAAACAAGTAGGCATCAAAATTCCTGCCAATATCCAGACCTCAAAAGTGACAGAGACAGCCACTGATGATCTAAGTGCTGAGATTCTTGTGTAGAATGAATCCTGGCAGTTAATAGTAACGCAAAGTAGCTAGTATCCCTGCCTAAAACAATTCAGTTTACCTGACACATGAGGATAACATCTTAATTAGATTCCGCTTGCAGTGATGAATACACTAGTATTCAACAACAACTTAGTAGATGGCATAATAGCCAACATTTGGAACCATCATCTCATTTCTTCCATTAATCAAACATCTATAACAATCTAGCTTCCATTTCTTCCATTAGAAAAAGACATTTAAAATAAATCCCAACTATTCATATTAGTGTAGACAAACGAAAAAAATATTCTGGCAGTTCAGTTGTGCCTTGCACCCCCACTCTGTTTTTAGACATGTATATTAAATATTTAAAAAACCAACAGGTCTATCTGTTGTCAATTAAGACCATTTAGTTACCTTAAGAGGCACATGAGTGAGTGGTTAGGAATACTACATTTAGGGCAAATAATCTGATTAATATATAAAAAATAAAGCATAAGCCTCATTGTTTCAGAAGTTAACTACAACCACACTTACAAGACTAGTGTACATATTCCTTATGTTTCTGAAGAAAAGACTACACTAGAGTTACAGAAGATCTTGTATAGGCGTGTATTCCATAATCGTTTTTACACAGACAGTGGGTGAGGTAATATTTTTTTATTGGACCAAACTCTCCTGGAAAGACAAGCTTTCAAGCTTACACATGTGACCTGAAGAAGAGCTCAGTGTAAGCTCAAAATCTTGTCTCTCTCATCAAGAGAATTTGGTCCAATAAAAGATATTACTTCACCCACCTTGTCTCTCTAATATCCTGGGACCAACACAGATACAAAAATCCTTTTTACTGGCAGTTCTCAAAAGCAATTAGATAACCTTGCAAAGCACTGAGGTCAGCTTTTATAGCAGTTATTCAGGTTCCCATTGCCACATTCTTATAAAGTTAGCTCTTGGGCTTGTGCACAGAGCAGATTTTACAAGATACCCATCTATCCAACAGCCAAGCAGAGTGCTTTATTTCTTACCTTGTTACTACCTGGTGTGTATAGACTCTATTTGGGCTTCCAAAAGATTTTGCCAAGCCAAAGTCAGCCAATTTTAGAACCCCATTTTCATCTAGTAACAAATTGTTTGGTTTGAGATCCTGTCAAGAAAGGGACAGAGACAATAAAATTTACTGTATCAATAAAAGCATGACTAATAAGGAGCTCCCCGGCACTCTTTTATTAAAGTTATTCTAGGAGACAAGCTTCTATCTTTATAGAAAGCCCCTTTTGCAAAAATAAACTTTGCATTACATCTATGAGTGTCTTTGGCTGTAGTGCTTCTGCTACTTGAGCTGCAGATTTTCCAAACACCTTTAAAAAGCTGATTTAAGTGTGGCCATATCTTTGCTGCCAAAGAGCAGCAATTTAGTTTTGTGGCATTACACTGACAGTTACCACAAAAGTTTTAGAGATGCATTTGCTCCCTGAAGTGCAGTACACTAGTTTTATTAGAATTGATTTTTAAAATATATTAACTAGGAATTTAGCAGCCTTCTACTACACACTTGAAACCAGCCTTTTTTAAACTCCATTTAGTCATTTATTTCATCACAATAAGCTGGTACTTTCCAGTTCAGAACAGCCAAGATAAGAGTTGCAATCAAAAGATTTAAAGTACCATTATACAGTACTCTACTGCAATTTTGAAATGGAAGACTTTCATAAGTAAATAGGAATACTTTCCTAACTGTACAGTGGATTGTTATTGTAGGGTTTCTCAGCTATTGGGCTGCAGGCATTGGAATTGTGTCTCCATAATAAAAACCACTAAAGTTTTCCTTCTCCCCTCAGCGCCCGCCCATGCCCCCCGCCCTTTTATAAAACTATGCTACATGGACTTTACAGAGAGAGAGAGATTACTTTTGGATCAACTAAGCTCTACCAAAAAGTGTCACCATTTTGTTACAGGGTGTAAAGTTTCCTTTAGCAACTCTTTTACTGAAAGGGACTTTGTTCCTTTTAGAATATTCTTACTTACCCTGTGTAGAATCCAGTGCTGATGTAAATATTCCAGTCCTTGAAGTGTCATCAGCATATATGCTTTGATGTGAGATTGTGTCAGCACAAGACTACTATCCTTTATTATAACCTGGGAAAAAGCACGTTATGAAACTCTCTACCAAAAATCTAACTATGTTTAATTATATTACAATTCTTTTTGCTTAATGTTACTATTTTCTTTTAAGCAAAGTTGAATGTTACATGGTGCAATTGCTAATAAGACTCTATGCCACTGAGTTATGTAAAAAGTAGTTGAAATTCTTAAGTTTCTCTAGAAAAAGTTATAGCTAACTACACTGGAGAATGGAAATTGAAATGGAGACCACAGCTATTCCGGATACCATATTTGTGTTAAGTTTATATTGACTCCATGTTTTCTCTACCCGCATGACCACATAAGCTTGATCTGAAATCTCAACTTCTTCCAGCTAGTTATTTCAAGAGCTAAAGTGCCTCACTTAAGCAAAAGGAATATGCTTAACTCTACCACCTCAACAAAATATACCGCATATGCTATTGCGGTAAGTCCCTCACATAAATCCTCATTTATACTTGTGTGTGCTCTGCCTGAACTATTTTACCTTCCTTCAATATAGCTCCAGGACTCTAGCCTTGGCAGAGTACAAGAGCTCTCTGCACATACATGTAGGTATGACCTATTGACTACCATTTTAACAAATCCACTTGTTTCAGAATCCAAGTAAAAATGGCCTCTACTTTTTTGTATAGCTTTCATGAACTTGCTCCATCCTATTTTTTAAACATTCTCTCTGCCTCTACACACTGCTCCCTCCACTTGTTTTCTACGAATAATGCTTTGCACTCCTACAGTAGCTTCCATTTCCCAACATGCTTAAAAATTCAAGTTGAAATTTGTAAAATATCTAAAATAGTTCTTAGACTGCACTAAGTTTTCTATATGAAAACTTGGTAAATGAAATTTAATGAGGATAAATGTAAAGTAATGCACATTGGAAAAAAATAACCCCAACTACACAATATGATGGGGGCTAATTTAGCTACAACTAACCAGGAGACAGATCTTAGTCATCATGGATAGTTCTCTGAAGACATCCACGCAGTGTGCAGCAGCAGTCAAAAAAGCAAACGGGATGTTAGGAATCATTAAAAAAGGGATAGAGAATAAGATGGAGGATATCTTATTGCCCTTATATAAATCCATGGTACGCCCACATCTTGAACACTGCATACAGATGTGGTCCCCTCATCTCAAAAAAGATATACCGGCATTAGAAAAGGTTCAGAAAAGGGCAACTAAAATGATTAGGGGTTTGGAATGGGTCCCATATGAGGAGAGATTAAAGAGGATAGGACTTTTCAGCTTGGAAAATAGGAGATTAGGGGGGATATGATTGAGGTCTATAAAATCATGAGTGGTGTGGAGAAAGTGAATAAGGAAAAAAGTTATTTACTTGTTCCAATAATATAAGAACTAGGGGCCACCAAATGAAATTAATGGGCAGCAGGTTTAATACAAATAAAAGGAAGTTCTTCTTCACTCAGCGCACAATCAACCTGTGGAACTCCTTGCCTGAGGAGGTTGTGAAGGCTAGGACTATAACAGGGTTTAAAAGAGAACTGGATAAAGTCATGGAGGTTAAGTCCATTAATAGCTATTAGCCAGGATGGGTAAGGAATGGTGTCCCTAGCCTCTGTTCGTCAGAGGGTGGAGATGGATGGCAGGAGAGAGATCACTTGATCATTACTTGTTAGGTTCACTCCCTCTGGGGCATCTGGCATGGGCCACTGTCGGTAGACAGGATACTGGGCTGGATGAACCTTTGGTCTGACCCAGTATGGCCATTCTTATGTTCTTATATGTCGTACAGTGCTAATCACTACAGATCCTGATCCCAGCTGGGTCTTCTGGATGTTACCAAAATACAAATGAATGCTTTGTTTTTCCTTGTCCTAGTTTGTCACTAGACAAATAGATTTAACTTTACTTATCTATAAAATTCAAAACTAAGTAAACATATTAGGAAAATACATAGATCAAAACTAATAGTTGATATTTTACAAGTCTCAGCTTGATTTCCTATGAGTATTTGGAGCACATCATCATCAAGGAAAAGGTAAACATTGCTATTAGCAAAAAACTTTCATTTTGTTTAGTAATATATTAACTTTGTTTTGATCTTGTATTCCTCTAGTTGAAGCAGATCTTCCTTTATGACAGGCATTACAGATATTAGTGAAACAGACAACTAGTCTTTTAATGTTTGTATATGCTCTTCTTGCTGCTCACTGCATTATATATAACATATTACTGCCATTAAATTAAGCTCTTTTCCCTATAAAGCATGGACAGTCACTGCACATGCACAACCATCGACTTAACATGCACTCTTGCCTACTACAGTCTTTATTTTGATGCATTCTTCAAAACATGTGATATCAAATCCCCTGAGAAGATTTACTCATGTAGACTCCAATAGGGATCAAGCATCAGCAAAACAGAAAACTATCCATGGATAATATATGATCTATATTTCTTGGAATGCACCCAATTCACAGGTTAACAGAACAGATTCAAACAGGATTGCATGCCTATTACTACTAATTACAAAATTCAGTAACTGATTGTACATTGCACAACGAGGTCCTGGTCTATGAGTGGGGTCTCAAAACGTTAATACTACACAAATATGAGATTAATAAACTATTTCTTGACAAAAGCCTACTGACAGTCTAGAGCAGTATTAAAAAGTAAAGCATTGCATCCTAATTAAGAATGCATGAATGTTAATATACTATAAAACAGATTTTAAAAAGATACGACCTGAACTGACAAAGTTGTATTTGTCTAATTCATGTTACAGATTCTGATGTCTTACAAATACAAATTACTAATCTTTCTTGATATAAGTATTTTCAGAATGCATTTACTTGGAGATACCATCTGCATATCAATATGAAAAAGGAATACATTATCACGGTTTCCAGTATTTCAATGGTTTTGTACACAATATTGAAAATTAAAACATTCCAAGTATTGAATCAAAAGAAGGCAACAGCTAAAGCAGTCTTACCTCTAGATCTGTTTCCATAAAATCAAAGACCAGACTAATATTGGATTTGTGTCCAAATGCATCAAGAAGCTGGAAAACCAAAATACACCACAAAATGAAAAATATATTTGACTGCAGAGTACTTTTAATGTTTTAATGCTGTGACACTTCAGTATGTGTTGTGAGGGTTTTCAGGATGGGGGAGCAGGGTTGCACATACAGGGAAGAGAACATACTGTAGCGATTAGAGGGCAGTATGGGGAAATCTGACATTCAGGCTCTCTCTTTCTTGCTATGTGTCCACAAGAAAATTACAAACGCTGTCTTAGTTTCCCCATCAGTAAAGTAGAAATGACCAGTCCAACCCACTTCACAAGGAAGTTAAGGGGCTTAAATTTGTCTTTGTAAAAAACAGATCCTGAATGGAAGGTGTACTAGTTGTACAGAATTAAAATTTATTAAAGATGTTAAAAAAAATATATAATACACAGGTTAAGAAAAGAGTGTTTGAATGTCTGGGTATAGTGCTAGGATTATCCACAAATGTAAAGTTTGTTTAAAAAGTTATGACATATAGTACATAATCAGCAAAACCCCAAATTTAGGTGAATAAATTTAACAATACAGGTTCAATGTTAGCATCCAAGTATTTGGGTACATCACTCACGAAAAGCTGTACAGAGAGTTGGTTGTGGAAAGTAAGATATATCAATGAATTACTACATTTTACCAAGAATATTTTAACAACAGAGTTAGACATTCCTATAAAATAGGATTACCTTCACAGCCTGAACTACAGTGGGAGTTATATCAAAAATTAACAGAGCAGATAAGAGCATGATGGAGTCTCTTCCTTGTTCTTGCTCTTTCAAAAATGCTTTACCTATTCTTGAGTGTAGAGGGGAGGCATAAGGGGAGGGTCACATGCCTCCTTCCCCCCCTCCCCATTTGCTGCTTGGCTTGTACTGAGCATGCCTCCCTCTGCCCCCGCCCCCCCACTATTATCAGCCACCCGTGGTCCCTGCTTGCATGGATTCAGTTTTGTATGGTTTTGGCAAACTGTTCTTGGCCATAATTCAGCATTTAGGACTTCAGTTCATAAGTGGACAATTAAGAACGTCTAAGTTTGCAAGTTATCTGTCAAAGACTCAAACAGTTTTGCCCATCCTAGTAAAGATGCTGAAATGAGTTAGAGAACATACAAGCTAAAGCCTTTTTTGAATGTTTGCAGTCAAGTTAACTGCTTTTTAATTCATGTGTTTCAGCACCTCCTGGTTTCAGCTACAAGTATGGAAACGCTGTAAGAATGGGCTTGAGATCCAGCAAGAACAGTACACTTCCATGGAAAATATTTAAATAAAGCACCTGAACTTTTGTACGTCTATCTGAACCAACCGTTTAGAGAATCACCCATCACTAGTACTTACCTTTACAAACATTTATCTGAAGCTGAAAGTCAAAAAACTAAAAAAATGCATGCTCTGAACTACAAGTATTACTGCTGCCCACTGGATTTTAAATAGCATTAGTGAAACTGAACAGACCTTGTCAGTTTCACCAGGCTGTTGCTTAGGAAAGTGGAGTAGCAACAGAGGCAAGACAACATGCAAAAAGTCAGGGAAATGCCACACTGCATTGATTCACAATCAATTTTATTTTTAAATTTGAATTTTTCAGGATTTGCAACTCTACCCCCACCTAAACAGCAAAAGTTTCCAACTAACCCTTGGCAAAAATGCATGTGGATTTTGAGACCTGCCTTTTTATTAAAGTTAATATTTTATTGGTTAACATGGTTTGCCAACTTGCAAGATGGCCAGTATAAGAATTAAGATAAAGATCTCCATGATCACAGCAGTAAGTCTTTGTGGATATACTGTTTTATATCTACAGCATTCAGGGACTGACATACTGCAGATGCCACAAGTAGTACTCATTTTATACTTACACCAATGATATTTGGATGGCTTAGCTCCTGTAACAATTTTATCTCCCTCAGGGCTGTTCTGTTGATTCCTACGTTGAAAGAAATATCACATCAAAGGCAGGAGCAGCAAATAAAAACTTCAATTTAGCTACCAATAAGAATTTCTAATTCAGTTTCTTTTAAATGTTGTTGGTCATTTATGATTGTTTGAGAAATTATGATCTAGACTACAGAGCAAGAAAAAAAATGCATTAAGTTTGTAGAATTGCAACTAAGTACATCACTGTAATTCAAAGTTGGGTATGCGTCATTGTCATAGCAGACAACAGTAAATACTTCACATCTACAAGTAGGTGGAAATTCTCACACCTTAGGATGTGATTGTTTCTATAGCAGTGTATGCCCCCTTTTGGCAAAATAGAGAAGTTTTGGCATAGATCTAGAAGAGTATACCAAATCTTGACCTATCAAACAATTTTAAGGCTTTTTAAAAAATGGTTACTTACCCAGCAGTAACTGTGGATCCCACTGTGGTTCTACATGTGCATCATCCATGAGAGAGGAGATTCTTTTGAATAGCAATGTCCATCATGGCAGCATATGCACTCTGTGCCTCATGTAACCTGTCCGATCCACACCGATAAGATATCAAAGAACCAGAGAGTTATTGTAGTGTATGTAATCATTCTTCCTTCAAGTACATGTTAGTGTCGATCCCACTGTGTGTGACAGTCAAGTAGTATCCTCTTCAGGATGGTGGGAATAAGTTGCAGCTATATCAGTAAAACAGGGATTGAAATACTGCTCTCCCAAGCTTGGCAGCTGACCTGGTAGCTAAGTCCAAGACAGCGTTTGACAAATGTTAGTGGGTTACTCCACATTAGAAGTCTAAGGCAGCAGTATTGGAACATTCCTAAAGCAAGTGGAGGATATTGCTTGTGTTCTGGTGGAGCAAGTCATGATGTTTGATGGGAGAGATACACCAGCCAGCAAGTAACACAGCAAGATATATTGTGTTATCCATTTCAATATTCTTTGCGAAGAGACAGGTTGACCTTTAAAGTGCCCACCTATGGCTAGAAAGATGAAGTGCATGGTTTGGTGCTGTCAATATAATGAAGCCAAGTCATGGACATGCACACACTCCCAGTGCTGAGTGTGGCTTTGAAAAAAAACAAAGGAAGTCTGATTGACTGGCTTCGATAAAATTCTGAGACACTCTTAGGAATCAACTTCGAGTGAAGCTGCACCATCACTTTGTGCTTATGTAATGTGGTATGGGGAGGTTTGGACATAAGTGACTGAAGCTCACTCAATCTCCTGACTGAGGCAATAGTCACTAGGAAGACCATCTTCAGAGGTAGGTGGTGTAAGCTGCATTCTGTGAGAGGTTGGAACGAGGTCTCCATGAGACTCAGACTAAACTGAGGTCTCAGGCAGGATTCTGTTCTCTGAACAGTGGGTAAGTGTGCAGCAACCCTTTGAAAAATTTAGATATTGCGGGGTGAGAAAAGGCCAGCACCACTGAATAGGTGGATGTACGGTGGACCCCAAGAGATTAACAAAAGGCCAGCCTATTTTAAATGCAACAAGTCAGAGAATGTTCAGTACTGAGGCCTGGACCAATGCTCACATTGAGAAGCTCTTCCAATTAGATGAATATATTGTGGTAGATGTTTTCCTGGTATGTATCAGGATTTCCTGGACCGGTAGGAAGCATTCTATATCTGTGGTACTTAGTTAGCCAATAGCCATAGAACAGATGCAGGGGCTTCAGGTCTGGATGGAGTATCTTGTCATGGTCTTGTAAGAGGAGGTCTAGGCAGTCTGGGAGCTGGATCAGAGGCAGGATGGACATTTGTAGCAGCCAAGACTGCCTCGGTCAGCAGGGAGCTATGAGAATAATCGTGGCTTTGTCCCTTTTGATTTTGGAAGTCATCCTGAGGGTCAGGGGAATTGGTGGAAAGGCAAAAGATAGGCCTTGGGACCACTGCAGAAAGAAGGCACCTGCTAGCAACCCCAATCTCATGCCCACTCTGGACAAAAGTTCTAGCACGTGGCACGGTGGTAATTGTCTGCCTGCTTAGGAAATCTGCCAGGTTGATGCCGACACCTGGGAGATGGAGACATTGACGTTCTCCAGTATTGGTGGCACTATGTCCAGAGCTTGATGGCTTCCAGGCAGAGACGAAATGAGCATATCTCTCTTCATTTGTTTATGTAGCATATTGCAGAGCTGTCGTCCTACAAGATATCCACTGTGGGATTACAGGCTAACCTGATGGCTTGATGTGGAACCCCATGTCTTCGGAGGACAAAAATCTCTTGAATTTGTAGATTGTTCAGGTGGGCTTCCCAACCAGGACTTGATGGTACCACTCCATGAATGTTCCTGGGTTCCTTCCACCAATTCAGTTCTGCAACAGGAGGTGGCACCACAACCTTCTGATCATCTGGTGCGGGAGGACAGGCCCCAGTAAGACCAATATGGCCAAGATGGAACACTACATGGGTACCAGCTGTGTTCGCTGACCCAGTGTCACTCCCACGCCATTTGGCGCAGCACTCGGTGCTCTGAATGAGGGCTTCCTTGTGCCCTCTTTAGGATAATTCTCCATTGGCAGGGGCAAAGGATCTCTGCTCAATGCTGACAAGAATATACAGGCAATGGCAAGGTGTGTATATCCCCTTCAAAGGGGGCTGGCAAGGCACCGGTCCTAGTCCAGTCCACCTCTTCAGTACTAGGAACATTTGCGGACGATATATGGGTGCATCTACAGAAAGCATTAGGTCCTTGCTCAGCCCCATCACAAGTAACAGTAGTTATACCAATAAAACAAAAACCAGCAGGATCCTATTAAAGGGGAAAAGGCAAAATGCCACATTTATTGTGAATACAGAAAGAGTCATAGTAAGCAGTTAGTTATAGCTATAACATTCCATTCAATTTCATATTTATTCACACATTCATTCATACATACACACACACACGGGTTCTGAAGGTTATCATCATAGTTACCAGCCTTAGAGTTGCTCATACCAAGCCACTGGCCAGGTGGCCTGGACATGAGGAGGGAGCAGGGCCTTGTCAGATGTTCATCTGATGCTCCTGGAAGTTGGTTTGCAGAATCAGACCCCAAAGTTCTCACTTTCTAAAGTTCATTTTTATAGGAATTTCTTCCTATGCCAGTCTATGGGAATTGCTTCATCATGCTGTTGCTAAATCAATCAGCAGATGGCACATTTCTGATGGCTCCGTGCTGCCAGATGTTATCTTGTTCTTTGGTTCTCCCATTCTTGAGGCTGTTGGGTGGATTCCAGTCTGCGCTCTGGGGGTCCTCTGGTTATTTCCACTTGACGCCTTCTTCAGCCGATGGACACGGGATTCTTAGGCTGGCACCTCTTTGATCATTCAATTATTATCCACACCAAGCATCCATCCACATACATCCTCTGTCTCTATTTTAATCACAATTGTTAACAAAGTGAGATGAATAAAACAAAAGGGCGGGGAGTCTCTGGGTGCTGTTTCTGTTGTTACAGAGTATTGCTTTGAGTCTCTCTGTGTGAGTAGTTGTTGTTACAAAGAATTGCTTTGAGAACACTCTGTCTTAGAACGTACTAACAGAATTAGCAGCTTGCAAGTTTCACACAGAGGGAGAGAAACAGTACCAAAAGCCAAGAGACCTCTTAATTAGTAATACCCTGGAATTTAAACTATGGGGAATCAAACTCATTTGTGATTTTAATACAGAAACTTCTTTAATATGATCCAACATAAAAACGGGATCAGCGTCGGGTCTCTTGCTCTGCCCAGCTGCTTAGGGACTGTGTTCTTGGAGGACTGACGTTCCATGTGCTCTAACTGGGACCTCTCTTTGGTCTCAGGGCTATGCTTATGCTCAGTACAACTATGCAAGTTGGAATCCCGTTTATGAGCAGGCATAGGCGTTATTGTATTGTCTGAGGCGTCAAGGTAACTGCACAAGAACCAAAGTCACTGGTGCCAGCATTGTAAGTGCTGAGGTCTCATGCACTGGGGACTTCAATGTTAAGGTGGTCAGATCATCAGTATTAACACTGCTCTTTTTGCGTTCTTTCCACCCCCGACCATAAAATGTGAGTAGTGCTCAATGGAGTGCTGGCGAATGTTGCTTTATCTAGCCCCACTCTGGCTGTAACCATCATCCCTTGGTCTGAAGTAACCAGCGTGGACTGCTCAGGGAGATGCAGCTTGAGCCAAGTGCCCTTGCACTGGATCATGGCACAGAAAGACTTGCACACAGAGCATCTGCCTGGGATGTGGCTCTCCCTTAGACAGAAGGGGCATCATCTGTGCCTGTCGCAGGATGCCAGAGCTGAAATCCTGAGGTTTTGGATCCATCATGAAAGTGTAACTGGCACAAAGTACCTCACCCCAGAGAAAAGTGGGGTCAGTTGATTTCATCTCTCTTTTCGGGAACATCATTTGCATGAAAGTGTGAAGATAAATTTCTTCCCCAAAACAGTTTAAAAAACCTGTTTAGGGTCTCTGAAGAGAATAGTGGGTTGGACACTCTGAGTTCCATCTTGCTGCCACATACAATCAGAGTGATCTTAGGGAAGGTTGTGCCTGCCCTACTTTTTATGCGCTTGCATGAGAGCACAAGGAGGCACAGTGTGCATGACAACCCCTGCTAGACACCACTATTCAAAAAAATCTGATCTTGCATGCATGAGGCACATATGCACCTACAATGAGATCCACACGGACACATACTTGAAGCCTAATTCTTCCTACAATCATCTTCTTTCTGCTAACTAGGATTAAGATACATGAATGATACTAAACCAGGAGATACCAGTGTGAAAAGAAATACAAAAGGACTAGCTTCTTACCAATCTAGTGTGCCATGCACATCAACAGCACTATGAAAAAACAACAGAAATGTGGGCAGGAAATCAAACGAGAAAGAAGTTAAAGGCACAGTAAACTCAATGTTGTAAACTAATTTAACTATGTGACTAGCCAAAGGTTATTAAAAACTGAAAAGTTTTAAAATTCAATATATTTGCCACTATTTATATTTCATTTACATCTACTTCTCATCTTAGATAATGGAAATCAATTGTTTTGGCACTAGGATTTTATATCATGTTCAACACTGAAAAGTATAAGGAGTTTTATATTTGTTTCTCTTTCCATCCCCCAGTATGTGTTGGGGTATGGTTTTTGTGGAAAAGCTACATCAAAGAAGTAGGAATAATTCAGTCAATATAGCTATCAACTTTTCCAGCTAGGACAGATGACATAACTAATTCACTGCTCTACAGCAACAGTAGGAAGTTCACAGTAACACACTAAAGGCAAAAAGACAAAACATGATATGGTGTACAAGTATTTTAAGTACTTACCATCTTTAGCTTCTGATCTATGTCCAAGTTTAATCTAAAGAAACAGTAAGTGCTGTATTATCTGTAATTAGAATCACAGTCCTCAACACCTGAAGACCTCAATAAGTTTCTCAAAGATAAAGTGAGTTTTAGTGTTAACAAAAAATCTTAAATAGCTAAGTAGTTTATTTTTAAAAGTGAATTTGCAGCTTTGGCATTTACAAAAGGAACAGGTGTTTAGGTTTCCCAAAGCCAAACATAATGCAATCTTACCAAAGAGTTTTGTAACTGGAACCCCAGTCTGGGCCTGCAAAGCCATATTACACCAGTAATGGGCTTCTCCCAAGAAAGTGAATCATTCCAAGTACGAATTTTATTAAGACTGGCATCCACATGGTTGTTGCAAGCCACCTCAAATTTACAGGCTATTCTGATTTTACCAGATTTATCCCATGCCAAACATTTTTCGGTCCTGAAGTTATTTTTTAACCCACAAAACCTTGCATGATCTTACAGCAATTCTTCAGTGCAAACAAGTTTGTTCTCGATGGCAATTTTAAACAGCAACAGCCTTATGGGAGCAGTAGTAGCATAATATGAATACTTAATCTGACTGCATTATTGAAATGGCTCAACTTTGCTTATCAGGCAAAGCTGAGGGATACTTGCTTCTTCGTTATGGTAATTCCATCCTAGTAAGAGTCCCTCAAAGCATATCTAAAACATTTATATTCAATATTACAATTTATTGTAACCTCATCAGGTTGTGTTGTTTCAAATCAGAAAAGAGCAATCACACTAAACATTTTACTCCAAAGGCTAAATTACAGAAATGACAGTCAAAAGCAAGATTTCGCCAGCACCAATTACCAGACCATCTAAAAAGGTCTATCTGAGGGGGACAAACATTAGACAGTCATCTTTTGAAGAGGATACTCAAGTCTGTGGAAGACCCAAAGTTTAACATTATGTTTGGAATTACTTTAAAAAAAATAAAACCCAAACATGCAATAAAAAACTAACAGCCCTCCAAAATATTGTCTGCAATATTTAAAATTCCAGCTTCTGAGCTGGGTGACCAATCACAAACCTAGAAATGTAATGGTGTTGAAGCCACCATTTTACATTATGAAAGAACATTTGAGGTGGCTGATTCAGACTGGTCAACCAATTGGCCAACCAACACACTGTTGGTGCCATAGGAATAAATAATCACAGCTTCTCTTTAAATGGATAAAGCTCTTGAAACTGTTCAACAGCAACTAGATACCTGATTGCGGAGTACGTACATAACAGCACACAAAACACTCACCTTTTTAATAGCAACAATTTGATTGGTGTTCTTATCCCTTGCTTTATAAACAGTGGCAAACTAAGACAAGAAAAAACAGTAGTCCTTGTTTACAATAATATTAACCATATAACAGGTAAGGAATAATTTAGTGTTTTAAGAGACAAAGAAATTGCCATATTTGATCAAACCTAAAGTCCAGTACCCCATCTTCAGCAGTGGCCAACATAAAAAACCCTGCCCCTCGTGACTGTGCTCTAACTGCTATTAGAGATTGGCTTAAGCACAGAAGCATGAAGTTTTATGAAGACTCTTTAGCAGTAGCTATAACAATTGTGCACATTCTTATCTAATTCAGGGGTGTCCAACATATGGCTAGCAGGTCAGATCTAACCTTTATGATGTGTTTGTGTGATCCAAACAACACTCATATTGTGCAGAAACAAAGCTTTCACACTTAAAAACTTTCTACCTCTCATAGGGAGCAAAGAAAGCCTTCCAAACATGACCATAACCAGTATTGTGGTCTCTGCCTGAGTTTGCAGACAGCCCAAAACAGTAACTGAGAAAGATGAACTCCCCCCCTCTCTCCCTCACCATTGGTGTGTCAACTCTAAATACCAGTGAGACTTCAGCGTCAACATTAACTATTTCACTGCTGATCACTTTAGCAGCTAGAATGGGAAAGGGAGTGGGAGTGAAGACTGGCCCAAAGGCAGACGAGAGAAAAGAAGCAGAGGAAGGGGGATGGAGAAGAAAAAAAATACAGGGCAGGAATAGCAGCCTCCTACAGGGAGCAGATCCTCATTGAGTGATAATGAATGTGTCAATTAAGGCACTGAATAAATAGTAAATGTTTAGTTACTACGTAAAGGCTGTGATTCCCCCAATGACCACCTGAGTGAATTCCACAGTTACCACTATTGGCAAAATAAGAGGTTATAATCAGCTTCTTTTTTACATGAGTTGTGGTCTTTGACTACTAGCTAGATGCTTTCAAGTGTCTTGGTTAGGCAATATTTGATGAGCCCTTTGCTAGTTTTACCTAGAGAGGTGTCTTGTGTGGCGATTTCTTGCTAGTTCTAATCCAAGCAGAATACTGAAGTTTTCTGAGAAATAACAAAGGGGAATACATTATTCTAGGTGAGAGCAAACCACTGATTAATACAGAAAATATTACAATGGCATTTTATAACTTTCCATCTCATTCCTTATGCATCCTAATATTGTTTAGGTTTTTGGCCACAAGTGCACACTGAGTAGGTATGTTCACTGTTCTGCTCACAGTGATGTCCCATTCCCCCCCCACAGTTCTGGATCCAGTTCAAGGTGCTGATCCTTATCTCTAGAGTGCTCTGTGAGTTAAACCTTTTCCATCTCAAAACTACCTTGCCCTCAGTTACCACCACCTAGGACATAGTGCTAATAGTCCCTCATGTGAAGCTTGAAGGTTTGGGGGGAAAAGGATATTTTGGGTGGAGGGCCTTCAGCTCTGGAAAATCCAATGAGTTATCAAAATAGATCTTGCCATACTTGGGGCAAACATGGCATAGCTCTTTCCTCTGCAGAAGCCCTTCTCCCAGTAATGGAGTAAAAGCAGGAACCAGCATTCTGGCAGATACCAGCTACAATAAATGGATAGAGACTGGAATTGCCCACCCACAGACAGAAGCCTATATGACTCTCCATTGTGTGTTGTATAAAGATACCATGGATATCAGTGGATCGACTCAAGGTTATGTTTAATAGATTTGTTAGCGATCTGAACCAAAAAAAAAAAAAAAAAAAGAGTAAAGTGACAAGGTTTATGAACATGACCAGCTTATTTAGGTTAATCAAGACTAGAGAAGACTTGGGCACTAATACACCTAATTAACTGACCTAACAAAGTTAGGTGAATAGGTATCATAAGGATGAATGGAATTCACTGCTGAGGAAGGTAAGGCTAGTCACATTGGAAGGAGTAACTATGCATTCACAAAGCTGAGTTCTAAATTAATTGTAACTGCTCAAGAAAAGCCACAGGTGTCAGCCAGATCAATGCACAGAAGTGGTCAAAAAACAAAATGGTAGGGTCTTAAAGTATGGGATAAAAATATTTTCAGGATATTCTAATATAATATTATACAAGCCAACAGAATGCCTTTACTTGGAACACTGGTTCTGTTCAGGTCACTCTATATTAAGAGATCTATGAGAAAGGGTTCAGAAATTGGCAATGAAAGCGATTAGATTCATGGAGAGACTCACACCTAACAGACTGAAAAAAAAGGGAGAGAAGACCAATAAGAGCAGATATGATGGAGGTTTAACAAAAGACTGGAGGAGAGAGAGAACGGAAGTCGGGGCTCCAATATATGCTCATGATACAAAAAGGGGACATTCAATATAACTGAGACAACATTTTTAAATCTGTTTTAAAAAGGGTTCTTTTTATCCGTGTGTAATTAATATGTAGAACTCGCTGTCACAAGAGATCTCAGGCCAAAATTAACAGGATTTAAAATAGAATTAATATATTTACATGGATAATGGAAACATCAAAAGATATTTATCCTGATATAAAAGGGATAAGAACTCTCAAAGTTCAGTGCAAAAGCCAACTACATAATGAAAGACAGAAGCTTCCCCTATGTGCTGGTTATTCTGTATTTGTCCTTTACAGCAGTGCTTCTCAAGCTATCTGATGTGGGGACCGGCAATTTTTTCCCCCTAATGTGCGCGCAGACCGGCAGCCGATGGCTTGCGGACCGGCACCAGGTCCACGGACCACCACTTTGAGTAGCACTGCTTTACAGAGTTTCTTGTACCTTCCTTTGAAGCACCTGGTATTGGCCTCTGCCAGACTAGATACTAGATTAAATGGACAAGGTATGCTTATATTCCTAGATGAATGTACCAGAAATCAGAAAAAAGCCTCCAGACCAGAGGAAAAGGATAAAACTCTCAAGTATGATACTCATACCCTGTCCCAAACTACCCAAAAGAGATGCCTCCCCATCCTTATGGCACAAACACTGAACTCATATTCCAATTACAAACAGAAGTGATGATAGCCCCTAATGGTGACTTTACTGGCATGACAAGTGTTGCCAAGGAATGAGAAAAACATCCCTCAGGTATCTCTCATATGATCCATCTAGGATAGGATTACACACTGTGGGGGGGATCTAATCCCCTGTGTCTATTTGCCATTACTGCCCCTTCCTGATCTTGTGGCAGGTACACAGCGCAAGGCCATCTCTTATCAGCATCCTTCTCAATTCCATTGCTAACCAGAGTACAGACCTTAAATGGCCACCATCCTCACTCTGCACAGCACTCCTCTGTTGCATAGGCTAGCCCAGGGCTCCACCCCTCCACCACAGCATAAATTGAAGATGCAATAGATACCAGTTTCTTGTGGCAAAACTGGTAAGAATTTAAACCAAACCAACATAACCAAAGCCCACTCACCCAAAATAGAACACTTCCTAGACCTATAAAGAAAGAGTCCATGAATATAATCAGACCAACTCTCTTCAATCCATACATCAATGACCTATCAACTCTAGTGGAACAATTCCCAAATTCAGAACTCCCAGTAATGGACTCATAAGATGACTGCTGGGAACCTAGTTCTACTGTCATCTACTCAAGATGATTTGCAAAGAATCTTACTCCTTCTTAGAAACCTACTATAATACAGGTCAACCTTGACAGGGCAGGGAAAGAATCCATTTTTTAAAAGAAAACTCCGTAAACAGCCAGAACAGTGGACATTTTTCTCTGAGAGACTTGATGATTGAACAGACAAAATTATAGATACCTAAACCTTATAATAAATACATCAAAGTTTCAGATGGGCTATCAGAATTAAAGAAATAACCTTCCAGACCTTCCACTGTGATAGAAAGAAAAGGAGTACTTGTGGCACCTTAGAGACTAACCAATTTATTTGAGCATGAGCTTTCGTGAGCTACAGCTCACTTCATCAGATGTTTACCGTGGAAACTGCAGCAGACTTTATATACACACAGAGAATATGAAACAATACCTCCTCCCACCCCACTGTCCTGCTGGTAATAGCTTATCTAAAGTGATCAACAGGTGGGCCATTTCCAGCACAAATCCAGGTTTTCTCACCCTCCACCCCCCCACACAAATTCACTCTCCTGCTGGTGCTAGCCCATCCAAAGTGACAACTCTTTACATAATCAAGTCGGGCTATTTCCTGCATAGATCCAGGTTCTCACATCCCCCCCACCCCCATACACACACAAACTCACTCTCCTGCTGGTAATAGCTCATCTAAACTGACCACTCTCCAAGTTTAAATCCAAGTTAAACCAGAACATCTCGGGGGGGGGGGGGGTAGGAAAAAACAAGAGGAAACAGGCTACCTTGCATAATGACTTAGCCACTCCCAGTCTCTATTTAAGCCTAAATTAATAGTATCCAATTTGCAAATGAATTCCAATTCAGCAGCTTCTCGCTGGAGTCTGGATTTGAAGTTTTTTTGTTTTAAGATAGCGACCTTCATGTCTGTGATTGCGTGACCAGAGAGATTGAAGTGTTCTCCGACTGGTTTATGAATGTTATAATTCTTGACATCTGATTTGTGTCCATTTATTCTTTTACGTAGAGACTGTCCAGTTTGACCAATGTACATGGCAGAGGGGCATTGCCGGCACATGATGGCATATATCACATTGGTGGATGTGCAGGTGAACGAGCCTCTGATAGTGTGGCTGATGTTATTAGGCCCTGTGATGGTGTCCCCTGAATAGATATGTGGGCACAATTGGCAACGGGCTTTGTTGCAAGGATAAGTTCCTGGGTTAGTGGTTCTGTTGTGTGGTATGTGGTTGTTGGTGAGTATTTGCTTCAGGTTGCGGGGCTGTCTGTAGGCAAGGACTGGCCTGTCTCCCAAGACTTGTGAGAGTGTTGGGTCATCCTTTAGGATAGGTTGTAGATCCTTAATAATGCGTTGGAGGGGTTTTAGTTGGGGGCTGAAGGTGACCGCTAGTGGCGTTCTGTTATTTTCTTTGTTAGGCCTGTCCTGTAGTAGGTAACTTCTGGGAACTCTTCTGGCTCTATCAATCTGTTTCTTTACTTCTGCAGGTGGGTATTGTAGTTGTAAGAAAGCTTGACAGAGATCTTGTAGGTGTTTGTCTCTGTCTGAGGGGTTGGAGCAAATGCGGTTGTATCGCAGAGCTTGGCTGTAGACGATGGATTGTGTGGTGTGGTCAGGGTGAAAGCTGGAGGCATGCAGGTAGGAATAGCGGTCAGTAGGTTTCCGGTATAGGGTGGTGTTTATGTGGCCATTGTTTATTAGCACTGTAGTGTCCAGGAAGTGGATCTCTTGTGTGGACTGGACCAGGCTGAGGTTGGTGGTGGGATGGAAATTGTTGAAATCATGGTGGAATTCCTCAAGGGCTTCTTTTCCATGGGTCCAGATGATGAAGATGTCATCAATATAGCGCAAGTAGAGTAGGGGCTTTAGGGGACGAGAGCTGAGGAAGCATTGTTCTAAATCAGCCATAAAAATGTTGGCATACTGTGGGGCCATGCGGGTACCCATAGCAGTGCCGCTGATCTGAAGGTATACATTGTCCCCAAATGTGAAATAGTTATGGGTAAGGACAAAGTCACAAAGTTCAGCCACCAGGTTAGCCGTGACATTATCGGGGATAGTGTTCTTGACGGCTTGTAGTCCGTCTTTGTGTGGAATGTTGGTGTAGAGGGCTTCTACATCCATAGTAGCCAGGATGGTGTTATCAGGAAGATCACCGATGGATTGAAGTTTCCTCAGGAAGTCAGTGGTGTCTCGAAGGTAGCTGGGAGTGCTGGTAGCGTAGGGCCTGAGGAGGGAGTCTACATAGCCAGACAATCCTGCTGTCAGGGTGCCAATGCCTGAGATGATGGGGCGCCCAGGATTTCCAGGTTTATGGATCTTGGGTAGTAGATAGAATATCCCAGGTCGGGGTTCCAGGGGTGTGTCTGTGCGGATTTGATCTTGTGCTTTTTCAGGAAGTTTCTTGAGCAAATGCTGTAGTTGCTTTTGGTAACTCTCAGTGGGATCATAGGGTAATGGCTTGTAGAAACTCGTGTTGGAGAGCTGCCGAGCAGCCTCTTGTTCATATTCCGACCTATTCATGATGACAACAGCACCTCCTTTGTCAGCCTTTTTGATTATGATGTCAGAGTTGTTTCTGAGGCTGTGGATGGCATTGCGTTCCGCATGGCTGAGGTTATGGGGCAAGTGATGCTGCTTTTCCACAATTTCAGCCCGTGCACGTCGGCGGAAGCACTCTATGTAGAAGTCCAGTCTGCTGTTTCGACCTTCAGGAGGAGTCCATCTAGAATCCCTCTTTCTGTAGTGTTGGCAGGGAGACCTCTGTGGATTAGTATGTTGTTCAGAGGTATTTTGGAAATATTCCTTGAGACGGAGACGTCGAAAATAGGATTCTAGGTCACCACAGAACTGTATCATGTTCGTGGGGGTGGAGGGGCAGAAGGAGAGGCCCCGAGATAGAACAGCTGCTTCTGCTGGGCTGAGAGTATAGTTGGATAGGTTAACAATATTGCTAGGTGGGGTGAGGGAACCATTGCTGTGGCCCCTTGTAGCATGTAGTAGTTTAGAAAGTTTAGTGTCTTTAGCTTTCTTACAACTACAATACCCACCTGCAGAAGTAAAGAAACAGATTGATAGAGCCAGAAGAGTTCCCAGAAGTTACCTACTACAGGACAGGCCTAACAAAGAAAATAACAGAACGCCACTAGCGGTCACCTTCAGCCCCCAACTAAAACCCCTCCAACGCATTATTAAGGATCTACAACCTATCCTAAAGGATGACCCAACACTCTCACAAGTCTTGGGAGACAGGCCAGTCCTTGCCTACAGACAGCCCCGCAACCTGAAGCAAATACTCACCAACAACCACATACCACACAACAGAACCACTAACCCAGGAACTTATCCTTGCAACAAAGCCCGTTGCCAATTGTGCCCACATATCTATTCAGGGGACACCATCACAGGGCCTAATAACATCAGCCACACTATCAGAGGCTCGTTCACCTGCACATCCACCAATGTGATATATGCCATCATGTGCCGGCAATGCCCCTCTGCCATGTACATTGGTCAAACTGGACAGTCTCTACGTAAAAGAATAAATGGACACAAATCAGATGTCAAGAATTATAACATTCATAAACCAGTCGGAGAACACTTCAATCTCTCTGGTCACGCAATCACAGACATGAAGGTCGCTATCTTAAAACAAAAAAACTTCAAATCCAGACTCCAGCGAGAAGCTGCTGAATTGGAATTCATTTGCAAATTGGATACTATTAATTTAGGCTTAAATAGAGACTGGGAGTGGCTAAGTCATTATGCAAGGTAGCCTGTTTCCTCTTGTTTTTTCCTACCCCCCCCCGAGATGTTCTGGTTTAACTTGGATTTAAACTTGGAGAGTGGTCAGTTTAGATGAGCTATTACCAGCAGGAGAGTGAGTTTGTGTGTGTATGGGGGTGGGGGGGATGTGAGAAAACCTGGATCTATGCAGGAAATAGCCCAACTTGATTATGTAAAGAGCTGTCACTTTGGATGGGCTAGCACCAGCAGGAGAGTGAATTTGTGGGGGGGGGTGGAGGGTGAGAAAACCTGGATTTGTGCTGGAAATGGCCCACCTGTTGATCACTTTAGATAAGCTATTACCAGCAGGACAGTGGGGTGGGAGGAGGTATTGTTTCATATTCTCTGTGTGTATATAAAGTCTGCTGCAGTTTCCACGGTAAACATCTGATGAAGTGAGCTGTAGCTCACGAAAGCTCATGCTCAAATAAATTGGTTAGTCTCTAAGGTGCCACAAGTACTCCTTTTCTTTTTGCGAATACAGACTAACACGGCTGTTCCTCTGAAACCTGTCACTGTGATAGAAACACTTAACCCCACTCTGCCCTCCTCCTCAATAAAATAACCGCTAAAAACTATTCAACAACACAATCCAACCCATTCTACGTATGGGAGTGAAATTGTGGGGCCCAACTTAACAAATGACATTAACTGGGATAAGCCCCACAACAGAAACCCTACATCTGCAGTTCTGCAAACATACTCCATGTGCACAGGAAAAGAGCAGAACAGGGATGCTTTCCTCTTATTAATAAATATACAGAAAATATTCAAATTCTAATGCCACCACAACCAAAGCAGCAAATACTACCTCTACCTCAACACACTAAAAATGCTAAACCTAAATGAAAGCACAATTTACTGCTATATATCATCACTTCTTAAGCTCAACGCAAATGTATAAATAATATGTAGCAGGGGGCCTTATGCCACTCGCCTTGTTACTCCCAGGATATGAGAGAGACCCCACGGGCCGGGCCGGGCCGGGCCGGGCGCCTCTGCCCCCAGCCGAGACCCCACGGGCCGGGCCGGGCCCCTCCGCCCCCAGCCGGGACCCGACGGGCCGGGCGCCTCCGCCCCCAGCCGGGACCCCACGGGCCGGGCGCCTCCGCCCCCAGCCGGGACCCCACGGGCCGGGCCGGGCCCCTCCGCCCCCAGCCGAGACCCCACGGGCCGGGCCGGGCCCCTCCGCCCCCAGCCGAGACCCCACGGGCCGGGCCGGGCCCCTCCGCCCCCAGCCGAGACCCCACGGGCCGGGCCGGGCCCCTCCGCCCCCAGCCGGGACCCGACGGGCCGGGCGCCTCTGCCCCCAGCCGGGACCCCACGGGCCGGGCCCCTCCGCCCCCAGCCGGGACCCCACGGGCCGGGCCGGGCCGGGCCCCTCCGCCCCGACTCACAGCGCAGACCTCACCTGCCCCTCGCCCAGGAAGTCGAGCTTCTCGTAGCGCTTAGCTCGCGCCCGCGCATCCATCACCGGCCGGGGAAAGGAGCCGGCCGGGCCAGGGGGATTTAAAACCGTCACTACCTGAGACGCCCGCTGCTTCCGGCCCTGCACACGGAACCGGCCCCTTCCCCGAGCTCCCTGCGCATGCGCTTTACCAGGGGCTGCGGCGTCCTGCGCACGACGCCAGCGTCCCGCTCTAGCAACAGTCGCTAAGCGACGCACGCTCATCGCCCCTGCCGCAGGGCTCCAGCCCCTTCCGAGTCTGCCCCGTCAGACGCCTGCCGCGGGAGGCGCCGCGTGGAGCCCGGCTCAGAGTTCCTAGGGCGGAGCTGGGGCTGCTGCAGGGGAGCGCAGCATCTCGCTGCGCAGGGCGGGGTGCGGAGGCTGCGGGCACCACGCTACCGCCCCTAGAGCCGAGCCGGGGAGGTTGCCTGAAGCCCCAGCCGGGCAGGCTAGGCCGGATACAGTCCGACCACACCAGGCAGGTAGCAAGGGGCTGGGCCCATCCCCCTGCGTGAGAGGCACTGGCAGGGCCACCAAACTTTGGGAAGATGGGAGCTCGAACCTGAATGCGAGACAGCGCCTTAAACTCCTGCCTGACATCCACCAACGCTCGCTGCAGCTCGCCCAGAACCGCTGACAGGTTGCCGCTGAGCCACAGCTGCAGCAGGCTGCTGCAAAATGCACTCCCTTCAATTTCTAGAGAGGTGAGCCCTTTGAAAAGTGCATTGCAGTGATATGGGCTGGAAGCAACAAGCACGGATCACAGTGGTAAGGTCTGCATCTGACACAGTCACAATCTCTTGCTCAAGGCTAGATGGAGATAAAAGCATTCCTAAAGAGCACAGAATCAGAGAAGATTAGGGTTGGAAGAGACCTCAGGAGGTCATCTTCTCCAACCCCCTGCTCAAAGCAGGACCAATCCCCAACTAAATCATCCCAGCCAGGACTTTGTCAAGCCAGGTCTTAAAAACCTAAGGATGGGGCTTCCACCACCTCCCTAGGTAACCCCTTCCAGTGCTTCACCACCCTCCTAGTGAAGTAGTGTTTCCTAATATCCAACCTAGACCTCCCCCACTGCAACTTGAAACAATTGCTCCTTGTTCTGTCATCTGCCACCACTGAGAACAGCCAAGCTCCATCCTCTTTGGAACCCCCCTTCAGGTAGTTGAAGGCTGCTATCAAATCCCCCCTCACTCTTCTGCAGACTAAATAAGACCAGTTCCCTTAGCCTTTCTTCATAAGTCATGTGCTCCAGCCCCCTAATCATTTTTGTTGCTCTCTGTTGGACTCCCTCCAATTTGTCCACATCCCTTCTGTAGTGGGGGGCCCAAAACTGGAAACAGTACGCCTGAAGCGGCCTCACCAGTGCCGAATAGAGGGGAATAATCACTTCCCTCGATCTGCTGGCAATGCTCCTACTAATGCAGCCCAATATGCCGTTAGCCTTCTTGGCAACTGTCGATTCATATCCAGCTTCTCATCCACTATAATCCCCAGGTCCTTTTCTGCTGAACTTCCGCTTAGTCAGTCGGTCCCCAGCCTGTAGCAGTGCATGGGATTCTTCCATCCTAAGTGCAGGACTCTGCACTTGTCGTTGTTGACCTGCATCAGATTTCTTTTGGCCCAATCCTCCAATTTGTCTAGGTCACCTGGACCCTCTCCCCCCATCTTAGTGTCATTCACAAGCTTGCTGAGGGTGCAATCCAGATCATTAATGAAGATGTTGAACAAAACCCGGACCTAGGACCAACCCCTGAGGCACTCCGCTTGATACCGGATGCCAACTAGGCTGACCAGTCTGTAGTTCCCCGAATTCTCCTTCTTTCCTTTTTTAATGATGGACACTATATTTGCCTTTTTCCAGTCGCCCCCCCGATCGCCCTGAGCTTTCAAAGATAATGGCCAATGGCTCTGCAGTCATATCAGCCAACTCCGTCAGCACCTTCGGATGCATTGCATCCGGCCCCATGGACTTGTGCATGTCCAGCTTTTCTAAATAGTCCTTAACCTGTTCTTTCACCACTAAGGACTGCTCACCTTCTCCCCATACTGTGCTGCTCAGTGCAGCAGTCTGGGAGCTGACCTTGTCTGTGAAGACCGAGGCAAAAAAAGAAGCATTGAGTACTTCAGCTTTTTCCACATCATCTGTCACTAGATTGCCTCCCCCATTCAGTAAGGGTCCCACACTTTCCCTGACCTTTTTGTTGCTAACATACCTGTAGAAACCCTTCTTGTTACCCTTCGCATCCCTTGCTAGTTGCAACTTCAGTTGTGCTTTGGCCTTCCTGATTACATCCCTGCGTGGTTTAGCAATATTTTTTATACTCCTTCCTAATCATCCACTTCTTGTAAACTACCTTTTTGTGTTTAAGCTCACCGAAGATTTCTGTTAAGCCAAGTCAAGCCTGCCATATCTGCTATTCTTTCTTCACATCGGGAAGGTTTGTTCCTGCACCCTCTATAAGGCTTCTTTAATATACAGCCAGCTCTCCTGGACTCCTTTCCTCCTCCTATTAGCCTCCCAGGGGATCCTGCCCATCAGTTCCCTGAGTGAATCAAAGTCTACTTTTCTGAAGTCCAGGGTCCTGGTATAGGATTACCCAACAGCAGTGGAAGTAGAGGGATAAAATTGACTTTGAATATGCAAAGTGATTTATTTTTTTTTTGGCTTTATTTTCAGAACTTTGGAGGAAGATGGTGTTTTGGAAGGCAGAAGACAGGGTTTTTTTTGTTTTTTCCCCCCTAAATCCATTCACTTCATTGTGTGCTTTTGGGCCCTCAAACTGGTTTGTAGAACAGAACTTTATGGATAATATTCCAGCTCTCAAGTGGAATCATTTTCAGGAAAATTTGGACACATTCTATAGTATACTCCTTAGACTCAGACCTGTAGTTCTCTTCTTGAGGCCAAACCCATCAGCCCCATGATGTACCTGACCCCTAAAGCTCAGGAAAGCAAGAATCAGTTCAGAATGGTAGTTTTCTGTAAAACCGTAGGCAGGTGAGTTTAAGTCTGTTCCAAACACAATTTTAATTATTAAAATTAGTCCAAGAATAAGTTGATCACCTCTATCTTAATTCTGTTCCCACCCCAAGAAGCTTTTAATCTGTCAGGGCAAGCAGCCATCATGCAGCTGGATGCCAGAATCAAAGCTTGTTTTTAGATAAAATCTGTCTGAAGTTGAAAAATAAGAACATTAAGATTGCAGAGTTCTTATAATAAAAAGTAGCAATGCTCATCTTATGGGCCTGAGAGATTTTGCACTAGATCTGGACCTTTGTTTGTGGATCAACAACTAGATATTCTTGACAATTTTATTGCTTAAGTTACTTTTTAATACTGTAGGTTTATAAAGTGGATTCAGACAATTACTGTAATCAGCCTTTAACAGAAAAACTGGCCCAGAAACATAAATTAGAAGACAAGTATCTAAAGTCTCATCTTTCTCACCCCTTTATACAGGGTCTTTATTAAAGCTATTAAACTGTTTATAACATTCATAGAGTGAGGAAGGCCTTTAATGTGAGTACAATAATTCATTCAACAGTAGTGAACAAGTATCTTCTGTAATTATTCTGGACCTCCACGCTGTAAAAGAGAAACAGACAATTACGTGTCTTCTACTAAAGGAAAGGGAAGCTGACAAGCTGGTTTGCACTTTGTTACTGAGTAGGGAAGTACTGTTTTCAATACAGGGTCATTGCACATTTAAGAATTCTACCTTTTATTTATTACTTTCATGAAGGGACACAGCATTTCTACTTGTCTTAGATGTTGTAAAAAATCTCACAAAATCTGAGAAATGTTTATGTAACTTTTTGTATAGGTCCATGTAAAAATGAACACTGCAGCATTACACTGGTAAATAAAAGCCTGCAAAAGAAACTGATTAGTTATTTTCTTTGTCCAAGTTCAAAAATGCAAAAAAGGCAGTAAAAAGCAAGTTACCAGTTTAAACATTCTTTGTTTTAATAATCTAAGGTGTCCAGCAGATGATGTTTCCACTGTTTCCCCGCTAGATTTTTACAGCTTAATACCTCTCATTTTTGGGTAACTTTTAGGCTGAACATCAGAAAGTTTCACACCTTCTTTAATTCCATTACTTCTAGTTATATCCCCTCTTTCCACCCTATATAAAAATTCCTCTCGGTCACCAATGTTCATATCCTTTGAATACTTGGACTTAATCATCACCTAAGCAAGCTAACAGATTTAGTTTTTAGTCTTGCCTCAAACCCATCCCTCCAGCTCTTTAATATTTTTAATATTCTTCTCTAATCTCCCAATTTGCCACCATCTGGTGATGAAGTGCTCAAAACTAAACGAATTACAGGTACAATGAATGCCATTTTGTAGTCAAAATGTTCTGCCTCCCATGCACTTGCACAATGCTGCAATATTAGTTTGCAAACACTATAAGGGAGCATTTAAACTCAGTTTGTTTTCAGTGAAATAAATCATGAATATTTGTTTCTGTAATTTTTATTTTTAAACACACAACCTATATTTTGGGCATAAACTACCTGTTTAGCCTCTTCAGTCTACGAATAAACTCATAATTGAAAGGATCAACCCTTTGTACATTGTATTTCTATTAAAATTAGTATATTTATTTATTGCACATTCTACAATTGTAAATACAATAGGCAATGACATTGAAACAACATGGTTTAATGGATTAATCGTAGTCTCGAATTTCAAAACAAATTCTAATCCTGATTTTGTCACTGGCTTTGTGTGTGACCTTGGGCAAGTCACAGCCTCTCTGTGTCAGTATCCCGAACTGCCAAATAGGGATACCTTATCTGCCCAACTTGTGTACTGAGGAATACTTAGTTTGCATTTACTGCAAACTAAGTTGCAATGCTTGATGTAAGTGTAAAGTTAACAAGAGTTTAAAAGCAAGGATATTTATCATCTTGTCCAGAAATTGTTTTGCAAAGTTTTCAACACAGTGAATAACTAAAGAGGACATATGTAGTAACAAATATAACAAAACTTACTTGAATGTATTCCATCTCCTCATCTGATATCAGCTTTCTCCTGTACTTTTGAGGTAATGTTTTTACTAATTCTGTTGTGTCTGGTGCGCCTTGTACTCTATTAATGGATGAAATGTTTTGAAGGGCTTGTGGTCTGTCTCCTACAGACATATGTGCTGCTGAAGCATGGAGTGGTGGTACCCTTGCTTGTAGAGATTCCTGCACTGAAACCCAGATTTCAAAACCATGTATAGAAGTACAGAGAATATTTTAATACCTTAAAGAGCTTGAATATAGTTATTCATTAGTGCAGTCAGTAAAAGTTAGAAAGTACTGGTCGTACAGTTGAATTTTTCACTATAAAGCTACTTGCATGAATTAAAAACCCTTCCTTCTCACCATATACTTTTATTTTCAATTTTAGGGACTAATACAGCAATGAGAACACTGATACAGTCAAATTTTGAGAGTTGGAGGAGGCACAGATTGAAAGGGATAGTTACTGATGTCGCAACGGAAGCTAAATCAGTACATAGTGTTACAAATACTTACACTGGGAAGCTGTAACCGCAGATTAAGAATATGCAGTGCCCCACAGTGTATTTGTATTTACACAAAGCCATAGGCGTGTGGGATTCTTTAAGGGTTGGTCATTATATTTCTACTCACGTAGTTTACAATACAAGTTGTCCACAGACAAAGGACAGGTCTACTGGATGAAGGTTGCAATTGTGAAATATTACAAAATGTGGTTTGTATTATACCCATTTTTTATGTTTTGTTTGTATTTTTAATTAATTCACATACTATAGTTTGTAGGTAACATCCAAAATGAAGGTCACAGGGAGGCTAAACAGGGGGTGGAGGTCAGTTGCTGAACATGGACCAAAATGGGTGAGTTTTGAGGAACTGAAGATGCACAGGATCAGGAAAGATGTTCCAGGCATAGGAGACTGAGAGAAGGCATGGAATAACTTGTGGAAAAGTAAAAACAGCATCAAGTCTAAATAAGCACTTGGGTCATGAGCTGAGGAGTAGGAAACTAGGTGTCAGAAAGACCTTGAAGCTGCAAGGATGGAAGATTTTGAATGTGATATAAGTCAGCACTGCACAGCAATACAAGGACTCGATGGGGGCTAGATGGTCAAAACAGATAATGAATTATTCTAGTGGCAATGTGTTTATATTTATAAAGCATTCATCCTTCTGGGCAAAAAAACAGAACTAGAAGCATAAATGATTTAGACTTGACAACACAGTAGACTACACAATTATACTATCCTATGGAAGTAAAGATTCCTAACTGAAGTCCCAAGGGAGCAGTATTTCCCATCCTACTACACCCCAGCCTCAATTTGTGGACTAGAGTAAGTGTAATGCAAAAGTCAAGGAAGCCAGAGATGAGGAGGCTGCAGTTGCCCAGGTAAGAAATGATCAGACCTAAGACCAACATTTAAGCAGCAGTGACAAGATAGTTGCAGAATAAGCAGTAACAGGATTTAGCAATCTTAAATGAGTCAAAATGTACAAGGAGTCAAATGCGACACTATGCTTGCCAACCCAGGCGACCAGATGGATGATGAAGTTGCTGATAAGGTCAGAGAAAGAAGTAGAGGAAGATGAGTTTTTCTATTTTAGCCATGTGGACTTTCATCTAATTCAAGGATATTGAGGAAGAGATGTGGGACTGAACACTGCGGGTGATAGCAGCAGAGAGATATATTTAGGAGTTGACAGTGAAGAAACTATACTTGATACCTGCAGTATAGGTAAGGCTTCCCAGAGACTGAGGAGGGAACCCGGAACAGAGCCCTAAAGGCCAACCAGTCAAGTAGACAGCCAACTACAAAAGCATCATGTCATGGTAAAATACAGGCCGTCATATTCTAAATCACTGCAGGATGAATTGATTGAAAGTGTACAAAGTTTTGAGGTGACAAAGGCATGGATCAAGGTAAGAAGGTCTATATCTACACACACATGAAACAGTCACAACTAAAGCTAGTCCAAAATTTTCCAGGGAAGCTAAAGAGTCAAGCTGGACCACAGACCCTGGGAATCCCAGCAGGGGCTCAATTAAACTGACATTCAGTAAATAGCATTCTGATTAGTTTCCCATATTTCATTCCACAAACACCATGTTCCAAATTGAAATCCTGGATTTGTTGAAATATTTCAGCAAATTTGGTTTTGTTGTGATGAGAACAAATCCAACTTCTGAAAAGCTGAAATTTCTGATGAATCAAAAACTGAGAGTTTCAGCCAGCTCTAACCAGAACTTGCATATCAGATTTAGAAGAAGAAGAGACGAGAAATTAGTTGTTTATTCCATCATTGAAAAAGATTTTCAACAGAGTAGAGAGTGTTGAAACTGGATACAAATTAGATGGTGTGGGCAAAAACTGACCAAGACATTGCACAGAGTTCTGTCAATACACGTCATTTTTTAACAAAAGTATTAAATGCGAATTCAAACTCAGGTCAAAATCAAGCCAACCAATAGATATTTTGTGGCATTAACAGGAAAACTTAAACTCTCAATTCTCAATTGTGATTTAACTGGTATTCGAACTCAAGAGAAAGGGTAGTTTATTAGCAAATATGTAGTGCAACTACTCAAGTGAAAAATGTAAATCAGTTCAAAGTAATACAGGTGACAAAAAAATGCAGCTGCATAATTAAAGTGGCTTCCAACTATATTTTGCAGGAAGGTCATAAACTGAAGATCAATCTCTCGTACAGTCATCAGATTTAAAAAAGGTTTTTATGGAGTGCTTCCAACACTAGGGTTGAAGGCATTAGATTCCAAGAATTAAAGTTCTCATTTTTCAAAATTCTATAGTATTGTAATGTTCATTATATCTACCTCTACCACCACCAGTGAAAAACCTTAAAATGAGTAGGTGAGCTCTGGGGACATCAACAGGAAGGGATCCTTTAATTTTAGGTGCACTGCAACAGGTTTGACTCCAATATTTAAGAAGTTCTCACAGGTACTGAATTAAAAGAGGAATGAACCAGGAATTATCACAGCCTCCAAACAAAAAGTGAAGTATTAGGCTAGAATTTCATAAAAACAGCTCCTATTTTTGTTTCAAATACTTTATTGAGTCAAGAGGAATGTTAGTCATAACAATACACAAAATCCCATTTTAATCTTTGATGTCTACATATGATAGATAGTGACTGGTATCCTGTAAGCATCAATGTAGTAATATACACATATACAGTAAAGTCAGATCAAGTACTGTTTTTCAAAATATAAACTTTTTACCCTTATGCATAGTGGGAGTAAACTGCCCTCACAGGTACCACCAGGATTTAAATATTGCAGACAAAGCAAGGAAAAAGAAGACTGCCTTTTTGCAGCAAACTTCACTGAAAACCCATGCTGCTCAAAAGTGAGTTTAGCACAGCCTCTCTTAAATGGAGATTAGTGTTTGCAAAATGAGCTCATGGTATAAGATTAAAGTAGGAGGATAAAAATGGAGATCCTCAAAACTCTGCCTGGGCAACAGAGGAAATAAGGTAATCTCAGTTTTATGCATTAAGTGTAAAATCAGGCAGCTGCCACCAAACTAGGTCAATGCTCAGAAATAACTGAGTCATATAAGCCAAAAAGAAACAATGTGTCATGGTCCTTATGTAAACATTAAGGCAAATAAGTATGATATGGTATAAGTTTTATTTACAAATGAAATACTTACTTTTAGGTTTGGGGCTATTTTTTCTGTCCGGGAACTTGATTAAGGGTGTATGTGGCTTGACTACCTAAAACAAGACATAGCAGTGGAAGGAGGCAGGGAAAAATATATAAATTTGGGTAAATAAAATGTAAAAGTTCATGAGATTTTCATGGCAAGAATGCTACACACTAAGCAATTATTTTTACAACTGTTGCGTTGTGCTTTCATTAACACCAGATTTGGAAGATTTACAATAATTTATATTTTATTTTTAATCAAGGCAACAACTGTCCAAGTGACATTTCAGATTCAGAGTTGTACTAGACTATAAAGCAAATGCAATGCTTTTTCAGTTTCCAAACAACTAACTATAGCCTATAGAGGAGTAACTATAACTGCAGTATAAATTGGATTCTAAGGTTTTTGTGCTATGATCATGGGACCTTTGGTTCCTTTCTGCCTTTTCACATTAGCTCAGATGGAGAGACAGAGTTAATTAGTCTCAAGCCATTCATTAGTAGGTATGGAGTTCAACCCCCATCTGCATTAAGATATTTTTTCATTCAAAGTGTATTTCTTAAAAAAAAAAAAAAAAAAAAAAAGGCTTTCCCTCATTCCCAAGAACAGCAATTTATGAGTTGCAAATAAGCATTTCTGGGAAGGTGTCATTTTGAGGCTGCATAATTCTCATGAGGTCATTTTGAGGCTGCATAATTCTCATGAGGGCTACTGCAAGTTATGCAATTTGCTGGCATCCCTATACCAGTAGGAATAATACCACAAGAGAAGCAGGCAGTGGAGCACTGGGTCCAACAGACCAGGTGACTGGTCAACAGGGGTAGGGAAGAAAGGGATGTGAGGACATCAGGATACTGTAGAGCCACTGTTTGCTTGGTCCAGGAAGCAGAAAAGAAAATTCTACTACACACAAAAAAGGCACAAAGGAAGCAAGACTAGAAAAAACAGAAAAGAAGAATTTTCTCAAATTCCTTTCATGTATCTTAACAGTTACTTGTACTAATAGCTGGTGCATATTTCTGACAGAGGTGTGATTTGCAAAATGGTGCCCCTTTAAGCAGAAGCTGAAGACAATCAGAGCAGGCTGTTGCCCACATGGCTAAACCAGAATGGAAAGGACTGGAATAAAAACAACAAGGAGTCCTTGTGGCACCTTAGAGACTAAAAAATATATCTGGGAATAAGCTTTTGTGGACTATAACCCACTTCATCAGATACATGGACTGGAAAATACAGTAAACAGGCAAAAAGAAAAGGAGTACTTGTGGCACCGTAGAGACTAACAAATTTATTTGAGCATGAGCTTTCGTGAGCTACAGCTCACTTCATCGGATAATAAATTTGTTAGTCTCTACGGTGCCACAAGTACTCCTTTTCTTTTTGCAAATACAGACCAACACAGCTGCTGCTCTGAAACCTGTCAGTGAGCAGGCAGGTATAAATATACAGTACATGAAAAGATGTAAGTTGCCTTTTCAAGTGGGGACTCAGTGCTAATGAGGCCAATTCAACTAGGGTGGATGTGGCCCATTCCCAACAATTAAACTGGCCTCAAAACCACGGGTCGTGGGAGCAGAGCCTCGGCACTTGCACCTTCATGCAGAGCCAAGCTGTGGTCACAGGACAAAGCCAGTGCGGGAAGGTGGCAGCAGCTCTGAAGGGAGCCTGGTTGTAGGTACTGCATGGCAAGTGACTATCACCCCTGGACTCCAAGATAGGCCCGACAGGGCCCGCGGGCTGCGGCAGTCCGGGCTCCGCCCCCAGAATGGTGAGGCCCCCGCTGCTGTCACTGACCCCCAGCGCCCTCGCAATCCCGCCCCGCAGCTCAGACCCGCTCGCCCCCTCGCCGAACTCGGGCCCAGAAACACATCGGCCCGCCGCTGCCCAGAGCCCTCCCCCGGCGTCCCGGCTCCCTAACGGCACCTCCAGGTCAAGGGCATCAGCCCCGGCCGCTCTCGCTCTGCGGCCGCTCCAGCGCCGCCAGCCGCCGACAGAGGCGGGCAGATCCCACTAGTCTCCCCCTCGGCGGCCGAACGCAGAGCGCCGGGCCCGCCCCCTTCGCGGGGAAACAACTCTCGTTACCTGAACGACCCTGCTGGCAGCCGCCATCTTGCTGCCCATAGTGACCCGCAGCCAGTTACTGCATCCTCCTGCCCGCGCGCACGGCGCCCACCGCGAGAGGCGGGGACGCGGCAGGGGGCGGGGCTGAAGCCAGGATCTCTGCGAGGGGCGGGGACACGGCAGGGGGCGTGGCCGGGCCAGAACCGCCTGGAGGGCTCTGCTGCCTCGTGAGTATTGGTTGCTCTCCAAGGCCAGCCTGTCCAGGCTTTCTTCGACAGTTGTGGCAGCTATGGCTGCGGTAGTTCAGTTAGCAAAGTGCTACGCTGAGTACAATCCTATGCTGCACACAGAGATGCTGGAACAATTTGTACAGTGCGGGTGCCGAGAGCCATTGAACCAAACTAAACCCTGTATATGATGGAAACCACTTCAAACCAGGGAGTGCTGCAGCACCCCCCACACCCTTAGTTCCAGCACCTTTGGCTGTACATTCACTATTAGACCCGACCTAGGTGTTTTAAATACACTGCTCCAAAGAGTTGTGAACCTTCCATCCCAGCAAGCCTGGCTTCCTTGTCAGAAGTATTATTAGAAGGTTAAGAGGGAACCTTATCATGTGCTTACTCAGGGAGAGGCTATCTGGTAGTAGAATGCTTATTAGTCTAGCAGAGTTAGGGTGACCATATTTTCCCAAAGGGAAAAAGTGAAACACCGTGGGGCAGGCCCACAGCCCCGCTCTACCCCCCGTACACAGGGCCAGCCTAAGACTCCCCCTCTCCGTGTGCGACTGGAACGGCACCTGAGCCATTCACCCTAGCCCTCCCTTCTGCGCAGGGCTGGCATTGCAACTTGTCCATCATGCCTCCCCCACGCATTCCTCCACACCACACAAGGGGTTGCACCCCACTTTTTTTTAGCATTTGTCCAGTTTGTTCTTGCCGGACAGCTGGGACGGGGCTTAAAAAATGGACTGTCCCGGCCAAAACAGACATATGGTCACCCTAAACAGAGTAGTCTAGCAGCGAGAGGCTACCAAAGATCCATTATGTGGAAGTTGAAAATTCAGACTAGAAATAAGGCACTTTTTAAAAAATGATTTAACCAACTAAGGAATGTGGTGGATTCTCCATCACTTGAGATTTTGAAATCAAGAGTGGATGCCTTTCTAAAAGATGTGTACTAGTACAATCATAAATTTTTGGCTTGATATAGGAATCACTGGATGAAGTTCTACAGCCTGTCTTAATACAGGTGGGCAGATTAGATGATCATAATGGTCTCTTCTGGTTTTAAATCTACTAGGTGAGGATGATAGGAAAGAGCTCCAATGACTGGGAGTTGAAGAAAAGGGGAAGTTCTGTGGAGTTTTAAGGTAACATATGCACCAATGTTGTTCAGCTCCAAAGACTATTACATATTTTTATTACTATTTATTTATTTGGGAAATATTAACAGGTTCACAAATCCTTGCCATATAAATATCAGAAACAAAAAAATCATTGTAACAGTGAGCTTTTAAGGAGACATTATACAGGAATGTACTAATCTCTCTATTCAAAAGGATGTTACCGTATTAGAGTGGGCATAATTACAACAGGCATGGCATGTCATTTCTAGTTATTTTATTAAACTGAATGAAATCTATGATTACACATTTAACAGACTAGGCATGTCTATCAAAAATGTTAATATACAAAAATTGGACTGATGTGCTGGTGTTTTTGCAGGTGAATGTATTTGGAATATTGAATACAAAGTAATCAAATACCTAAGTATCTATTTGTCCTCTATTTTCCTGGGTACATAATTGGCATGTTAATATTTCCATAACCACAATCTCCCATGTTTTTGAACCATTCCTCTTTAGTTGGACTATTTTTATTTTTCAAATGAGATGCTATCAATAGCTGAGCAGCTATTAGCAGGCAAAAGATCAATTCTTCATTTCCTTTTGTGTGATCATGTCCAGTAGGAAGCCCTAGGAAGTTTACCAAAGGATCATTGGGTAATATATCCACCAAATTGTGATAGTTGGTTACAGATTGCATCCTATTGCTCTTTAATGACTGGACAAGTCCACCATACATGCATAAAATCTCCTCTTTCACCACAATTTCTCCAACATTTATCCCTATTCAATCTTTCTCTACATTTTAACCTGACTGGTGAGAGGTACCATTGAACAAGTATCTTAAATAAAGTGTATTTTATTGTGATACAAACAAAGGTTGCTGGCCCTCTTTTCCATGCCTCTGGAGTAATTTATCTCTACAGGTCCTTTTCCCCATATGTCATACATGGACTTTTGTTAGAAAAGTTGTAAATATTATCAATTCAGTACATAAATAATTGATAAGAATGCTGTAGCTTGGCTTGAGCAGACTATACGCCAAATAAGTTATAATGCCATCACTTCTGTTAAAGTTCTCTCTCTGTGTAAAACAATTTTTTGCTAGAAAGATGAGAGACATACTGCCTGATTCAAAAGTACTGGTGCTACACAAGAGTGGGCCAGTTAATTTTGATCTCTAACTAAGTTAGAAAAGTTTCTTTACTGAAGAGCTGGACAACCATATATATTCTATGGCTCTTTGAATCTTTAAAATGCTCTCGTTTGTCACTTGGTTAAGATCTGGATTATTTGTAATAAGTGTCATTGGGAAAGAAAAAAAAAAGAGACAAGATGTTGTATATCAAAACCATAGAGTCTTTGCTAAAAGGTATGTATACATTTATGGAGGGTGTTTTTTTTTGTTTTAATTAATCCAGGGTAGTTTAGCGAGGTTTATGCTGGCAACAACTTTTTTGTTCAATAAAGACCCAGTGTTTGGCGGTGTCAGGGTGCTACCACTCCACTACTGCTTTGGGCTGGCTGATTTTCACAGTACCATAGAATATTTTGAACAGCAAGTCCATCCTGTTTAATAGGATAGTACAAAATGTCTGCACTTACTCTTGGTCTTCTCTTATTCCATATACATTCTAACAACATGCTCTGTATTGCTGCTAGGGTTTTACCTGGAATGATTACAGGAATATTTTGAAACAAGAAAGATACTAGCAAAATGTTCATTTTGACTGCAGCAATTCTTTCCGACCAAGAAATTGGCAGACTTCCCCCAACCCTACAGATCTTTTTTCATTTGCTGAAGTCATGGTTTGATATTTAAATCATAGAGCTCTTAGAGTTTGTTTGAGATTTGAATTCCCAGGTATCTTATAAAGTTGGTTACCTCTTTGTACCCAGATATTTTCTGGAAGAGTGACTTTTCAAAGTCTGGAAAACTTATAGCTAGCATTTCAGATTTGGTATAATTCATTTTAAATCCAGACATTTCCCCAAGATCCTGGATTTCTTTAAAAACTAATTTTTGGGAAAATTAGATAAACAATATTACATCATCTGCATATAAACCTATTTTCTGATGTGTTCCTGCAAGTTTTATTCTTATGACACATTAACTGTTCCTTTGCACCAGTGCAAAAAGTAAAGGAGACAGCGCGCCTAGTCCTTCTGTGTAATTCAAACAGGGGAGACTTAACCCCATTAACTCTCAGCTGCAGTGGTGTAAAGAGCAGTTATCCATTTAAGGAACTGAGACCAATATCCATATAGGACAGGCCTTGAAACAAAGTTCCACTCCAGTCAATCAAAGGCTTTCTCTGCATCAAGTCATAACAAAAGATTTATTTTTGTTCTGGCATTATGGATGATTGCAAGTACTTTCTAAATGTTGTCTTACATTTGTTTATCCTTAATAAATCCAGTCTGATCTAGATTTATATAAGGTGAGAACACTGACTGCAATTGGCTAACTAGTAATTTTCCTAAAATCTTTGTCATGATGCAACAGTGATATGGGGTCAACAGGAGCTGCATAAAGATGTGGTTCTCCCTAAAGCTGGCAAAGACCCTCACAGTAGCTTCTTTCATAGGCTGTGGAAGTTCCTCCCCTAATAGAGTGGTATTGAAGTTTCCTCTCAAGGGACCCACTAATACCTCCTAAAATTCAGCTGGAAATGGAGGTCCTGGAGCTTTACCACTTTTCACACCTGCTACTATTAAAGGGAGGTGATAATCAGTGCAATGCTCATTAGGGTAAAAAAACGCTTATTTAAATTTTAATTTTAGCCATGTACCTTAGTAACATGAACATAAATTTATCTTAAGCTTGACAGATTTAATTTAGCTAACACTTCCCTCTTATGACAAGGCCTGTGCATTTTTTTTTTCCAGAGGAGCCTATGGCCAGAGGGTTGATGGCTTCTTCTGTGAAACAGCTGTTTCCAGAGGACTGAGAGAAGTGAAGCTTTATTACCACGAGCATTGGGCCAGTTTCCTTTCACAGGCCCCAGCCCACAGCAGGGGTACTAAACTTTCTTTCAAAGAAGGGTGTTCTGTTGCCAAAAATGGTGACAGCTGCATTTTCTCTCTGATTTAAGGAGGCTATTACCACTGACAACAGTGTTTTCACTGAGGGGTCCTTGCTCTTGCAGGGTGAGAATATTACTGCTGTCTCTAGTCTACAATAGTGCTCTTTGAAGGGGCTGAATCAGAGGAGGCAGATACCAATTTAGAGTGCACAGGTGTGGGGACAGAGGGGAGAAAGACTGGAGGTGATAGGAGAATAAAGAACCATAAGCCAGAGCCTTTTCTCTCAACAAAAACAAGGTTGGTGACTGAGGTAATATTTTTTTACTGGACCAGCTTCTGTTGGTGGAAGGTACAGGCTTTCAAGCTACACTGAGCTCTTTTTCAGGTCTGGTATCTTTCACCAGAAGACAGTGGTCTAAGAACAGACATTTCCTTAATTACCTTTTCTCTCATATTTTAGGACCAACACAACTGTAACAATGGAAGATACTGAATTTTCTGTCTGCAGTCACTTAAATACAAACTAACATGCCTGACTGAGTCAACAGAAGGAAGTCAGTAAGCTCTAAAATAGCACCAAGTCATCCATACATATTACTTCACATGGGAACATTCAAATATACAGACCATTTACGATATTATCACCAATTCAGAAGAACTGAAAGATTCATGAAAAGACAAAGGGAAGCAGTCAGCACAAGTCATTTTATTGAGGTTATTACTAAGAAATAGACTTAAAAACTACAGTATATAGTTTAATCTATTTTTGCATTTTGAAGCTTAACAAAAACAGAAGTCACATTCTCATCTTAAGAGTTTTGTCCTCAACTCAGAAACTCAGGCACTGGCCTATATAAAAATTCCACATGCCTTCTGCACAACCGCCATTTTCTCTATGTTGGCTGTTGTGATTCAGGACAGACAATTTTTATTGAAGCTGGTGTTAGAGAGCTATAGTAGCAGATATAGCACAGACTAAATTGGTTTTGATCATCATTTAGAGTAATTTTGAAGTCATAAAAAATAAAATGAGCACAACTTTTTAAAGTTTTAAATCATACACAACACTTTTGGCCATAGTGCTACCTTGGTTATCAATGGTAGCCTTTGTAAATAACTACTACACAGCCTTTGTATGAATACAATTTTCACAATGTGCAGTACTGGGACATGTCCTTAGGAAAGGATGCAGGGGAATAAGGGGAGTGAGGTGCCCCTTTACTCTCCTGTACAGGCTATCCCACAGTGAGAGTCACACTTCAAGGAGGAACAGCACCAGGGGGGACTGCTACTCCCACTCCCAGGCAGGAAGATGGGGGGAAGAGAGCAGAACCTTGGTTCCACCCTTCAATGTGCCAGCCAGTAGCAGATCATTGTGCTCCTTGGTGTGGAGGGACAGACAGGACTTAGACAGCTGCAGTCCTTTCCCTGGACAGCTCCTGGGGTTGAGCAGCTATGTACTTACCTCAGATCAGACTGTAATGTTACAATCTAAGCCCCTAAAATAATGATTCAGTTTTGTACCAACAACTATGTAATTGCACATATGAACCACCATAGCAGAGGAAATGCACTTGTAGAAAGGTCCTGTTTTCAATGTCTCTTACGTTGTCTTGCTATTGTTACCATTACTTGCGTCAGTCTAGTTGAACTCCGGTTTATTGATGCATATTATATAAAAACTATAGCTTTAAAAAAATTCTTGTGGCTTATTCAGATACAGTTCACATTTTTCTCAAGCTGTAGAACAATTGCCTTTAAAACTGGATCCTCTGCCCAGTTGACTTTACTTCCAATAATGATGCTCTGTAATAAGACAGTTATTAGTTTAAATGCCATAGGAAAACCAGTTAAAAAAAAAAACCACCCTAAAATGTTAAAGCACTATTTTAATTGTCACTTATTAAGAAGTTGCCCAAGTTATTGCTTTTTTTTAAAGTTTGAATCAGTACATAAAGATTTATCAGTTCATGTAGTTTTAGTAACTCAAAACACAGAAAATGTGTTGTTTTAACACCATGCATATGATTTTGGCACTGCTAACAGGAAGTATTAATTTCAACTCAAAGGATAGCTCCCCTCAAGAAATATTCAAGTGCTTACAAAAATGAAGGCTACTTACTTGTAACTTGTACCTAGCTCAGTATATTCACACTTAGGAGTACTGCACCATTTTGTGGTAGAACCTTCTAGAAGTGTCAGCTCGAGAACTCTCATTCCCCCCCACCCCCTGGTGTCACTGATGTACTGAGGGCAAGGCTAGATAGGGGTCTGAGCTCCCTTCCCACCTCAGTTCCTTCCACCACAAAGCCAGAGACAGAACAAAACAAGGACTCCAACAGAGATGTAAGCTGGGTGGGAAGTGTGAACATGTAGAGTCATCTCAAACTCTGGTTACAAGTAAAAAATGGTTACTAATCTTTCTGTAACTGTTGTTCTTTGAGAGGTGTTCCACTGTAGGTGTTTGTGTGCTCGAGTGCACAGCTGGAGAGTTTTTACCCTTAGTGGTACCTGATGGGGAGGCCTGAGCACCCTCTGCTGTCTCTTACACACTGCCCAGGCATAAAAGGCTGAGCTACCCCAACCCCCTCAGTTCCTTCCTACCAGACCAGCTCCATTAGAGAGGTGACAGAGGGTAGATTGTGGAATGGACACGTGCAACACAGCTCAAAGAACAAATTACAGAAAGGTTAGTAACAGTTTTTCCTTCGAGTGATTGCCTATGTCCCTTTCACTGTAGGCGACTCAAAAGCAGTCCCATCTGGAGAGGAGTTTAGAGTCTATTTGAAGAGGGGCGGAAGGACCACTCATCCAAATTTAGCATAGTCTCTAGGTTGCTGAGAGATTACATAGTAAGAGGCAAACATGTGACGCGCACTGACACGGAGGTGCTTGGTACCCGAACTGAGGTAGATGGCTCAGATGGAGGACATGGCGCCAACTCCATCAGCAGATGGAATGGGGCTTAAAGCCCTTACAGATGTCACACATGTCATTCACATGAGCCTCCCTCACACACTTAAGAGAGCTGGGGTGAGGGTCACTATTAGGCATTGCCTTATCACAAGAGTGGCAAGGCTTGAAACCCAGAGAGTACAGCATATCTCCAGTATCTAAACTGGGTGCTGGAACTACAGAAAACAATAAAAACACAACAACCAACCCACCCACCCTCCACTCTAGTCAAAATCTGTAAATAGTACCTGTGTATAATTAGTGTAGATTAAAGACTTGTGTAGGCAAGGATAGGGAGCTCCAACAACTGTCATGAGTAGTAGGAAGGAATTGAGGAGGGTCAGTGGCAGCTTGGTCCTTTATGCCTGCTCAGCGTGCCTGAGACAGCAGCATGTGCTGGAGCCACCCTGACAGGTACTGCTAAGGGTAAAATCTCTCCAACAGCCATGCACTGGAGGGCACAAACACCTACAGTGGAATGGACATGTGCAATCACTTGAAGAACCTTCATTACTTCTTTGCCTAGCTCTGCACATTTCCATTTATGGGACAGACTCATAAGACTAGGCACAGAGAGTCCTAGCTGAATAGAGACCGAAGCACCACTTTGCCAAATCTGGTATCCGCCCTAGAAGCTGAATTCAAGGCACAGTGCTTAGTGAATGTGTGAACTGAAGTCGAGGTTGCAGCTTTGCAAATTTCAGCAACTGGCACCTGCATAAGACAAGCCAAGGAAGTAGTCATGACTCTAGTGGAATGCAATCAAATAGCAGCAGGTACCAGAGCTTTTGCCAGCATGTAGTATTCAGCAATAAATTGTTTAATCCATCGAGAAAGTCTGGGAAGAAACTGCATCTCTCATGTGGTTCTTGGCATAAGAATCTAGAAGAAGATTTACAAAATTTAGTCCTGTCCAGATAATAGGTGAGGGCTCATCAGGCATCCAAAGCGTGTAGGACAGATTCCCCCTTATTAGTGTGGCTTAGGGGGGAAAACAACAAATTAATGGTCTAATTGATATGGAAATCAGACACTACCTCAGGTAAAAATCTGGGATCAGGTCCGAGAATTACCTTGTCCTTATAAAAAGAAGTGAAAGGCAGATTAGCCAGAACAGCATTCAATTCACTCTCCTGGCTGATGAGATGGCAATAACGAAAGCCCTTTTGATAGATAAATGGTAGAGCAGGGGTCGGCAACCTTTCAGAAGTGGTGTGCCGAGTCTTCATTTATTCACTTTAATTTAAGGTTTCACGTGCCAGCAATACATTTTAACATTTTTTAGAAGGTCTCTTTCTATAAGTCTATATATTATATAACTAAACTATTGTATTGTAAAGTAAACAAGGTTTTCATAACGTTTAAGAAGCTTAATTTAACATTAAATTAAAATGCTGATCTTACGCCGCTGGCCCACTCAGCCCGCTGCCAGCCTGGGGTTCTGTTCACCTAGGCCAGCAGCAGGCTGAGTGAGGCCTGCGGCTGGGACCCCGGCTGGCAAGGGGCCGGCAGCCAGGACCCCAGACCGGCAGTGGGCTGAGTGGTGCCGGCAGTGGGCTGAGTTGCTCAGCCCGCTGCCGGTCTGGGGTTCCAGCCGCCGGCTCCTGGCTGCCAGCCCCACTCAGCCCACTGCCAGTCTGGGATCCCGGCCCTGCCTACATAGAATGGGAACCTACCTTTTCCCTCGTTCTAGCCCATTCTCTTCCTCTCTCTCTGCACTGAGCTGAGGGTGGGAGTGCACTGAGCACAGGGCTGGGGGTGAAGGAGCAGGCTGGGAGTTGGGGTGTAGGATCTGATCAGGAGCTAGAATGAGGGAGGGGGCTCAGGGTTGGGGCAGGAGGTTTTGGTGTGGAGTGCTTACCTGGCAGCTTCCATTTGGTGCGAGGGGTGCAGGTGGGAATGCGGGGGGGTGGGGGGGGTGCAGGAGTCAGGGCGGGGGGTGTGGGGGGGCTGGGTATGTGTGAGGGTGCTGGAATCAGGGCTGGGGTCGTGGGGGGGTGCAGGGCAGAGGGCTGGGTGTGTGTGAGGGGGTTGCAGGGGTCAGAGCAGGGGGCTGGGGTGTGTGTGGTAGGGTGTAGGGGTCAGGGGAGGGGGCTGGGGGTGCTCCCATCCCCCTGCGCAGAGCAGCTCAGGGCAGGGGGCTGGAGGGGATATGCCCTGATTTCAACCCCCTTCCCCAAGGCCCCATCCCCACCTCTTCTCCGCCTCCTCCCCAATTCCGCTTCTCCCCCTCCCTTGCAAGGGCCATCAGCTGATCGGCGGCAGGGACGGAGAGGAGGGGCAGTAATGCAGCACACTGGGGGAAGAGGTGCGGGAGGGGGAATTTGCCTACCCTGCAGCAGCAGCCGGCAGAACCAAGCTTCTTCACCCTGCCCCCGCTGGGGGTGGGGGCACGGAGAAGAGCGGGCCGGGGAGGGCAGGATTTTTAATGGCACGCTGCTGCCTGCTGGGGTCCCAGCCTGGGTTCGGCAGCAGGCTGAGCGGGGCCGGCGGCTGGGACCCGGCAGGCAGCAGCATGCCATTAAAAATCGACTCGCGTGCCGTCTTTGGCACGCGTGTCATAGGTTGCCGACCCCTGTGGTAAAGGTTCAAAGGGCAATTTTACCAGTATGGCCAACCTCAACTTGAGGTCTCAAGAAGGGGCAAGGTCTCTAACAGAGGGATACACATTTCATAAATGTTTTAACCCAACAAATGAACAAACAACAATCTACGATCAACTAGAGTGGAATACATGGAGATGGCTGGCAAATTAACTTTTAATGATGAGTTAGACAACCTCTGATTTTGTCAATAAATCTGTCCTCTGGCAGAAAAAGGTCTCCCTTCTGCAGCATGGCACCTATAAAGAGAATCCTTTGTGAAAGGCAGAGGACTGACTTTGGGCTCTCTCAGTTGCCCAAGGTCTGAAAACAGATTGGTCATGAAGACAATAAGGCTTAACAGATCCTTGTGCAAAGAGAACTTCAGTAGCCATTCGTCTAAATAGGGTAAACAAAAGTACCTTGACTCCTCAGATGAGCTGCCAACACAGAGAGACACTTTGTAAAAAGTCTGGGTGCTGTAAAAAGGACATCTGGGAGCACCTTATACTGGAAGTGGCAACTAACCACCATAAATCAAAGGTACTTGCAATGATTCTGACAAAATGAAGTATGAAAATATGCATCTTTTAGATAGAGAATTGTGAACCAATCCATGACCAACAGTGACGGGACTATGGTGGCCAGAGTCAACATGGAACCAAAACTTCCATATGTACATGTTCAAGGCCCATCAATCGAATAACAGTCAAAATCCCCCAGCCTTCTTCTGCAAATCCTGGCCTCTCAGGTATTTGAAAGCATCCTTGACTGCTTCTATCAGAAGAAATGTTTCTACTTCTGCAATAAGAATCACCTTGAGAGTGGGATTCCTGAAGAGGGAAGGACAGGGAAAATTGCAGGGAGGCAACCTTTGGACTGTTTGGCATAGCCTGTTTCAATAATCTCTAGGACCCACTGGTCCAAGGCAATTTGCCTCCATACATTGATGAAGTAGGTTAGTCTGTTCCCAAATTAAGGAATAGATTGGTCTTAGTTGACTGGTTTTTTGACTCTTGCATATCTTGTCAGAACTGGGGCTTGAGGCTTTGTGATGAGGATGCTGATGCAGTGGCTTGTTTAGATTTAGACCTTGGTTTGAAAGGCCTTTTTTCATATTGACTGAGAAACTGCCTGCTGCTGGTATTGCGGATGTCCAATCTGTTAAAAAAATAGGACAATGAAGACTGTGGACAGGATTACCTCTCGTACCTGAAAGGGGGAGAGGAGGGCTTCCTTCTAGGAGAGGGAATCAGACCCAGATAACGAGCCATCGATCTCATATCCTTCAGTTTTTCAGTAACTCATCTGTCTTTTCACTAAACAGACCTTCCCCTCCAGCTTAAGTCTAGTGTCCATAGATAAGGATGAGGAATGGTGCCATGCATGCCTCCTAATGGTCACAGCAGACACCAATGCGCTTGCAACAGAGTCTGAAACATCAAAGGCAGCTCAAATGGAAAGTTTAGCTACACTCTGACCCTCTACTAAGAGGGCACTAGCCAACCTTTTTCTGTCATTCGGCAGGTCAAATAAAAATAGTCATTTCCCACCCAATAAATGGAATTGGTAATGGGCCATGGTTGCTTGATAATTCATCACCGTAATACTGAGGGACGAGGAAGAACACTTTTCTCCCTAACGACTTGATCTTTTTGCCCTCTTTATCAGCTGGTATGGAATGCTTCTGCTCAGTTCTTGATCTATTGCTGGCAGCAGCCATCACCAGGGAACAGAATATAGGATGGGCATGAAAATAAGAAAAACCTTCAGAAGGTACCTGGTACAGTTTATCTGGCTTTTTGGAGATGGGCTGATGATGCAGCAGTGGCTGGCTGTCGCAGTCCATCCAGGATGGGTAGGGATATCCTACTCTTAGCTGTAGCACCATAGGCATTGAATACCAGGCAGAAAGTCTCTTCCAAAGATACCACAGGTAGATTCAAGATCGAAACCATGCTGTCCACCAGATTGTGGAACTGCATAGTATCCTCAACTGGAGAGGAGGCTGAAGCCACCCCCACATGTTTGTCAGGTGATAGATTTGGTTCATAATCCGTGTCCATCTGCTTCTGTTAAAAGAGGGGAGCTACCTCCTCCTACTCTTCTCCCTTGGACAAAACTTCAGGAATCACTGCCTGTATCATCAGTGGATCCAGAAGAGTCGGATAAAAGTACCTCTGGGCTTCTGGATCCTTCGCAGATGAGACATTACCTCTCCATCCATATGGAGAATAGCTCAGACATTCCTGAGGTGGCCCCCCAGTACAATCATAGTCCCCAGGGCTGCCAGCCTCCCTAGCAACTAGGATGTGGGAATATGCTAGCCGGGGAGGACCAAAGGCAGGTCCCAATCACACTGTCAGTCTCTGCATTCTTCCTGTATCTCCCTCAGTAAAAACCTGGGTCTGGATCAGAGATAGAGTGAACCAGGGACAACAGCAGATCCAGCAGGACCAATATGGGGAATTGGCTTTTTGTGGAGAACCTGCAGTGGTCCTTGGAAGAGGGAGAACAGGAGGATCTGTGAAATGGTCCCCACACACCTTCTAGTATCTTCTTCCTGATGTGGAATGTGGAAGAGGATCCGAGTTCAGGAAATGGGCCTTCTCTTAGAACACAAGCCCCTTACGTTCACACTTGGATCTGACATGTGTAGTGATGTCAAGAAGTGAACCTGGTCTTCCATAATGATAGAATTCTCTGGAACTGACGACATGGGAACAGACAGCAGATCTGAAGATTGAGACAATATCAGATCTGGTGCTGGACTCAAGTCCATCTCCCATGATACTGACAATGAAGGGGCACTGGTTTGTGTTTTGGGGCTGTAGCACTCTTGTATGAATTGGACAGATCCAGTAGCTCCCATGCACAGGAACCAGCACTGCTAACAGTGGTCACTTTGTCCTCATACCTCCTTTTCTTTGGTACCAGAACGGTCGACACCAAAGGCACTGATGACTCCTAATTCTGAGGCCGCAACGAAGTCTGTCTTCCTAGATCTGGAAGTGGACATCAAAGTTGATCATGGTCCTGCAGTCACAGGAGTTCTGCCAGGATTGGAAAGCTGTAAGGCGTGAGGTATGGCATTGATGAAGGTGGCCGAACTGTCTCTTGACCTCTCCTCTGGAACAAGGGCAGTAGTGTTTGGCCACATGGCCCTGTGTTTGGCCACATGTAGCCTCAGAGGTTTAAATGAGGGAGCCACAGGGAAGAGATTCAATCCCGACTGGGGATGCAGCCCCTTGAAAACCTTCAATCCTTTGCTGCTGAGGGGCCACAGGGGCCAAAATTTGCCTTTTTTGGATGACTGTTGGATCAAAGGACTGTTTGGATCCAGAGGGCCTGGCCTCAAGGCATTCCTTCAGAAGGAGCTAAAAGGTGGGTCTCCCTATCCTTATGGGCTCTCGGAGTAAAGGTCTGGCAGATTAAACACCCAGAAGATGATGAATTACCCAGGCACTTCAGACACCACACATGGCTGGATGCTGGAAAGATGGCTCGGCAAAAGAGCACGCCTTAAATCCCAGCTTCTTCTGTTTCTTTAGTTCCACCATGACATGGAACTGAAAAAGAATCACTAACTATTGAGAAAAGATGCTCCGGTGAGAATGAAGAGGTTCACATCAGTCTGTGGCATGCAGTTGGAAGGAACTGAGGTGGGGAGAATGCTCTGCCCCTGTAAAGCCTTGACCTCAGTACATCAGTGATGCTGAGGGGAGGATCAGGACACAAAAGAGTGCTCTAGGTCAGTGGTTTTCAACCTTTTTTCATTTGCAGACCCCTAAAACATTTCAAGTGGAAGTGTAGACCCCTTTGGAATTCTATTGTCTGTAAATATAATTGAATTCTGTTCAGTCAGTTTTCAGTCTAAGTGGACCCATTAGACACTGTCTGCAGACCCCAGGTTAAGAACCACGGCTCCAGCTGACACTGCTAGTAGGTGCTACTGCAAGGCACCACAAGGTGGCACAGTACCCCAAGTGGGAATACGCAAAGCCACTCAAAGAACAAGAGAAAATAGGTACTTATGGCTAAAGCTACGATTTTGTCATGGCTATTTTTAGTAAAAGTCAGGGACAGGTCACAGCTTCCGTGATTTTTTGTTTATTGCCCGTGACCTGTCCCTAACTTTTACTAAAAATAGCCATGACAAAATGAGGAGGGAGGTGGATCCAGCACCCTCACCCCCCTTACTGGCAGCAGCTGAGAGGGGTCCCCCCGCCGTCCTGCAGGGCTGGAGCTGGGGGTCCCCCACTGCCCTGCAGGGCTGGGAAGCTGCGGGGGGGAGTGGGGGCTGCCAGCCTTGAGCAGCTCCAGGGTCCCTTTGCCGCCACCAGCTGGGAGCTGCGGGGTAGGGGGCGGCCTCTCATGCAGCCGGCAGTCGCTGGTCAGCTGTGGGGCCCTCACTATCACGGAGGTTGCTGGAAGTCACAGATTCCATGACTTCTGCGACCTCTGTGACATAATCTTAGCCTTACTTATGGCCTGATCCAAAGCCTACTGAAGACAATGGCAATCTCCATCTTGACTTCAGTGGGTTCTAGATCAGTCCCTTAGAATGGAAGTACCTTCTCATACTTAACTATGGAGTTACTAATGCAATGCTAACATCCACACCAACCTCTGGTAAACATAGGATCACTCAACACAGTAATGTATGGGGCTCCCTTTGAAATTTTCCCCAGTGCCACTCATCTTTACAGAAGATGATACAGCCAGCAGCCCTTCTCGTCTTAATATCCAAAACCTTCAAAACATGCTTCTCCCCCTTCTTCCACTCTAGACTTTTAATCCCGTGTTCATTCCTAATTGGGATTTAATGGACATTCAACTAGAAGATCTGTCATATCATTTAAGTACCTTAAAAAGGTATAACAAATGGATAAAAATCTAGTAAACATCATTTCAAAAAGAGTTTAAGACAGTTTCAGATTCTCAGTTTTTGAAGTACCATAATCATGGTATTTACATACAGGCTAGTTTGCATTTATAAAAATTACAATTTTAAAAGAGTAAGTTAATCAGAGACATTTTTAAAGATTCTATAATGTATTTCTCTCAAGTAAATAGCCATCACCAAAAAATAGTTGAATGTCTACTAAAAGTTCATAAATTGTGTTTGGTTGAGATACGATAGAAATGAGACTTACAAATTTGTCCTGTTTTCAAAGCAACAGATTAAGTTACCTGGAAGATATTTTGAATTAACGTAGTCATCTGTGTTTCTTTTTGCAAGTTTCTACATATTCTCTTTAACATTTCACCCACTTCCATACCCTCTAGTTCCTCTTTTTGTTTTTTCTTCAGAGTGTGTATCTGTAGCAGTTTGTGTTCTCCAGCTTGCTTTAGTGCTAATTCAATTCACAGAAAAAGAAAGATTAGACTAGACAGGATAAAATCCTAGCAAACATACTGTAGAGAACAATTCCTGGACTGACAGAATGATGTTCCATCTTACCTAATATATTTTGCTCTTTCTAATTTTTATGATACGGTAAAGAGATTGTTAGAAGAAAATTTGGGGTGCCCTGGATTTCTAAACATAGACTCACACTTTCCCTGTGTTAAATTGACAGTAAAAGAACAAAGCTGATTGTTTTGTCAGTAGTTTTAACTAACTATGCCATTCAAAAGGCTGGTACAGATATCTGTAAAGATCTGCATATAATATATTAATTTAGGTTTGAAGAATGGTTTTAAAGAAGTCCAAATCCAACCCCTGGCCAAGTCATGTAGGCATGTTACAACCATTCCCTCCTCCCCTGGCCCCCCCAAAATTATTATTCTTTACGAAGAGATCTTTATGAATCACACTTTTCTTTTTCTGCCAAAACATTACACAAAGGTACAATATGATAAAATGGTATGTGAAGAGGTATTGTAAGATAGGGGTTTGTTGTACTAAAGCACTCTAAATGAGGTTTAGTAGGAAACAGTGGAATTAGACTGCATTCTTTTGAAGTTCTTCAGTCTCCTGGTTCTAAAACATAGTACTTGTCTTGTTTGCCTGCAGACATTCAACATACCAGCTCACTTTCATGTACCCATCATACTTAATTTTTAGAAAGTTTTACATCTAGAATTTTACAGTTATATAAGATAATGCAGTTGTCAGCAGACACTTTTTAAAGCTTGTCACAAAAGTTTGAGATTACAATCTGAAAGATACAGAAGGTAGCAAGACAATATATGCTTGCTAACAAGTTATATACACTTACCAAATCTCCTTTTTTTAATCTCATTCAGTTTTTCTTCCAACTCACGTGCTTGCTGTGTTAAAGAAAAAGGATTCGACAAATTGATATTAATATATTGTCCATCTGTAGTACTATGTTTAATAGGTACTAATCTTATACACAAAATAAATTAAATAGAATAAAATGAGGTAAAGTGCAGTTCTATGTAAAAAGGGACTTTACTGAGCAGACTCTCTCTTTGTATATTCAGTCACCTGTTTATTTTAGTGAAAAAATCATTTTTTAAATAATTTTATTACTGTCAATGAGAACTATGGTTTTTTGGTTTGTGTATCGTTAAGTTCCAAATGCAGGACTGCTTGTGAATTTCCAGTTTTCAAATTCTGCCCTACATCACATCTGTACAAGATCACTGAGGACAACAGACCTGTACAGTTGTAACTGAGGGCACAATTTGGCTTGCAGAATATTTGTTAAAGGTGATGATGCATGAACCAGGAAAAATCCAGCTTGACTTTCAGATCTCAAGATCAGTTCTGCATTTGACTTACTACTACACAATACTCTGATTAAAATAAATAGCACTATACAAAGTCAGTAAGGCACATATTTGGACAGATCTCAAAAATGTAATTCTTGAGGATTCTCCATTAATGAGAGGTTTCTAGTGAAGTTCTGGAGGATTCTTGTCCCAATGCTCTTCAGTATTTGATTAATGATCTGTAAGAATATATATCACATCACTGCTTTGCAGATGACACAAAGATTGGTGGAGTCATGAACAGGGTAAAACACAGATTTACTCAGAGCAATCTGGATCACTTGGTAAATTGAGTGCAGTCAAACAATATGCACTTTAATACAACCAATTGCAAAAGTTATATATCTAGGAATGCTGGTCACAGTTGCAGGACAAGGAATTATCCTGGAAAGCAGCAACTATGAAAAAAGAATAAGGGGACATGGTAGAAAGCCAACTGAACTCCCAATGTAAAGCTGTAGCTAGAAGGGCTATCCTGATTCTTGGATATATAAACATGGAAATCTCAAGTAAAAGTAAGCATGCATTAGCTCTATAAAAGGCATTGATGAAGCCACTACTGGAATACTACATCCAGCTTTGGTGTCCACATACTGAGAAAGAAGTTTTAAAATTTGAGGATAGAGAAAAGAGCTCCATGAATGACCTGTCTGGAAAACTTGCAGTCTTTAAACAATGACTGAATGTCTTTCTAAATGACGCTCTAGTTCAACCACAAGTTATTGGGACTATAGCAGGAATTATTGGGTGAAATTCTGTGATCGTTATGCAGGTTAGACTAGATAAATCAGTTATCCATTCTGGCCGTAAAGTCTGTGAATCCACGGACTAGCAGTCTTTTTAATTATAGACTAAATTTGATAGAGACTACATCAAAACTGTAAATATGGAACACACAATGCCTTGAAAACATAAAAAAACCTTCCTTTTCTAGAGTAGATTTTAATGCGTCGTGTTTCAGGCTCCTCACAGCAGTTCTGGCTAATGTCCCTTCCTCTCTATAGCTGTTGAATCAATTGCTGTAGACTAATTTCCAGCAGATAAGGCAGTCCCAAACACAAATCTACAGCATCTATTATCCCCATCATAATAGATTCAATATCAACATAAATCTCAAACCTAAGATGTCAACAGTCTAGACCAAGTTAGAGTTTTCTCCTAAAAGAATCAGACCACATTACAGAATTAAAAAAAAAAAAAAAAATTTTTTTGGCAACCCACTAAAGTCTGAAAATGATTCAATAATTAGTAATACCAAAGATACTTGCCTGCTGAGATTCAAGTATTGCAGTACTAAGCATTGTTATGTGTTTTATAGTTTCCAAGATCAACCTAATGAGGGAACAAATAATTAATTACCAAACCATAAGTTAACACTATGAACATTTTAACCATAATGATTTGAATTAGGGAAAGACTGTTCCTTTAGCATCATTAAAAGCATAATGTGCTTAACACTTGAAAATGTAAACATTTATTCCCTAGGTATATTATGCTAAATACAGTTCAATAAATCAATTAAATATTCTCTTTGCACCCTCATCAGATCATCAGGCTGACAGGCTTTAATTTTCAACACTTCTAGCGCTGTGCAAAAGGTACACAACTTGCTAGGCATCAAGGTGATAGTGGCGGTAGCATCATGCAAAAGAAAATCTAGGTTAAGAAGTAACCTAGAACTTTTGCCTTCAGGCTAGCGGTGAAGGCATCATGGAGGTGGAGCATTATTATTTCCTAGAATGGGAAGGAAGGGTGCCCAAGCCAATTGTTCAGACAGCATCCCTTAGTACCACTTTCTAGCTACCCAGCAGAACTGTGCTACAAACAGAAAGGGGAAAGCATATTAAAAGTAACGTAGGTGGTTTGGCAGGCTCTCTACCCTGGAGTGTCAGGTCCACCTCCCCACCCACCCACTGCACACAAAAAAGCACCTTACTTTGAGTCGCTATCATTGTGTCTCAGTTTGGTTCTGAGGGCATCCATAAGCTGGATCCTACACATGGTGGGAAAAGAGGAAAAATTCTGGTTGATGCGAAAGCCAAAGAAAAAACAAAACCTTAGATAAATCTGAAAGAAAAGCTGAGTTCTGAGCATCTGTTCTCCTCTCATGTATTTGGTGCATATGTAAAATACATGATGATACCCAAAATGTATTGTATCTGAGGATTCTCTTATAAATGGCATTAAAAAAAACATAATATGCTCCCTCCAGGTTCTGTGTGTGTTAAAGTGAGAATGTCCCCCAACCACTCTTTAATTCTTTCAATTACTTCAGTAATCCTCCTTAATCCAAGACTATGAATGAGGGGGTAAGGGGGGAGAGAGAGAAGGTGGTGTGCAGGGACGTGGATCTCTATGAGGGAATCAAACACCAATGCAGGAGAGCTACTGCTTTCCACGCATGCTGCATTTTTATATAAAAATAATCTGTCCCTATGTTCCAATGAATTTGTTGTTAATTATTAACAGTTGTTAATTATTTGTATTAGGATAGCACCTAGGGAGTTTAACAGATCAGGGTCCCATCGTGCTAGCCCTTGTATGTAGAATAATGGTCTCTAACCCAGAAGAGTTTACAGTCTAAATAGACCAGACAGACAAAGACTTTGGGGGAAGGATCTAACATACAAGCAGAGTGAACAATTTGATGGTCTGTGAGATGGCATGGAGGTCACCCCCTTTCAGTCAGGCATGGTACCACAGGTCAACCCTTCCTCACTTCCCTTCCCTGGGCCATAAACAACAGTGCCCCTCCATCTCCTTTTAAGAGTCTCATTTACTGACAGCCAAAAGCACAGGTAGAAGCTCACTCACATATACCTAGGGACATTCATTGCCTTAGGTTAAGCCCAACTAACAGTCTCTGTCTCCTTCCTTCTGGAGACTCTTCTTTCCTGTGCCTGAAAACCACGTGTGGGCCAGGAATGCTTCCCGGTTCCTTTGAGGGTTACCTCTTTTCAGTACTTCCTTAAGCAGGAATCCCCAGCTCTCCTCTTTGGAACTGGGCTGTATTAGTTAGTTCCACACTTTCTCCTTAGCCAGGTCTCCCGCAGCTCTTCTCCCTGAAGCTGGGTTCTGTTAGGAAGAACTAGACAATCTGACAATAGCAGCTCTCCTCTCTGGAGCTGAATTGTGGATTAGCCAGTTGTGGGACATTGGGAAGCATTGCAGTATTTAGGATCTGAAGAAAGCTGTCATTCAGAAACTCCCTGAGCACAGAAGCCACTGAGATCTCACTGGAGATTTGGTAGAATATTAGACAGGGGAGAGGACGGAAGACATATCTAGTGGAAATTAGGCCTGGTTTGCAACAGAAAATTAGGTCAGTTGAACTACGCTAGTCAGGAGTTTGAAAAATCCACACCCCTGAGTGGTGTAGTTAAGATGACATAAATCCTCATGTAGACAGTGCTAGGTCAATGGAAGAATTGCTGAACTGCTACAGCAGAACAGCTGTGCCACTGTAGCATTCTGTGTGTAGACAAGCCCTTAGACTAAGGCAACATTTTTGCCAGTGTTGCCACTTTCATCGCCCCTTCCCCCCCCAAAAGACTCTTCTCTCTCTCTCTCTCTCATAAATTTTAGTCAAATCTAGTTTCTTTCTCACAGATTAATAAAGACTGTCATTTAAAATCTATAATAGAAAGCCAAAGATTTTAAAAACAGATCATTAAATAACAAATGCCTTTTTATTCAGTTCTGACCTTTCAATTATATACCTAAAAAGCTGATAATGAGAGAGAGGAAGGAATTTGGATTTATTATTTTATTTTGTGAACCTGTACTCCAGAACTGGTACCATATTTTATTGATGTTAATTTCATTGATCTGTTGTATTATGAGCTTCCTAATAAATAGCTTAAAGAAGATCAACGCCTAGGTACCCAAGCTGGAAAAAGCAAGCTTTATTTTCTTAATTCCTGCTTCTCTCATTGTATTTACGGTGCAGGAAATTCAGAGATTACTTCTTCAACTGAAGTGTTAGAAATGTACAGTTTATGAGCCTATGCCTGCAAAGACTTATGCACGTAAGTAACTTCTCACATTAACAGTCCTATTAGCTTTAGTAAGACTTTATTTGAATATAGATGAGAAAATGCATCTTTTCAGCATTGGGGCACTTCCATGACTTACGTTTGGAGTATTATTTGTTTTTATCCTTTTCATGTCCCTTTATAAGGTATATTTGTCTACATTCTTTTTGGTCACCCGTGACAGAGGCCCATTGGTGGTTCATTATGCTGTGTCAGCAGCTCTTGTCAAGCCTGGCATACTCACTACACCTAACACACTGTTGTCATGATATATACCCATGATATATATACAAGGTGGCATCTAACATATCATTGGAAAACTAGTAACTCACTGATCATTAATATTCTTGCATGATGTATGTATGAGGGTGTGTACAAAGTTATGGATATGTGCTCGAATTATGTTCTTAAAAGGTGTTTGGCAAGCAATGCCTAAGCCCAGTCTGCCTTAGACAAAGGAATATGTATTTGTTTGTTTGACCAGCCTGGTCATCAGGCAGAGACAATGAAGTTATATTTTCATAAAAGGTAAACAAAGCCATCAGCTAGTGTGAGTGGAGACAACCTCTTGCAGGAGTATGAACCTCAAATGATAAGCAATTGAATCGACTGACTATACACAATATTACTGTATTATAAAAGTATATCAAGTAAAGTCTTTTATGAAAGCTAACACTTGTGATTAATACATACATTTCACAAAGATATTAACACTATATGAGGAATTATGGATACTTAATGATATTATACTTTAAAGTCTGTGACCAACCACAGGGAGAAACAGGTTTTCCCCCAGACAGGAAGAAAAGGAACTATCTACCTGTCTCCAGTGCAATTAAGCAAGGTATGGCCAAAAACAATGGAAACCCTATTTACATACAAATCAGCAAGGGAATGGGAAGTCCACAGGAAAGGAATAATACCATGTAGTCATCCGAGTCTGGGGAAAAAACTGAGTTTGGGCAGATATAAGTAGAGAGAAGACAGCATCCATTGCTGGACACACAAGGGGTCAGAGTTCCTGCAGCCAAGGTAATTGAAGTCTCTGGGAACGGAATATAAGTGGAAAAACCTGCTTAGGCAAAGATCTTTCACCTAGGAAGACAAGGGAAACCAGCATCTTGTACTTCTGTGGAATGTCCTGACTGAAAGTCTGTCATGGCTAGAAAGAAAAAGATTGGTAAGAAATTTACCTTGAACCAAGGCTGGTGGAGACCAGGGTGGGGCTGTTGTGTTCTAGGTCAGCTGGTGGAGTCAGAATGCTGAACCGACATTGTATACTTGTTTGCTGACTGTTGGTGTCTGGGCTGTGAGCCACAGCAGCAGAGCATTCAAGGCACCCCAGAGTTACAGGGCAGGTACTGACACAACCTCACTAGTGTGGATTGCACCGCAAAACGTGACACCACCATTCTAACATTTTGATGTTATTTGCAACTCTAACTTCTTGCTTCAACATTAATAAAGTCTTATGTAGTTCTGGTA